>NC_138113.1:57034700-58234700 GCF_964146895.1 Miniopterus schreibersii | reverse complement strand
TCTGTCTGTCCGGGTGCTTGCCTGTTACAGCCTCTGTTCTTCCTGATACACATACTGTTTTTATCTCCTTCCCTCTTCCGAAGGTGCATCTTGTTTCATATTCTACTAAATTGTCTATTTTTAAAACTATTCCTCCAGATACAAAGCCATAGCTCTAGTGCTCAGCTTGGTATTTCACCTCTGATGCTTGCTCCCTATGTGATCTTTGTGGAGTTCCCTGTCTTTCTGTGACTTTTCTTAAGTAAATCAGAAATATTAACAGATGTGAAATGAGGATATGCACATAAGGCACCTAGAAGAATGACTGGCACAGTATGGGGCATCAGTAAATGTGATACTTGTTGATTAAAAACATCACCCTATTGTCTTCTTGTGCTCACTGTGGGAGTAGCAGTGAGCGGGCCCTTTCTGTCCCCTCCCTGCCCCGAGCTCCTGCCGAGAGAGGCCCATCTCCCCGATCCCACCCGAGCACGTGTTTTGCAAGTTCGCCCTCTGGTCGCTCCGAGGCCTGGTTCTCGGGGCGCTGTTTCCCTCTCCTGCGCCCTGTGGCGCGATCATGCTGCTTCCCGATTTGCTCAGGCTGCAGGGCGGAAAGCCACGCGGGCCCGGGACCACGCGTGGGGCTTCCTCCGCGCCGCGAGGGCGCCCCCTGCAGGTTGCAGCCTCTGCTCGGGAAGCTTGACTTTGGGGGGTTCCTTTAACCTTGATAACTGGAGGGGCTATAAATTCTTGGTCTCCAGCCACGACCGCCCGCCCCCCTCCCCGCCTTGCAGGGAGAGACTGCTGCGTAAAGAGCAGTAGAAAGCAGTCTGGCCCTAGCTGGTGTGGCTCAGTGGTTGCAGGCTGGGCCCCTGGGACCAAAGGGCCCCAGGTTCGATTCTGGTCAAGGGCAGGTACTTCGGTTGCAGGCTGGAGTCCACCCTACCCTGGCCCTAGTCGGGGCTCCTGGCAACCAGTGGGTGCCTCTCTCTCACATTGATCTCTCTGTCTCTGGGAAGCAATGGAAAAAAGGCCCTTGGGTGAGGATTGAAAAGAAAAAAATGAAACGATTTTATTTGCTTTCTAAATTACGTTGCCTTGATATTTGAATTTCTTCATAGAAGATGATACCTGATTTTCCTATTTGGTCATACTTTCACCTCACAAAATAATTCAGTAACATTAATAGACTTCCATGAAGACTGTATAACTTATCCGGAGGAAAGAATTGCTCATTTTTTCTGTGTGCTATTATTTGAAACAAAAATTAAAACATCGGAAAATTAAATAAAGAAGGAAAAATTCATCAGGATTATTGCACCTTAAGTTGTACCTCCGAATTCTAAATTTCCTTCATATACACGCAATTGTTTGGCTAATAGTAGTTTATAAAGAGAAAATAATAATAATTGGATAAACTATTAAGTTAAAATGTGTAAAAATAAATAGACAAATAGCTAAGAAATTTTACCCTGCCTTTACAAAAAAAAAAAAGTTAGTCAAAGCACCCGTAAGAATTCTCGGTAGCATGAGTGACCAGCATGTGCGACTCCACAAGTAAAGACAGGGAAAAATGCCAACATAGCCAATTCTAAAGACAGACATGACAGAGTTGTTTATATTTTTCATATTAAAAGTTGTTACACTAAATGATCAAGATGGGAAAAAGTAGTTTATATTTAGTTTTTATTCTTATATAAGTTTTATTTTCTATCAAATTATTTGAACTCCCCTCACTCAGTTCCACAGTCCCCACTCACCACCTGCCTCTCCACACTACCTCCTCTGCCCACCTCTTCTCTCCAGTGACAACCGTTCCAAATACCTTCTAGAATCTCCTGTATGGCTTTGCGTATATAAATATACCCAGATGTGCAATTTTTTAAATAACTGGGATAACATTGTATGTAGTATTGTTAATTCAACTATTTTCAACCACTTTACATTTCAGAGCATAGTCTTAGTCTTTTAATTCTCGCCGTAGCATCACATAGTATAAATGTACCAAAATTTGCTTCCCTAATAATTGTTGTTGGGAATTTCCCAAATTTTTTCTACTTTATACAGTGCTCCTATTTCCCTTATTACATACATCTTTAAACATACACGTTTATGTATTTATACATTTTCAAATGATATTTTACTAGAAGTGTTATTACTTAGTTGAAGGATATGCACAGTTAAAATTGTAATAAAGAGTAATTGAAAAAATCGAATCATTAAACAAATGCATATTGTAATATTTAAAAAGTTGCATCTCTTAAAAAATGAATTTTCTATTTAATTTCAGAAATAGTATCCACTTAGAGAAACTAAAAGTAGGATCCATCAGCATCTTCTCTTTCCTTTATGGTAAATGAATGGTTTACTCTGATGTTGATATTGTCCTAGTTTGCTTGGAGGTATGGGTTTTCTCTGTGTGTGTGGGTGCATGCGTGTGTGTGTGAGCGTGTGTTCATGTGTACACACAATTGTACGTGTACACACAACATTTATTACTAAGGGTCCCAGCAAGGCTCAAATGGCACTCTCAAACTGGGCGATATGAAGAGAGTTTAATGAGCTGCTCTTTACAGAGCTGTTGGAAGGGCTTAAAGCAGCGATTTTGACCATTTTCATCTCATGGCAGATAATTACTAAAATCTGCAGCACACCAAAAAATATTTCTTTTGCTGATCTGAAAAAAAATTGGTATACTTTTGCCCGGCCGGGCGTGGCTCAGTGGTTGAGGGTCAACCTAGGATCCAGGCGATCCGGGTTCGATTCCCAGTCAGGGCACATGCCCGGGTTGTGGGCTCGATCAATGACTCTCTCATCATTGATGTTTCTGTCTCTCTCTCCCCCTCTCCTTTCCTCTCTCTGAAATCAATAAAGATATATTTAAAAAAAACAAATTAAAAAAAAAAGGTATACTTTTGATTCCTTCACACAGGATGGCTATTGTTTTTTTGGCTGTTGTTATTTTTACTTGACAATCTCAGGGAAAAGGGGTCAGTGCCCCTGACTTAAAAAGTCCCGTGGCACACCAGTGTGTCTCTTGTGCCTCACAGGTTGAAAAACGCTGGGTTAGAGGACTGGAAAGTGTAGCTCAATATCCTGACATGAGGCCTGAAGGGACCAGGACAAGTGAAGTTTGTAGACCGGAGAGGATAATTCCATAGAGCAGGCCACCCGAGGGGCACAGACATGCCCTGGGGTCTGCAGGGAGAAAGAAGAAATAAACACCTGGTTTCCACCTCTCCTGCTCCTGAGTGGCCTCCCGCGGCCTAAACCAAACCTTCGTGGAAGCCGGAGGAGGTACACGAGGCAGCTCATGACTGTCCCTTAAGATTAGCATCGTTGAGTGCAGCGCAGGTGGGGACGGGAGGAGAGGGCTCTGGAGGGACAAATGGAAAGAAGACTCAGCACAGATGCACCCCAAAGGGGTGTGCTGCGTGTGTGCTGCGTGTGTGTGTGCACATGTACATTTGTGATACCGGGCTTCTTCTTTGTTCTTTGGATTTAATAATATAGCCACTTTTTAAAACAAAATTTTACAAGGAATGTAATAGATGAAACAGAAAAACCAAGCTGTTTGGGTTGAGGCAAAAGCAGGGAAACCTGGAGACCTACCCTATCTCCTTGCAGCCTTAACTGAAACACAGGGAAGAATGCTTTTCCTTTCCCTTCTAGGTTCTTTGGCTGTTCTAATAATTAAATTGACATAGAACAGATTTATAGGAGGAAAAAACACAAATTAAATTTATATATACTTGACCCCCAAAGATGTGAGGCTCTAAGATGGGGGTTCTGAGGCTGAAGACTCCCCAGGGGAGGAAGACAGTTGACGTGAAGGGGGGAAGAGCAGATGTTTGGTAAATGAATGTTCGCCCTGCCATGGAGATGAGTCTTTCTGGTGTAAAAGTTACCTCGTATTAGCTCTGTTCCTTGTATAGGCCCTCTATCTACATCCTTTTAGGCAGTCAAGGGAGAGGTAAAACAAAACAAAAGAAAATAGAATGAATACATACTAAAAGCCACAAGAAAACACAAAAACCTTTCCTGAGTCTCCTGGGTTCTAATCGCCTTCAGCTCAAAGCAACCCACGGGCCAAATAGAGCACATTTAGGGGTGACGTCCTGCTCCCCCTCAATAATACAGCCTGGAAACTGCTGCCCTGGTGGAACTCGTTGCTGCTGGAGAGCAGAGGGCGTTAAGCCCATCACCCCTTCGCAGCATCGCTGCGCAGAGCATAGGAACAAACCTAACAGGCATTTTTGGTTTTGAACCTGCAAAGGGAAAAACAACCTCATAAGCGACACGTGGCCCTCTTTTCCACTGAGCGTTACAGACTGAGAGGACACTAAAACGAGAGAGAGCCGTATGTTGTGATATTAAGTCATGACAAAGACTTAATCATAACAGGAAAGCACAAACCTCTGGGATGCAGCTGGGAAAAGGTGTGTTATGGTTACATGTAACAGCATGCTGAGAAGGTGTGCCCGTTTTTTAAAGATGTTTGCTGATCCCATCAATAAATACTGAAGTAATCAACTTATGTACAAAGATACCCATGGTATAAATAAAATGCCACCATGTCCACAGAGCTAATATTTTTTTAGCTATATAAAATCAATTGAGATTTTTTAAAAGTCCCTGAAAATTTCCCACTATGTACATTAATTTTTATCGTGCCTAGGGTGCTTGTATTTTCAAATACAATACAGGACCACATTTTATTTATTCCTTGGGAAGTAGCTAAAGTGGGGAAAAAAAAAAAGGCAAACTCCAGTAGATAGGAAGCTGTTTAATTATATATACCCTCAGGGAATGTTGGAAGTTTGTGAGTAGGGAAATAGAAGTAAGATATATACTCATATTCTGTTGTTAGCAGCTGTAACCTAAAACATTTCCTGCACCAAATAAGCCTGTCCCTTTATGAGTTATTATCGCAATTGTGAAAAGCCTTTATTACTGTTCTCTGAATTTTACTCCATGTATCAGCTCTGACTGCATCGCGGGCTACTCGGGGCTCGCATACTGAATTGCACGCCCTGATGGATGTCGGTGTAACGATCCAAAGTAACTGGGATGGTCTCACTCCACAAATCCTGCCCTTGATAATTGGCATCTGCTCGCTTTGACGAGGTCTGAAGGCCTTCCCCCTCGCGTGACCCCCTGGGTAGTGTGTTTGGCTGGCACATGGGGTGGGGATGGGTATGTAGCAGAGGAGTGGGATCTACAAAGGGAAAGTGGCTGCGTTGGTGAGTCCTGAAAGGCACTAAGGACAGCGGAGATGTCACGTAACTTTCAAGCTATCTTTATAGTGCTTATTCTATTCTTCCACCATGTAATTTTCTAACGTTTTTTTCTTCTGGGACATACTCATGCACTAACTGTGCCCCCTACCAGTTCCCAGGCAAGCTCTTGTTCCTGGCCCACCTTTCCCTGCCAATAGCATTTCTGATGCTATTAATTCTTGATCTGTACTGGCCAATGTGGTAGCCATTAGTCATACGGGACGTCTTAATTTTAAACTTAAATTAATTGAAATAACATATAATTAAAAGTTTAGCCTTCTCAATTACACTCAATTACACTAGTGACAGTTCAAGGGCTCAGTGGCCGCATGTGCCCAGTGGCTATCATATTGAATGAACGGTACAGATATAAAATTCTAACATCACAGAAAGGTTTCTGGGTGGCACTTGTGATGCTTAATTACATGTGTCAACCTGACTGGGTGAGGGGTGCCTAGGTAGGGGGTAAAAAAATGATTTCTAGGCGTGCATCTGAGGGTTTTCTGTAGAGATTAGCACTTCAATCGGTGGGTTGAGTGAAGCAGATGCTCCCCCCATTGGTAGGCATCAGCCAACCCTGTGGGGGCCTGGATAGAACTAGACAGTGGAGGAAGGATAACGCCTTTTCTCCGCTGGAGCCGAGTCATCCACCGTCTCCTGTTCTCAGGTATCCGTACTTTGGGTTCTCAGGCTTTCAGACTCCGACCTGAACCTAACACCATCAGCCCCTAATTCTCAGGCCTTTGGACCAGGCATTACACACCAGCTTTCCTGGTCTCTAGATTGCAGATGGCAGATCACGGGACTTGGTGTCCTCTGTTACCATAGGAGCAGATCCTGTAATAAACCTCCTCATATGAATATATTTATATACCTCCTATTGGTTCTGCTTCTCTGGGGAACCCTGATAATGCAGAGACTTGGTACAGAGAAGCACAGGCGCTGCTGAAACACCTGCCTGAAAATGGAACTGGGTAGCGGGTAAAGGCTGGAAGGGTTTGGAGGTGCAGGCTAGAAAAAACTGCAGTTGCCTGAGAGAAGACATAAGTGGTTGTGAACAGAACGTTGGTAGAAACATAGATGCTGTTAAAAAAGAAAATTTAACTGAGTAAATTTGAAGATGCAATTGACTTTAGTCAATGATTCATGAACTTAGCAGATAGAAGCTCTGAGGAGCTGTACAAAATGGGCAGAAGGAGGCAGAGAAAAAGGAAGCTTCTAGCAGAGTGCATTCTTGCAGGCAAGATCATCTTCCTTGGGGAACAGCAGGGATCTATCAGGCTGATTACCTCACTAGCGCTGACCAGGTAATACCAGAGGGACTGGTTAAAGGTCACATTCCTGAAGGAGGCTGAACTATCGAGTCTTGGTTTGCTGGTGTGGGGCTTAGCATAAGTGACTCCATGTTGGGCCTGTTGTTTCTTTTTTTAACAATGGTAAAGGCCATTCTGATGAGGCCTTAGACAGAAACGAGAAGCATGTTATTTGGAGATGAGAAAAGGTGATCCCTGCTATAATGTGGCCAGGAGCTGGCCGGCTCGTGCTCTCATCCTAGTGTCTTGTGGGAGGCAGAACTTGTGAGTGCTAAAACTAAACACCTGACTGAGGAAATATCTCAGCAAAATGTTGAAGGTAGAGCTTGGCTTCTCTTGAACGCTTATAGTAAAATGCGAGGAGACAGAAATAATTTAAAGATGGAATTGTTCATCAAAAAGGAAGCAGCACTTAAGAATTTAGAAAATTCTCAGCCTATTTCTTTTTTAAAATCTTGTTTGGGAGAGAACAGAAATGTATGGCTCAATTTGATAAGGGCATTTGTATTGATCAAATATCTGAACAGAAGCTAGGAACTATTCGTCAAAACAATGGGGAGATTAGTCAGCCATCTAAATACAAGTAGGACCACTTGTCCAAGGCGTGGAAGAGTGGCCCCAAAGGCAATTTGGATATCACAGACCTGACATCCCCATTATAGGCTCAGAGTGCAAGGTCCTGGGGTGGAGACAGGGTGCAGGGTGTAGAACAATTTCAAAAGAAAGGCTGCCACTCACACCTCAGGCTCCACTCCCTGAATTCCGGTTCCATGCTTCTCAATTACAGTGGATCCCAGTGTGGCATGCACTGAGTCTAGCACAAGGGGGCATGGCTCCTGGTCCTTAGATTTCAAAGGGTGGACCAGCCTGGAACTAACCAGAGTTGCCCTGACGGGCATGATTGCCTCCTGGTACGCAAGCCAGGCAGAGGGCTGCTGCAGGGATGGGGCCACAGCAGATAGACTCCTTTAGGGCAATACACAGAAAAGCCATGAGGACGGGGTCAATTCCCACCCAGGGGAGCCACAAGCATGCACGGAAACTGGTAAGAGCTGCTGTGCAGGCTGCACCCTGTGGAGTCATGGGGCAGGACTGCCTTGATCCTGGGAGGTCCACCTCCTACCCTCGTGGGCCTGGAAGACCAGGCATGGGACCGAGAGGAACTATTCTTAAGCCCTGGGGTTTAGTGTCTGCCCTGTTAGGTTTTGGATTTGCCTTGGACCTGTTACTCTTTTTTTCTGTTCTACTTCTCCCCCTTGGAATGGGAATATCTCTCCCATGCCTGCCCCACCATGACATTTCGGAAGCACATAACATGTTCGATTTCACGGGTTCACAGCCAACGCCTCACCCGTATCTTATTTGGATCATGTTTAGATGAGACTTTAGACTTAGACTTTTTTAAAAAAAGTTATCTTTATTGTTGAAAGTATTACAGGTGTCCCCCTTTTTCCTCCCATTAACCTCTTCCGTCTCACAGGCCCCCCGGCCCCAGGCCTTAGCCACACATGACATGTGGAAACATGGATTAGAGGAAGGTGGGCAGAATGCTGTGGCCTGAATGTTTGATTTCCCCCAAATTCATATGCTGAAACCTAATCCCCAGTGTGATGGTATTAGGAGGTGGAAACTTTGGCAGGTAATTAGGTCCTGTTGGCAGAGCCTAATGCATGGTATCAGTGCCCCTATTACTTGTTCCATGAGCCCTGCATCAGCCCTATCTGACCTGTTCACTTTCTCTCTACGCAAACCAGCCAGTCCACTGCATCTAGATTAAATGTTCAAAACAGAGTTGGAGCAAGTTCTCCCCCATATTTGACTCTAATGGCTATAAAAGCATGTCCTTAACTTGGAATTCACACAAAAATGGAGTGCAAAATGATTCTTCAAAGTTTTTTCATCTACTTTTGAGTTGAAAACCCAGTAGCTCACCTGCATTGTTCTTATTTCATTTTTTATTATTTAAATTCTAAAATATATCTCAATATACATAACATATGCTGTGCAATATATTAACTCATGATTAAATGCTCAAGCTTTACACTTATCGCCTTGTGTATAAAATAACCTTTGAAGCATCAATATAGCACTAATTATGTTTTCATTGGATGTAAAGTGCTTATAAACTACCTTGCACAGCTACAAATTAAACTACAGAGCAATACGTTGTTTGGTATATACTTCCTTCCAAAAACTCAGGGACTTTTACAGAAATCGCTTCATTAATCTTCACACATCTCTGATGTGAAGGTTAGCGGTAATTATCCTTCCGTCTGAGTTTGGGGAGGCTGTGTGGATGCCATGCATCGCTGAAGTACACAGGCATTGTACCAAGTGTGCTACGCTAATACAGAGTAGCACAGGGGCTAAAAAACCATCTCTTCCATCAAATACACATTATTGGTGAAAGTTTCAGAAGGCCCATGCCAGTGGGAAAGGAGCCGCTTTCTGTTCTGTTCAGTGCCAACCGCCTGACCTTATCTGTCTAGTATTATGATGCGATGCTCAGATTTTCAGGGACAGCCATCTGAAATTTAGTACAGAACTTTAAAAAAACCTCTCCTCTGTAGCTCTTCTCCTGAGTCCTTGGACCTGTCTTATTGTTATTCATGTTCAAATTAATACCACAGACATCTCTTTGCCCTAAATTTACATTTACAGTGCTACCAACATAAACTCCATAACTGTCTTTTCCATGATTTTTCCACGAGCCTTCACTCAGGGATGGGAAAGAGCAGAAATGCATATAAAGCTCAGTTATCTCAGTTAATAAAGGGGTAACCTACAGAGCAGACACCTACAAGGGATGCATTTTTATATTTTTCCCCCGGGGAGTACAGTAAATAAGCACCGAGTTTCATTGGATTTGCATTCCTTCTGTTATTTTACTGTAGCTGATGTAAAAATGAAAGTGTAGTCACAGGTACAATTTTACCAGGTAGAGAAAGGGAGCTGGTGGGGGACCGGCTGAAGAGAGGCAGAAACTCCGGGAAAGTTTAAATTTCCCATCTACTAAAGCTATGCAGATAACTGAGAATTTATGGCATTTCCAAAGATACAAGGCATAAATGTATATAAAATAAAGACTAATCCATGGGTTGACTTTAGCAACTGAAAAATAAAGACCAAAAGCACAAACTGGGATAAATTAGCTCCTAAGTATCTTTAATGTTCACATAAAGGCATTTGGCAGTTGCATCTCATACACATGGATGTGCTTAATGCAGTCTAAGAAAAGTCAAATACACTGAGATTGAATTTACCAAAATGAAGGTGCTTAGCAAAAAATATTGATAATATTGTTACTAAATATAGTAAAAGACAGAGAAAACAAACCACAGATATTCTCTGCTCTATAGGTAATTCTTACATTAACATTCACTGAATTATATAGGAATTCGCTTTTAAAGAGAGTCTTGAATTTGCTTATGAAAGAGTTTAATGCTCCACTTTTTCTCAGTTCTTCCTGCTTCACTTTCTAAAATTTGTCACAGAGAGCTCCAAACAGCGGCAATAAGAACTCGGAATTAGTGTCTGGGATGTCAAGTTGTCATCAGCCTCGCTGCGGGAGGTGTGTCTTTCCCGAAGGCCCGTTGCCTTCATAGAGTCGGAACATACAGAGAACATGCGTCTCTCCTGGGACCTTCAGCTCGACGTGAGCAGTCTGTGGGCTGCAGGACGGGCTCTCCTAAAAAGATGAAAACAAGAGGCAATTTATCTCCGGGCGGAGAGAGTCAGTGGAAACCATCAGAAGCCATCAGTAGGCCGAGGAAGGGTGACGAGACCTGGAGATCAAATTAAAGCAAACAACCCCAAAAATCAGTGCCTGGAAAGAATAAACATTTCTCATCTCTTAGGGAGTCGGGAATCCGGGAGCAGGGTTGCTGGGTGGTTCTGGTTTCGGGTCCCTTTCGAGGCTGCAATCGAAGCTGCCCACTGGGACTGCAGTGGTCTCGGGGCTCAGCGGGCAGAGGCCCACCCTCCCGGCTCACAGACACAGCTAGTGGAAGGCCTCAGAGTCCCTTTCGTGGGTGTCCACGCAAAGCTGCTTTGCATGGCAACTGTTTTAACACAGAGCGAGTGATCCAAGAGAGAGCACTCAGTGCAGAAGCCATTGTCTTTTTATAACCAGATTTTAAAAGTGACATCCCATCTCTTCTGTCATATTCTATTTATTAGACATGAAGGACTATGTCCAGCTCACACTCGGGAAGAGGGTCCCATGAAGACGTGAGGATGGATCATGAAGTACATGCCATTGGAACCATCTTAGATTCTGCTACTGCAAACATACTGGCTCACTTTTGCATATTTTGGGTCTGATAGCTTACATTTTCAAACAACCTGAGTACCTTTTCTTTTAAAAAAATATTATATACTTTTTGTTTTGGAATAACTTTAGATTTATAGAAGAGTTACAAAGATAATAGAGTTCCCATACACCCTTCCTCCAGCTTCCTCTAATGTTATCATCTTATATGACCGAGGGACACTCATGGATGTTAAGAATTTAACGTTACTGCAGTACTATAAACTAAACTACAGACTTTATTAGAATTTCCTCACTTTTCCCATTAATGTCCTATTTTTGTTCTAGAACCCAGTCATTGTATTTAATATAATTTAATCTTTAATCATGGCTGCGTTTAACAACTGACTTGCACAATTCCTGTACAGTTTTACACCTATCCACACTGTGACCAGGAGCTGATGTCTACAGAGTGCAGGGGCCTTTAACTGGAGCAGGCAGGCACCTGTCCTTCTAAGCATGTTGTGTGAGCCTCAGAGAGTGAATTTCAACTTTTCCTCTCACTGAACATTAAGCTGGGGCATTCTTTAACTTTCCCCCCTTATGTCAACATTACAGCAACTCTTTGAGGTCATCAGGGTGGGTCTTGGATCTGAGTTAATTTATACAAAAAGAAAATGTGATAAGTAAGATTAAGTAACCTATTTAATTGTAACCAGTAAGAAATTAAACTTGATTCAGTTCTTACAATTCCTATTTTTAAATAAAGGATGATGCTGTCCTATTAGGTATTTTCAATCTAATGAGGAAAAAATGTGAAAATGATGTACCCAGGATGATGGAAGTTCAGGACTGGGACTGTGGGCCATAGACAAAAGGACCTAAGAGATGGAAGTTGAACTTGATTATTTAGTTTGAGTAGATTGGAAGGGAAAATCATTTCAAGGTATTCATAGAAATTTCATATAATGGGATGAAAATGTCAGGATAAATATATTTAAGAATATCAGGTAATTTGGGAATATATAATGGAGAATGACTTACACTGTTAGTGTAGGTCTCTAGTTATTAATAAAGGAAGGGAGCAAAGGGAATCAGAGATTTAAGCCTAATAAAGTAGGGAGTTGAATTGGACATTGAGCCTAATAAATTAGGAAGCCGCGGCATTGGCAGGCTCCCCAGGAGCAGCCCAGCCTCCACTGGGGAAACATAATGCTCAAAGGGGGCAGGAAGAATCCCTTAGGGGTCACTAGCCAGGGTTACGGGGGGAGGGATAAGAACAGTGGGGGAAAGGCCTTCGCTAGGCGCATGTGCAGGAGAAACCAGAGGATGCCCCAAAACTTTGGAGCATGCACAGTAGGAACCAAAGGGGTGACATAAAGAGGCAGAGCCGAGCCTGGGAAAAGAACCAGGTTGGATAGGGCGCGGAACCCCGAAGGCCCAGGAAAGGGACTGGTTATGGGGAGGGCCCGGCACGAGCCCAAGAAAACCCAAGAAGTTGGTTGGACAGTTTGAAAGCAAGAAGGCTTGTTCCCAGAGACCAAGAAAACATGTGGAGAATCACAGGGGCTCTCGGGGCAGTTGCTACCAGAGCCTGCCCACCTTCTGCATTTGGATTGTCTTCTTGGTGTTAAGCAGTGTTAAGTTCTTTATATATTTTAGAAATTAACCCCTTTGGCAAATAGATTCTCCCATTCAGTGGGTTCCCTTTTCATTCTGTTGATGGTTTATTTTGCTGTGCAGAAGCTTTTTAGTTTGATGTAGTCCCATTTGTTTATCATCAGAGAGATGCAAATTAAAACCACACTGAGCTTATCACCTCACACTCTCCAGAATGGTTCCATCAACAAATCAACAAACACAAGTGCTGGCGAGCATGTGGAGAAAGGGGAACCCTAGTACACTGCTGGGGGGAATGCAGACTGGGGCAGCCACTGTGGGAAACAATATGGAGGGTCCTCAAAAAATTAAAAATGGAACTGCCTTTTGACCCAGTGATCCCACTTCTGCGGATATATCAGAAGAAACCTAAAACACGAATTTGAAAGAATAAATGAACCCCTGTGTTAATTGCAATGTTATTTACAATAGCCAAGACTTAGAAACAGCCTAAGAGCCCACTAGTGGATGAGTGGACAAAAAACTGTGGTCCACTTACACAATGGACTACTACTTGGCCATTAAAAAAAAGGACTCTTGCCTTTTGCTCGAAAGCATGGGTAGACCTGGAGATTATTATGCTAAGTGAAATAAGCCAGTCAGAGAAAGACAAGTACCATATGATCTCACTTATATGTGGAATCTAATGAGTAGAAATAGAGGCATGGATACATGGAAAAGACTGACAGCTGTTAGAGGGGAGGGTGTTTGGGGGACTGGATGAAAGACAGTGAAGAGATTAAGAAAAAAATATATAAAATATATATAATAAAATATATATAATAAAAGTATATAATATAAAATATAAATATATATATCACATAGACACAAACAATAGTGTGGTAATAGCCAGAGGGAAAGGGGAGTAGGGGGTAGGTAGAGGTGGGCAAAGGGGGAGAGGGGAAAGGTGGAAAGAGACTTTGGGGCAATGGGCATATGACACAGTGTGCAGATGATGTTTTGTTGAGTTGTGCACTTGAAACTCACATGGTTTTGTTAACCGAAGTCCCGCAGTAAATTCAATAAGAAATTGTTAAATTATTTTATTATAATTTAAATAATAATGAACTGCAATGAAAATTTTATTAATTTGAAGTGTAAATTCTTAAATATAATACTAGTAAATATAACATATGCCTTAGTAGCTTACCTAATCATTTTAATAGGCTACGTGTTTTCTCCATTTTAATATTAATTAAATATCTTTAAAGAGCAGAGTCAGTTCTATAAGATCCCTCAGATGAAAGGGATGAGCCGAGATCTGAATTCTGACTTTCTTCTCCTTCATTGACAGAAACAGGGAACTCAAGTGTTAGTGTGTGTTGTCATTATTATTTCATCATTGTGAATTTGCCAAGTGACATTCTACATTGAGAACACTGCCTTATACTTGCCTTGACTTCATTCACTACGCTAACAATTCTGCGAGAGATGGGTTGGATGCTGGAAAATACTGTAAAAGCCAGGACCACGTGTAACCTCAGATGCCTGCAGAGAAGTTCTTTGGGTCCGCACCTGGGGTATGCTCGTTGGCTGGACGGTAACACATGGGGAGGAGAAAGGGGCCAGCAGATCACTAATTATATGTGGGTGTTTTGGGCTTGGGCACTATTTTATGAGGTTGAGGAGTCTCATGGGGTCTATAATTAGGTTTCATTTCTTGTTGCAAGGCTGATTTTGGAGAGCATGACTTGGGTGTGCTGTACAGTGGGCTTCCCACTGCTAAGCTCTGGCTGTCTCGGTCGGTGCAGGATCCTGCTGAGGTTTGTCCCTGTCAAACAGATGACAGAGGAGAGTGACAAGAATGATGGCTTTTTGTGGGGACTTGACTCCAGGAAAAAGGGAGGGCTGGCCACACCCAGCTGCACTGCTCTGATCATGAGCCAGGAGGAGGGTTCTGGGTGGGGAAAGGCCAGGAGTGCTTAGGGACAATTCCCCCTTCTTGGAAACCAGAGGGATGGGTAAGAAGAGCTTCCTTTCATGGTTATCAACATTCTTACTCTCCTTCATGGAGATTTAGCCAATCAACATTATTTTCAAAATAAATTCCATTTTCTATTCAGAGGCCCTAGAGTAAACGTCATGGGGGGGGGGCTCCTCTGAATAGTATAATAGCAGTGACCTGGGATAGTGGTTCTGCGAGATAAATCAGGGGCCTAGAGCCCTTTGCTGAGAAATAAAATAAACGGATAATCAAGCAGGCCTTTACCCTAAATAGGAATAATAGCCTGATGTAATTGGATTTTAGATCATTGTAAGTGAAATATGCACTTCTAAGAAATGCTTTTAAGGACATCGGACCCAATAATGTTAAATCATTGGGAAAATATAATTTAAAAAGTAATTTACCTCTATTCCTATCCAGGAAAAAAAAAAAATGGTGAGGAGGTCCTTGTAAGTCAAAATATGGCCTCCCCTTAGTGGAGCTGGAAGGACAGTTAAAGGAAGAGCCTGCGGTTTCAGTCACAGAAAACCCCTTTACACAAAGAGAACCTTGAGGAACACACATGCTCCAAATTCAGAACAAACTGAGTTATTAAAACCACAGGCAGATGCAGAGCAGATAAAACACACCAGGCTCCGCACCAGGCTACACGCCGAAGCCGCAGGACTCTGCTCGGCAGCAGACGACACATCACACTCAGAGCCACTGTTTGAACCCGCGTGTCTCGAATGTTTAGGGAATGATTAGGAATGAAATGTGTACTTTAACATATGTGGTCCTTTTAGGCCCTTTCAAATCTTGGTCAATTGAAGGGAGCAAATCTTTTCCCAAATCTGGTGTGTTGGAGTCTGGGTAGCAAAATCTCCTTTCCCCTTTCAATTTTATGTGAGATGCAGCGAAATGACAGAATACAGATAAACCAACAGGAACAAACAGTCTACGCAGCAGATGCAATCCCCGAGTGTGATCAATGTATCGTGTGCTAGATGCCGTAATGGGAGCCGGCGTCTGTGGCCTGGGTCAGAGCCCGCACCATCCCCGCGTCCTGCCTGCTGCTTTCACGGCGGCCTAGAAGGAAGGGCAGGGGGAACTGCGGTCTCCTCTCCTTGCTTTCATAACTGAATAAATAGGACCGAAAGGGTAAGAGAAAAAGAAGGAAGTAGAAGGCCAGAAAAAAACGTAAAGAATTGAGAAGGACTGAAATTCTAAGGCCTTCATCTCAAACTAAAACACGGTGCTGATCAACATAAGAGGGACCTTGGACTTGAGCAATAGAGCTGGACGCTTACCTCGCTGGAGCTCTGAGCAACATCAACCGCTGCTGCTTTGGTAGATTCAAGACTCTGTCTCTATGATGGGAGGCCCGAGGGTGAGGGATAGGAGACGAGGCTGGGACTTCTCTGCTGGCTTGGACTCCTGAAGGTGGAAGGCCCTCTAGAATAATTATAGCTCCGCTTTAGCTTGAAGGTAGTAAATTGCTGCTGGAGCTGCCCAATCTGCCGCAGAACTCTATGGAAAATTAAGATCCCTTTAATTTTCACAGCATGTAACTCACAATTGGTAGAATATCAGATTTGCTCTCTGGCAAACAGAAGTAGGCAGCTGTTTGGAAATGCGGTAAAGACTCATCTCTCCGGGCTGGGATAGACCAACCACCCCTGCCTTCCGGATTGAGGTTTTCAGGTGTCTTGAGACTGGGTTCCTTTGCCAAGTTGCTTCATTCTTCCTGGGTAAGTTGGCTGGGTCAAGCGTACAGAGATTGCTGGCCTTCCCTTAATGATATGCACTAATTTCTGCACACTGGTCATGTGCAGACCACTGGGCTAGCGGTGCTCCTTGACATTGTCTCATGAAGTCTTCACAACAACCTTGTAAAGTGTGTGTTTTATCCTCAGTTTACAGAGGAAGGAACTGAGGATCAGAGCAGTTGGGTGGCTTGGCTGGC
This sequence comes from Miniopterus schreibersii, assembly GCF_964146895.1. Lineage (NCBI taxonomy): Eukaryota > Metazoa > Chordata > Mammalia > Chiroptera > Miniopteridae > Miniopterus > Miniopterus schreibersii. Next base: position 58,218,331 of record NC_138113.1, on the reverse strand, counting down.
CATTCACAGTTAATTAGTGTTCAAGCCAGGCCTCTGGCCACAGAATTTAGACCTTTTGCCATTCTACATAGTTGCTACCTTCAAAAAAGCGATTCCTCCTTCCCCTCATCTTGGGAGTATTAGCAATGAACAAATCACCCACAGCAGTAGAGGTGCAAGTATGTTAGAATATGTGTGTGCAGATGTGTGTGAACATGTGTGCATGAGAGTATGATAGATTTTACTCAAATAGCTTCTTACTGTGGAGAGACTCACAGGATCGTTTCCTCTATTTAACTTCCCTTTACGTGTCTAATATACTCATTTTGGAATTACCACTTGAAAATATTTTATATGCCAGAGATGTACTTTTTGAAACTAGAACCACCAAATTCTATTCCCAAATTAGTCTCCTATGAGGAAGCTTTTAGAGGTCATGGAGAAATGAGACAAAGACTGAGCTGTGCTGATTCCCAGACCTTTGTGGAGACTCTGAATTCAAACGAGCTTAATTACCAGCCAATTTATTATTCTAGCATTGCCATGGAGCATTTTTTATTCACCAAGCTCATGTAAGTTTTCCTCCTTGTTGCTATATACAATCCAGCTACAAATAACTAGATGGCAATATCACCCAAATGTGCTCATAGGCAGAGTGATTTCTGCCAAAGAAGAAGCTATTGGGAATGTTACTGGTCTTGCTCCCTAATGATCTTCAGATGAGATATAATTTTGGGGGATAGCTAAAGTTGTTAGTAATCTGAATTTGCTAAAGGATTATTATTAAATAAAAATTACTTGAAATAATAAAAACAGGGTTTTTATTTCCATACTTCTGATTTATGTTAAATGCCAACGTGAATTACTCTGGCCCTGTAGTGAACAGGGTAATGTGAGGGGACCTGGGCAGACCAGGAACCCCTGGATTAACCACAGGAATATGTACCTTTGTCTGGGCTCTCAGGCACTAAGACTCATTTGACTTAATACTTCAGTGCAAAACTTAAAAAAATCTACAAAAGAGTCAAGAGGACAATAGCCTGCTCAATATGGATTGGAAATCTCTACAAGAAAGCTTGGCTTGGGCTGATATTTGACTGCATTGGATTTTTAAAACCCAAACAGAAGAGACCAGCGGTTCCCTACCCCACCCATTTTACTACTTTCTCCATGGGTGATGTCAAAAATGACTCCTCATGAAACCCAGGACCCTGTCTTCCGAGCGGTTATGCAATGCCCTGAGCTAAGGTCCCCTTTTCCTTCAGCGGGTGCGTGAAATCAGCGCCCGCAGCTGCCCCGCACAGTGAGAGTGGGGCAGGTTTGCTAACGGAAAGCGCGCTGGGAGCCTGGGCCGTGTCACCAGGCAGCCCTGACTCCAGCACTCGCCGGCCCACCGGGAAGAATTCCTGTGAAAGATGGTCGTGAGGTGCTTCCACATATGCTGCATTCGGCACACAAAGATGGGCTGGTCTCCATTTAGCAAGAGAAAGGGGACCGAACACGGGGATGCGCACTTAGAACGTCCCCCCTGGCCCAGCGACAGAGCGGTGTCATTAGTCGGCGCGCTGCATCTCTAAAGCACATGGGATTTTCCACGTCACGGGCGAGTCTGATATCTGTTACATTTACGAATGACTTCATTTTCTAGAAAGCTCTTTGCATACACTTTCTCGTTTATTTTGCAACATAAAAACCCTGTGAAGTTTGTCTTAATGTTGTTTCCATCTTGGACACAGGGCACCGGCTCCCAGAGTGGAAGGAGCTTGTCCAGGGCACAGCCAGTTGGGGTGACACTGAGCTCAGAGGCACCCCCTCTGATGCTCTGTGCTGTTTCATCCCACAGAACCTCACCCCTTGTCTCCTCATTCCCCAGGCAGGTATCATTATGGCCTGAAATTGTGTCTGTCCTTCCCTAGACGTGGGGAACATTCCTAGGACAAAACATAATATCGAAAAACACAAGACACATGTCTGAAATTCATGAACTAGGGTAGTGCTTAAGTGTTAAATCATTTGCCTCCCCTCTAGGCTTTATGTGTTTTAAAGGGTTCTCAGAAAGGATTTGTTTTATGATCATGCAATTGACACTGACCTCTCCACCAAAAGGTAAATGGTCCCCCTGCAAGATCACATTTACAATGATTGTAACGAGAAAATGTGTGAGGGAACATGGAGTTTGAATTTACCCTCAGCTTAAAATACATTGAATGTGTCACGTCTAAATTTAAAATACATAGGGTGGCCCGGCCGGGCGTGGCTCAGCGGCTGAGCGTCAACCTAGGATCCAGGCGATCGGGGTTCGATTCCCCGATGCCCGGGTTGCGGGCTCCATCCCCAGCAGGGGGTGTGCAGGAGGCAGCCGATCAATGACTCTCCCATCACTGATGTTTCTATCTCTCTGTCTGTCTCCCTCTCCTTTCCTCTCTCTGAAATCAATAAAGATATATTTAAAAAATAATAAATAAATAAATAAGTAAATAATAAAATAAAATAAAATAAAATAAAATAAAATAAAATAAAATAAAATAAAATAAAATAAAATAAAATAAAATAAAATACATAGGGTATAACACTATCCAATGCAGTCCGCTCGACTTGACCTCTCACGAACTTGGGAGATTTTGGAAGTGCTCAGAAGAACATAAGAGTGACTGGGGTCTACTTTTATTAAATCATTAGGTAGTCCGTATGTTTCCATTTCTCTGTTTCATTTCCCCCCCATTTTTTCCCCTATATGATGCAGCATGAGTTATTGCATTTCTCATGGAGAAAATAAGTCACCATATTAATCATTTTTTTAATAAAACCCAAGAACAGTCATCAAAAAAATACTCAAAGAAAGGAACAATTGGATTATTTTTGTCATGCAGCCAATGAGAAGTGACAAATAGGGTGATACTGGATGAAGACTTTCCTTCAGGAGAAAGATGCATTTCTCTGGCTCCTCGACGTCCCATGAGCTGGGAAAATTTGGATTTAGGGAAAAAAACGCCGTAGAATTTAATATAACCAAGCACTTAATGCATGAAGTCATTCCAACAACAGTACACAAGTTGGGTACCAGTAAACCGACTGATAGTTGCAGAATATATAGTGAAAAATGTAAACTTTTAAAAAGAGGAGCCTGCAATAAAAGATGATTAGATAAATAGATTTAATTTTTCACAAAATGTTCTTAGAGGATTTTTATGTGTTTTAAACTCTTTGGGTTCAGCATAGTGAGTGCTCGAGGCTTGGGGTTAGCCGTGTCTCTGTCAGTGTGCAGTGGACCACACCATAGACGCAAAGTGGCCACAAGCTACCTCTTCCTGGAGGAGCTCAGGAAACGCTGCTTGCTCAGTGACAAGCTGAGGCCCGGCTGTGCCATCAGCCCAGGGACATCTTGTTAATATTTATGAGTTAGAGCCTGAGTTCCCTGGTGCCCCGTAGAGATGAGTGATGCCTGGGGGATCCTCATGACACCCCTGGGAGTCATGCCAAGACTTCATCCCCGAGCAGCAGTCCGCTGGAAACTCCCATCCTTAGTCAGGCAGGAGAAAGAAGCCTGAGGCATCTGGCGCTACCTTTGGGACACAGAAGGCCACTCCTGTCTCCTCTACAGCCTGACTTTCTTCCCACCCCCCATACCCTCAGCCGGAGGCTCTCAAAGTGTGATTCCAGACCAGCAGCAGCAGCAGCACCCAGGAACTTGTTAGAAACAAGTTCTTGGGCCCACTCCAGACCAGTTGAACAGGAAAGCCCATAGCCAGCTGCAGCCTGGGTTTTAACAAGCCTTCCAGGTGATTCTGCTGGACCACCTTCCTCCTCTTAGGTAGATGGCTCTCATGCCCACTGCCACGTCTCAGCTGACAGCCATCCAGGGAAACCAGGTGGGTGGAGGCCCCTCTCTGTGCTTCAGAATCACCACGAAGCACTCAGCCGTCAACATCTTACATGAGAATCGCCTGGGCTTGTTGTCTGTCTGCCGCTGACTCCAGCTACCATGAGCAGCTTCGTGTAGATGAGTTTGGGTTCAAAGGCCCACGTTGCTATTCACTAGCTGAGGGATCCTAGGCCAGCTGTTGGCGCAGATTTTCCCATCTGCTCCCTCCCAGCTTGGATCGGGTGCCAGGATTTCTGATCCCAGCAGAGGTTTGTTCAACTAAACTCAACGTGAACCAAATGAAGAAGTTTTTTTGACTAGGAAACATTAAAGGCAGGGATAAAATGGAACCCTGAGCTCCCAAGTGCCATGTGCCCACGGGGGCGCGCAAGAAAGTGAAGAAAGTGCAAAATGCCACCTGCCAGGTCCAAAGCAGGGAGGGACCGCAGCGCACAGCCTGAGGAAAGAACTAGATGGAGGCCCGTGAGACTGGGCCCCTAGAGGGTTGAGTACAAAAGGGCTGTGGGAACAAGGAGGGCTGAAATAGGCAAAACTATAGCAGCCAGTGATTATTGGGTATCACGTATGTGCCAGACACTTTACGGATGTGATGTCGCTTAGTTCTCTGGACTCGAGGGGTTGGGGCTATTCTCCCCATACTACAGAGGAGACGGTGGGGCTTTGAAAGGGTACTTGATGGTCCCATACCTGAAAAGGGCAATAGCAGGATTGGAACCCAAAGCTGTTCCCCACAAAAGTAGCGCTTTTAGACAGCACATTCACTGCTCCCTTGCACGTGGCAGGAGCAGTTGTGATTGTTTCTGTGTAGGCCAGCGGAGCACAAGGGCTGAGGTGTGGAGCAGAGTGGGGTTCAGTGGCGTGGTGATGAGTGAGGGGGGCGTGCTCTAGTCCGCGGAGGAGCTCACACCTGCAGTCCTGCACGCCTGGACGCTGCTGCACAGTGAGTGGCTGTGCCCCGGCTTCAGGACAGCCCCCTCCAGCTAGGTGTACACTGTGTCAGTCCGGAGGGAGGAATGAGCCCAGCAGGTCAATGCAAAAGCTCCATGAGAGCAGCAGATGCGTCATAAAGATGAGATCAAGAGGTGGAAAGGGAAGGAAAATTAAGATGGAGTTTCTGCTTTGAAATAGCATCTTACACCGAGACCCACACCCTCTTGTGCCTGAGGCACCTACAGGTTAAATGATTTGCCCAAGGTCACATAGAAAGTCAGTGGCAGGAACAGGTTCAACACGGAATCTTGAATGTCAAACCTCTTTAAATGCAGCCCACGGAGGCTCAAATCCCTGACCTGTTCCTGCTGGGAATTCAGCTGCTAGTGCCTGGGAAGGCCAGTCCTCGCTGCATGGACACCCACGGCCTCAGCTCAGCCTACAAAAAGTGCCCAGCAGGTGCGGGATATTTTTGAACTGCCACAGTTAAAAATTTCCTCCAAGCTTCATATCGGAACATGATTAGCTCTTTGAAAGGTGCTGCTCTCTTACCCCGCAGGATCTGCTCTTACTTGGGCCCATATGCTAAGGAGCAACAGTTTAAAAAGAAGACCCGTCCATAGCTCCCCATTCCCTACTCGGCTAGAGAAGAACAGTGGGACCGCTTCTCCAGCTCCTCAGGCCCCTCCGGCTGACCTGAGGGCAGGGAAAGGTGCTCAGGCACACCCGTGGCAGTGTCACTGTCCTCGGAAGCGGGAGGAGCAGTGGGGGAGCCCTGCTGGAGCTGCCATGTGGTGCTCCATGTGTCCAGCAGGCGGGGCCCAGGGACAGCAGGCTCTTCATAAACCATTTCTTAAACTGTCTTAATTTCTTCGTCCAAAAGCCTTTGTCATTGCAAAGTGTCCTGGATGGATTTCAAAAGGAAAGTAACGCTGCTGGCTCTTTCCGCCGCTTCCGCCCGCTGCTGCTGCCTCCCATAAATTACTATTCCAATGACATCCTGACCGACCCAACCCCTCGGTCTTGGCTCTGTGCACATGTATAAATCTAACAAACGTCTGTACAGCTCTAATCGTCCTTTCCTATTACTTACAGAGGGTAGCGTTTCTAAGTGGCTTTATCTTACAGTATCCTTAATGTTTTGTCAAAGAAGCAAGGGAGCCAAACAGCGTTTGTGAATCGGGACCTAGAGCTCTCTTGGTCCAGCCTTTATTTCTGAACCCACAGGGTCATCAATGGTTAGATGGACTTGATCTTTGAACGTAATTGTGTGGGGGTTTTTTGTGTGTTTTTGTATCTGTAATAAGAATATAACCATAGAGAGTGTATTACTCAGGCAATTATTTAAATAAATGTACATCAGAATATGTTTCTGGCATTTGTAGCCTGTTTATCATTTGTATTGATATGGACTATAAAATTATTTAAATCTAACGATTAGTTGTTTCAAAAAGTCAATGTTATTTGGCAGATAATGTCTCCTGAAACAAATACCAGCACCAAATAAAGGGGATCTGTGTCTCTTCCCTCCTCTTGCCATTTAAGGTTATGTTTTGTTTTAGGCTTGTGAAGATTTTCTTAGTAGATTTCAAATTCTTTTGCTTCTTCCCCACCACCAACGGGAATTACAAATCTGCTGTCCAAGTCATCAGAATCAACAGCGGCCACATTTAGTAATTGATTGTTTTCAGCTCTCTAAACCCTCCTAAAAAACCTGCCTTGGAAATCGTTATCATTTAAAATATATTCACGGTAGGACTTATATGCATATATGCATAACCCATGGACACAGATAATACTGTGGGGAAGGCCTGGGGAGGGGCGGGAGCAGGGTGGGGAGGGGGTTATGGGGGAAAAAGGGGGACATCTGTAATACTTTCAGCAATAAAGATAAATTAAAAAAATAAAAAATAAAAGGCTTGACAAAAAAGTAAAAACTGGAAAAACACATTCACAGATATCGTTAGGATTTATGGGCCAGCAAATATCATAGAAACATGTCATAAGAGAAATTAACATGGAAAGTTTTGCTTTCTGAAGAAGAAAGGAGAAAAACGCTTTAAAATGTATACACAGCCCGAAGATCCTCTCCCGTTGTATGAGTGAATGCTGCTCAGACTCCTCCACAGCCGTTTCATTGCCGTGTTTTTAAAACACAGGAGAGCCGCGGGGCCGCATAATGAGAGATGCTGAATGCAACCTGCAGGAAAACCAGCCCCTTCCTGAGAGGGCCCAATGAGGCTCGCTGCTTCTCTCTCTCTTCATCGGCATTACTCAGTGGAAAAATACAGAGCGGCGTAATGATGGGAATTCGTTCTCTTTTATCAAATTTGACTTTAAGATTCAGGTTATGCAAAACCTGGGAACGCATAGGAAATTCAATCGGAACCTCCAGCCGCATCTCGCCCTCTGATCTCAGGCAGCTGCACGCTCCGCTGAGCCTTCCCCGGGAGCGGGTCCCAGGTTCCCCCTCCTCGGCTCCAGCACCTTCTGCCTGCAACTTCCACCAGGGGAAGCTCTGAGCACGCCAGTGCCTCCCTCGCAGGCAAACCGCGGCTGCAGGCCAGACGGGGCGGGAGACAGCAGGGAGTCAGCGCCGCGTCCTGGGGCGGCTCTTGCGGAGATGAAGGAGCCTGGGCTTCTTTAAGATCATCCCACGGTCATTGAACTGATGGGGTCCGGGGCACTGAGCACCTTGGTAAACAACCTTTGGAGCTAACACGTTCCAGAGCCGGCCTCCTTCAAGGTGGCCCACTCGCTGCCTGAGAGCTCCAACCCCTGCTCCTGCTTCATTCCTCATCTGTAGGGGACTGAAAACTGTGCCCATTCATTTCCTAGTTCACCTCGGTTTTAAAATCACACACCCGCCCACCGTCCCCTAAGTGATAAATTGGACGTCTGTGGAAAGACAGTCACCTAATTGCACAGTGAAGCAGAAGAAAGCCTTGCAAATGGTATACAATTTTCAAAGTGTTCCAAGCCTTAGGCAAAAGCCTTTCAGCTGTGTCTAAGACTGAATGATAAAATATGTTGTACAAATTATCTGTGAACAGGAAACATGTGGTCGTGCAGGGGACTGAAATGTAACACTTGTAAAGAAATGGAAACTGCCAGTCATTTGGACCCTTTTCTCTCTCTCTCTCTCTCTCTCCTTTTAGTTGCAAGTTTCATGGGTTTTTTTCCCCTAACACCCGTTGATGTTCAAGTTTATAATAAGACACTTATCAGATTGCACGAGGCCAATTGCAGCTTTATTTAAAAAACAACAGAAAAGAAACAGACGAGGCTAGGGTTTGATTTTGCCCACTCCCTACCCCTTGCTAAGACTCCTTAGATTGTCTCTGCTCTGCTGTTTGGAGCCTGGGTGGTTTGCGTGTGGAGTTTTGAAAAGAACTGAAAATCTCCTGAAATTAGAAAGATGCAAAGCTCAGGTAATTATAAGTTGAATGAACATTTCTCTATCCTGCATTTCGCAAAGGTCAGGGCGCCACTCAGACTTAAACTAAGTGAGAGACAGAAAGGCGTCCATGGGAAGAGCTTTTCTCTTTTCTCACTCCCCGTGTTGCTCTTGGAATGACTTACTGCAATTTCTCTCTTTCAAAGGAGCATCCCCCCTCCTCAGGAAAGCAGCCAGGACTGCCTGGACCCCTCGCTGAGCACTCAGATCAACCTACCAGTTACCACCTCTCCCCTCATCTCTGGATGAGCTCACAGCAACTATATATGTTTCAAGCTTACACAGCTTTCGGGGGAGAGCTGAAGTGTCAGTAAATTTCCAATTTACACAAGAAAGAGAGGAGGGGGAAGTCTCTCGTACATTTGTTTTCTCCCATGAATTTTCTCAGCTTTCACCTCATTGCCCAGTTGCACCCTTATTTTAGCTCATCTTTTAGCACGTAATGTTTGATGACATTTAAAACAGCCTATTTAATATTCTGCCCCATGCACACACCTGCCTCTTTAAAACTGGGGCTGGTCCTGAACGAAATGCCTTGCAACAGTCATCAAAAATGAAAGGGGGTCAAATAGCTTAATTTGTAACCCAAACTCAACCAACAGCAAAGTTAGTGAGTTGAGAGTCTACTTACTCCCAGTAAAAACTCATGGCTCCCATGAGACGTGTGTGTGTTGTCCAGGCCACACCTCCACCCTCCATCCCTGGAGCTAGATATTACTTCCACTGGTCCGACAATGAGAATTGTCTTTCTCACCTCTCACTCCCCTCTCTCTTCCTTTCTTCCATCTCTCTTCCCTCCACTTCTTTCAGTTCTACCAATGATTGAACACTGCCTTGTGTCAGTCTCAGTGAGGGCTGCGGTTTTGGTCAAAAACGAGGTGTAGGCTGTCTCAGGAGTTCATGGCATGGTAAAAAAATTGGAGAAAGCTCATGAAGGAGCCACAGCTCCAGACCTCCCTTCCCCAGGTGCCGAGCGTGTGTCTTGCCCTCACCTGGACGTGGTCCCTCACCACATTTTGTAATTCCTGCAGCATTGCTGGAGTGCCAGCCTCTCCATCCAGTTTCCCTGAATTTCAGCATGTTGCTCAGAAGGCAGATGTTTTTCTCCTTCCTTCCTTCTGCTTTATAGAATCATCCCTGTCTTGGTCTATTTTTAAAAAAATCCTTTGTTGCCCGGCCGGTGTGGCTCAGAGGTTGAGCATCGACCTACAATCCAGGAGCTTGAGGTTCGATTCCCAGGCTGTGGGCTCGATCCCCAGTAGGGGGCGTGCTGGAGGCAGCCGATCAATGACTCTCATCATTGACGTTTTTCTCTCTCTCTCTCTCCTCCCTTCCTCTCTCTGAAATCAATAAAGATATATTTTTTAAAAAATCCTTTCTGCAATGTACCTTTTTATTCTTTTTAGTTAACTAAACTTTCCATTCCTTTTCAGTTCACATCGTACAACCATTTTATACAAAACGTGTGCTACTGTGATGCTTTCACATTCAGATAATTTCCACATTTCGGCATACATGGTGTTTCACTCTTCCTCAAGACTATGAGCAAGATTTATATCAACATGCTACCTTAAAACAAAACAAAACAAAACAAAAAAACTTGACAGCCTTAATGGTACCAGCAAGGACTGGGTGAGCACTTGCAGTCAGCCAGGTGATGTGCTGAGCTCGGTCCACACAGGACATCAGTTACCGCTCACAGCAATCTTATGACGTAGCGTGTTACTGTTCCCCACATTTGTCTGGTGGGGAAATGGAAGAAATGTTTTTTTAAAGTTAACTTGTCCAACTGGCAAGATCTGAATTTGAGCCTACATGCTTTGGCTCCAGGGGGCACGCTCTTTTCTGCTGAGCACCTGGGAAGTTCTCAGTAAACATTTGATCAAGGAAATTGAGTGGGAGACAGTTTGCAAATCTGAGGATCATTGAGAGGCCTGTTCCAGGAGTGCCTTGGGCGAGTGAGCAGGGAACTAGTAAATACAATTTTCCCCGTACAAGTGTGTTTGGAGGTTTGGATATATTTAAGGCTCATGCTTCACAGGCATATTTTGCCACGTGGGTTGTGGAAGAGTCTGGGAGGAGTGGAATAAATGAGGTAGAAAAGTAAATGGGCTTGGCTATGGTTCTCTGGCTCCAAAAAGAGTAAAGAAATATAATGAAATAGCCCATTTTTGTTGCAATGCATTTCTAATTTACTTAACAAACTTCAGGTGCCCCATAAATTCTGTTAACTCGTTGCTTAGATGTTTCCTTCTGACGCTTCTCCACCCTTCCTTCTTTCTCTCCCCCATCCTTCACTGTGGCCGCAGGACTGAAGAGAAATGGTTCAGTCCTAAGGACTGTGCCCAAATCAGCAATAGGACAAGGCCCTGCTGTCACTGTCATCTCGCATAGAATCACCCGACGGCGAGACACGAGAGCACCACCCTTGCCTTCCACAGTCAGATACAGAAGGTGCTGTTCAGAGGCTTGGTGAGGAGGGTGCAGCACTGTGTCACTCTCATGTGCTTTCCTGAAGGCGCAGACTGGCCTTTGGGGAGGGGGGATTAAACATCCCAACTGTCCTTTGTGAGCAGTAACCTCGGAGAAGAGATTGGCCCTTGCACTTTGCCCAGGGCTCATTCTGTAGCAAGTCACGTGACATTTCACCCACTCTGAATTTTCATCTCATTAACAGCCGTTGATACCCCAAAGAGCAAGGCAGTCGACGTGGTGTGATCAGTTCCTGAATTGCACAACCTGCTCATATTGCAAACAGCCATGGGGAGAGGCCTGGGTCCTTGCACCAGCCAATAGCACATGACACCATCCGGTGCACCTGCTGAGAAAGGCCTCCCCTAGTGACAGGACAGGGTGACCTTGTCTCCTGCTGACTAGAAGCCTCGGCTCCCTCCACTCCAGCCCTGGCCACCACTGCTCGTATGGCCCATCTATCTTTCACTCCGCTCCCAACAGTCTTGCTTTTGCCACTGTCAGCAGGGCGGTTTCCACTCTAAGCTCTCTTCACTCTGAGCCTTGTATTATCTGCCGTCGCTCCCCTCTCTTGCCTTTGCTTTCTCCATCTGTGCTCTGTTTTCTCACAGGTACCTTCAGTTCTAGGCTGGTATTTTGTGATTCCAGCCTTTAACTTCCCTCTTAGCTTTTCTACTTCTCCATGCAGCCTGGTTCCCACAGATGACTGTGGCCCCATCTCCCCATGGATTTAATGTCCTTACTGGTCGCTTTCCAACAGAAGGCACCCTCCATCCCGGACCCAATCATCCAGGGTGATGAACAGCTCTGAGCAAATACAGGCCATTTGTAGTCCCACGTGTTCCCAGTCAACTTCCCTTTCCATTCCAAGCCTTCTTGTTTAGCCTTAGACTTCTTTCCACTGCCTCCCTTTCATTCTCAGCAGGTGCTAAACTTGCTTGCAAAGAAAATGCTCAGACATGTGTTTTCTCTAAGCCTAGCCCTAACCCTACCCCCAACCTCACATCCCTTACCTACAAACATATTTATACGGGCTTTCTTGGACCATTTTCTCCTGGGCCTCTCCTTCCCTCCCTCAGTTTCTCCTCCTTCCCCTCCCCCATCATCTGTCTTTTCTTTCCACACTTTATTTTTCTCCAAAGAGTCAGAGAAAAAGTGCTTTCTTTCTTTTTTAAATTTTTTTTTTGGTCTCCTTTCACACCTTTTGCCATCAATTAACTCCTCTCTTTAAAAAATTTTAACTTCCTTTTATCTGCTTACTAATTTCCATCATATACAACCTTGCTCAAGTTGTCTCCCATCATTAAAAATATTGTTGTCTTGTCCTGGCTGGTGTGGCTCAGTTGGTTGGAGTATCATCCTGTGCACCAAAGAGTTGGGGGTTTGATTCATGGTCGAGGCACATACCCTGGTTGCGGGTTCAGTCCCCGATCGATGTTTCTCTCTCACATCGATGTTTCTCTCTCTCTCTTGCCCTCTCCCTTTCTCTCCTTCTGAAATCAATAAAAATAAAAGAGAATTAGGGAAAAAAATATTGTGTCTTTTGCAGCCATTAAATTACCCTGTCCCTCCCCTGCTCTTCACAGCCAGACCTCCTACATGGGTAGCCTACACCAGCGGTGGCTACTCCTGTCTCGCATCTGTAATCCACCGAAATCTGCCTTGTGCCCCCGCGCTCCTCTGAGACTGCCCTTTTTAACACCAATAATAGTTTCCAGATGCAGGATCCAGTGGGCACTTCTCCATCCTCATGCTCACTGAGCGCTTAGCAGCATTCAGCATCGTTAGCTACTGTCTTCTTGAATTTCACTGCTCTCTCTGCTTCTGAGGCACCCAGTCTCGTGGTTGCCCTCTTTCCTGTCTGCCACTCCTGCTCATTGCCTTTATGGCCTACAGTCCCTTACACCACTGCTAAATTTGGGGGTCACAAATAGTGCCCTTAAATGTCTTATCGTGCCACACACTCTCTGTAGACCACTTCATCTATTTCTACCACTTAAACCCCAAGGTCTTCCACGTTTGTATCTCAGGCCAGATTGCTCTTCCAATACTACGACCATGATGTCAACAGCTTACTCTGTATTTTCACCCAGGTAAAGAAAGTTGCCTCAATACAATATATCCAAACATAATTCATTTTCCTCCCACACAAGCATGGAATCCCTCTTCTATTCCTTCCCTGCCTGAGTGATACTGCTACTCAGTTGTCTAATCCAGAAACAAAGGAGATATCCCAGATTCCAACTTTTCCTCACATCCCAGAATTATTTCCTTGCCAAGTCCTACGACTTCTCTGTCCCGTCTGCCAGTGCCTTCACTCAGTGATTGCTTCTCACCCAGTGAGAGTGAGGCAGTGCCAGCCATGCCATAAGCTTGGCATGTCCCCAGTCTCGTTGCCCATCTTTCCTGGGCTGCAACCCTCTTCCTCTCCTCTCCTTTCCATGGCAATCCTGCTCAAGCACTACCTTCCTTGTAATGCTCATCCTGACTTCCCTCTTCTGAGTTTCTGTGATATTTCTCCTTCCTCCAGTGGAACACTTTTATCATCAGGTCTTACAAATATCTATTTCCTCCAACATTAGACTATGAGCTCCCTAAAGGCACGATTTTTGTGGTTCGTTGTTGTTGTGATTTATCCAGTGTTGTAGTATGTGGTACAGAGCTGGGCACCTGTTTTCTGAAAGAATACAAGAAAGAATAAATAGCTTACAATTTCTAAAGAGATTGGACCTTTCCTGATAACTGTCTGCCACCATTTATTACACTTGTTGGTTGGTGTACAGAAAGAGAGCGAGTCATTGCACAGTCTGATGGAAAGAACGCTGACTAACCTTGAGGAGGCCTGGGAGGGTCCTGGTAATTAGCTGTGTGACCTTCGGCAAGAAATAGCCTCTCCGGGTTTCTGTGTTCTTATCTCTAACATTAGAAAACACAATTACATGATTTAAAAAGATGCTTCCAACTCTAAAATATTATGATCTAAAATGCTATCTTTTAAAACTCTGAGCAAGGTGGATCAGAGCCTTGGATCCTTGGTTAGGGTCCCGGGATGGGTGCTTAGGTTTCTATAAACCACATGCAATTGCGCTCACTGGTTTGCTGTTGTTCAATGTAGAAGAGATTACTAATTGATAACTCATGTCTGTTCTCTTTTATTCCTTATTAATAGAATAGACAAAGTTTTATTTGGTCATGTGGCCACTCATCTGAGTATATTTCCCAGTCTCCCTTGCAGTGGAGTGTGACAGAGTGACTAGGTTTTTTGTGACCAAAGAACTAAAAGTGTGAGCAAAAGTGACATGGGCCACTTCTTTGTGACTCTGTGTCTCTCCTCCATGCTTTCCTCCCTTTCCTCAGGTTGGATCATAAATATGATGATGTTGAACTGGCTTTGGCTAAGAAGAGCAGTATCCCAGGAGTTGACAGAACATTAAATCAGAAGGAAGCTAGGTCTCTGAGTGGCCTTGAATGGCTGAAGCTTTACCCCTGTCATCCCAGACTCTTCTGTAAGAGAGGTTTAAACCTTCTAATTTGTTTAAGCCACTGTTATTTTTAGTGTTTAATAAAACATTGGGCCAATATCCTGCCTGGTACATTTGCACATGCTCATTTCTAGAAAGAGGGCCCTCAGATTTCACTAGACTTGGAAAGGTTTCTGTGACTGCATATATAGTGGTAAATAGAGGCGGCCACACGTTCTTGGACAGACCTCCCTTTGGGAAGTGAGTTCATGTTCCTTTCCTTGGATCTGAGTGGATTCTGTAACCGCTTTGACAGAATGAATACAACATGACAGAGCTCTGCTAGTTTCCAAGCGAGAGCCGGGAGGGAATGGCAGCTCCCTCCTCCCGTCTCTGGGAAGGCTGACCTGTGGCACCTCGCTGCCATGCTGGCAGGAAGCCCAAGCCGCCCAGGGAGAGCTCGGGGAGAGCAGCTCCAAGACCGCTTCTTTATCTCTTTCAAAACTCACAAAGATCCTATGAAGATTATGTTATTGTCCTGTATTAAAAATGAAGAAAGTAAAGAACAGGGAGTTCAAGTAGCCTGCCTAAGGCTGCTGTTAGGAAGCAGTAGGTTTCAACTTTGGAGCCTGGTGGCCTAAGTCCAAAGTCTGTGTGCTTCGTCACAGGCTGTGCTGCTCAACAACACAGCAACACCCTGACGAAGGCATGAAAGTGCAAGCAGCTGTGTCATTTCAGAGTCTTTATGGCAATGGGCATTTTAGGCGTTACCATGGAAAGCTAATCTTCATATATTTTGTCTTGTGGCTATCCAGTGAGGCTCACATTAAAATTTTAAAATATTATATTGTGATCTAGCTAGCTATTCATTCTGCCCGCAGAAGCACTGAGAAATGCACCCTTGTAATCTTGCTAACAATTTCCAAGTCCTAATAATTTTTAACCTTTCTTTTCAAGGTACTTTAAAGTATCTTGGAATTTGAATTGCCTTCTACAACATGCACCTTGTGGTCTGTATCACTGAGAGGTGTGTGCCAGAATTCACATCCTAAGTTACCGCTGCGTTTCCTGCCCGAGAACCCAACTGTTCGGTTGCTGCTCACGTGCCTCCTGAAGGCTGTTGGAACATGCCCCATTAATGCCTGGACATGACCCGTGTGTGGGTTTGTGCAAGGTTATCTGCACAGCCAGCCTGCCAGTCCGAGCGACAGCCTCGCACCAAAGCCTCCGCTGCTCAGCAGGGATCTAGCAAACCAGATGTCAAGGGCGTATTTCCTAGTATTTTATGGGATCCAGAGAGAGGCTCTCACAGTATGGTTCAGACCTCTGTGCAGTGCAACTTGTCAAAATGAATTGTTTTGTTTCTGTACCATAAATGTCAGGTTGAGAGACATCTTTTAGAAAGAAAACTGCATCAAAATTTACTTAGGCTCCCAGTTCTTAATGAACATTTTCTGGACCTATGGTTGGGCCAAGGTCTTGGGGCTGGGTAGGGATGCAGGAGGAGTCCGCTTCTTAAACAAGGTGGCAGGTAAGACGTGGCCTCTGTCTCAGCTTATTTGTCTATAAGGGGGGTGAGATAAGAACTTCCTTCGTGAGCTCCATGGCATCTGTAATGGTGGGTGAGCAGACCTGTGACCTTAGGGGACAAGGCGTGGTCTCAAGGATTTCTCCCTCCTTCATCTAGAAAACTGCGAACATTAGCAACAGGTCATTCCACAAATTCCCATTTGCTCTCTGGAGTTTTCCAACCTGGTTTTCCCTGTCGGAACACAAGGAATGGTGGGTTGCTTATTTCAGAAACACACCAAGGAATTCTTCCTGTGTTCCTTGGCGTTTACAAGTTATCCTTTCCTGAAAAGGAGGCCCTCATTGCACTTGGCGAAGAACTTGATCTCTGCATCTGACAGAGTGGGGTAAGAACAGTGGCTCTGAAAGTCCTTAGTGGAGAGTCTTAGACTTGCTCAAGAGCCTTGGACTCTTAACTATTGTTATTATTGATTCAGGTCTATTATAGACCTCTCGTCAATTCTTTTAGAAAATAAAGACCATATTCTGGGTTACATGTAAATGCTATATTTTCCACAATGAAGGATTTTATCTTTTGTTCCTAATTTTCTCAGTTATCCAGCCACAGCTACTCTCTGCTGTTGGTACCGAGTGACACCTCCTCTAACCTGTGTTTTGAAGCCAAGCCTGGGCAGGCGCACTCTCTCAGGAGTGCAGAGCTGGCAGCCACTGGCAGGGTCTGGACCAAGTGTGGCTGCTGGAGATTGGGCATTGGGCTTGTATTATTCTAGGTGCCCCTGAGATTACTATCTCCCCTTAAGCCTAGCAGGCCACCATTTTTGCTTTCAGTTTAAGTCCCTGAGAATCTTGCTATGACCACAGCCTTCTCTCAAACCCCAGTTTGTGTATCTCCGGCATTTACTTATCAGTCTCTATCTGGGACACAATCCACTATCCTAGGGACTGATTTCCTGGAACTATGCAAAATTGTGAGAGTCCCCTTGACTGCAGGTGTCCTTTCCTCCTCTTCTATACATACTCACTCTATCCTTCCTTTGAGGCTTTTTGGCAAATTCCTTATCAAGTCCAGCCTATTTTTCAACCTTTCCTAACTATTATAATCATCACTAATGTGTCGCTTCTCAGAATTTCACTTAATTTTGGATTATATTTCCCCTGGTGTCTAACTTGTGTCCTTTGCAGATGGTGACCACCTCTGAGCTTTCTTTGACTCCTCCATTCATCAGCCCTATGTTATTATCTGTTAATGTACAGATTGATTCAATTATAGAATAAAGAAAGGACTGGCTATATTCCCATAACTAAAAGCCTTTGATATTGGCCCAAACTCAATGTTTTAGGGAATGTTCATATTTTAGCTGAAGGAATGCTAATGTCAGAATTCTGGGACCTTGGTTGGAATCTTAGGTGTTCCACCTACTCTTCTGTTACAGAAATTTAAACGTTCTGACTCTCGGTTTGCTCATACTTAAAACAGAGCTAATGTATCCCCTTACTATTTATTTCTTGAGGATTAAATTCAGTACTTTATGTGAAAATGTTTTGTCAAGCACAATGTTATTACTACTGGGAATCTTATATTTCTAAGAATTAGTGTCAAGGTGAATTTCTGGTTCACATTTATTATGTTTCTACTCCCAACATCCTTAGGTCATAATCATGCAACCTTTAGTTTGAACAAATGGCTTTGCTTCCAGCATTTGTATATCTTTTTGGTCTCGTTTGTGTTATTGACTCGACGTTGTTGACCTAATCTGTCTATTGAGAAGCTGAGCAAGGCCGCCTCACTCATATCATCAGATTCCGACCTCACAGAGGAAAAGATAATAGATGTTTCTGACCTCAAACACTGAGATGTGAAAAGGGGAAGTTCTTAAAAAGAAAAAAAAGACAATTAAGTAGGATTCATTGGTTTACTCAGATCAAACTTGCACGATCTTGGAGCTTGAGTAGAGCTCATATGCCCTGCTCCCCGGCAGGCAGAGAACACCAGTGACTTAGAGGCCCCTCTATGGTGCTGTAAACAAAAACGAAAGACTGATTTTTTTGTCTTGAATCAGTTACTTTTTAAGAGCCAATTATTTCTGGTGAATATTTGTCCCTCCTGTTCTGCAAATTATTTATTGAATAGTTCTTACAAAACAGCTCTTGGGAATCTTGCTTAGGAGGGTGCTTTGAGCACCTGAGGTACAGGGTCCCTTTCGTGGTCATGTGCTGTGCACCCCGGACCAGCCCCCTGCGCGGGAGGCCTGCGGATCTGCTCAGGCCGGTCTCAGAGCTTCTCCTGTGGAAGCCAAGGGCTAGAGCACCAGCGCCACTCACCTGGCCTCTTTCAAACACTTTGGGAAAAGCCTTTACTTAGCATTGCTACTCCAGGAAAGTGTCATTACACTCTGCAGACTTCGTGAAGAGGTGTTAGGCCGGTGAACAGAGTGGGTGGATTTACCTATTGACAGACAGCGAGCTAGTTGGAGACACGACAGTGTCATTGATGTGATATCACAGCAGCTGGTGGAAGGTCCCCAGTAAGGGCTCGCTAAATGAATGATCACAGGAGCAGAGACCAGCCGTGCATGGGTCTTTAAGTCCTGTTTATGGCATTCTTGTCGGCCAGGGGCTTGTTCGGCTTCTTCTAGAACACGTCCACTATAGGGGCCTCCCAGCTCTGGGCCAGCAAACAGGCTGAGCTGACGCAAAGGTACAGTGTTAGTTTTTACCTCGCTCTTCAGCCTCTCGTCCCCACGGTTGCAAGCACCTTTCCCACCTCCTTAAACCAACAGGCTCTAAATAAATCCCCTCTCCTTGGCATTTCTTCAACCTCACCTCAATCTCCTCCCAAGTAAGGTTTTAACAAACCTTTCATTCTGATGCTTACACAAGGGATAGTGCCCCAGAATATCATTCCTCTCGGGGTCATTTGTGTGTTAGCAGAGTACAGATCCTTAAATTTAAAACATTAATCTCTGAGAGTAACATTTCAGGCTTCCAGTAGAGGCTGGCAGAGAATTTGTCCATTTGCCCGGCAGCGAGGCTTCCCGGCCCCTGGCATCCCATCTGTGGGCCACTGTCCTGCAGCCCTGAGCAGAGCCTGAGAGGAAGCAGACGCAGCGTCACAGTGTCCCCGCCCCAAGGTCAGCAAACCCTGCTACTTATTTCCAGGTATTTTGTATCAGCCTCACTAATTTTTACCAATGACAACATATTCTCCAGTTTCAGCACACTGACATATTTTATTACTTTCCTAGTAAGTCATTTTCTGTGGTTTTAGAAAGAAAGGAATTTTAGACAGTTCCATTCCTAAAATATTCCATCTAAATTTTGATGCTTTCCCTCTCCCAAGAAAATAGAAACATTTTGCATTAAAGGAACTGCTTTGTGGACACGGTAATCAACCCTAAAGTAGGCTTCACATTTAACTGAAAGTAGGTCCTAGAGCCAACCCCAGACTGGGGACTGGCAATTAGCAGGAGCTCTGAGCATGTGCGGAGGTAATGAAAATTTGTAAACCAGGTCCTGCTGGCCTCCTGGCCTCCTGAGGCCCCCTGCAGCCTGGGAAGGGTTTGAATTGATTTTTGTCCCTGCTCAAAGATGTGTAGAATATGCCAACAGAGCAAGAAAATGTTAGAATTAAAGGAAGAACATACCTATTTGCTCTGGTCGCCAGATTGGTCCGAGTAGGCGTACCTCTCCCTTTGACACCAGTGGAGGCCTTTTGAAATGAAGGTATTGCGCGAGACTGCAGGGGTCCTGCTACTGTTTCCACGGGGAACATGCTCAATGCATGTGCAGCTAGTTGCTCGAATCCCAAGACAAACGCACAGATAGCAAAGCAGCAATGGGAACAGTAAAATGAAAGCGTGGAGTTGGCAGCTGGGGAGAAAGAGCAGAGATTGTTCCAAAGGAGAAATGACAGGCTGCAGGTTAGCAGACACTAGGTGCATGGGGCAGCAGTGAGGACAGAGTCACAAATGTGAACAGAGGACAAGGGTGACCATAATCCGTCTGAGCGGTGTACAGAGCCTGAGAGCCCTTCCCTCCTTGCCCGGGCGAGCGCTTCGGGGGAGGGAGGCAGGCGGCGCATTTCCCTCCTTGCATAGTGAGTGCCTAGGATCATTAGGACCCGAAGTGGAAAAATGGAAATAATTTGACAGAATGCCCAGAGGCTCCACGTGATACAGAGCATGACATTTTCACATATGTGGAGGCTTGTTTCAAAACGGGCATTGCTTCTAAAAGGAAGGCTGTACAAATGCAGATACAGGCTCAGCTTTCAGCTATCTGAGCCAATGCAGTTGTGGAGGATACGTAAGACAAATAATCTTTTTATTTTTTTAAAGACAGATAATCAGCCCGGCCGGGCATGGCTCAGCCGTTGAGCATTCACCTAGGATCCAGGAGATCGAGGTTCAATTCCCGGTCAGGGCACATGCCCTGGTTGCGGGCTCAATCCCCAGTTGGGGGCGTGCAGGAGGCAGCCGATCAATGGCTCTCTCATAATTGATGTTTCTCTCTCTTTCTCTCCCTCTCCTTTTCCTCTCTGAAATCAATAAAAATATATTTTAAAAAATAAATAAATAAAGACAGATAATCAGAAGCATGTAGGTATGGCTCCAGAGAGCGAAGCGCGTGTGTGTGCATGTGCGTGTGTGCTCCCACGTGTGCACAGACGTGACATTGTGTGCATTGCTTAAGATGAAAACGCAATTGGCTTGTGTGAGGACGAGACAGGAGGACCGGAGGACAGCGTGAGGCCCGATTTCTAGTTTCCACACTGCTACTGCCTGGCTGTGTAACCCTCAATAAGTCAGGTAACCTCTTTGGCTGCTGCGGACAAAATGAAGGAACTGGTCCTGCCATCCCTTTGAGATGCATCCAAGCTGTAAAGTGCAATGGTTTGATTGGCTGGAGGGTCCAGAATATTCCATGAAAGTCGAGTTTTGCATCGTGTGGGAGCTGGTGGACAGATGAAGAGGAACACAATGGAAATAACTCAGTAAGGACAATGAAGGGGTGTTTGGGAACAAACATTAGATCACTTGCGCTCAGAAGCAGACACCGAGGTAGGTTTAGGGATCCCCGCTGTGGGTGTTCACTGTGTGAGCCCAGAAGCTGGGACCTGAGACAGCCAGGACTCTGCTCCTGCCCTTGGGGACTGGGTGGCCCACCGTTGCCTGTGTAGTAAATGGCTGTGGTGAGCGGGCCTCGGTTCCAGCTTAGGCCGGTCCCCTCCTTGTGGCCTGAATTACAGAGGGAGACCAAGTCCTTGGCCCTGCTGGGCAGCTCCGTTCCCTCCACCAGGGCCCACCAGAGGCCACACACCAGTGCAGCCCAAGCGATGGGAAAGCAGACAAGGAGGATTCTGGGCATGTGGGGCAATGACTAGGTGGGCAGATGGCATCAGTAAAGCTACCATTTCCAGAAAGAAATCCTTTCTGAATTGTAATAGATCTAATATTTTGCCAATAGAAAGACCATCCTTTAATTCTCCTCTTCACATCGTATCTCCTTACAGCTGCCCGGAGCCACGCTGAGTCCTGCAGGCCATGGCGCAGGAGCAGCCGAGAGGACGGGCCACTGCTCCTGAAAAGCCTCAGAGCTCACTTCCTTGATTTTCTTGAGAAGGCAGTGATTTTAAGAGTAAAGCTTTATGGAGAGAGAAGGGGATTTCTAAAGGGTGAAAATCCACGCAGAGAGGGAGAACTGGGGACTTTCACCTTGGAGTTTGTCACATGTCCAAGGACAGAGGAAACAACTGAACAGGATGTCAGGCAGGAAACTCTTCAGGGACCAGGGACAAGGAAAGGGAAGACGACTGAGAAAGAGGGCCCGGTGGACCTGTCTAACCCTCTGTCTGAGCTGCCAACAGGTCTCGTGACTACAGTAGGGTCCAGTTTTCCACATGCCCCCAGGGAGCACTTGTTGGAGACTTTGGCTAAGCGAGTGTCAGGGCGGTGTCCCACAGGAGTGGAAACCCACCTGAGTTGAGGGCTGTGGGGGGGTGCACTGAGCAGGGATAACTGTCTCTAAATTTCTTTCATAACATGAGTGGTAATGAGCCACCTGGTTGTCAGTCTTAGGATGTGCCAGATTTGACTCAAGAACTTCTCTATGCATTAGAGAATTTCCAAGTTCTTTAGATTTAAGTCAAGAACACCAAGGCATACTTTCTCTTTCTGTCTTTGTTATTAGTGAAGCAGAGTTACTCCATTGGAGGGCAATAGCTCTGTGGCCTAGACCATTGGAACCTGAAAAGGAAAACAAATAGACCTGCTGCATCAGAGCCCCCAGGGTAGAGTGCGCTCAGAGTCTACATTTAAAAGACCCTACAGGTGAGTCTGGTGGGCATGCGGGTTTCAAAACCTGTTTATTAACAGGACCACTGAGATGTAGTTTTCTATGTGTAGATTTAAGATTCAGTTTGTCTCTCAATCTATTGCCCTTCAAGTATAACCTTAGGCCAGGTGTTGTTTGCTAGGAAGCCCGCATTTTCCCAGCCTTGTCATCAAGCCCACAGTTGGGTTGATGTCCAACAAGGAGAACTAGCTGGGTTCATGAAGCTTCCTTCTAAGGCTCTCTGGGGAGAAGATGCCCTTCCTGTGATTTTCTCTGTGTGAGGGAAGATCCAGACAATCACGCATGTGCATGTTCAGGAGCATTTCCCCAAATGCCTCCATGGGGCACTCACTCATTGAGAGTGAGCTAAAGGTTTGAGGGGCAAAGAAATAGGTAACATGAAGAAGCCTATATTCGCCCATGGAAGGTCACAGTTGATACTGGAAGTGTTTAAAGTGATGAGAAATCTTAAAGGGGAAGAGTTATTAAGGTAATTTTTTGACCAAATGAGAGCCTTTGATCTTAAAATTTGGTGGGACACTGGTGTATTTTGCAAATGGTGACCTATGGCATCCTATGGAGAAGCTTAATACGTAACTCTCCAGTTATCATGGAAAGAAGATGCACTTCACCTTAACTCCTGGCTGTATAAACTGGTTCTAGTACTTCATTCCATTAATATCACAGGCTTAATTTTTCTGAACCTCAGTGTTTTTTGTGTGTTTTTTTTTTTTTTAAAAATATATCTTTATTTATTTCAGAGAGAGGAAGGGAGAGAGAGCGATAGAAACATCAATGATGAGAGAGCATTGATTGGCTGCCTCTTGCACGGCCCCAACGGGGATCGAGCCCACAACCCGGGCATGTGCCCTGACTGGGAATCGAACCGCGATCTCCTGGATCCTAGGTAAACGCTCAACCGCTGAGCCACGCCGGGCTGGGCTGAGCTTTAGTTTTTTAACTTCTAAAATAGGGGCAACATAAAGACCAAGTGAATTAATTCAGCTACAGCCCAAAGTGTCTAACCTAGAGCAGATATTTCATTGGTGCTTATACCAGGTTTTACCCCCTTCAGGGTGTTCATAACATTGACTGAATTTATATCATGTAATCAAGTGTAAGGCCAACCCACATGCATGCCTTGTCTACCACATACATGAGCCCAGCATGACTCAAGCTCTTTCGAGAAGAGAACATGCTTCACTTACCATTAAATCTCAAAGCAGGACTGTCATGGTCTTACTGATGCTGTGTAGTGGGACGGTTCCTCTCCAAACAGTAGACATTTCGTGTTCTCTGTTCTTTACTCTTGCAGTGATATCTTGCCCATTCTAGTTAAATATTTGAGGTTCTCCTCTCTTGGTGAACATGGAATTTAGCTGTTGGAGCCTTCTGTAGACTCAGAAGTAAGAGTGGATGAGGGCTGGCTGGCAGGGACTTCAAGTTGGACCAGACATTGCTGGAGAAGACAGGGTTCTCCTTTTCCACGCACTGCAGCATCTTGCTTCCACATGGCCATTCCGATGCCGGCCGAGCACATTGTTCTGAAATCGGAGGCAGAAGGTAAGTTTCCCCTCAGGATGGCAGTGCTGTAACCACGGCGAACAGTCTTAAAACCGCCCGAGTGAGGGAGCAGACAAGGGCCTGGCACTTATTCATCATCTCACATTGTAGGTCACTGTGCTGGGCACTGCACTTCCATTATTTCTCCAACCCTCACAACAGCTTGGTGAGATAAGTATTATTGTCTCCATGCTAGATGACACCCAGGATTTAAGTAAAGTGTCAAGAACATAATGTACTTAATGTCTTCAATACAATGGAGCCAATATTATGAATTTCCCCCTCCAGAGGAAGAGAGAGGCTCAGATCCATTAGCAACTTTTCCAAGATCACAGAGTAAAAAAATAACAAAACCAGAATTTGAAGCAGGTATTCTGTGCAGGTTTTGCTCTAATGTGTGGCCTCCTGGAACAGATGAGGAAAGGAGGCTTTGCTTGCTGGGCACACTGCTACCTTTTCTCTCTCCTTTTTTTTTTTTTAAATATATCTTTATTGATTTCAGAGAGAGGAAGGGAGAGGGAGAGAGGGAGAGATAGGAACATCAATGATGAGAGAGTCGTCATTGATCGGCTGCCTCTTGCACACCCCTGACTGGGGGTCAAGCCCACAAACCAGGCGTGTGCCCTGACGGGGAATCGAACCTAGATCTTCTGGATCCTAGGTTGATGCTGAACCGCTGAGCCATGCCAGATGACTTTCCTTTGTTTTGATCTTTTAGAATTAGGAAATGAAGCACAAATACAAAAAAATGAAATAATCACAAATACAATGCATTTTATACAGCTAATACTGTGAAACCACCCTCCCGGTCCTGAAGGAGTGAACTTCCAAATGCTGGAAACCTCCATCACAACCCCAGGCCCAACCAACGAAAGTGCACCTGCTCCCTTCCAGGTGATCTTCCTTGCTTTTCAATATGGTGTGTATGTATCTCTAACCACATAATTTAATTTTCCCTGCTGTAAAATCAATGTGTTAGTGGATTATACAGAACGGACTGTTTTGTGTCTCACTTCTTTTAGTCAACAATATGCTTAAGAAATTCACCCATGCTATTGCATTCATTCATTCTTTTCCATTACTATAGGGTGAAAAATCATCCCACTTTCCCCAGAATTCTCTTTTGCTTTTTTATTTAAATTAATAAACTTTATCTTCAGAGCAGTTTTAGGTTCACAGAAAAATTGGGTGGACAGTACAGAGAGTTCCCATATACTCCAATGAACACACACACACACACACACACACACACACACACACACAACCTCCCCCTGTATCAATATCTGCACCACAGTGTTACATATGTTACAATTGATGATCCCACAGTGACACATCATCACCCAAAATACATAATTTACATTAAAGTTCACTTTTAATGTTGTATATTCCAGTGGATTTGGATAAATGTGTACCAACACGTATCCACAGTATAGTATCATAGGGAGTAATTTCACTGGCTTAAAAATCCTCCGTGCTCCACATATTCATCCCTCCCTCTCCAACCCATGGCAAGCACAGAGATTTTATTGTCTCCATAGTCTGGCCTTTTCTGAAATGTCATATAGTTGAAACCATACATCATGTAGCCTTTTCAAATGGGCTCTTTTCACTTAGTAATATGCATTTAAGTTTCCGCCATATTTTTACATGGCTTGATAGCTCATTTCTTTTTAGTGCTGAATGATATTTCATTGTCTGTATGTACCACAGTTTATTTATTTATTCACTACTGAAGGACATCTTGGTAGTTTCCATCTTTGGGCAATTAAGAATAAAGCTGCTATAACTATTGTGTACAGGTTTTTGGATGGATATGAGTTCTCAGCTTCTTTGGTTATATATCAAGGAGTGTGGCTACTCAGTCATATAGTAAGAGTATTTTTAGTTTTGTAAGAAATTTCCAACTGTTTTGCGAAGTGTCTGCACCAGCTTTCGTTCCCACCCTCAGTGAATGAGAATTCCTGTTTCTCCACATCTTCTCTAGCATTTGGTGTTGTCAGAGTTTTGAATTTGGGTCATACTAATAGTTGTGTAGTGATATCCCATTGTTGTTTTTATTTGCAATTCAATAATGACATAAGATGCTAAACATCTTTTCATATGTTTACTCTCAATCTGTGTATTTTATTTAATAAAATGTTTATTCAAGTGGTCTTCCCATTTTTAATTGAGTTGTTTATTTTCTTATTGTTGAGTTTTAGGAGTTCTAAGTATATTTTGAATGAGTGTTTTTTTTTAATCAGATATGTCTTATGCAAATATTTTGTCTCAGTCTGTGGTTTGCCTTCTTATTCTCGTGGTTTTAACTTCTGAAGAGCAGAAGTTTTAAATTTGAAATAAAGTCCAGTTTATCAGTATTTTCTTTCATGTATTGTACATTTGGTGTTATATTTAAAAATTGTCATCACACCCAAGCTCACATGGATTTTCTCCTGTTATCTTCTAGTAATTTTATAGTTTGGCATTTTATTTGAACGTTTATGATCCACTTTTAGCTAATTTTTCTGAAAATGTCACATCAGGGTCTAGATTTATTTTTTGCATGCGGATGTCCAGTTGTTCCAGCATAATTTATGGAAAATACAATGTTTGTTCCATTGGTTTTGCCTTTGCTACTTTGTCTAAGATCAATTCACAATACTTATACGAGTCAATTTCTAGGCTTTCCTATTCCATTCTATTGATCGATTGCCTATTATTTCTCCAATATCACACTGTTTTGATTACTGTAGCTTTATAGTACACCTTGAAGTCAGGTAGTGTCAGTCCTTCAATGTTCTCCTTCAATATCCTGTTGGCTGTTCTTGGTCTTTTGCCTCTTCATATCGACTTTAGAATAATTTACTGGGCTTTTGATTGGGTTTGCATGAATCTATAGATCAAGTTAGGAAGAACCAAAATATTGACTTCCTATCCAGGAGCATGGAATATCTCTCCGTTTATTTAGTTCTTCTTTGATATTTTTCATTATAATTTTATAGTTTTCTTCATTTAGATCTTGTACATATTTTGTTATATTTATACCTAATATATAATTTTTTGGTGCTGATGTAAATGGCAATATGTGTTTACTTCAAATTTTACTTATTTTGTATATACCTTGTATCCTGAAACATTGCTATAGTCACTTATTAGTTCTGGGAGTTCTTTTCTCAATTCTTTTGGGTTTTCTGCATGATCATGTTTCCTGTGATCAAAGACAGCTTGATTTCTTTCTTCCAAATCTATAGACCTTATATTTCCCTTTAACGTTTTATTGCACTATCTAGGACTTCCTATATGATGTTGAAAAGCAGTGATAAGAAGGGACAGCCTTGAGTTTTTCTTGATCTTAGTGGAAAAGCTTCTAGTTTCTTACCACCAAGTATGTTAGGTGTAGTTTTTTTTAAATAATTAAATTTATTGGGGTGACATTGGTTAATTAGATTTTATAGGTTTTAAGTATAGGTTTCTATGATACTTGATCTATATATTGCACTGTGTGCCCACCACCTAAAGTCAAATAATCTTCCGTCACCATATATTTGGTCCCCTTTACCTTTTACTATCCCCCACCCTCTTCTCTCTGGTAACCATCATACAGTTGTCTGTGTCTATGAGTTTCAGTTTTATATCCCACATATGAGTGAAATAAGTTCTTAGCTTTTTCTGACTCACTTATTTCACTTAGCATGATATTCTCAAGGTCCATCCATGTTGTTGCAAATGGCAGTATATCCTCTTTTCTTATGTTTGAGTAATATTTCATTGTATATTTTTATAGATTTATTTTATCAAGTGGAGAAAGTTACCCTTTATTCCTGGTTTGCTGAAAGTTTCTATCATGGATGGGCACTGGATTTTGTCAAGTGCTTTTTCTGTATCTTCAGATATGATTATGTGAGTTTTCTTCTTTAGCTTGTAACTGTGATAGATTACGTGCATTAAGTTTTGGTTGTTGAACCAGTCCTGAAAAACTGGAATAAATCCCACTTGGTCATGGTGTATAATGTTTTATTCATTGTTGAATTTGACTTACTAATATTTTGTTGAGGACTTTTATATCTATGTTCATGAGAAATTGGTCTTGCGTTGTCTTTGTCTGGTGGCTTTGATATTCAGGTAATGCTGGTCTCATAGAGTGAATTGGTGAAGTATTCTCTGTGCTTCTATCTTCTGTAGGAGATTGTGAAATTTGGTATAATTTCCTCCTTAAATGTTTGTTAGAATTCACCAGTGAACCCATCTAGGCCCGGTGCTTTCTGTTTGGGAAGATTATTAATTATTAATTTAATTTCTATAATAATATAGGCCTAATTAGGTTGTTTCTTCTTGCGTGAGTTTTGGAAGATTGGGTCTTTCAAAGAATTGGTCCATTTTATTAAGTTATCAAATTTGTGAGTATAGAGTTGTTCATAATATTCCTTTTTTTTTTTTTTTTAATGTCCATGGGACATGTAGTGATGTCCCCTTTTTCATTTCTAATATTAATCATTTGTGTCTTCTTTCTTTTTTCTTAGTTAGCCTGGATAGAGATATTGATTTTATTAATGTTTTCAAAAAACCAGCTTTTGGTTTTGTTAACATTCTCTATTGATTTACTATTTTCAGTTTCATTGACTTCTATCTTAATTTTCACAATTTCCCTTTTTCTGCTACTTTGAAGTTAATTTGCATTTCTTTTTCTAGTTTCCTAAGGTGAGAGTTTAAGTTATTTATTTTAGATGTTTCTTCTTTTCTAATATTCAGTACTCTATGTTTTCCTCTAAACATTGCATTCATTGCATCCCACACATTGATAGTTGTATGTTTCATTTTTATTTCAATATATTTTTAAATTTTGCTTGATATTTCTTTGACCCATATGTTATTTAAAAGTGTATTATTTAATTTCCAAGTATTTGGGAATTTTCCAGCTATCTTTCTGTTATTGATTTCTACTTTAATTCCATTGTGGTCTGAGATCTGATATTGTAAGATTTTTAGCCTTTTAAGATGTGTTTTATGGCCCAGAATGTGGTCTATCTTGGTAAATAGTCCATGTGAGCTTACAGAAAAATGTGTATTGTGCTGTTGTTGGATAACATCTCACATAATCTATAGATGTCAATTGTATCTAGTTGATTGATGATGCTGTTGAGTTCAGTTATGTCCTTACTGATTTTCTGCCTGCTGGATCTGTCAACTTCTGATAGGAGGATGTCAAAGTCTTCCAATATAATAGTGGGTTTACCTATTTCTCCTTGAAATTCTCAGGTTTTAGGTTTTGTTTCATGTATTTCAACATTATGTTATTACGTGAATGCACATTAAGAATTGTTACATCTTCTTGTAATATTGACTGCCGTATCATTATGTAATGCCCCTATTTATCCCTAATAACTTTCCTTGCCTGGAAATCTGCTCTGCCTGAAATTAATATATCTGCTCTTGTTTTCTATTGGTTTGTGTTAGCATGGTATATCTTTCTCCATACATTTACTTTTAACGTATGTGCTTCTTCATATGTAATGTGGGTTTCTTACGGATAATATGTAGTTGGATCTTATTTCTTGATACATCATACAATCTTTTTCTTTCAGCTGGTGCATTTAGGTGAAGTGGTTATTGACATAAATGGGTTAATATCTACCATATTTGTTACTGTTTTTTATCTGTTGTCCTTGTTCTTTGTTCCTATTTTTGTTTTCCACATTTTCAAAAAATAGCATACTGCTTAATGGCAGGGAAAGTATCTCATAATAATAAAATATTCCTAATTCTTTTATCTTTGTCCTTGCAGCATTGTTGTCGTTTATTTTACTTACACATAATCATGCATAAGCAGATATGTATAGTTTTGTATATGTAATATATATGGACACATATATGCAAAGATAATTGAGTCCATTGTTGCTGTTACTATTCTGAACAAAATGTTATCTTTATATCAATTAATAATAATAAAGATAAGAGTTTTCATTTTATTTCCACTTATTTATTATCTGATCCTTTTTCAAAAGCTCTTTCAATTTTTGTTTGTATGACAAAGTATTTGTATTTAATTTTAAAGGGTAATTTATCAGAGTACAAAATTCTAGGTTGGTGGTGGTTCTCTTCTCTCAACACTTTAAATATTGCATTCCACTCTCCTTTTACTTGCATGGTTTTGAAGAGGAAGTCAGATGTTATTCTTACCTTTGCTCCCTTATAGTGTTTTTTCTTTTATAGTGTTTCTGTCTGCTGGCTTCTGCCAAGATTTTTTTGTTATCTTTAATTTCCTGAAGTTTGAATATAATATGCCTATGTGTATTATTATTATTATTATTATTATTATTATTATTATTATTATTGGCATTTATCCTGTTTGGAGTTCTCTGAGCTTCCTGGAACTGTGGTTTAGTGTCTAACATTAATTAGGGGAAACTGTCAGTCATTATTTCTTCAAATATTTCTTCTATTCCTTCTTTCTTTTTCCTTCCTTCCTTCCTTCCTTCCTTCCTTCCTTCCTTCCTTCCTTCCTTCCTTCCTTCCTTTCTTCCTTCCTTCCTTCCTTCCTTCCTTTTTCTTTCCTTTTTGATATTCCCATTATGACTAATAATAACCTTTGTAGTTGTTTCAGAGTTCTTGCATACTCTGTTATTTTTAAATCTCAGTCTTTTTCCCCCTCTTCCCTTTTAAGTATTAAAGTTTCTGTTGTCATCTCCTCGAGCTCAGGGATTCTTTCCTCAGCAGTGTCCAGTCTTCTTATGAGCCTATTGAAGATACTTTTCATTCTGTTATAGTATTTTTTATCTTGAACATTTTTTATTTTCTTAGAATTTTCATCTCTCTGCTTTTATTGTCCATCTGTTTTTGCATGTTTTCTATTCTTTTATTAAAACCTTAGCATATTAATCATAGTTAAAAAAATTTCTTGTCTGATAGTTTCAGCATTCTGACTCTGCTATGTCTGACTCTGGTATTGATAATTGCTTGGTCTCTTCAAGCTGTATTTTTTTGTCATTTAGTATTCCTTACAAGTTTTGTTGTTGAAAAGTACACATGATGATCTACTGTGTAAAAAAGAACTGTAGTAAATAGGTCTTATTAATGTAACAGTAAGGGAAGGGTGAGGGGAAATGTTTTATAGTCCTAAGGTTAGGATTTAGTCTTTTAATGAGTCTGTACCTCTAAACTGTGATCTTCACAACAGCTTTTCATCCCCCTTCAACCCGTCTTCAATCCCCGCCCCCCCCCCCCCACACACACACACATTATTTGGGACAGGATGGTTAGAAGAGGCTGGAGGCTGTATATTTCCTTTCTCCAGGTCACTTGGGCTCTGACTAAATTAAAAGTCCCAGTGGGTAAACTTTCTCCTGAGTTCAGGCCAGGTTTCTTTTTCCC
Source organism: Miniopterus schreibersii (assembly GCF_964146895.1). NCBI lineage: Eukaryota > Metazoa > Chordata > Mammalia > Chiroptera > Miniopteridae > Miniopterus > Miniopterus schreibersii. The sequence continues at coordinate 58,187,376 of NC_138113.1, read as the reverse complement.
TCCTCCTGCAGGAAGCATGAGGGGATTTTTTTCTTCTATATTCACTGTGAGGATTTTAAAGAGTTCCTAAAGATAAAAGTCCCAAAAATGTGATGGCTTTGCTATTACTGATTCCCTCTGAGTTTTTAACTCTCAAATCTATACACACTGGGTCACCATAGACCCCTCCTGGGACACCAGGAAGAGATCTCCTAGACACCAAAACTGTGGAGTCCTGCGAGGGCATTGAGCCTCTGTCTCCTGTGGCATGGCATCTTTCACAATAGCCCTGATGAAAATAGAGCTTTTAAGGTCTGGAAAGAAGTTGTACAGACAGTGGCTGTCAAAGTTGCCCACTCAAGGTCTCTGGGAATTCTTTGCTCCTGTGGTGCTGTGATGACTTCCCCTGGGCTGTGGGATGGATCTCTTCCCTCATTTTTGGTTCCTAGGTACTTTACCTGAGCTAACTGACTTGTTTTTCTGTTAGTTTGATTTTGCCCTTTCTGGCTGAGTTGCCTAACTACCAGTGTCCTGGGCTTCCACTTTGCCATGTCTGCTTTCTTCAGAACTTCTCCTTGGTTCTGGGTTGGCAGAGAACCCTCAAGCCAATTTGATTTGTTCTTTGTGACTCCTTACCAAATACCTAACTCTTCCCTGGGGCTTCAGAAAAGAATCCTCCCACTCACCTTCCCAGAAGATAAAACATGAACAATAGCAGATGTCCAGATATCTTCGTTAAGAGATTATTTCCAAGTCCACGTGGCTTATCAACAGGCTGTGTAAGATAGTCCCAATGCACATTCACCAACTCTGTTCTTAAAAGAACTAAAGAGTGGGCAGAATCCCTGCACTTCAAGGGGAAGAAACAACTTCGTCTGCTGTTCCCAAATATCTAAATTCTAACATTGTTTATGATCTTAGAGTGGTATGTGCAATCACACAACAGAAAAGTGCCGGGAAGGGCGTCTGGCTAAGACAGACACCCAAAAAGTCAGGCATTTATTCAAAAAGCTCCAGCCTCTTTTTCCCCCCCAAATCCTTCCTTATGCTTAATATCCAGAAAGTTGAAAGAAAACTACATTTTTTTTCCAATTGTTCAAGAGCTTTGACTCTCCTGCTATAGTCCCTTCCACAGCCTCAGCCTGAAGCAGTGACAGGAGTCCATGCTTCCTCCCTCGTGGTGTTTCTGTTCACGGTTCTGAAGGTGCAGCCTCAGGGTCATCCCAGGCCACACCGTAGCTTGGAGCGGAGGTCTATGCACAGTGGAGTTGGCTGTCTCCCTGTAGCACCAGCTGGTTGTCTCTGGTAGGAAAGAATTGAAAACGTATTTTACACCATGGAGATTGTCTTCCAGGCCCAGATGGACCGTCGCTGCTCTAGCTTTGACAGGCCAGGATAGATATATTCAGAAAGCCTTCCAGCTATGTAGTGCCTCTTCCAAAACACTGTCAGCACCCATGCTGGGATGCAGGGAGTGGGAAGGAAGTCTAAGCAGGGAACTAAGCCTAGTTAGTATATATTTGCATAATTATCTTTTAGTGAATGGCTGTGTGACTGGCAGAAGGGTGGAGGTCGCCCTTGGTCACTGAGAGCCAGGAGAGAGTTGAGTCCCCCTGGGTCAGCACCTCTGACTCCTGCATGCAAACTCTGTGCATTTATGGGTCAAGTTAAAAAAAAGCAGAGCTCCTCCAAATCAGCTCACCTGGAGCTAAAGAGATGAGTTTGGGCCTTAGGCCCTTGGGTACACTTCCTGTTCTTTCAAGGGCAAGGCCTGGCCTGCGGCCACCTCCTCACGCAGTGTGTCCTGGAGGGTGGGAGGGAGCGGAGGGGACACACAGTGGACTTGGCTGCGTCACTGTAGCAGCAGCTGGGAAGAAGGAAACAGGGTAGCAGCAAGAGTACTTGGGTCACCGGGCAGCACAGATGCTGGCAAAAACAAGGATTTTAAAACAAGAATAATAAGATATGTAGAATGCACGGCAGCTGCCCCCTGAATTTAAATATAACTCTGTGACTGTTAGCAGAAGGATGTGGCTATGAGCTGACTGTTAATACAACTGTTTGCCTGAGACAGAAGGGGGGGGAGAGAGAAACAGAGAGACACCTTCACCTGAGTTATGAAAGCTCATCTATTTTTAGGCTAAATATGTACCTTTTAGGGCTAATCTTCACTTTTTTGCTTTGCAACTTCTTAAATTAGAGCTTCTAAAATTTTGTGGGCTCTATCAGTCAGGGAGAGAAAAGGAGGGAAATGGTGACACTGGGCTGCCTTGTTTACTGACAAACCTTTGTCCTTCATGAAATAGCTTCTTAAGTCGCAGACATTCCTAAGATGTCGTATATTTATTTTCCTCACTCACGGCATCATAATTTTTAAGTAAAATTTCCTCAAGCTCCCTAGACTCACACATTTGAAAGAAAGACTAAAATTCTTGATATGGAATTTAGTTTTACCCCTTTTCATAAGAAAATCTTGAGTGTTTTTTTCTGAAGGAAAATACAACCTTTTCAAAGCAGAAATACAAGTACTTTTTCTTTGTTTTGATTTGCAACAGTATCTAAATACATATCATAAAGCCCTGGTTTCATGATAATTTCTACTCTAAAAACACTTGTAAAATGTTTTCGCCGTTCTCACATTTTTCATTCTGCTCATTAAACAAGTCATTGCTCTTTAGGTGGGGATTACTAACAGTGTTTTGACGGACCGGTGATTAATCATGGGCTGTTTCTTGCCTTACATAACTCTATCAGTGACCCTGTGATGGCTGATTATGAAAAGGCTCGAATAAGCTTCCTGAGAAGGGCCAGGCTCTCAGGTAAGGCAGCCGCCGTGTGCTCTGTGCAGCGAAACACCAGACTGTTGGGCTATTAGCCAGTCTCATGTAAATAGGGGGGGAAAAATACTCTCTCCTGTGGCAGGATTTCCATTACTTTTTTCATTTTAAGGAGCAGCATGCTCTAGATTTTGCCCAAGATATTCAATAAAGGGAAAAGAAAAAAAATGGAAAACTTATATTTTCCATTGGAACCAAAATTAGACAGCTTAATTGGACTGGCTTTGAAGAACCACAACTGCTTAAAATTTCCTTTTGGGTTTTAGGTGAACATGGCTCTGACTAACAGAGATGAAGTCAGAGTGTTCATAAAGAAAAATAGATGTTTCCCTTAAATAATCAATCCAAACTGAAGTCTTCCCTCGTCATTACAGCCATGAATCACAGGATGAGTTTTCAGCTAGCTGTCTGAGTCAATTGAAATCATTTCCTCTCTTCCTCCTCAGTGTACATGTGTCCAGCACTCACTGGGCAGGGGTGGGGGTGGGGGCAGGGAGAGAGGGTGGCATTGGAGCACTGCCTCCAAGGGAGGTGTGGGCACAGGTAGGGAGCATGAACTCCATCAGTGGTCACTCCTTGCAGGATTTTATATTTCTTAAGACTTTTCCATGGTTAAAATGATTTCCTCTCAAGTCATTCCCTTGAAATGAAATGTTATCACGTGGAATGAAATTTCTGAATGTATAAATTTCTGAAAGAGATGGATTCCCTAAAATTCCTGAATGTATACATTTCCGGTAGACCATTTACGTATTCTAACTCACTGATTGAAACTCACTGATCCATGCTTCCATGTCTTTGAATCCTTTCTGTTCATCAGTTTATTAAGAGGGCTGGAAGGGGAAGGGGGGGTGAGTGGGAGAGATTAACCAAAGAACTTACGTGCATATATGCACAACCCAAGAACACAGACAATGGTGTGGAGAGGCACTGGGGAGGGGGGAGGGCGGGTGGAATGGGTCAATGGGGAGAAAGAAAAAAAAAAAACAGAAATAAAAGAAAGAATTTAAAAATGATAATAATAATAAAATAAAAGTCTCACTGACCTTCACTATCCATTACACTAAATGCTATAGTGAGAAAGAGCCAACCAGACTCTGATCATTCCTACTAACAGAGTTACGTTTCTGTTCTTCTCGCCGGCCAATGGTTGGAATTCTCTACAGAAAACAGCAGGATTTGTGTTTAGACAAGCGCTGCCCTCGGGAGAGGTTGCTGCATTTGAGATGCAGCTCTGTTCTCCAGCACCGAGGGTGGAATTTTATTTTTTATTTTATGCCTCTTTTCTTTCTTCACACGCTCATGGACATTTTGACTGTACATTCACCCAAATTATTGGCCATGTCCTTCATGATGGCTGTGTTTCCTAGAAAGTATTTTGCAGATAAAAATGTCAAAAATATATGGTTGAGCAAAGCGCTCCCTGTATTTGGTTTTGACTTAGGTTTCAGTTACACAAATTACCGAAGCAGAACTGGGATTTCCTGTTTTCATTATTAGAACATACAGCTCGGGCCGTAATGGGCTGCATCTTCCCGCCACCAGCCCCTGATTCTCCACCGCTTAGCGCCTTGGCCGAGCCCCTTAGCCTGCCAGTGGCTCCTGGGCGGAGGCTGCGGAGAGCGAGAGCCTGTGGAGACGCCTGCCAGAGGGCCTGACCTGCATCCCAAAGGAGAGCATGAATGAGGCCATTCCAAGTGTTTTAAAAAAAAGACAACGCGAAGAATCCCATTATCATCGCAGCGTTCCCAAACAGCAGAGTCTTCTTATGATAATGCAGTTCTTCTCAGTCTGCATTGAAAATTTCACCTGAAAAACCCTTTACGCTCTCTTCCACGTCAAGTTTCAGATAAAACATAATTTGGCCAACGTCCATCAATCAGAAAGAGGCGAGCTGGGAAAATTAACCTCTTCCCCAAGAAAGAGGTGCTTTCGCCTTGCACATTGGTGGGGAAACAGGGACAGCAGACTTCAACAATTTCCAGAAGCCTGGTCCTCATGACTCCTGTAAGGCAGTCTCACAAATATTAATTGAGCAGCCAGTATGTGTCAGTCTCCACTCTAGACACCGGGGCTACTGCCAGAGCGTCGGGAGACAGATGGAGGCCCTGGTCCCGGGAGTGCGCTGGGCCCGCGTGCCCAGGTTACAGGAGCTGACTGTGCGTGCGTCTCTTCCTAACCCCTGTCGGGCCTACCCGGAGCTGGAGATCCCAGAAACCAGCAGTGGGCCAAGTCAGGTGTCCCCTCTGTCAGAGAGCTAGCGGGTGAGCATTTACCAGCACACGATTTACATGCTCCTGGGGGAAAGAGGGGGCCGACAATAAGAGGTAAACGTGTGGCAGGCCCTGGGTGATTATACTGTGAGGGTGGATAAAGCGCGGCGGGGTAGACGGAGCGATGGAGACTGAGACTCCTGGACACCGCACCTTCGTTTGCTCCTGGTGGTAGTAGGTGCCGCCGAGGGCAACGGTTTGCCTGCAGAGGTCCCGGAGCCGGGAAGCAGGTGGTTCTGTGATTTTGTGCAGGTGGCTCAAGCTTCCCGAGCCTCGGCTTTCTTGTCTATGACATAACTGGATGGAACCAGATGTTCCCCAGACTTCTCTCTGCTCTGTGATTCTTTCCTGATTTTTTAAACTAAAGGAGTGAGTGGAATGTCTCTAGCTAGGCCCAGAAAGTTAAGTAAGGGCAGAAACGAATGTTTAGAAGAAAGTAATAATCATTACCAGGCGCGCCGCAGGCCTCTGCACATCTACAGAAGTATTTCTGAAAGAGCAGGGTCTTGGCATCAAGAGGGGCCCCGTGGACTTGCTGTCGGCCCCAGAGATTACAGAGGAAGGATCAGAGCCGCCCGAAGTGCTGCTGGGGTGCGACGCGGAGGAGAGGCCGCGGGAGTTTACAGCAGGGACACGGACTTGCTGGGAATATACTTTTAGCATATTAGTGCCCTAGTCGTGATGAATAAAGTGAGGCCCCAGAGGCTCCTGAGATTCCATGGGACCAAATGCCCCGCCGACCCCGCTGGTCTTCCCTTTGTCCCGCCAGCTTCCCTGCCACCCTCACCAGACGGGGAGACAACAGTGACCATCAAACATCCCCCTGCTCCAGCTGCCAGCTCCCGCGGCACCTGGAAGGCACCTCCTTCCTGTCCCGGCCAGTGCCACAGGGTGAGAAAGCGACAGCCTGTGGAAGGGATACAGTGGGGAGAGCTTAGAACCCGAGCTCTACGTTACAAGTTCAAGTTCTCCTGCCACGGACTAGCTGGGCCCCACTACGCAAATCATTTGAGACGTTTGTGCCTCGGGCTTTTCTTAGATCCGCAAAATGGGAAGAGCTCTGCTCTCCCACAGCTGCTCTCTGAGCTGAGCGGTGACAGTGTCCACGGCAGTGCTTTGCAAACCGTGCAATTATTATGCAGAATTATTAAATGGCATTTCCCCCTAGTTAGGAGAATATTCTTTCTTCATAGGGTTTTTCATTCTGGCTACAGATAGCCTTGGTGCCACTTAGCTCAAGCTCCGGAAAGGCGCTGTACCGTCAGTTTCGTGTGGGAGAGGCCGCGTCATGTTCTTCCTATAGGGAGCCGTGGGGAGAGGAAGGGAAATCAGATTAGCGGGCCCCGCACTGACGGGCTCTTCCAGAGCTTGGAATAATTATAGTTTAGATGCTGAGCCACAAACAAACACATTTCCAGTGACGAAAATAACCCCGTGGATGTCTGGGTGCATTGATGCTTTTCTTTACAACTGGGTAGAGCTCTGCTCGCTGGAAGAACGAAGGGCCAGAAAGGAACATGCATATGTTTCATCTTGATTTTTGGTCCAGCAGCCTGTTTGGCTGCACCCTGCCCTCTCCAGCATCACTGAGCTTTCACGGGACTTAAATTTCAAAGCTACAGGTGGCCCACAAGTGCCGCACTTCAAAGCCAGCTCTGATGAAATGAAACAATATTTGTGTAATACAGGCCCAGGTCTTTAAACTTTTCCGGTTCAATTCATCCTACAAAAGTTCAATTAGGAGAGATCAGAAGACGAGGTGCCCTGAGCCGTTTTCAATCTGTCACTCAGGTTTGTCTTTTCAAATATCTTTCACATCAGCCCGGGAGCAGCAATTTATTCTGAGGCTGTAACGACCGTAACTCAAAAGCCACCCTCCAGGAGGCGGGTCGGTGGGGCGCGCGGTGTGGGCCACGCACGCGGGCCCGCGGGTGGGAGCCGAGGCTCCCCCGGGGCGACTGTCGCCCCGTCGGGAACCTGCGCTGACTGCCAACCGCAGATTCCAGCCCGAGAGGCCGGCGTCGGGTGAGCCTCTCTCCGCGGCTGGCGCATATTTCACGTCTGAATCTTGTGGTTTTTGCCTTCAGTGAAAGAAAAACTGATCCTCACAGTTTTAAACTTGTTAATTCAAGCCATATGTCAGAAACCCAGCCTCCATATGGTGCCACCACCTTCTATTTACAGGGGGCTGCTTTTCAAAACATTATCTAGAAGCTGCATTTGCCCCAAAGTTAATACTATGTGGCACTAGCGAGGACTGTTTTTAAATACCGCAGGCTCTGAAATCACTTGCTGATACAGCAAAAATGTATGGATTATTAGCACGAATGACTTCCTGCATATTGACACACAGGCGCTAATCGAGTCCTCGGTGGGGAATCTCCAATCCTCTTGCTAAATATGGCAAAAAAAAAAAAAAAAGAGAGACAGAGAAAGGAGAATGGTAACCTTGTTGGTTATAAATAAGACAAACGTTTCAGTGCAAAGTGCCCAGGGCAGAAGGACAGTTACAAGCGAGGAGCAAGATCTCCTTCTGCTCTCAGCTTTGAGAAAAGATAGGATGAAGCGAGGGTTCAGATGCCACAAAAACCCAGACGCTAGCAAGGACCTCGCGCCACCACCCGATGCTTTTAAATCGGCTTCTCCAGCTGGCAGTCCCAGTCCCCCGAAATACTAGGGGAGAGTCTTCTGCCGCATGCCCAGTGCACTCGCCCAGGCACCGACCCCAAACCGCAGATGGGCTGGAGCGGGATGATCCCCCGCCAGCTTTGTTTGCCCTGCGGAGTCCACGCGAGCCTGGCTTTGCTGCGAGAGGGGCGCTTTGGAGCGCAGTTGGCGCTGTCCCGACGGTCGGTGCGAGTTAAACTTAGCATTTCTTTCTTTGTCTGGATTAAAAAAGAAAAAGAAGTGTTTTTCTCGTGTCTGATTCCTGGTGGGCTTTTCTGTATCCGTCTTACTTCAGAGACTCCTGCGAAGAAGTTCACAGGCAGGATTCCCCCCCTCCCTGCCTCCCTCCCTCCCTCTCTCCTGCAGGAGCAGGGCCTGCTCAGCGTCTGGCTCTGGCTGCCGGCTTTAACTCCTTCACCCATCACCCGCTCAGTTCCTGCCTTTTTCGTTTGTATTTCACACCTTTGTCCCCTAACCTCTGCCCCCTTTCTCCTACATAACTCCTCACGCTCCTAGACTCTTCTCCATCTATTTATTTTTCTCCCTTTTTTATGAACTCCATCTATGTAGTTTTCCAGAACCACTCAAAAATGGCCTGAGTTTTTTTCTTTGAAACATTTGAAATGATTTCAAGGGGTTTTAAAAATTATAAACAAGGTATCAGTTATAAATATTACAATGCATTTTAACCTCTGTGATGATAATAGGTTATTCCACGCGTAGGTTCCAAATCATGGACAGTTAAACCAAGGGGGCCCTTTGAGAGCCTGTGTCTTTCCTTAAGTCTCAACAGACACACAGATCAACATCTCTACTTCAGCAGCAGGACAGGCCTGCCTTGGAAGGGAAAATAGGGGTGCCTTCAAGGGGATGACAAGTTTCAAGAACTGGTACGTATTCACGGTTTTCCTTGCTCCTAACAACAAAACTTAGCAGTTTCCTGAAATTAAAAACACATACCTGTGAATGATCGTGCTCAAAGATGAAAGAAAAAGCCCACTCATAATCTTCCCAGTTAGTTTAAGCTCCCAACCAGTGAAGCCATGGGAGCCCCCCGTGTCCCCCTACCAGCTTCGTGTGGGCGATGCTGGGTGGGAAAATCATTGCCTCACCCTGTGGACGTGCCAGAGAAAAGCCACTTAGCCCAGGCGCCCAATTCAGGGCTGAAGGGGAAGATTAATGCTTTCTTCAAATTATTAAGTAAAACCCAACCCAAGCAACGCACTCCCTGACATGCTGCCCTGTTATTTGCAACTGATGTTTTAGTTAAGACAGAAGCAATAACAAGCTGTGATTTCTGAGGGCAGATTAGCCTGACGATCATCTCAGCCTACGAAAGTCGTCCCCCCTGATCAGGGCTCACTGAAATTCTTTCTCCTGCCATGAAACGAAAGTAACATGTTTCCAAAATAGGGCAGCTTCCTCACCAGTAACGCTGCTCACTGGTTAACTCATTACCAAGGTAGAAATGAATGTCTTACAAATGGGCTTTTTTTTTTTTTTTTAAAAGATCTCAAACTCTTCCATTTGTTTGTTTGCTGTTTTCCCTCCTGTTCAGGTCCCTGGCTCATACTGAGGCTCGGTCAGGCCTCAAAGGCCGTGGTGGGATCTGTAGCTCCCCCACCCTTTTGATCCTGCATTGTAAGAAAATTTGGTTCTGATATGCATCCATTTTCTAAATTACAAGAGACACTTTGATTGATGCCCAGAATAAATACCACATGGAATTCAGTGAAGCTGAGGGCTCTCGAGTTATAAAAACAAGTCAGCTTTGGTCTTGGAAGAATGAGATGTTTTTGCATAGCTCAGGAATAAAAGCCTGTCCCCTGACAGAGCGTTCTTGGTGTGCTGCTATCCGGAAACATCTGGCCCTGGCCGTGACTATTCCTGTACGAGCTACCTGGGAACACCGAGTACTTCATCGAGGCCTCAGGGTTCCTAGTGTGACTCTCGGGGAGCTTTCTGGGGAGGGTGGCGGGTGAGGGGCTTTCTAAGGGAGCCCGCTGCTGGACAGTCACTAAATTATCTTCTAAAGAGCTGAGTCACTCAGGACGTATTAGGTTAACTGACCATCAGCAGTGACGCCAGGAGATAAATTACACATATTGAACTGCCCCCCAGGCTGCAGCTTCTGATAAATTATTAATGTCACAGAATCGAAATGATTAAGTGGTAAATAGCATTTTTTTAACCTAGGCTCTTTGAAATAGTATCTTCTTTTCTTAACATTTATCATCTGATATTACCATTTACGTTGTTCATAACAAGGATAATGAAACATTAATTAAATCTTGAAAACATTAAATAAGTAATGGTGTCTTATTAAAGATGCAACAAATAAATGCGATGTAACTGGAGTCCCTCCCTCTCCCATTCAATTATAGCTGCCGTTTAGGAATTTAACATTTCATTATCCAGAAATGAGTGCATTTACACACTGCCATTGCCGTCTAGGATTTTGTTTTCAAAAATATATCGTTACGGTTCACGGCCTTTTGAAATGATGGTGCAACACAGACGACATGGAAGAAAAGAATGTTTTACTAGAGACAGGAAACAGTATGTATAGTAGCTACATTAATCTTCCCATTTCCTTAGCATGAGAAGCACTTTGCATATTTCAAAACTGCAGATTAAAATGTGTTGGTCTGAAATATGCATACTTTAATTTAATTTTAAAGGAAATAGAATCATGACTCCTAAATTGAATTTTTATATCAGTTGCTTCTGTGTGTGTGGTCCCCGACTTTGTTTTATTTATAAAGGTAAATATAGATGTTTTAAAATGAATTTCTGTTGTTCTATCCTCTCTGCATAACAAAATGTACAGTCATTTTGATCAAACCACTATCCCTTATTTGAAAATCTTGTGGCCACGTACAGAGGTTTAGCGGTTACTCTGGAGCCACCTGCCTACCCCACGGCCAGGCCTCCCTGCAGATGGAGCTTTGTTTTGGCTGAGATCACTTGAAGTCAAGGTGGGTGGACCTTCCAGGCCTGCCCAGAGGTAAATGCTGATGGATATTAGGTAGCGTGTTCTCCTTCCCCTGGCCAGGGACTATTTAAGGAGTGAGCTGTGCCCACACATACGTGGTGCAATCAATGAGACCTAAAGGGGCGATGTATTAGGGGGGACAGGGATGTGGGAAGAGGGGGTGGAATAGGAGACGGGTAAGAGGAGAGGAGGCTTCTTTCCTGCATAAAAAGACAAAACCTCTTGAGACAAAGCCCTCACGTCTTCCTATCTATCACCTCCTTTTGACCTTGAACATGGATGTGGTGATGGAGATGAAGCTGCCTCCAGGCTTTGGGCCCCTGATGGCGCTATGAAGTCACCCAGACCTGGGCCAGCACCTGCCTCCACCGGGCTTCTTACCATGGAAAGAAACAATCTCCTGGCTGTTTTGCTCACTCAGCTTTGGTTTCTCATTACTTGTAGCCAAATGTAGCCTCCCTGATACAATTAGTAGGCAATCATACTGTACCAGCGATTTCCCACCGCTGTGCCCCAAGAAATTTAATATATGCCGTACCTGACCGGTTAGTCAGGGCCACTGCCCTCTTTCCCCTTAGAATGTCAGCTAACAAATGACAGCAGCCAACACAGCAATAGCTTTCTGGTGTGATAAATCAAAATTAAACCTGCAAAAATATATATTTTTTGGTGTGCCGCAGAATTTTAGTAATTAGTTTCTGTGCCACGAGATGAAAAAGTTGAAAATCACTGTGCTATACAGAAGTGAGACCAGTGTACCACCGTCCAAAAGTAGCTCATGCAGTGATACTATAATTGTTTTTCCAGTCACGTGATTACTTTAGAAGATATTATTTTTTACATTTTCTCTCCTGTACTCAAAATATGTGCTATTCTAAAATCTGGGGGGATACTTTCTGAGTTAGTACCAGTTAAACTTATTAGTAGAAAATGATTGATAGCAAACAGAACCGCCGTTATCACAAAGCCTTTGAGGGACAGAAGGGGCTGTGTCAAACTTTTGTCAACTTTTATTTTCAGTGCCTTTCTAATTTTTAACCCAGATGTCTGGATACTCCCCAAGTCTCCATGCCTGCTGGAATAATCCTGCCCTTCAAGCATTAAATAAAAATGCTCCAACACGTATCTCATGTGCGTTAAGAGTGTCCTCCCGGGCCGTGGTGGGCGATGTCACATTCATCACAGTTGCCCTGGTCTGAGCTCTGGCTTCTGCCTTTTGCCATTTTCTTCTCTCTTCTCAGTATTGGCCCAGCGCTAAAATGCAGTCGTTTTTCTGTGACTACATTTAACCTTCCAGCATGTACTTTTTAACTTGCACTATGTAAAGAAGGATTGAGTCTGTGGAGATTAAATGAGAGACTGTATGTAAAGTGTCTGGCATGAGTGTGCCCGTGAATATCTTGCCTTTCATGACAGAATCCTGATTTCATGCATAAAGTCTGGTCAGACAGACCTGGACTTCAGACCTTGCTCCACTCCTATTTGACCCCTGACAATATAATTAGTCTTTATGAACCTTAGGAAAATGGGGCCCATAGTAATTAATGCCTAACACTTTAAGAGAGTTGAAAGGACCAAATGAGATACTGCAAAAAAATTATCTGGCAAATACATTCTTTATTAGTAATGTGGTTTTAAAGCTTTGTTTTTTTCCCCTCCAGCTTCCATTCGGCAGGTGGGCACGTGGTGCCACTCTACTTACTGGCTTATGAATCTCAAAAGAGAAGTTAAAATGCGAACTTAGCCCAGAGTGTGCAGTCCACAGTGGTGTATGTGCTTCATCTCATTACAGCAGAACCTCCCGTATTGAGGGTTTTATTTGACCTGAGTCTTGTTCTGATGTGTGGACTACGCATTGCTTTTGATGTCCTGAGTGCTTTTAAGGGCTAGTTTGACTGGGGGCTTGTATTTGATGTGGGGCTTTTACTTTTCTGAATCTAAGATGTGTCTGCACAGAGGAAAACATTTATGTTCTTTACTAATCCTCTCTCAAAACTACAGAATCCAGTGGGATGCGCCCAAATGGTCTCGGTTTTGAGTTCAAAATTAGCTTATCCTCTTAGACCCTTGAGAAACTGGAAGATTGTATGGCCTTCAGTAAACTCCAGTTTTTGTCCCTTAGCTAAAAAGAGAAAGTTCCAGGCACAGTGAGTTCCTTCTAGAAGTGCTTTATGCATCCTGCCATACTCAACCCAAAAAACTGCCCAGAGATTTTGATGGTCCAATATACTTCTGCTCATCTGGGTAAGGCCAGTGGACCTACTTGAAGATCATTTAGTTTCTACCAGTGGGCAACACATGAATTCCTAGGTATCTTCACGGAGAACACTGAAATTCCAATTCTTTATTTTGGTGTTTTTGTTTTTAAGAAAACAAAATGCCATGCTCTGCATAGGAAAGATGACATTTTTGAAAATCATTGACATTTTTCTATATCCTAGGCTATTTTAGGTAGTGACATTATTAAATTAATTCAACAAATGTAAAAAATTGCCCACAGAGTATCCAGCCAAATTGAAAGTCTTAATGTGTAAATACGATCAGCTGCTAAAGTTTTTACATATTCAGAATCCTCCTTAAATATGTGACCTTGAGTCTCCTCTTATCAGGTTGATAAGACCAATGGAGATTGAATTTGAATTTCTATGTCAGGTTTTAGTTCCCTTATTTCTTTTTATATGAAAACCATGTATATGTAAAAAAATCAATAAATATGTTCAGAACAGATCTATTTCTAAAAAATTGTCTGTAAAAGGGAATTTTATATATGAAACACTATAAATATAATTTTGAACTTAAAGAGTTCCATTTTTGGATTGTAAAATCACAGATTTCTGTAATCGCAAAGAAACCTTAGATATTGTTAAGTCCAGGGTTCTTAAAGTAGGCTTCAGGGAGAAAATATGACAACTAATTTCTGTTTATTTTTACTTAAACAAATAAAAATGAATTTGAGCTTAACTAATATTTAACAGGTAAACTAACTCTCACCCTCTCACCCAGTTTGAATGTCAGGGACCCAGGGATGTAGCCCTAAAATGTGCCTTGACCAGACAGACCAATCAGGATGAACACCAGCCACCAAGTTGCAGATGTTAACTCTTTAGCTGCTGGATCTTGGGGAGACATGAAAGTCTAGAGAGAGGATCAGATTGACAGGTATTTTGGGAGGCTCAGTAGAATGGCTGTTTACACCTAGAAATAAAGTGATTCAATCCTGTATTTTAATAAGCAGTACGGCAACATTATTGCAACCCGCTTGAGTGCCAGTCCTGCATGAGTCCTTCCGAGGGGACCCATGGACAGGGCAGATCCACACACACAGTTGTCCACACATCATTACATAGAGCAGCTGATGTGCAGCTCGTCAAGCAGATTTAGGAACTGGATTATGCAGTTTCAATCAGCACAAAATGAAAAATGATTTAAATTATTCTTGTAGAGAAACCACTGATTTAAGATGCGCTGGTAAACAAGCCCATGTCAACCTACACAGGGGAGCTGAAATACCTGACTCGCAGCAAAGCTCTTCTTCAGTCACATGGTGACACTGAAAAGAATTAAAAGACAAGAAGTTGACAAAAAGTAAATAAATAAATGAGCAAGAGCATTATTTAAAGTATGGATTTACATCCAATATAGGTAAATGCTGAGTGGAATATAGCGTATACTGTACCTTAGATAGTATAGAATGAAACAATCGCAGTTAGGAAGACATTGAAAAATATTGTTTAATATTATCATAATCGTCTTAAGCTTTTAAAAATCCAAGTTTTAGAAATTCTAGTGCATAGAACTTGGTTAATTTCATTTTAATTTATTACTTCTCCTCGTTCTGGGTCCATTCAAAGTCCCCTTCCATTTAAATCATTCTTTACGTTATGTGCTATAAGAAACACACGTGATTTATAAGTATGCATGAATCCCTCACCCAAGGCAAGAACTAAAATGTTGCCAATAATTTACATATACATATATCCCAGGTTTAAAATTATTTCTATTTTGTATAGGGGTATGTGGTTTTTAATGTACATAATATAGCAGTGCAGTGGTACTTTCCTTTTTAATTCCCTCAGGCCCCTTTTTTATTTGCAGTAATACCCAAACCATCTATTTACTGTAGTCTCCCTGAGCCACGGTTTTGCTTTCTGCGGTTTCTGATACCTGTAGTCAACTGCAGTCTGAACCTATTAAATGGAAAATTCCAGAAATAAGCAATTTATGAATTTTAAATTATGCACCGTTCTGAGTAGCATGATGCAATCTCGTGCATTCCCGATCCATCCCGCCCAGGATGTGAGTCATCCCTTTGTCCAGCCTGGCCACCACGCTCTAAATGCCGCCTGTCCTTAGTCACTTATCAGATTGACTGCTGAGGTATCACAGTGCTTGTGTTCAAGACACCCCTATTTTACTTAATAATGGCCCCAAAGCACAAGAGCAGTGATGCTGGCAATTCAGATATGCCAAAGAGAAGCTTCAAGTGCTTCCTTTAAGTGAAAAGGTGAAAGTTCTCAATTTCATAAGAAAAAAATGGCCTGCTGAGTTTGCTAAGATCAAAGGTAAGAATGAATCTTTTATTTATGAAATTGCTGAGTTTATGAGTTGAACTCTATCAACTATGTATGCGAAGGAAAAACATAGTAAATAGAAGGTTTGGTGTTATCCGTGGTTTCAGGCATCTGCTGGGGGTCTTGGAACACATCTCCTGTGGATAAGGGGGGGCTACTACCAATTTTCTGGTCTCCCACCAGCTAGAATGAACTAGATGTGCCTTTGGGGTCACATAGTTGTTTGTGTCCACTTTGGCAGAGATGAGAAGGCAGCAAACCAGCCACTGGCACAGAGGGAAGCTGGGGTCAGTGGAGTCCCAGCTGAGCACTAAGGGAAGAGAGGAGAGCTGCCTTCACTTGTTTTCAAAGCAAATTCACTGGGAATATAGTGAAGAAACGGTCATCGTAAGTAAAATGTATTAATCACTTGAACCTTCAGCATAGGAAACAAAGTTTTTCTTTTTCTAATATGCAACCCTGAAACAAATTTACTAATAAACAGCAAAGATTTAGTGCAAGTTGTACAATTCATATTTGCTTCCCTCTTTCCAAGAATTTGCAATGTCTTCAGTCTTCATGGGAAACCCTAGTAATTCCCGGAGGAATTATGGTCATTAATCCTAGATCGAAGCATTTAAAGCAAATGCACTTTTTGTCTTTCAAATTTTAGGACATACAGAGACTGTTACAGAATTGTCATTAAAAAATGCCATGTAGCCCCGGCCGGGTGGCTCAGTTGGCTGGAACATCGGTGCCATGCACCAAAAAGCTTGAGAGACCGATTCCCAGTCAGGGCACATACTGAGTTTGCAGGTTTGATCCCTGATTGAGGCGAATACAGGAGGCAGCCGATTGATGTTTCTCTCTCACAATAATGTCTCTCTCTAAATAAATAAATAAATAAATAAATAAATAAAAAATAAATAAAAACATATCCTCAGGTGGGGATTTTAAAAAGCTCTCTATATACATTATATATATATATAATTTTAATGCATGTGTGCGAGGGTGCGTGTGTGTGTTTATAAGACAATCCACCCTTCATGAATATTATGAAATGTATTCAAGGGGACAGAAATCAAGTCTGTTTTATTTATTATGTGATCCTCAGTATTTTGCAGAGTAAATGGCACATATTAGATGCTCAATATTTACCGAATGAATGAATGAAACCAGCTCTGAGTTTTCAAGAGCTTGGTCTAAAAGTCCTTTCTTCTTCCTCAGCAACCTTCAGTCTCCTGAGTATTTCCATCATCTGCAGTGACACCTGAGAAGGGCCACGTGGCCGCAGCTGGGAGATTGATTCTGTAATAAAGACATGTCACAGTCACTCTTGGACCCCTTGCAGTACCTCTGCCTGCTAGACGACTGACAGTTTTCTTTTTCTGTCTTTGAAAGAAAGGAACTAGGGAGAATTATCCAACTGGGTGCATTGTTAACATTTCCCATCAGCCTAGAAACACATCTACCACAAGGTCTGCTCTTTAAAAGAGAAAGCAAAGCCTCTCTCTTGAATCCAGACTTCTCTCCTCAGCTACAAGTTTTCCAGGTTCAAAAAAATACCAAAAACAAAATAAAGCAAAACAAAACAAAAAAGCAACAAACAGAAAGTGGTCTGTATTTATCTCACTTGCCTCCCCTCGCATCCTGCCTTTAATCCATTCCAGCCATGCTGCAGTTCTCCGCGCTCCCCAGGCTGCTCTGGACGTGGCCTCAGGGAGCCCTGTCCCCGCACCAGGATGGGACTCTGGGTTTTCTGCTCTTGCCCAGGGCGGTGTCTTGGATTCCTTAACTGCTTTCTTCCTCCTTGGGCCCCAGTTTGTTGAGCAGTTACACTTGGTGTTCCAGGTAATTTCAAGCTGTTCCATGGTGCACTTTTCTTCTAAAACTGGTAAATTGCAAATTTAAAATCCCACATCTAAATTTTTCCCTAACTCCCCAGAGCCACATACTCCTACCTGAAATGTCTACCCTGCCGTTTAATTTGCGCCCCGCACTCTATATTTACAAAGGAGAGCTCCTGTGGCCTTGCCCCCCAACAGACTCCTCTCTCAGCCTCCCCGAGCAATGGCCTGCACCACCTCACAGCAAGTTATCCAGCCAAACCCCCAAATCATGCATGACCCTCCCCTCTCCCACCATCTCTCTACATTCAAAAGGACTTATTGGCGAGTCCTTTTGAAAAAATCTTCAAGATGTGTCCCAAATTTATCAATGTCTTACCAACCCATTTTTTCCACGCACATCCAAGAAGACACCATTAGCCTTTGCTTCAATAACGGGCCAGGGTCAAGTGCTCCACTCAGATCGTAGCAGATGCTTTCTTGCTTTTGCGCCTCTAGAAATATTTTTCCCCCTTAAAGACAGCAGGATTTTGAACTTTACGACTCTTTCCCTGACCTCCTGCTTCCTGGAGCTCACTGTCACCTGCGGGATGGACACCCAAGCTCTGTCGTGGCACTTATGGGCTCACCGGCCTAGACCCTGACTCGGTCCCTTTTCCATCTTCCACATTTCCCCGCAGGGACAACCTGAGCTCTGCACAGTCTCCTTGCTGCCCTTAAACATACCAACATTTTTATGTTTTAAGTCTTTGGGCCTTTGTACCAACTCGTCCCTTTTCTTGGGAAAATCTTTGTCCAGATATTCCTCTGGCGTATTCATTTTTGTCGTTCAAGACTGAACTTAAATGGCATCTCTTCTGTCACCTTGTCCAAAGGTTAGCCACACAGTTGGAGCTGATATAACCCCCCCCCCAGAAAAAAAAATATGCACATATACCTTATATCCTATCATTCTTCTTTCTGGTTAGCGCTCTTTAGCATCTGTTATTATCTGCTTTCTTTTCTGCTTCTCTGTAGTCCCCAGCTGAAACATTGTGCCCGGCACACGGCGAGTGTTCAGTGAATACTTGTTAAATAAACAGCTGGCATGAGGACAGAGAGGCCAAGTCCCATTCCTAAGTTCCATCCGGGCATTTTTAGGAATATACAATTTTTAAAACATTAAAAGTATTTTCGATGCCCAAGAGACACCCACTATGCAGGCTGCGTCCTTAGCGTGGATGCAGTTCTGTGATATTCTAAACAAGAGATCCAGCTACCTTCCACCCGTTACCTTCAGGCTGGCTCAGCCAGCTCCTCTCCGGCCCGCTCCAGCAGCGTAATTCCCTAGAACCGGCAAATCTGTGTAAAATGTTGCTCCTTGTATACGTGTGGAAACTCCTACTCGGGAAAATCAGCCGCAGCACCATGACGGCTCCCAATTTCATTTTTTCTTTGCCATCAGTTAAGGGATTTTGGGGAGTAAACAAGCATGAAATGGATTTCCACAGTAATTTAGTCATTTAGGGAAGGCTTGAGGTCTGGGAACACTTTGAGAATTGGTGCCAAGTTCTTGATTTCCTTTTTTTTTTTTTTTTTTAATATTGATTTAGTTGGGCAAAAGTACCAAAAGCAACTAATTTGATGCTAAAGGCAATTACAGTATAACCCTAGCTCTCTGTTGGTGACCCCATGCCCTCTGACATGGAACCCTGGCTCTGTTGGTGACCCCATGCCCTCTGACATGGAACCCTGGCTCTCTGTTGGTGACCCCGTGCCCTCTGACATGGAACCCTGGCTTTGTTGGTGACCCCATGCCCTCTGACATGGAACCCTGGCTCTGTTGGTGACCCCATGCCCTCTGACATGGAACCCTGGCTCTCTGTTGGTTGACCCCATGCCCTCTGACATGGAACCCTGGCTCTCTGTTAGTTGACCCCATGACCTCTGACATGGAACCCTGGCTCTGTTGGTGACCCCATGCCCTCTGACATGGAACCTTGGCTGTCTGTTGGTGACCCTATGCCCTCTGACATGGAACCCTGGCTCTCTGTTGGTTGACCCCATGACCTCTGACATGGAACCCTGGCTCTCTGTTGGTGACCCCATGACCTCTGACATGGAACCCTGGCTCTCTGTTGGTAACCCTATGCCATCTGACATGGAACCCTGGCTCTCTGTTGGTGACCCTGTGCCGTCTGACATGGAACCCTGGCTCTCTGTTGGTGACCCCGTGCCATCTGACATGGAACCCTGGCTCTCTGTTGGTGACCCCGTGCCATCTGACATGGAACCCTGGCTCTCTGTTGGTTGACCCTATGCCGTCTGACATGGCCATAGGTGCTGAGTCCTGACACTGAACTGCTGAGTGCCGGGCATGAGGCTGGCTCACCGCCTGACCAGACACAGCTCCGTTGCTAACCCAGCCCACTTGCCTTCTAGTTTAAAAAACTAGAACTTGGAAACTGTACAAGAATTACTGAGCTCGGTTGGGCGTGGCTCAGCGGTTGAGCATCGACCTAGGATCTAGGAGATCGCGGTTCGATTCCGGGTCAGGGCACATGCCCGAGCTGCGGGCTCGATCCCCTGTCAGGGGCGTGCAGGAGGCGGCCGATCAATGGCTCTCTCATCATTGATGTCTCTCTCTCTCTCTCCCTTCCTCTCTCTGAAATCAATAAAAATATATTTTAAAAAAAGAATTATTGATATTAAATTATATGTGAACAACTAAAATTAGGATTCAAATGTTATTTAAAATCAGCAGTCTTAGGGCTGGTGAACACACAATATAATATACAGCTGATGTATTATAAAATTGTACACCTGAAACCTATATGATTTTTTAACCAATGTCACCCCAATAAATTCAATAAAAATAAATAAATAAATACTCAAAAAAGAAATAATACAATAAAGTCAGCAGTTTTAGATTATTTGGATCTAACACTAACCTGCCCCCATGGATACCTTGGAATTACCTCTTGGAATGATAATATTTAATACTACTCCCCTCTTCAAATTCTTCTAAATGTATTGTCATGTTCTTTTCTAGCTAAATAAAAAAATGGCACAAGTTTCACTGTCCTTAATTACTTCAACTTTACTAGAAAATTAAAAGGTGAGAGATGTTCTGATGAACAAAAAACATCTTTAAATGCAGAGAGAAGAAATAGACAAGTCAAAACCTGAATAGTATTAATACATCATTTGAAAGATTATGTATTAGGAGAGAGATACTTAATTAATTATATAAATATAAAAAGGGACAAGTGTAGCCAGCAGGTTAATAATGAATATTTCAGATACCAGTGTTTAAAAATGTTTCTTAATTATGTTCATGTACAGATTTCTGAAAGAAAAGGTGTTAATGGGATAAAATAATTTCCGTACATAATACGAAGATGAATAAAAATGAATTCTGAACAAAAACGGAGAGCAGGTGACATATATAAATAGGTTGTGAACAGTGCAGTCTTTTTAAGTCATCTACACACATGATATAAAATGCTGTGGTTGTTACTTTAGATTTTGGAGGTTGACGTTTAGTTGAGTCCTGGGCAAGCAAAGCTAAGCTTTAATGGCTTGGTTTTATTTCTCTGCGGGTGTATATTTACCTCTAAAACCTAGACTTCTTACCATGGAATACTTTGTAGCCAAGGATAAGGTCAGATTTTGTATACTACAAACAAACTAACTAAAAAAAACAGACCATTTGGGAAAAGAGGGGTCTGAGAAATCCATTCTGGGTTGGAACCTATCAAATCCGAGTGCACTTTACAGAAAACTGGATTTATAGTCATATTTGCATAGACATTATACTCAAAATGTTAATATCAGTAATCATCTGTGGCTCTGGGCTTTGGTAGGCACCCTGACTTGCTTCCATTTGACCTTTCGGGAGATTCAGTTTATTTGAACTCAAATGAGGATCACAGAATTCTAGAGCTGAACTGGACTTTAGAGATCACTGGGTCCCACTCCCACGGCCCATCCCCACCTCGTGGACCAGAGCTCCGAGTCCCTGACAGCCGAAGCTGTTAGTTCCCAGTGAGTCAGGGGGTGAGCCTGGGCAGATATTAGGGTTTTCAGGCCCCATGCCCATTTGTGCCTTTAGTGAGAGAGGCAGAATCAAACTTTTTGCAAATGTTAAAAAAATAAATAAATTCAGAATTCTGTTAAAGGGGCCACCGTGCTGACTCCATAGCTAAAATGGACTAGAAGTTCATGTCTTTAGCCACTTGGGAGGTGGTGTACCTGGTCTGCCAAAAGGAACCCCAGTTCTGGGTGCTTGAATGCCCTTCATCTTCATTACTATTTCATATATGTTCAAGAAGTATCCCATTCTACAAATAGAAAAAGAAGTAGAGATTCGACAGTAGTGATTTGAAACACCCCTATAGCCATTGGTAATGAAGTAGAAAACCAATCCTACGTATCTTTTATTTTCAGTAAAATGTTCTCTAAGAAGTAGGCACTGTAGTCCTAGCAAGGTCATTTTCAATAAATACCCGTGACCGAACTGCTTCAGATTGCAATTGGATATTTTTCGGATGGTTTTGGAAGTAATTTTACTTATTTACTCCATGTAAAAGGATTTAACTAGCTGTTTTGGTGGAGGTGCTCTGGCCAAGCCAATTCTAATTATAAAGAAATATAAAGTGTAGCAAATCTTGTTGGCTGCAAAGCTCTGTCTCCAGCTCCTGCCCCATTCCTCCTTCCTAAGGGGACAGCAGCTGGAGTCAGGGTCTCTGTCTTTCTCCTACAGCCACAGGTCGGTCACCGAAACCCCGCTCCCCTTTGCGCATGCTCAGTTTGGGAACTGGCATGTGACATAACTCAGAATGAGTTGTGAGAAAAGATTTCTTCTCGCAAAAGAGATACTCAGGGAGAAATATTATTTATCAGCTTCCACTGGATGTGTGTGAAAGTCATGTCCAGGTTGATGCAGCCACTGGGCAGCCCTGGGGGCAGCCAGCTGAAGAATCGATGGGAGTCAAAGTCCTGAGGGGACAGAACGCCAAGACAGAGAGAATGCTGGTTCTCAGTGACAGTGATGTCACCAGGCCTCTGATTTAACCAGTCCTTTCTCTGGGATGCTTAAGGCTTCTTGCTGTACAAGGTAATTTTCCTCACTGTTAAGCCAGTAATTGACATTTTCTGTTGCTTTCTGCAAAAAGAGTCCTCACGGATGTACAAGAAATATAGAAGTAGCCCATTTCCTGAAAATTTTTAAAATGTAGTGGCCCCTATCAGGGACTTCTGCTTCAGCAATATACTTCCATCACTAAAGATGCTGCTAAGAATATACAGTTGGCTAGTTGGCTATCCTCAGTGATGGAATATTCAAAATCTAATCAGTTTTCAGTTCAAGAGAATAACCGCTAATAAAAAAAAAAAGCGTTTGGATCATCTCACGAGGCAGAGTACTTTATTCCATATGGCATCCTGCGCACCCATATGGCTTCAGGAATTAGAGAGGTGTCTTTGTCAAAATATTCAATCAATTGCAGCCCTTCAAGTTGATAATGTTATGTGTTTGGAGCAGACACCGTCTCCTGACTGTGGGGAAAGTCAAGGAGCAGATGCCAGCCAGAGGGAACCATAGTGAGTGTACAGTCAGGAGGGAGAGAGAAAGGAAAGGGACCTGCAGGGCCCTAACTTAAGCTAAGTCACGGGAAGGCTGCTGGCTCTACGAGGCAATAGCCTGGTCACGGGTGGAAGCAACGTGTAATGAGGTTTATTGAAGTGAGAATGGGGCAGGAAATTCTGATTATTTTGCATTTCAATTGGCATAATTTTAGAGTTCCCACCCTATATAAAACAGTTACCTTGAAGAGAAAGACTTGGAATCGGAAACTTCAACGCCTTCAAAATAGTTCAGGTTTTTAAAAAAATTCTTTTCTGTATAGCCTACCTGCCCAAACGCACTTTGAAGATTGTTCTTAACGCCTTCTAGCTTTGGTTGCCTGTAAACTATTTGAGTTGTGACTGATTCAGGGATTCTGCAAATTAGGTTTTCTGGATAACTGGCTTGAGTGGAATATGTGCCCACGTGGAATACACCACATGCCGGGCACATTCCAGGGTTATGCCCTGTGGCCTGGGGCTGGGGCCTCCCAGAGTGAGGGGGAGACTGCTCAGGAGGGCAAGCGAGGCTCCCTGGCAACAGGTATTTGCAGGGTGTTAGAAAGAAAAACAAAGAAAAGTGAAGATGAGCTGGGGCTGTATTTCAGGGACATTCTCCCACGGGAGGGAAGGCAAATGATGTAAGATTCTAATGCTGAGTAGAAAAGAAAGTTAACTAGCAGCGAAATAAGCTGGTTCCCGGGGCAGGGGGAGTAGAATTAAATACATCAGTCAAAAGATATACCCCCCCAAATTCATTTGAAATCTGGTGTTGGAGTGCTCTCTGGATGCCGTCGGCTGCCTTCAGAAATATGAGCAAGTGGGCACTAGGACAAGTGAAGCCTGAAACATTGCTGGGGACAAAAATTGACAAAACTGAAGCTGTCCTACTTGGGGCACATCATGAGAAGGCAGGGTTCTTTGGAAAAGACAATATGCCGGGGAAAATAGAAGGCAGAAGGAAAGTCCCAATGTGAGATGGGTTGACTCCATAAAAGACGCCATACAGGTGTGAGTCTACAGGAGCTGAGCAGGGCTGCTGCGAAGAGGGCATGTGGACATCAATGACTCATTGGCAGGGTCGTCAGGAGTCGGAGCCCACTCAGCAGCACACAGCACATGCACTTTGAGATGTGAAGATTACCCTGGATTAGCCAGGTGGGCCCCAGCTGATCTCAAAATCCTTAAAAGTAGAGAACTTTTCCCGGCTGTAATCAGAGAATCAGAAAGAGAGAGAGAACAGCATGAAATGACCTCCAGGGCCACAAGGCATGAAAAGACCATTTTCCAAAATACATTTCATTTTAAATTACTCTCAGATCAGAATGCAAAAAAATACCCAGTACACATGAGGTGAGTACAATGCAATGTGTGTGTGTGTCTGAATGTTTATACAAGGGATTTATAAATGAATAAATTTCACTTGATCAAAGAATTATCCTCCAGATATTGTAGTGAAATCGAAATCACATAAACACTATTTCCTCCAATTCTGCCAATATCCAGTACTTCTGTCATTAAAATCACAGAGGTGACCTCCTCTGGGGTTCAGCTCACACATAAATTGGCAAGATAGTGCCTTTCGAACAACACAATGGAACCACCGAAGTTTGAACTACTGTACGTATAAACTTATTAAAAAGGAAGCAACAAACTGTGGCATAATATTAAGTCTAATGAATCAGTCCTACTGAGGCAGGATAGTAAGAAGCTAGGGAAACTCCTTAAGAAGTGGGATAAGGGAAATTGAGACAAAATAATTAGACAAGGCCAAACAGTTTGAGCAACTTGCAGCCAGCTAATAAATAAAAAGATTTTATCTTTCCTAACCAAGGACACTTAGGAACAAATGGTTTACACATTCCAGACTGTCCTGGGGCAGACTGGCCTCGGTCTGGGTCCCTTTTCAATAATGTTCTTTAAAGAGAAAACTAATCAGAAAATAACCCTGGCCCCTTTACACACACATTTTGATGAATCAACATTTGAAGGACACATCTCAAAAGTTAATAAATATTCTGTTACGACCTTCCCTGGACACCTCCCCTAGGATTCCGGGTGGCCAAAGAGAGATGAAAAGCTTCAAGACAAGGGATCCACAGAGCTCTCTCACTTGCAGGAGCACCCCCAAACCATTCCCTTCCTCCACAGGCATGCACCTCCTAAACTCCAAGGCACCCCATAAGACTTGCAACCAGGGGAGCAGTGGGCAGCGGGGCAGCTCATCCCAGGCTAACCCCCTGAACCTGTCCCCAAGGCCCTCTTTTCTCTGACTTTCTCTTTCCTGTTGCTTCTTCTACCTTAAGCCCTTCCTTCGTTTCACTGTCCCCCGTTTTAATAAACATACTCCCCAAATCACCTGGACTCACGTGAAATCTTTCCTACATGAAGTCAAGAACCCACACACTCCCAGTGGGCCCCAGGAAGACCTGCCCCAGGCCCAGACTCCATCCATCCGGTAAAACCCCATCGGGTTTGATAATACTCTCTCTTTCCCAATTTCTTTCTAAATTTTTTTGATGTGCATATATCACATCCCGACACAAAGTCGGTCTGTGACAAGCTCATGCCGTGGTCATGAGTGGTCTGAGAGCAGGCCAATGCCTCCCCGTACCCAGCAAGTGCCTGGCACGTGCCAGGCACTCAGACACGAGGGCGGGCATGGATTGAGGGCACCACAGGGACTCGGCCCCACTGTCCATCAGTCCGAATCAGACTTCTTCGTTGCCCAACTTTCACAACCGTGCATGAGTGTTTGGGATACTAGGCTAGACGACCTGAGCTTTAGTCTTTAACGACTCTTCTTTGCTCTTGGCGCTTTTCTAAATCTTCCTTTGCTACCCTTTGGAGTCTCAGCCTTCTTTTGATTTCTTGGCCGCAGTCTCGGTTTGAATGGATGACATCACCAAAGTAAGCAAAATCTTTAACAATGTAAATGTCTTCCCTGTCCACGTTAAAGTTGGACATTTATTCCGTAGTCATGCGTTTTGTCTTTTTAGGGTTTAATCTGTACACAAAACATATCATATAAAAACCTGGGCTAGACTCAGAGGAAGGAGGAGTGAAAGTTGGTAGAGGAAATGTGAATAACTTAAGATGTGCCGATGACACCGTATTAGTGGCAGAAAGCAGCAGCGACTTGAAACAACTTCTGATGAAAGTGAAAGAAGAAAGTGCCAACGAGACTGCCTTTCCACGCCGAGAAGACCAAACCGTGACTACATCTCAAAGTCCTTAATCAGATCTACAGAGTTCCTCGCATCCTATAGGTAACTTATTCACAGGTTCCCCGGGGAAGGCATGAACGTGTTTTGGGGTTCGGCCTACCACGCGTATGAGGGATACACTTCAGGCCTCGGTTCTGCAGGGCGCACATCCAGGCCGAGACCTCCTCTGCCACCTCAGTCTATAAAATTGACCCATCTCTCCTGCAGACCTCTCACGGACACTTTGAATCTTTACTCAGACTAATGTATCAGTCCTCCAGCTTTCTTTAGTTTCCACGGCACAAATAGCTTTTTAGGGGTAGTTAAACAATGTCAATGACACTAACAAAAACTCTCTGGTCTCCTGTTTCAGGCTGAGTCACAGTCTCCTCTGCCAGACCCAGCCAGGGTCAGTCAAACTGGGTCTCACCCACTTTTGCTCTTCGAAAGCTTCAGTACGAACGCCCTACACTTCCTACCCCAGACACTCAAATCCCTAATCCCTTCCCACCTCTCTAGGGCAGAAGAAGCCTCCAAAGAATGTCAGTTTTTATTTAGGAAGTTGCCATCCTGTTTCTCGTTATAGGGTTATTCTGGCACTGACACCCCCCTTTTCCTAGCATATCACCCTAATGCTCTGGCAGAGGCCCATCTGCTCCCCAACTCTCAATGCATCTCACCTCCAGCTCTGGAAGGTGCCTTGCACTTTGCTAAGGTCCCTTCGTCTTCACGGTGGTACAGGGGTAGGGCCTTGACCTAATTTGGTTCAGTTGCATGGGATCCTGGACTTGACTGGGAGTGACAGGAAAGAGGTGCTTTCATTCCTGGTTTGTGCTCTAATGGTGAGCATGGTGTGAATCTAGCGCTGTCAGTAGCCACCACGAGTAACTGGGATGAAGCCAACATAAGGTCGGAGAAGAAAAGGAGAGAAGCTCGGTCCTATTGACTTTGACTGACAATTAAATTCCTGCCATCTCCTGAAGTCAAATATCCATGAACTTGTCAGCGATGATACAACATTTAAAAAAATTATCTTAGCTTTAACTGGATTACTCCGCACTTACTTTTTCTCTCTTGAAAATGTAAGCAATGCCTTTTCTCACTGGGCTACATGTCTCCTTAAATAATATGGCTCTGGGTTGTTATCTTGTATAATAGTCTTTTGGACTGTTACAGCCATGCTAACATTTATTTTAAAAGTAGTAACAGTTTCACGGGTGTGAAAAGTGGTGGGTAAATCAAGCAAATTGACAATAATAGATCCTAAGTAGGAAAAAAATATCTGTCTGTTTCATCAGTATATTTTTATTTAGGGAAAAATAGTCTATTTAACCCACTGCTTTTCCGTTTTACCAGTGTTATTACTTTTTGTAATAAACCAAGTATTTGACAATTAAGTATACATTTCTCTGAGACTTAATTACATCTCTTCTTTTCTTTTCTTTTCTTTTCTTTAAATATATCTTTATTGATTTCAGAGAGAGGAAAGGAGAGGGAGAGAGAGAGATGAGAGAATCATTGATCAAGCCCGCAGCAGGGCATGTACCCTGACTGGCAATCGAACCCCGATCACCTGGATCCTAGGTCGACGCTCAACTGCTGAGCCACGCCCGGCCGGGCTCATCTCTTTTTAAAATAACTTTTTTACTGATACTAAAAAGATAAATCAAGATGGTCAAGGTAAGTACTGATTTGATGAAACAAACAATTAATATGTCATTTTCTTTGTCCCAACTTTTCACCCTCAGAAATGAAATAAATGTTGTTAAAGGGCATATTGTGTGTGTTTTTTTAATCTATCCAAAAATTTACATGCACAACTTAAACTAATTTTTTATTTCAAATTGCCCAGCTTACTATTCAACTATAAGTTCTGACTTTTTTATTGGGGTGAAATTTAAATAACATAAAATTAATTATTTTGAAGTGTACACTCCAAAAGAAAACCCTGCACCCATTAAGCAATCACTCCCAATTCCCCTCTATTCCAGGGCCCTGAAAAACACCAACATACTTTCTGTTTCTATGGATTTACCTATTTTGGAAATTCCATATAAATAGACTCAAACACATATAATTTGTGTCTGTCTTCTTTTACTTAACATAATATTTTTGAAATTCATCTACATTGTAGCATGTATCAGTATATCAACTTGATTTTGACTGAATAACATTTCATTGGACCATAATTTGTTTATCCATCTACTCACTGATGGACATTTAGGTGATATCAACATTTTGGCTATGGTGGAGAATGCTATTTAGTTTTTTGTTTGGACACGTGTTTTCAAATATTTTGGGTATATATCTGGAAATGAAATTACTATGTAATCTGGCAATTCAGTATTTTACATTTTGAGGAATCATGTAACTGCTTTCCATACATTCCCATCGGTCACATACAGCTGTTACAATTTCTCTACGTCTTTGCTGACTTACTATATTGCATTAAAATTTTTTATAAGCCATCCTAGTGGGTGTAAATAGTTATTTATGATTTGTATTTTCCTAATGATTAATTATATTTAGCATCTTTTCATGTTCTCCTTGGCTATTTGTATATCTTTTACTTTCTACTTACTTGTATCTTTGACTCTGAGGTGAGTTTCTTATAGACAACCTATAATTAGATAGTTGAATTTTAATTGATGTGTTTAATTCATTCATATTTAAAGTTAGTACTGATAAGGAAGAACATATTTCTGCCACTTTGCTATTTGTTCTTTATATGTCATATTTTTTGTTCCTCAGTTCCTCTAATACTGTCTCCTTTCTTTTGTGTTTGATTATTTTTAGTCTGTTTCCCCTCCTCATTTCCTTGTCTGTATATTTTATGTTATTTTGTTAGTGCTTACTCTGGGGATTACAATTAATACCTTAAATTTATAATAATCCAGTTTAAATTGACATCACCCTAGCTCCAATAGCATACAAGTCTCTGCTTCTACACAGTTCTCCCTCTCTATTTGTGTTGTTGTTGTTACAAATTATGTATTATATACCGTGTGACCATTAACATAGACATCTATTTTTTATGATTTGTCTTCTAAACCGTATGAAAACAAAAACTGGAGTCATAAATGCAAAATACAATAATCTTAGATTTTATATTTACCCACATAATTACCTCTATCAGTGTTCTTTATTTCTTTGTATGGTTCTGAGTTATTTTCAAGTATCATTTTATTTTATTCTGAAGAACTCCCTTTTGCATTTCTTGCAGGGTAGGCTTCAAACTCCCTCAGCTTTTGTTTGCCTAAGGCTATCTCAATTTCTCCTTCATTTTAAAGAATAGTTTTACTGGATGCTGAATTCTTTGTTGACAGTTTTTTTTCTTTCAAAACTTCAAATATGTCACCCCATTGCTGTTTGACCTCCACGATTCCCGATGATTCTAGGCTGGCTGGTAATGTTATTAAGAATCCTGCATAACTGACCAGTTGCTTCTTACCTGCTGCTTTCAAAATTCTCTCTTTGCCTTTGTCTTTCAATGTATTCAGTTTAAATCTTCAGTGTATTCAGTTTAAAACTATAATGTATTCAGTCTAAACCTTTTTTTGAATTTATCTTATTTGGAGTCCTCTCAGCTATTTGAATTTGTAGATTCATGCCTTTCACCAAAATTGGGACTTTTTCAACCACTATTTTTTTAATATCCCTTTCTCTGTCTCTGCCTCTCTTCTACTTCTGGAAGTCCCATAATGCTATATCAGTACACTTGATGACGTCTTATAGGTCTTTCAGACTCTGTTTATTTTTTTCATTCATGTTATTTCTGCTTCTCAGAATCAATAATTTCAACTGTTTTATCTTTAAGTTTATAGATTCTTCTGCCTGTTCAATTATACTGTTGAAACTTTCCAGTGATTTTTAAAAAAAAATTATTTTTCAGTTACAGTTTACAATTAATGCTATTTTGTATTAGTTTCAGGTGTACAGCATATTGGTTAGAAAATCATACACTTCATAAAGTGTTCCCCTGATATTTCCAGTACCCACCTGGCACCATGCATAGGTAACTTTTTATTTCAGCTATTTAGATTTTCAGCTCTACTACTTTTCAACATTTTCTTTTTGTTTTCTCCTTTAATTTCTTTCTCTTTCCTGATATTTTCTCTTTGTTTATATGTCATTATTTTTGTTTCCTTTAGTTTTTTTGTCCATGGTTTTCTCTAGCTCTTTGATCACTTCTAAGACAGTCGATATAAACAGTCTTTTTCTAGTAAATCCAGTGCCTGGGCTTCCTCAAGGACAGTCTCTATCAGTGTTTTGTTTTGTTTTTTCCTTGCAAATGGGCCATAGTTTTCTGTTTCTTTGTACATCTTATAATTTTTTTTTTTTTTGGTTGACAACTGGACATTTAAAATATTACAGTTTAATAACTTTATAAATCAAATTCTTCTCACTTCCTGGAGTGTTCTTTTTTGAGGGCTACAGTATCATTAGTGAATTTTCCAAGCTGTTTTTGCAAACACAGAATTCCTCGTCTTGTGGGTCTTTAAAACCTCTGTTTTATCATCTTAGGGATCAGTCAGTGACCTGAAAAGATTTTCCATCAGTGACTGTAGTCAAGAAAAAATAATGAATGCTCTCCGAGTTTTTATAGATTGACTCTCAGCTGGAGTACTTTCTGACATTTAGCCAGGCCAATTACAACTCTACCTTAGCCTTTCCCTCCTTCTTGTACAGAGCTCAAAGGTCAGCCACAGGTACAAACCTAGAGCTCTTGCTGGTCTTTCATGAGCATGCATCCAGACTTGGGCTCATGCATTGGATTCAAGTTTTCCAGGCGTTTACAGTACCCCTTCAAAGCCCTTATTTCCCTGAGAATCTTCCTTCTCAGGTTCCTCCTTCCTAGGCCTTTGGTCTATCTGCTTCTTGTCCTGTCTGCCATCTCTGACCCCAAATGGTTATGGGTAATATATGGCCTTAAATGCTTCCAACACATACCACCTTGGGAAACCAGAGTGGGAAGAAAAGGCAAACCTCTGAGTTAGTCCCTTAGGGAACCACCAGACAGGTCAAAGTATGCAACCACAAATTTTTAAAAACAAGATCCATAACCTCTCCACCTTCATCCCAGAAAGTTGTATTAAGAATGCAGGTTGATGTCCCTGTGGATACTACTAAGCTGTGGAATAGGGGATGGAAGGCCATTAAGCAAAAAGTGCAGAAATGAAATTTAGCAGTCTCTTTCTTCATGACATACTCCCTTGTTTGCTGTAAATGTTTTTTTTTTTTTTTTTAAAATTAGATTAAGGAGTTCTAAAAACAGTTGATTCTATCAATTTAAACATTGCTTCAGTTGATGGACTGAGTCTTGAAGCTCTCTAATCTACCATTGGCCAAGACATCACTCCTGAGTCTGTTCTTCTTGCTACTCTATGGGATCTATATTAAACCACACAAGTTATTGTTCCCATGGGAGAAACAACCCTACTGTGGGGTAAAGGGTGATCTGTGCCATACCAAGGACATGTTAGGTGCTATGGGAGCCCCAAGGAAAGGACCTGATTTGGTCACGGAGTGATATGCCAGGGAGGACAGATCACAGTTCCTGGCTTTGCAGGGCAGCAGGCAGGTGACTGGCCCAGAGAGTCCCAGGGAGAAGAAGGTGAGGTGAGTCTGCAAGCAGAGGGAGGTCTGAGTGCCACACACCCGCTGTTTGGTGCAGCTGCAGGGCTGTTCCGGAGGGTCTGGTGTTTATTTGGAGTCGCAGCCTGGTGAGCTGGTGCGTCCTCTAAGGGATCTGATCTTAAAGGCGCTGGGTAACCATGCGGAGATGCTAAAACATTGAATGATTTTGACTCCATTTTTGCTTCAGTTGATGGACTGAGTCTTGAAGCTCTCTAATCTACCATTGGAGAGCTTAGTTACAGACACTGTCAGGTTAGAGGCAGATAAAAGGTAAAGAGGCCATTAAACACACAAAAAAGATACAATTTTTAGCGAAGGAAAAGGCAAGGGTTTTACACTTAATTTAGGAGGTTTAGTCCACATGACTTGGAGACCAACTGGATGTGGGAAATGAAAGTGGGGAATGAGGTGACTCCCAACTCTGTGGCTTATGTGTAGCAATAAGGACCGTGGAAGCCCTATACTGACAGAAAGAATGAGTACAGCGTCGGATCTGCTGTTTCTGAATCCCCAAGGGGCTCTCAAGTGGACATGAGTAATTGATTTTTTATTTATTTCATAAATATTTGTCAAAGGATCTGGGACACAGGAGAAAGACCTATACTGTTGACATACATGGAGGGATTATTTCATACAAAATCTTTGTTTTCTAAACTGTTAGTTGATAACTTTTTAAAACAAAAACAACAAAGAACATTCTTGTGAATTTTTTTCCTGACCCCAAACCAAACCCAAAAATGCAAACCAAAAAACTAGTTTTTGAAAAAGAATGATAAAACATGTATGCATAAAAGGGTTTCTATTGAGAATACTAAGCAGGCTGCACATCAGTGGTAAGAAGTACAACAACCCAATGAATGGGCCGAAGATTTGAAGAGTTTACAAAAGAGGAGTCCTGGCTCCTCTTTTGAGTAGCATCCCAGGCACCCAAAGGTCACCCGTTCGATTCCCGGTCAGGGCACATGCCCAAGTTGCAGGTTCGATCCCCAGTCGGGGGCGTGCAGGAGGCAGCTGACCCATGTTTCTCTTTCTCCCTCTCCCTCCCTGTCTCTCTAAAAAAATTTAAAAAATCAATAAAAACATATTTAAAAAAACACAGAATAAACAAAGGGAGATGAAATGGAGCCAGTAAGCACATGAAAGGATCTCATCGTCTCTGGTTGTCAAGGAAATGCAAATTAGACCAGAATGTAATACCACTGCGCACCTGTAAGAAGGAACAACATAGAAAAGACTGAGAAATCCATGCATGTGTCGATAAACATGTGAAACAACTGAAACACACATATATTGCCAGGAGGAATGCAACATGGGGCGACTGCTTTAGGAGTCAGTTTAACTGTATCCTAGAGAGTTAAACATAGTTCTGCCCCATGACCCAGCAATCCTGCTTCAAGGCAAAGGAAAGCAACACAAACCTACACACGTATGTTTACACAAGTGCCTCTAAAAGTGATATTCATGTTAGTCCCTGGTAACTCAGAATGCTCATCAACAGGGGACTTATCACTTAGCCATTTAAAAAAATAACAAAGTATTAATCTATGCAACAACATGGGTGGATCTCAAAAATAATGTGCAGAGTGAAAGCCACCAACCTAAAACTCCATACTTGCCTTAGTCTGTTAGGGCTGCTGTAATAAAATGCAACATGCTGGGTGGAGTATAAACAGCAGAGATTTCTTTCTTATAGTTCTGGAGGCTGAAAGTCCAAGATCTGGATGCCAGCATGCTTGGGTTAGGGCTAAGGGCCTGTTCAGCCTGGCCTCACCTGGTGGTAAGGCTAGTAGCTCAGTGGGCTCCACTTCATGATCTATGCACACCCCAAAGGCCCAACTTCTAATACATTTATCTTTGGGGGTTAGAGTTGGTCAAACCATTACAATACTATATAATTCTATTGATAGAAAATTCTATATAGGGATGGAAAACAGATAAGTGGTGGCCTGGGGCTGGAGTGAGAGGAGAGAATTGGTTAAAAAGGGCCATGAGGAAGCCCTTCAGTGGCAATGGGGCAGCGTTCTCTCTTGGGGAGAATTCCAAAATCCATCAAATTGTGCATGCAATGCGGATGGCTTTTATTATGTGTAATTTATACCTCAATAAAGAAAGAAATAAAGAACTTATCTCAGTAATAGAATGAAGTGAATATAGATGCATCTGACGAAGACTGTTACAAAGAAACACTTGTCAAAAACAATAATTTATCATAATATTGACATTATTTTTACTCCGCAATTTTACTTTGGCTTACTTTGGTCCTTTAGTAGAATATATTCACCAGTAGGAGTTGTACTGTCTTATATAATGTGCAGCAGCTCCATGAGAAATGGTATCTTTACCTCCCTCCTTGAGGTAACGTTGCCAGGAACGCTCAGCTTACTCACCCATTAACGGCTAGGGCATGAAAACCCTTGCGGCCCAGTGCTGCTTGAGGCCACTTTAAAACAGCAGTGAAACTGCACTAATGCCTCTTTCCTATCACCCGCAAAAGGCAGGGGCCACAGCTTGAAATGAACCGCCTCACTCTGGGTTTTAATTGTGTCTATAGCCGCCCCTCCAGCGGCTCAGATGCGTCTGAAACGCGGCGGGGCTGAGCGTGCACTGCAGACACTGTACCTGGGTAAAAGGTGTGATCCAACTGAAACCCGAATCTCTGCTCTTGGAAATAAATTACAAATGGAGAAAACAGGGCTGCAGAGCAGCTTTAGCTTCAGAGGGCTCATCGCAGACCTACTTCTTTCAGGTCTAAATTGCAGCCACACTGTTATCAAGGGT
Source organism: Miniopterus schreibersii (assembly GCF_964146895.1). Classification (NCBI taxonomy): domain Eukaryota; kingdom Metazoa; phylum Chordata; class Mammalia; order Chiroptera; family Miniopteridae; genus Miniopterus; species Miniopterus schreibersii. The sequence goes on along the minus strand of NC_138113.1, from coordinate 58,153,003 downwards.
AATAAGGGGTTGCTGAGGCAAGCTGATTACAAGTGACGGTAAACAATGCTTTTAAAAGCAGCGCCTGAGTAGAAGAACACACAACATTAATCACCCGAATTCAGAAAGACTCACGGGAGGGGAGAGTAATTTCCCTGCGTGTTCGGCTCTTGCTGACCCCGCGGAGGCCCGCACAGGGCCTCTCCTACGACTCCGGTTCCTGCTCTTCAATAATCATCACCAACCTATGTCAAGTCCTAATTGCTAGTCCTCTGGGAAAATAAAAAATGATAAATTTCTGTTTTGTTCATGACTCTGATGGGCTATTATTATACAAGTCGACCCCATATCTGTGGGAGATACATTCCAAGAGCTACTGTGAGTGACTCAAGCCACCCAGAGTACCAAACCCTGTACACGCATGATTTGTCCATACATACTTAGGATAAAGTTTAATTCCTAAATTAAGTACAGCAAGAGAATGACAACAAGAACTAATAACAAAATAGAACAATTATGACAATATACTAGGATAAAAATTATATGAATGTGATCTCTCTACCCCCTTCTAATAATTTTCATATTTTTATTATTTTTTTTAATAACTATATCTTTATTGATTTCAGAGAGAGAAAAGGAGAGGGGGAGAGAGAGATAGAAACACCAATGATGAGAGAGTCATTGATCGGCTGCCTCCTGCATGCCCCTGACTGGGGATCAAGCCTGCAACCCGGGCATGTGCCCTGACCGGGAATCGAACCCCCATTGCCTGGATCCTAGGTCGATGCTCAGCCACTGAGCCATGCCTGGCTGGGAAATTTTCATATTTTTAGATTAAACCTATTCCTCAGTTTGTGTGCCCATCCTACTCTGCAGGAAAAGCTGCAGGGGACTCTTGCTGAGTCTTTGCATGGGCATAATGCTTTCTGGTGCAACATGCCGCTGGCCAATTGGAACACATTTTATGTTTCTCTGCCCACAGATTTAGTGCTTTTTCCAAGTCTCTGCCTAGACTTCTCTTTTACGTTGGTAGAAGGTGATAGGATGGAGCTCACAGGTCCATTCCCGGGGCTGGGGTGGGAAAGCGCCTGCGAGCTTTCCAAATGTCGGGCTGCCGTGCTTGCTGAATGAATGAACAGACCTATCTTATGAAATTCTAGGCTGAATGCTATGCCTGAGGTTACTACAAGCCAGTGTTTAGGCCTGATGGGCATGCACGAGACTGCCCGAGACAAAATAAGAATCTTCTGGTTGGTTGGCTGAAATTAATTTTTTGTGTGTAATTTCTTACATAATATTTATATTAGAGAATACGATTTACAGTTTACTTATCCCATATTTAACTAGACCCTGAAACAGAGTTAATTATCCTATTACCACTTTCTGGATCAACTACATCAAAGATCTGCTGATCAAATCTCTCTTTATTAAGAACTTTAAGCAGGTGGCTCTGTTACATTAAAAAAATCATAGTTTCTTAGTTCAGCATTCGGAGCCCTCAGTGACATGCTTTCCTCAGTATCTTTCTCAGCATCATTTTCTACTTGCCTGAGAAAAGCTCACCCCACTCACACTAATTTCCAGCTATTCTCCAAGTTTTTCTACTTTTTAAAATCGATTATTCCTAAAAGCGATCTTTATCAAATCACCTGTGCTGGTACCATTGAATGTTCTGCGCACCCATCCATCCATCAGACAATCCTTTATTAAAGAGCACATGCCTGGCCCGGTAGATGAGAATTGACGTTAATAAATCATTGACCCAGTTCTCACCGTCCAGTTGGAGGGACAGGACAGAGAAGAAACAGGGCCTTAGCCCATAAAACAAGTGTAGCGGTAAAACTTTGTATTCAGAGCAACGCGGGCATGTGAACCTACCTCAACCTATCGGGTATTTCTTGCAATTACTTAAATAGGTCACTGCTCTCTTCCTGAAAAATTATCCACACAGCACCATGTGAATCCCTCCTGAGGGGCTCATGACCCCCGAATTAGGAATGTGGGTGAGTCAGTGTGTGGCAGCAAGACCTTCACCCCGTAGCAGACACTTCCCAGCTATGAAGGCATCGCAAACATTTCTAAATTCACCAAATGTAAAATGAACAACTTGGGTGGGAGCTGGATCAGCTCACGTGGGCGAATGGCAGTCCCTGCCCGTAAACACGAGGCGTCTGTGCGCCTTCAGCTCTCAGGAAGCAGGAGCGGGGTGGCAGGGTGACCAATAAAATCAGCACGAACAATTAGGAAGAAAGGCTGGGAGGGAAGGAATAGAACCCCAACCCCGAAATTATGTCTCTCTATGACCTTGGGTGAATTAATCTATCTACTTAAGTTTCTAAGATTGATTAAAAGAGGTTGAGCCATATCAGTTTTCAGATTTTATCTATTCCAACACACTATTAGCCGAGAAGTTTCTGGAAGCTTCTAGTAATTTCAGCAATATTGTTTTTATGAGGATAATTAAAAACATACATATATTTTTGTTAAATATATATTTTCATATATGTTTAAAAATGTCTACATATAAGACATAGACATATGTCTATGTCTTATATGTAGACATATAAGATATATGCCTATGTCTTACATGTAGACATATATCTTATATATATCTCTCTATAGATCTATCTACCTAGATATAGATATAGATATGGATATAATATTTTACATAGATAATAATGCACCCAGGTGAACACTTTTCCTACCTCTCTATGGCTGTCTTCTTAGTGAATGACGCTGGTAGCCTATGTTTTCAAAATGTAAAAGTGTGAGCATTTTCTTTCTCTGTAATATAAACTTGGTTGATTCCCCTTTTCATGCTAGAAATGATTAGAGCAGCTTTGATTTTTTTGGTTTGAGTCCTGCTGTCGGCAACCTATAGGAGAGAAACGGTAGGAGATAAGGCCATAATTAGATTTCCTCCCGACGTATCTCATTCTTTGCTGCAAAGTGAGATGTCTCGTAGTCCTGTATGTGGTGGTTGGCGATAGTTAAGTGGCAGTTCTGTGTAACTATTTTTGAGGGACTGAGCCAGCCGACCCTTATCACGGAGGAGCTCCACCGGGCCTGGCACCTCGGAAGCCCCGCTCCCAGCCCGGGCGCTCTGCCGTCCCACAGGAAAGGGACATCGCTGGTGTCTGACTGCGGCCTATTTGGATGAGCGCCTTTAATTACATTTTTATAACTGCGATATTATTTTGCTTAAATACATGTAGCTAACTTTTACAATGTTATTTTGTTAGACTTACAAGTTGGATGTCTGTAAGATTAGTCGTTCAGGCCCATTTGTAAGGATGAATGGGGTCTATTTAAAAATATGCGTGGGTGACAAGCATTAAGCGTGGACCACCCCAGACAAACGGGCATGTTGGTCACCTTACTTACGGGAGGCTCAGCTATTTGAGACAGAGAGTTGGAAATGCTTTAGTAGCAAAGTCTCTCTCATCACTACACTCTTTAGTGTATTGTCATTTGGAGATTCTGACTAGCTTTTGAGAATTCCACTAAGCTGTAGTTTCAAGAATACTAATAATATAAATTTATTTTGTAAAGACAATTTCTAACTTGAGAGGTATATCATGGAACAGAAATTTTCACCTGTCGTTATACAATCTTGCTCATGTTGACCCCAAATGGGACCATAAGTGAAAGGCAACATAGATAAAAAGCTCAACTCGAAGTTTTAATTGTAATTAAATCTAATAATAAAACTATACTCAAGCTTTTATAATTTCTGCACAACTGAATACAAAGCTTCATAGTCATAAGGTTTGGCCAACTAGCCATTATTATTTTCACAAATATTTTGTTAAAGAAATGCAAACATTTTGGAGTGTTTTATCCAATTGCTACTCATATCCTCAAAAGTAACTTCCCCCCCCTTCCCCATGACCTACGAGCTTTTAAAAGTATCGAGTTTGTTTTCTTATAATCAACGTATTCAATAAAGCACACACATGAAAGGTAGCTTCTGTTTCATTACGAATTCAATTCACCCACAAAGGCAGCTGACAGTACAAATTTGTAACAAATTGGGCAATTCAAGAAGATATATTAATGAATGCTATGAAACACAGGGATGGCTTGTGTAAATGGAGTTGAAAAATACACCTGCTGTTTCCAGCCGGTGATAATAATCGTATAACCAGGCCATAGGATAAGGCCCGCTTTCTCAGCCGTGCCCATTAGGAAACAGCCCTTCATTGTTACTGTGCGTGTGGAGGGGGCTTGCAAATGGCAGGGGGACAGGAAACGAAGCTGCGGGAATCGCTGAGCACAACCCTAGACTCAGACAGGTGTCACTTTTAGACATTTTAATTGATCTCATTTGTTAGTTATACCTGTAAATCACACTGTTATCATTCCCGAACAAGGAATAGAAACCAGAAATTGTCACAGGCTGGAGATAGCAGCCCAAGTCCCCAAATGGAGCAGTCGTATAGATTTACTAGCTCGGTTTCACAACAGTACATTAGATTGAAATTAGACACCTGGAAAACTCCAAATTACACGAGGCCTCTTGTTTCTTTATATCAAAATTGACAGAACACATGGTTTAATATTCTACTCCAGCCAAGGCCGCCTATCGTACACTACGGCGTGAATGTGTGTGCGCGTAAGAGAAGCGCTTTGGAAGCCGTAGAGCAGTTCTGCTTGGGTACAGTAAACGGCACCCCGGTACAGTAAGTTAATGCTTATTCAGAGTCTTGTTAGAAAGTTCCACTGTGCATCCAGTTACAGTACTCTCCAGTATCTGAATGATGGAAAGAGATAGTCCAAGGATATCAATGGATTGAGAATAAAGAGGCATTCAAAGGGGGTGGATTTCAAGGGTGTCCCAGCCTGGGTGGTGGTGGGGTGGGGAGGGTCCGCTTTTCTGTTTCTTTAATGAATCACCCAGGAATAGATAACCCTCCTCGATCCCTGAATGAAGATACTCTGAGAATGGTCCGGGATTAGGTGTAAATTCAGCAGACAATCCATTACCAAACATCCACACAACCTTTACTCAGCGTAAGTACAGGCCCATTGTCTTCCCCAGCCCGGCCGCTTTCCCAGGTCTGCTCAGCAGCAGCAGCGCTGACTGGGGCCTGCAGCAGTCGCTGTGGACTCGTTCCCACGAGCACCAGCCCACAGAGCTCAGCATCCCCCCCTCTGCGGCCTGGGACCCCGGTTAACTGGCGGCCAAGACAAGCCCCATCAGCTTCAATTTAGTGGATTGCCCCGTGAAACACCTTCAGCTTTTCCTCTGCAACAGTTAGAGTTGTAGTTAACGTAATAAAATCTGTGTTAAAGTCTTTAATGTTCTAAAGTATTTTGTTGTGATCACACTTAACAATGACTGGTATCTAGAAAAAAATATCAGTGTAACTGGCCTATGAGAAATGCTTCAATTTGTACCAAGTAAAAGACACACAAAAGATGTTCGAAAGATCAGTCTGAACTTTTGAATATCGCATTTTCCTTTGTCTCTCTATGCCTAATTTAAGTAGTAAAATTTTCTATTTGACTTGTGAAGTTTTTCTTTATTTAAAACAAGTTAACCATATTTATAAATGAAATAAGAACAACATATAGACATTAAAAATATAAAAACAATAAAAGCTGTGAGGTGAGAAGCTGTGGCAGATGCTGTTGCTTAAAATGTGTGAAAAATTTACGAATATTCTTCAGATGAATGAGTCTTAACCTTTTGGGGGCACAGGACCCTTGAACAATCTTATTGGACACTCTCCCCCAAACTGAAATCAACACACATCGTTACACAAGGTTTGAGATCTGGAAGCGATTCCCTTCCCTTCGTTTTCAGAATATTAACAGCAATCTTTTCGCTTTTCTTTCGTGAGCAACTCACTGGCCTTCTTTTCTGAAAGAATTTGAGATTAGGCCACAGTAAGCAAGTGAACCAACATTAAACCTGACTCTGCTCACGTGCAAATTTCAATGCGAAGGCTGCTGTTGTTTAGTGGGAAACCGCATCAGAAAATTGGGGCGTGATCTTTGCTAAGGAAGTCATCTTTGCCATCTGATCAATTTAGATGTTTCAGTCTGACAGCAACAAGCATGGAAACACTTCAGCTGTGAAGGTTCCTGGGGGAAATCTCCCCTAAATTGCCAGAGGAGAGTGAGGTTTGTGTAGAGTCACCTGGCATCTCCAAGCCTGTTCAAGTTGAACTCGTGGGGCTTCGCTTATTTTATCTGCAGCTTCATTAGGTTACAAACCCCGTGGGCAGAGCTGGATGCTGTGTGGAGACTTTGCCAAGTCCGGATAGTAGATTCATGGCGGAGGCCCATCGGTACAGAGTAACTCGCCTCTTTTTAAGAAATGGTTCTTAGTTTGTTACTATGTCCTGATGGAAAATGACCCTGGGACGTTAGGAGCCATACCAACCATGGTGCCCATCAAGAACTGGGTGTTAACACGACTCATGTTGACCTAAGATCTGGCATGTCCAAGAGGCACACAATCACAGGCAGCAAGGCTGGAGACGGTCAGCAAAGAACATAGAGAATGCAGGAGCCATCGGGTCATGTTCCTACTGGGTCCCATCTCAAATCCTTGCCATTCTCCCCCAAGGCACACTTATAAGAGACTCATTAAGAGTTTCCTTTGACTCTCTGAGTAAGAAGAAAAAGTTCTAATCTGAGTTACAGGGGACTAGCATCAGTGGGAAGAGAGTTTAGGGGTGTTATGACCCCACTCATATGTGAACAAGTGCAGAATGAAAATCCTCCCTGGGGACAGAACTTCAAATTCACTAAGTCAAAAAAATTATTTGGCTGGATGACCACGGATCTGGAATGAGCAAAATTAATGGGTTGACAGTGAAGAGACTGACACATTTATGCCTGGATATATATGTGTGTGTGTGTGTGTGTGTGTGTGTGTGTGTGTGTGTGTGTGTGTGTGTGTGTGTGAATATTCATCAAATACCTTCCACTGCCCAAAAGGCTTCTGAGTATGAGAGGGCACATTAGCCCAGCTGCGGGTGGCCACCAGCCCCCTCACACACTTGGGCAGTATTTGCCGGGTTACCGTGATGGCAGAGTTGGGAGTGCAGAGATCTCTGTGGCCAGTGAGGAAATGAGGCTGCTGCTCTGCAGTGGGGTCGGATGTCCTGAGGTCGGAGCACAGTTGAGGTCCCGGGATTTTTCATGTGTTAATATTATTCAGAGAAGAAGCGAATGGAAAATGGGGGTGATCCTAGAGCAGAATCACAGCCAAGGAGCCACGTACTTCAGACTTGGCGTTTTTGAACTTAAGCATAATGAAAATCGTTATTTTAAATTGCCTGCCTAATAATTCCAACGTCTTCATTATATTTGAGTTTGCGTTGTGATGGTCACTCTGTCTCTTCAGGTTTATGTGGGTGCTTTTTATTGACCCGCTTTCTGTAATTTCTAGTTGAAGGATGGTTATGTGTTAGGTAATAGGTTTATCTTGACTTGGCTGTGAAATGTGCGTGCTTAATGCTGGTTGTAGTTACAGAGAGCAGAGTATTCAAGTCCCTCTAGTGGGTTTACTTTGTCTTTTCTTCTTGGCTTTGTGTCTTGCCTTTATGCTACTGCTCAGAGAAAGTCTGAATCTCAGAACTATTTCAGCTACATCTTGCTGTTAGTTCTGAAGGCTCAGTGTAGTTGGCTGTGCAGGGGAGGGAGATATTCTCTAATATTTTCTTAAGCCTCAGATCCTAGTGTCCCAGTGCTGTGGATGGGTGGCTTTCAGAAGCTTTTCCACTCCCACTCCACCTAGTATTAGAGTTTCTTCCCCCACGGCCTGTAGTTCCTTATCAGACACGGCACCAAGGTGGAGTGGGGCCGCATTCCTCTCCTTCCAGAATTGTCTTCTGGGGGAGTCCTTGCCCCACGGACGAGGCCTTCTCTGGGGAGAAGAGTCAGAGTTTCACGAAGGCCAGTCTTCCCTTACCGAGCCAGGGCCCTTAGGGAGCTGTCTTGGATGGTAAGGCCCCAGTAGGGTTGCTAGAGGGAAAGTTGGTCAAAGTGTAGGGGTCCTCCTATGACTATTATACTAGTCTGCATTCAGCTTCAAATGTTTAGTCAAAAATAACTAAGTATTTCTACTAGTTATGTGTCATTTTACAGCTCCTGCTGCAGGTCAGCAAATCTTAGGGACCTTATGTTCTTGAATGCATCTGACTCTGCACATTTGGGGCGTCACACTTAGTTCTCTGGTGGGTCCAAGAAAAGTGTTTGGTTTTCAGCCCCCCCCCCCCAGCTGTTTCTTGTTGTAAGGATGGGAGTAATGAATTCCAAGCTCTTTACATATTGTAGATAAAATAGAATTTTTTTCTCTTTAATATTTCAGCGTTTTTCATCTTAGCAACTGTGGTGGGTCTCTAGTAGTATCTTATAATGGTTCAATTTACTTTTCTGGCTGCTAATATTTATTGGCTGCTAGAATAACCTTATTTTGTGGTCATTTTCTGCCTCCTCAAGTCTCCTACCCACTTCTACTGTGTCTTCAGGATTTTTCTTTTTGTATCATGCAAGTTCTTTACGTATTTCAGAAGTGAGACCTTTGCTGTTATATGTGTTGCAATACATTTTCTTCGATTCTGCAGTTTTCTTTTGTACTCCACATATGATGTTTTTAAACATCAAAGCAGCTTTAATTTTAGTGTAGTACAATTTGTAAACAGCTTCAGTTATGATTATTGCTTTTTGTGTCTTGTTTAAGAACATGGTTTCTACCCCAAAGTTTAAAGATTTTATGCTATGCAAACATGCAGAAGATTTATTGTCTTATTTTTATGCTGAGATCTATATTTTAACTGAAATTGACTTTTGCATATGTTGTGTGGTAGGGATCAAGTTTCATTCTTTTTTCATTAGAATATCTTGTTATCCTATGATTATAATATCTTTTTTCAAAGGTTTAAAATGTGGCCTCTACCACATTTATTAAATATTCTTAGAAAGTCAATACTTAAGTTATAACAGTATTTTGAATGTATTCAAAGATAACACATTCCTTGATGAAGGCATTTATTATTTTGAAGATGCACAATCATCTAGATGGCTGACAAATTTGGATAATACAGCTTCTGTTGAGCCCAGCAGCTCTAATAACGCAATCGGTTTCCTTACGTAGATTACGCAATGACTATGGCATTACCAAAAAATACTTTTTAAAGGACTTGTGGTAGTGATATGGGAGTGAGTCAGTACTTCATGGGTGGAAACTTGGAAGGCAGCGTGAAGTTTGGATTAGTAAACACTAGTACGCCTGTTGATGCTGTTTATTAACAATTCCAGTGTATACCTTCCTAGTTTTCATGATAGTCATAGTATGAGCTTTTTGCATATTAATGTAACTTCATTAATAAAACAGGGTGATTGACATCTCAGCCTCTCAGTCTCTTCATCTTGATTCTTTCCTCCTCAGGCAAACTTCGGTGCTTCAGGCTTTCCCCTTCCAAGCGCCAGTGTGACAGTGCTCTCAGGGCTGCTGGCTTCATGGTTCCAAATGGCCCATTGGCCACAGTCAGTCACGTAGCCAACTCCTGCTCTAGGGGCTGGAGAGTGACCCCGCCGTCTTATGGTTAGTGTGGCGAAATCAAACTGCAAGGGGGGGTGTGCATGCAGGGGAGGGGACCCCGGAGCCACAGTGTTTATATTGCAGGCATAGTACTTTACAGGCACAGCGTTAGATCCACAGAAGGTGCTCAGTAAATGTTTGCTGCCCAGCTGACCTGCTGATGGAGTGAATGCATGCATGCTAGAGGGAATCCTGTAAAAGGAGGCACTTACATTTCACAGGGAAGACTAACTTCATATACGATGACTTTTCTTCCTCTTTTGAGACTTTCTGCCTTGAAATAGTACCTTGCTTACTGTTACTTTAAGCTATGGCTGTTCATTCTTATTTGAGAGTAAAGCGCGTTTATATTTCATCAGGGCAAAGTGTTAAAAATAGACTGCTTGACAGACTTCTGTAGGTTAGAGGTTTTAAACACTCAAACACTGAGGAGGAAACAACTTCAGCATTTTGCTCATAAAGGTAAAAACGGGATATATAGTAACGACAGGGAGATTTTTCCCCTATGAGGGGACCAGATAGGATGGCACGTGCTTTTCTAAATGCGGAGCTTCTCAGTGCCAAGTACGACCTGCACAGTCGTAGCAATTAGATGACTCAGCTTCGAAACGCTCCTTGACATCAGCACGAAAAGTCAAGTTTAGGATGAAACACAGTGAAAACCATAGTTAAGACATTGAGCTTGAGTCTCTTTTACTAGAAGTCTAGATGGGTTTGATGTACTAAAAACCCTTTTTGCCTGAAAAGTCATGACATTTTGTTCACATGTTCTTCATGTGGCCTGGAAATGAAAGAGAACTGACAGATGCAACAGTTGGTTTAACAAACAATTTTCAACCCTGCTCCTCGGAAAAGGTCCCTTAAAGATATGAACTCAAATATTCTTTGTGGGATGTGTTGTCAGAGGCGTTCAGTTGTAACCCTCACGTATAAAGGATGAATGTCCTTAGATGGACAGACTTATAAAAGCTGCCACGAGCATCATATTTCTTGGTCCTATGATTAGATTTTACGGATTTGGGTACAATTAAAATAGTTTCCCACTTCTCCCTGTGTTCTAATTGCTTCAGTCTTTTCTGTCACTCATTAACGCATCTGCCTGGAGGTCAGGATGGGGCGAGTCCTTAATCAAGGCCAATGGCAGCGATGACTGCATCGGGCACCATGTTCCATCTGTCAAGGGGCATCTATCACTCGTCTCCTTGTCAAAAAGCAAATTGAATCAGATGAATGCAAATCTCTGTTTGCCTCGATTAAAGGCCTACGTCTACCCTAGGCACTGCCTGACATGATTGGACTTGTGAGAGACTCAGCGTTCTCGCAACATCACTTGACGAGAGTGTGACTGTCTCCCTGGGTCATTCTTCTTCAGATCCACGTGTTTTTATGTACTATAGGCTAGATCGCCTAGATGTCCTTTGGGGTGTTAATTAAGATGAGTTTCCAAAATTAATCAACAGATGCACTAGGGCGAAGGAGAGCTGTCTGGGACCTTGGAATAGAACGTGCTTCTGGTGCAGAGAGGAGCCTTCAGCCATTTGACAGAAAGCAAACAAGTGCACAGACGGTGACGTGACACAGAAATTCATATATATACAAGTACACGCTCATTCTCCTTGTCAGCTTGTCAACTTTAATTATAAAGGTTGATTTGCTATTTGGCAGATCCTCGCATTGTAGACGTTGGCCATTTGAAAAGCATCGCATGGGCAAGGTCTTAGAACAGTGGCCTAGGAAGGCGACGGTCCGATGGGACAGTTGAAGCCCACACTGGGCACAAAGATCCTTGACTGCAGCTGAACTGTACAAATTCTGTCATCCCTTCAGGAAACAAGACGCTTTACCTACAGCAGAATATTATTAATGAGGACCTTGATTTAGAAGGTGCATCTTTTCCATCCTATTTTCCATTATTCTCTTTTTGAATTCATTACTTTATCCTAATGTATTTGTATCTGGTATTAAGGGCGTTCTTAGAACTTTAGGATAAAAGTAACTTTATTAGCAAGTCCCGAGGTTTGAACATATTAAAAAGTGAGTAACGTCAACCTTTTGACTTTAACAAACGTTACTTCACTTCTAACTTATAGAATCACGTGCCACTCTTTTATAGTGCTTATTTAATTAATACAATTTTGATATCTCTCAACTGCCTGTTGGGAACCCCCACCTGAAAGGTCATCTTCTTTGCCAGATCAAAGCTCACAAAGGGATCTCATCCTGTAAGTCAGATTTCAACCTCTTTTCCAGATTTTGAGGTTTAGGGACACCTGCCTTGGGCCTTCACCATGCTAAACACTCCTTGTCAGAGGGGAGACTCGGAGCGCTCAGACTCTCTAAAGGAGGGTGCTGTTAAAGCCTAGTCCTGCTTGTAACGGGCAAGAGGTGAAGAAGCTGTTCATTGGACCCACAGAGTAATGTTTGGATCCTGAGCTATGCCTGTTGATCCTGAAATGTGCCCTGAACCTGGTATTAGTAGAACTCGCAAAGCAAGTGAGAACACCTTTCAAATTGTTGAGATAATTTTATTACAAAAAGTGTCTTATCCCAAATCGACACCCTGACTTAGGTTTGCCAAAAAATGAAAGAAAAGCAATTAAAGTAAATCATTCTTTGCACTTTCTCGTGGTAATCAGACATGTATTCCCAGAACCAAATTGCATATCTTAACACTCTAATTTAATATTACCTATCCAACAGAATGATCATGTAGTTTATGTCTAGTAGACAGTATCTACTTACAGCCTATAAAATATTCCTACTTGATTGTGTATATCAAGGCTTTTCTACTAAAGTGTATTTCTTAACTAATTTTTTATTTAATCTTACTCCTATTTGTAAAACAATTTTATGTGTTATGATTTAGTGTCAAAAACTTGCTATTGAAAAGGTAGAAATTTATGCAAAGGACAAATAGTATTCAACAATCAATTTAAAGACACAACACAATTTTGTTTTGCTTTGATTTTTCACTCGAGACATACAGATAAAGCTTTAAAATGCAAAAGGAATTTCCAAACATTTATAAAATATTTTTTAAATTCAATATTCTAAATCTTGGCAACAAACTTTATTAATAATATTAATATTTGTTTCAACTACTTCTTGTGTTAATTGATAATTTAATGGTCTTTTAAGTATTTTTCCCAAAGGCAATGCTCAGATTTCTAGTTCCTTTTACCTTCCCTGAGAGAGAGCTCAGTCTAAGCACATCATCTGCTAGATTAGAACTTTCCCCTGTTCACTTCAAGGCAGCCTTACACCCAGACTAAACATACCCACATGGGCTCACATCGGCTGTCAATCAACAAACATTTGCTGAACTTCTAATGTTCTTGCTCTCATAGAAACTGCCTTCTCTTGGGCAGATCATTTTCCTGAAACAATATACACCATCATTTAAAAAGTGCCCTCTGGTAGCCAATGGATGGTCATAAAGGAAGTGGCTGCATTTTTAAGGCCTTTGTGCACATACATTTTGGGCATCCACTTCACTAAAACAAAGTCACTGTTCACTAGGTCACCCTTATCATTTGTACAGTTTCTAGTTCATTTGGTCTCCATCCGGGGCCACTCTTTGGGGAGTGGAGGGGAGCAGACAAGGACCTCTATTTCCAAAGGAAGTAGAGCCATTTTCACTGCCTGGAATATACCCTTAGTAGCTCTGAGTTGAGTCAGTTAACTCTTTTCGAAACTATAAACTGTGGCCATAAAAAAGAAAGTACCCTGACCAGTTGGGTGCAGCGTAACAGGATTCATATATCCAATCAGAAATGGATAAAGCGATGTAAACCAGAGACCCATACATCAGAAAAAATGGAACATCTCGGGCTATCCAGCAGGATGGAGACCACTGCGCTACCACAAACCCTCACGTGCGTGTCACCACCTGGGCTGCCAGAGTTGGCAAGAATAGGTCTCTGGGAATGGGGGAGAACGCTGAGATGTCACAGACGCATTATTCGGTCCAAGAGAATGGCCAACAGCTGTCATTTGAAGAGGCCTAGTTCTGTTTATTTTAGACCTTTCTTTGGCTAAGTGGACCCGCCACACTGAGATGAGGAGGAGACTTTCTCCAGGCAGCGCCAAGCAGCTCCTCTAAATAAATACTGAGGGTCACCGAACGTTTCTGTTAAAATTCCACAAGGCCCACAAGCCTCTGTCGGGCCTGGCCTCCCAAGACTTTATTCTACAGTTATCACATCTTGTACCACTGTTCAAACAAGCCTTCGAGCTTTGCTTTGGGGATTTCTCTGAGAGTTAGTTGTACATTTAAAAAAATATTATCACTGTAAGAAATGTATTTTGTGACTGTGAGTTAAATTCATTGTAAATTTGTTTTAAACAGTAAAACATCATTTGATCTTGGTAAATTAATTTAATGACCAGGCTAACTGATTCTGGTATTTTTTTGGGTAAAAAAATACGGGGCAACTACAGAATAAGGAAACTTATAAGTGAAGTATAAAGTTACTTCCAAAAAAGTAGAGGTTTCAAAATTTTTTAAGCAAAATTATTAGAGCTAGGGAGTAATATGTGGTCCACCAGAAGGTGTTCAGTTAAGTCAATATTTACTTTGGTTATAGGTTTGTTTGCTTGGTTGCAAATGTCATATTTAATTATAAAATTCTGTGCTTAAAATGAATATTTCCCAGTGACATAGCTCTAATGGGTGATCTTTTACATTCCATAATGCAGTCATGCCAGACTTTGTCTGAAGATTTTTGATCAACGATCTACTAAAATAAAAGAAATAAGTTTGAAAAAGTAACTTTAAAAATCATTTTATACAGAGGTAGTAAATTTAAAGAGTACACTACCCTGTGAAATAGAATAATTTGAAAATACAAATGGGATTTTAAAAAGGTTAGATACACTCATTAATAAAAGATGCTTATTGCTAATGGGAAGTGTGAGAGGAAGCCCAAGGCAATGCTCCTCGCCTAGGACCTCGGAGAAGCCAGGGAAGGAAATGCTGGAAGACAGCTGGGCTGATGTGGAGGGAAATCTCTGTACCCGTCAGTTGCTGCTTCACTTGTGAACCGCTGCCAATGTCCATGCCTACAGGTAATTTATTTTGTATTTTTGAATGAAAATACATTTGTTCATTCTTGATAACTAAGTGCAAGAGCCATGTACCGATGTACTGCTTCCAACTTGAATGACTGGGGCATTTTCATACTATTCTGTTAAAATCAGGCTGTTAGTGCCACCCATCACCCGGTGAGAAGTTAAGAGCAGCCTTTCTGTGGAGAGCAAGAATAACTGTGCAAAGTAGAGAAAGAGCCAATTCTGTGACTTTGTGTAATAAAAATTTGTTGAAAGTTAAAAACACACTTATTGTGCCTTAATCTATGGCATTTTTTGAGTTTTTTTTAGCACAAAAATCTACCCAATATACATTTTCTACTTTTATTTTCATAGTAGCCTGAGAGGATATTGCTGACATTTTCTATAGCTGCAGTAATAACAACTTAGCAAACTTCTCTTGCCGTCCCCCTCAGAGAAAAGAAACTGGACACCAAAGCAGCTGTTCCCCTCCCCTCCCCTCGCGCTCAGAAGGGAATTTCTGAGGCTAACCTGAAGCACTACAGTGCTCTAGTGAGGCGTTTATCCCAGGCTGTGGACCCAGACATCACATCTGGGTGCAAAAAGACACATATGTTGGAATACAAGTATGTGTGCACACATGGATAAACTAAAGGTACTATATCACATGCAACACAGGCATAATGATTCTGTCCCAAAGCCTACGGGGTATTGACATTTATTTATTATTTTTAAAAAATATGTTTTTATTGATTTCGGAGAGAGGAAAGGAGAGAGAGAGAGAGAGAAACATCAATGATGAGAGAGAGTCATCTATTGGTTGCCTCCTGCACGCCCCCTACTGGGGATCAAGTTCACAGCTCAGGCATGTGTCCTGACCGCGAATGGAACCGTGACCTCCAGGTTCATGGCTCAATGCTCAGTTTTTCACCCACACTGTCCAGGCAACGTTTATTTCTTGTCACCATTCATTGCCTACTATATTTCTAGTAGGCATTTTTTTATAGTATATTTAAAATTTTAAATAAAAAAAATTAGACAATTATTTACTTAGTTGATGTGGCTTAGATCTTAGATACTTTTGCCCCAATATTTCAAGTTATAGTTGAATAATTTAATGACTTAGGAGGATTATTTAGGTCGAGATTCCCACCAACTTGTATTTATTTCTAAACCATGGCTATTAAATAATAAAGTATTTCGATGCTACACAATAAGTTACCAATTCACCAATAAAATGCTGGAATAAAAGAAAATAATAAAAAAATAAAATAGTGAAATAGTCAGCACACAAATAGTTGATAATTAATACATAAAATTAGTATTAATATAAGCACATGTCTTCATAATTTCATTTTCTCAAATAACTCATCTCTTTGCATCTTCATAGAACACATTTCCACAAGCTATTTTTAAAGCCCTAATATACTTTATGTACAATGTTTCTGTTAACTTTTACAAATTATGGAGCAGATCCACTAGAATATGACAGAAATTGGTAAATTTCTAAAAACTTTACAAGTGTGTAATCCATATTTACTTTGATTAATTTTGGACATTTACATGAACTAATGAACACAAGAGCAATATTTTAAAACTGTTAGAACTTTAGATTATTTATATTTTTAAAAAATATATTTTTATTGATTTTTAGAGAGAGGAGAAGGGAAAGGGAGAGAGAGAAACATCTGCGAGAGCATGTAATGTCCTACAGGGCAGGGGAGTGGAGCTCAAAACTTGGGCACGTGCCCTGACTGGGAATCTAAGTGGCAACCCAACCGACCGAGTCACACTGTCCAGGGCAGATTATTTATATTTTTTAAGTTGGCAAAATTAGATGCTGTGGACATTTAAACATGTCCTTTCAAACTGTATTTCCTAGACTATTTCTTCAATGCTATCATGGAATTTTGTTACAATATAACAAAACTCATAATACATGCTTTCGCCTTGCTACCCTTGAAGATTCACCTTTCGTTTTGAAGCACAAGTGACTATATATAATTGAATAGACAAAATATATATTTATTATAGATGATATTTATTTTCTATAATATATAACAGTACATAATGGTATACAGCATATATGTTATATAACATATAATATTCTGTTTTTCTATGGAATGACAAAAATAAAGGCAAGCAAATGTTCCCAAATATACACTCATAAACCATGGTATTGGCAAAACTTGATAACAATGGGAAAATAAAAACAAAGGCATCAAAAATTCTTAAGAGAAGCTCTAAATCTTCTTTTAGTTATTTATTCCAAATAAACACAATATATAAGGAAATGTTTCTAAAATAAATCAAATTATCAATACTACATGAACCTAAATGTGTTTCAGTTCTTCAAATGACAAGTGTGACTGTGCAGCTCGGCACAGGGATGGAGCTGTGAAGGCGAGAAGAGGTAGGGTGCTTGGTTACCACACACGTGGCATCTGGGCTGTCAAACATGGGAGAGAGCGTTTAGAAAGAGTTAATGTCCAGTGATGAAAATTCCTCTTAAAGCAGAGTTAAATTACTTTTAAAAATGACTCGGCAGTTTCTTGCCCGGCCTGTGTTGCTCAGTGGTTGAGTGTTTGATTTTCCATCACAGCACATGTCTGGGCTCCATCCCCGGGGGGGGGGGGCTTGCAGGAGGCAGCCCATCTCTCATCATTGATGTTTCTAGCTCTCTCCCCCTCTCCCTTCCTCTCTCTGAAATTAAAAAAAAGGAAAAAAAGAGAAAAAACCAAGAAACTCAGCAGTTTCTTAAGTGCCTATCTTGTTAATTTTATTTATAATAATAAAAAAACAGAATAGCATAAATTAGAGTGAGACGTGCGTACACATTTCCAGATTATTTGGAAAGATG
This sequence comes from Miniopterus schreibersii, assembly GCF_964146895.1. Lineage (NCBI taxonomy): Eukaryota > Metazoa > Chordata > Mammalia > Chiroptera > Miniopteridae > Miniopterus > Miniopterus schreibersii. Next base: position 58,135,556 of record NC_138113.1, on the reverse strand, counting down.
TCAGGCGGGCATGAAGTCAGTGTAATCTCAGCTAAACCTTGGAGAGTTTTCCACAAACATGCTATTGTGCATATATTTATAAGCTATGTTCTCACACCAGCTACATTCATGATCATAAATGGTTTAAATTATTTTCACTAAATGAGAAATGTGCCTTAAAGACCTAGATGGTTTGAATAGAAACTATTTGTAATTTCTCTTCAAAACATACATTTATGTTCTACAACAATCTATTGCTTAACATAAGTAATTTATGTCTCCCAAGATCTAGATTCACGAATTCTGCATCTTTGCAATGAAACCGCATTTGAAAATTCAACCAAGTTCAACGCTCAAACGTTTTCTTGGATATTGGCCATGCATTTGGATTTTCAGCGGGAGTAAAACCATTGTGATTCTAACGATTATTTAAAACACAAACACAAGGGGCTTTGTCAGATTCCCCCAAACAAGGTGACAAACTGACACTTAGAAGTAATCTACGGAGGTAGCAAGTAGAATCTCCAGTCTTACCTGTAACTGCTCCCTGTTCGCCTTTCCCGGAGTTTCACCTCCCAGGGAGCCGCTCCGCTTGTCCTGTTTGATAGGAACAGACCCCAGAGGGAGCGGCCTCCCCTTGTCACCTATTCCTGCCCAGTCGTTTCAGATGAAGAATTCCTTGAAAATACATTCGTGGGAGGGAAAAAAAATGTATTATTTTAGGGGGCAATGAGGATATGAACATGTCATTTTACTCTATCATTCGAATGAAGATTGGATTCGAGGCAACTATCTATAGGGAAAGTTGTGCTTCTGTTTCTATTAACCTTTTAACGCGACCTGTTCACTTGTGACAGACTTACAGGCACAGCCCTGAAGTTTTACGCGCCCATTTGACTGACAGTTTTCCTCCTGCCCGAGCTTTCCCATGGAGAGCCACCCCTGACCGTGGTCGGCCAGGGCGCTGCTGGTGGACAGGCCGAATGGCTCAGGACAGGGACATTCATAGCCATGCTTGGGCCTGGCGGGCCTGGCTCAGTGGTTGAGCGTGGACCTAGGATCCAAGCAATCGGGGTTCAATTCCTGGTCAGGGCACATGCCCGGGTTGCTGGCTCGATCCCCAGTCGGGGGTGTGCAGGAGGCAGCCGATCAATGACTCTCATCATTGATGTTTCTATCTCTCTCTCTCCCTCTCCCTTCCTCTCTCTGAAATCAATAAAGATATATTTAAAACAATATATATATCTATGCTTTGTCTCTATAAAGGCAGGTGAGAAAATAAAAGCACATTTAAAATCAGTTTGATTTTATATTAAAAACAAAAGTATTTAATTTCCTCTGAAAAGGTTATTATAGACACTTACTATTAAAATACCATCATCTTTCACCCAGAAATTTTTTTTTTTTGAAATGAGATGTAAAAAAGCCTTTGAATCAACTTATTAAATTTGTCATAATTCAAAAAACAATATTCGTAAATACCATGGAATATTTTAATAGCAATCTTTCCACTATACTACGTGAGGGTAACAAGTTTGTACTCACACAAAGGTGTTAATTAATGAACGCAAACCTCCGCCAATTACTGGCACATTCTGCTCTCATTCTGTTCCATGAAACGTTCTGATCAAGTCAGTTTATTACCGATGATGTACTTTAGATATTTTTTTTAACTGTGACAGAGGGATTGAAATAGTTTACTTAGTTTCAGCCACAGGCCTGTGCCATCCCAGCAGGAGAAGGCTGCATTTTGGCTTTTGTCTGCCGCATTCAGGCTCCAGGGAAGGTCCTGACCCCTGCAGGCAAAGCCAGCACCCGGCCCCTCGCACCTCCACCTCCGAAGCTCAGCTCTGAACCTGCGCTTCAGCCCACGCTCCCCGGCCACAGAGCTGTTGGCTAATGATCTCTGAATAAAAGTTTTCCTGCCCTTGATTTTCAGTAATAAGGTCTGGTGGTTTGTGAACCACATTTGCAAGACCTGTGGCGGCTGCAGGCCCTGGGCACGTTCTCGGGAGTAATTCCTAAGCTCTGACACAAAAGCATCCCTAAAGAGTTTATTTAAAGGTGACAGGCGATAATCCTTTGAAAAGATTTAGCGCAGAATTAGGCACCAGTAAGTGCTTAAGAAACGGTAGCACCGTTCTTTCCTGTGGCTGGGAGATAAAATGCAACGACACGGGTAAAAAACATCACTGCAATATCAATGTTATTAACAACTTACAGGCCAAGTACACCTTTAAACAGAAGAATGTTAAAATCTTGGAGAAACAGCAGGATCTTCTAATCGCAATTCTGGTTGCACTCACTTTGCAGAAAATGTGATACCTGCGGTGGTTTCGTGAAACAGGTGATTATGTTTAGAGGATGCTTTTGCAGCCTCTGCTGTCTTCTTGCTTAAGAACAGATTAAGGGAGTGTTAAAGCTAAGAAGCAGGCAGCTCCATTATTTTCAAAATACTCAGTTTTAAAACCTCATGTAGGTTCTCTTCTCTGGGATCAAAGCAAAGAAGGGCTGCTACTCAAGAAACCTAAAAACGAACTATCAGAGGAAAAGAAAGCATTTGCTTCTTTGAGGATTACACAGCTAGATGACAACTGGAAAGAAAAAGGGCTCGTTTTTCTTAATTTCTCTATGTCTCAACCAGTTCTCCACAGGAAAGTATCATCTGATCATTTAAACTGCAGCATAAAGGTTTCTATCATTTTCTTTTCCGAATTACCGCTCTACTTTTTAAAAATGTGAAAACAATCAGATCTGAAGGAGACACTTTAATGTAAAAGTTAGCCAACTTTTCCCTAGTTCGCTCAGAGGGTTTTGCGGAGTTCTGGTCCTGCGGACGAGAAGCTGGAGGCCGGAGCTGCAGAGAGAAGCCTCTGGGCAGGGAGTTCGGGAGGGAGCACAGCCCGTCCGGTTACCCCCACCTGCTGCTTCGGGACACGCACTTGAAGATTTTTCTACGTGGCTGCATAATTTTATGCATTTCTCATCAGTTATATTTATGAATGCCATAAAAAGTTGGAATTTCACGAGATAAAAGAAACTATTAAAAGCATCAGAAAATAAATCCCCTATCATTGCAGACTTATCATATTTTAAAGATTCTTTGCATCCAAGTCCAAGAACGTATCTTTTCTGGGATGATCCCTGTTTGATGTCATGTGTTGAAGTTGGGATATTCTTGCAAAATGAAGACAGCCTACAGGGGGCGATCTTTAATATCCTAATGGCCAAAAAGAAATCTCTAAAAAGTTTGTATGATATTTTGTAATCAAGAAATAGTAAAATAATATCCAATTTTACATTAAAAATCAGTTTTTGTTTTTAGATTTTTGTCTACACCAAGACCAGAAAATAATTTATTCATAAAATAAGACCTTCAGTACCTTTTTACAGATTATTTCAACAGCAAGTTTATTTGACTCCTCTGTTTGTTGCTATTTCAGTTTAACTCTGACTCACTGAACTAATTAATTCGGTGCCTCAGAAACACAACCGTGGATTACGAGCGAGACATTTAAGAAGAGTGTTAATGTTCTAATTATTTTGTTCTTATACCTTGCGCAACACTGATTATAGTATGCGAGTTTTTGAAAGATACTTTTTTAAAAAAATCAAATGCTGGAGATTAATCCTCATGTTGAATTTTATAGGCATTTAGAATAGAGTTTATCTTTAGAAACTTAGAGTGATGGCTTAAAGTTTTCTGTTTTCTTTTCATTGTTTCATTACTTATTTAAACTTTAATTTCTGATATGTAATCATTTAAATTGTAACTCTTAAGTGACAGTTGATGAGAATATTTCAAACAATGAGCATTGGTTTGAGTTCGGCCAGCAGATGCCCAGGACGTGCTCGGGCTGGCTTCATTTCTTTACCTCTAAGAGGATGTGCACCGGGAGAAACACTGTAATTGGAACCTATTCTACATTCAAATAGATAAATACTCCGCTGATGTTAAACAACCATCACATCTGCAGCGCTGAAGTTCTGATTTGTCAAGTGCTGGGGGAGGTAACTATATTAGACAAGGCCTTGATGTGGGGGAAACATTCTTCAGAAGGGGCATCTTAATCAGGTTCATGCTGAGCAAAAGAAAATTGTAAACTATGCATTAAAGGAAGATTTACTGAGAGTTATTTTTGCTAGATCCACTGCATGCTAATTCGCCGCTTCCGCTGGCTCGCAGCGACAATGCAGGTAATCTGCCAGCCACATTCATGAGCAAAGCTGGGTGCGGATTTACACGTGCGGGCCTACGTTACCATGGGTAGATTTAAGGTATTATAAAATGAGTTTTTGGATTTGTTACAGAGCGATGGAGCCCCTCAGATACAGGCAGATAGGTTTCCAACATATGGCAACCACCTTATTTTAAAACAAACAGTGTTAAATCAAAGCACCTGATTACGATTCGCGAGCGCCGCGCAGTCCGACGGCCAGGCTTATGTTCGACGCCTCAGAAACAGTGCCATTTATTGTTCTTGTCTTCCCTTATCCGCAAGTTATTGGGTTTGCAGGCTTTGAAACCTTAAGCAAGAGGCTCAAGTACAAATTACAGAAAACACTGGAGTATGAAGAAATGAAATGACATTCTCCCCCATCCTGAGAGAGATGACTCGCGCCCCTCTTGGGCAGTGGGGCGAATCCCACGACTAGAGACCAGTCGGGTGCGGGGAGAGCGTGCAATCTCTGGGGTCCAAAGAGAGCAACGGTCAATGATCATAAAGGTCGATTTTCAGGCCTGAAATAACCATAACCCAAGTTTTAAAAACTAAAACCTGTTATTGACACGATTCGAATACTGTAATCAAAACAATTGTCAGGCATCGTTCACGTCCAGTGAGAGGCGGTAAAGGCCTAAACCGAGGTGCGTTTCACCTCGGAACAGGTGGTTCTTGTTTTCAGTCCCTTCCCTACGTTTCAAATCCGTTGCAAAGCCGTGGGATTCGGGAAGCTCTTCAGGACCTGGACATCAATAAAAATATCACCCTGCCAGCGGCAGACAGCAAATTCCTTTACAAGGTTTGTTTTTGAAAAATAAGATCTTTGTGGCAATTGTAGTGAAGGGCCAAAGGCTGTTAGTGGATAAATGTATTCAGTGGGTGTAATAACTTGTTAATTTATAGCCACTCAGAGTTAAAGTTTCCTGGCCTTGTCCTGGGCTTTTTCCTGTCCGCTGCTCTCCTGTCACCGAGGCTGTGGTCCCAGGGCCGACAGACAAAACCTGGACTCTGATGAGCTAACTGTCTGCAGCGTGGAGGAAGCTGGTGGCCACAGAGCACCTGAGTTACAGCGACGATAGTCTTCGGGCTTTGAGCTGTCAGAACGTGCACAGCTAACCAGCAGTCTTTTACTAAGATTCTACCTCATCAAACTAACTTAATTAGCAATTCAACTCCTTATTTTTGTTTTGGCTTCCCCTCTGGCTACTAATTAAAGCTTAATCGAAACCACTGAACTGAGGTTGTAAAGAATTCATTAATATTAAAATTAGCCCCAACAATTTTTGGGGGGCTGGTGCAATTTCTATTTGTTACTGTCAGAGGTTTGAAACTCAGTTGAATTGTTAAAAAAAAAAAAGCCTTTCTAGAAATTCTTATTCCGCCACATACACGAGCTGAGCACGTTTCTGACCATGCAAACTCAGCCCGCTCGGGCATTTAAAATATATTTAGCCAAAATATAACGTAGGATGTTTTTCTGAAGTCATTCACATTGCTTTACCCTCCTAAGTGGTTTCATATTTTGGATAAAAGGCAGGACAATGAGCTCTGGAAAAAATTTCAAGAATTGATCTTTGTGTATTATCTTGACAAGATTAATATGTTTGAAAAACGAACAGATTTAGCTCTTCACTTTGATTTTTCCACTTTTTGTAACATCAAAGATTCCTCTAAAAGCTGTACTGGTCATTTTGAAAAGTAAAATTAAATCAGCACCAAACCCCACTGCTCTGTATGGGCCACACTTTTATTTTATTTTTTTACGGAAATCTGATTTTTTATCAGGAACGGTTGGAAAGGAAATGTAATACACTTTTTTCTCTAATAAAATAATCATGTTGGTGTATGCCTTCAGTTATTTTCCAGATTTCTTTTGATGGTTTAAGTAGTAAATTTAAAGCTATTAGGCTTTTTTTTTTAGCTCACGTTAAGAAGTCATTTATTCAGTGTTTGGATATTTGTGCGTATTCTCAATTTCAATGAGACCACATTTCGACCTCCAGTTTGTGACATGTACATGCAAATTGAAAATGCTTTTCTTGGTGAACAGGAAATGATTTTCATAAATCAAATCCCCTTTTCATTTTAATTCTTGATATTTTAATAATTTTGTAAAAACGTGTATATGCATTTTACCCTTTAGGAAAATTCCAACTGTGTAGGAAACAAACTTGTTGGCACTAAAATATACAGCAACTAATACTATTTAGCATATTTTATTAAACCTGAAAGTTAAAATATATTTATAAAATGCAAAACTTTATCAAAATATACATGAAAGTTACAGTTGTGTCTATGTTTCATTTAGATAACACATGTGACAAATAATCACACACGCATAAAATAAATATATGTCCATTTATAAGCCTGGATTAAATCAACAATGGCATATAAGGCACACAATTTAAATCTTGGTGACAATTTCCATGAAGTTATTTAAATACATTTTGACTTCCGACAAGAGGATGTTATCTATAAAACAGCACTTGCTTATCAGTGGAAACTAAATTAGCATAATGCCGATACTTTTATTTCTGCAAACATAATTTCTGACATCCCTATGTGGAGTCTTTAAAAGAAACCAGTGGGGATAAGTGGGGGCGGAAAGAGACCTGACTTTGGGTAGTGAGCCCACGATGGCTGTGCAGATGGTGTTTGGTAGACAGAGCCGAACACTTGATATATGTGTGGTTTTATTAACCAGTGTAGCCCCAATAAATTCAATAAAAAAGAGAAAACAATAAAAATTAAAACTAAAATTTATTGGAAAAATAGTCAATATACCTAAGTAGTAATTGATGGATAAAATACTTGGAACATTTATCTGATTTGAGGAAACAAAAAATTACTTTCAAAAAACTAATTATTCCTCAAACTAATAAAAAGTGTTTCTTAAAAATAGAAAAGTCAAACACAGCTTTCAGTTGCTGCCATCTTTGTACGAAGGGTGGTGTTTGGAAGTCACTGAAGGATGAAACACATCGTCCGATGTTAATGTTACGTGATTTATTTTTTATCACTGTTTTGAGTTAAGTTCTTATTGTGTTTCATACAAACACACTACGATCATAAGATAACATTTAAAAAATGTTTTACAAATTTTTGTTTCAAGTGAAATGAGGCTAATTGTTAGCTGAGTGATTTTGGTTACTGGAGAAACAAAGTGTTAAGGGAAAATAAATGCTTTTTTGTTTTAGCTTAAGCAAAATCAATCTGTTTTAATCAAAGAAAATGCCATTAAATTTGAATTTGACCTGAGAAATCATGAAAGAAACCACAAGCTCTCTGTATAATACTTGAAAAAAACAAATGGAGCAGTTAAATTAGAAAAGTCTGCAACTATCTTAGAAGCTTAAGTTTTAAATATCATTTCTTTAAAACTTTCAACACAAGAAAACATTGATATTTTCCAAAACATATTCCTAATATATTACTGATATTCTTTGGATGCATGTGAATTTGATGTGCTTCAGTACGCTGAGAAATCACTGGCATCTCTATAGTCACATGGAAATTTCGTTATTTTATGGCAAAAGAGACTGGCAGACGCTGCTTTACAACCGAAACACCTACCGAGGGAAATTTCCTAAAAGAGCACAGGCCAGGGTGCACTTGCCGGGAAACTAACACACCATGTTTCAGAGTATACGCTGATGTCACTTTGATATCAGAGGAATGTGACAGTTTGATATGAAAGCGATATAAAAATAATATGACTCGAAAGTAGAACACAGACATTGGCTAACAGAGAAGGTACTTTATTGTTTTAACTACACCTTTCTCTGTAGCCCTTTTAATGACTCTCTTTTTAAAAATTTATTTATGATCTTAAATGAGGGCGTTGTCTCCTGTGAAATTAAACGCATCATCATCGGCATTATAGAAAACCTACCTGTGACGCACAGGTTCCAAGTAAATATTTTGTTATTTCTCAACATATGAGCCTTGTTTTGTCAATGCTTCATACTGGGTTCTTTCCTCAGTATGTAGGTCAGAACTATTGTTACCTTTTCAGTTTTACAGAGATGCAATACGTAGATATATCATCTTTTTTTAGTTGTGGTACCGATCTTAACTGGCGTTAGGAGTCTTATTACAATGTTTTAGGATATCATAGGAAAATAGTAAGCAAAGGAATATAGGATACCTAGCATTGACACAAATATTTATTTTCTTCTATTATTCTTCCTCTCACTTATATATGCTTAATCCAGAAAGTGTTCTTATTCCTCAAATATTTAGTAAAAAATAAAAATATGCCATGTTTAATTTAGGTATATATATATATATATATATATATATATATATGCCAAATCCCACCTAATATTAATCTGTAGAAACTGAATTGATGATAAAAGGGGTTATGTAATTATAAAAAAACCTACTTTTATAAAATGAATAAAATGATATCATCTGTGACATAATGACTTTTAATAAATAAAATAGTAAGTGGTTCTCTGAACACTCCACCCTGGTTTGGCAGTAAAAACGACCACAGGAGGGAAAATGTAGCTCGTGTATATAAAATACGAGGGTGTTTGTGGGTGATGTCGTTCCCTGTGGAAGGCCAGAGGGAGAGAGCGGAGGGGATGGTCTGGGTTGGCCGAAGGGAGGGCAGAAGGACAGCTGGGACCTAAAGGACCTTCACCCCCTGCGTGTCCCCATGGAAGGACGCTGTCCCCTGGGCGCTGGGCGCTTGAATGAGCTCCTGGGCCAGACCTGCCCGCGGGGCCTGCTTTGCAGAAGGTGCTTTCGAGAGACTTCCTTTCCCGTGTTCTTGGGGGTACAGGGATGGGACGCAGGCAAACAGAAAGCACCCCAAAGGGACGAAGTAGAACGTGCCCAGCGAGGGCTGGCAGAGGGGCGGGCAGGGCCTGGTGAGCAGGGGCTCAGCTCTGCCCAACGACAGGCGGTCTGGGGGTGAATGGACTTAATGCCCCTGAACCGCACCCTTAAAAATGGTCAAGGTGGTAAATGTTGCGTTCTGTGTATTTTGTCGCAATTTAAAATATGATATAAAAATGGAGGAACTTTGTTTTAAAGGCAATACGTTTCTGAACTGGAGAGAATCCTCTGCTCGTCTCGGGAACAACGTGGTCCATGACCTGGGACAGCGGACCAGGGGCCTGGCGCGACCAGGGGAAGGGACAGGTGTCACGGGGCAGCCTGGAGGAGAGATGCCACCCCGCCTAACTGAGAGCAGGGAATTCACAGACACACTTTTAAAGTAACACCCAGGATTGCTCAGCTCTACAAAACAGCTAATAAAAATCAAGATCGTTAGAGAGAAATGAATGAAGGAAGAAACTTAAGATTTGAAATTGGAGCAAATACTGTCTGTGAGGATTAAAACTGTCTAAAAAGCTTCTCCTTTTAAGAGCGGGTGATTATTTCAATTTTGTGGGCAGAGAATGTGACAGTGGGACTCTGGGCTTCTGGGGAGGGAAGGAAAGTGTGACAACGACCAGGCAACAGGACAGAGTTAGCCGTCGGTGGGACCAGCACCTTGGTGCATCCGCGACATTATTCTGGGAACAGCAGAACTGCGTGAGATGAAACCCGTGGTTTACAGGATAAAATGCTGCTTATGTTACTAGTTAGTAAAGTTCATGTCATTTTCATTTCCGTATTGTATGCTGAGTCATTTAAAGTGGAAGCATGGGCTTTCTACAAAAGCCTGAGTTAAGGGTTCTTCTCAAATATATTAAAAATAAGTATCTAAACATTGTCAGACCGAAACGACATACCCCGTGTGGGTAAAATGCACCCCTTTCTGGCGGGTTTAACAGGCCTTAGCCCTGTCTTGGTTTTATGCACTTTACAGAAACATGCAAGACCATCCAATGATTTGTTGTCAAGGATTAGGAGTCAGTGAGTTATAGCCAGAATGCCTAACAATTAGGAGTTAACTTAACTGTATAATTAAGAAGATCGATTCTACAATTTCTCAAATGATTTGGGAATGGATTTTTAAATGAACATTGTAAGTTATATGCGTTTTATTCTTGTAATTATAAAACACGCACAAAATTGTTAAACAGAGCTGAGCCCAACACCCGCCCGCACACTCTATTCGTGGCTGTGTAACTCTGCTCAGAGAATTCATTGGTCTTTCAGCTGGAGGACTGCAAACAACACTATTTGTAACCGAAATACCTAAACAGTATTGTATTTTCTATTTAAAATTCATTTTCAGGTAAACATTGAAAGCTTTGTTTTATTATAGTCTATTATAACTTTAATATGTCTTTTATTTGTGCAGTTATTAAATATATACTCTTTACCTGTAAAAAGCAAAAACAAAAAAAAATTGAGCAACTTTTGACACACATGGCATTTTAATGTATATAAAAATCTGTACTTCCTTTATAAAAATTTGTGGAATATGTTAAACTAATGTTAACAATAATTTCCCCCAAATGCAAGACATTATAATAACATTAAAAAGATAATATCTTTCTCCTTTGATGTCAAGAAGTTATGAATTTAAAACCTAGTTTAAAAGCAAATATATAGATATGTGCAAATTGCATTAAAGTTATTTTGGTGATTTTGATATTTCCTTTTTATCTTTAAATTGATGACGAACAAGCCTATTTCTTTTCACTGGATTACATATAATTGTGGATAAAAATTCTGAAGAGTTTAAAGAATTTAACAAAAAGTTAAAAGTTTATTTCTAATGTATAAAGAAATATGTCACCAAGCACATCATTTCCCCACTAAATGTAGCTGGCAACGTACAAAGCAATGAACCACATTTTGGTAAAGATTAATGATGTAAAATATTGACCATGATTATGACCATTGCAAGATGTCTTTGTTTCTGTCAGAATTTCTCAATAAAGTTTATGAAAAAACCGAGTATTAATTCTACTGATGGGTTTACGGCTGATCCTTCAGCGACAGCTCATTCCTCTCAGCATGTTGTTAGTTATGAAGCAAACCAGCATCCTTTAGTCTTTTTAGTTTTACTTCACTTATAGAACAAATGCTGTGATTTCTCAGGTGACATCAGAGGATTTAAGGTTTGTTAAATTGTTTAGTTATATTAATAATGCTCTGTTACAATAAACACCCACATAAAAAACAATATTTACACAGCTGAACGCAAAGGAAATTACTATTAGGTTTCCTTTTCCTTAGAAAATTCAGGACAGATATACATAGAACTCAAGAAACTGTTGATCCAAAATATAATTCTAAACCCAATGACTTGAGGAAACCAGTTGAAAGCAGATGAACTTGCTCTCAACCCAGGACCCCTTTCCAGCTGAACAATTAGGACGCGTTCTGCTGAGGCCTCCCCTGCAACCTCATTGGCAAAGTTCTCCACAGCTTTTATTAGAAGCACGTACGTAGACAATTTTAACCGAAATCCAACTTTATCCGAATAGACAGGGCTTGAGTCCTTTGGAGCATTTGTGTGGGGGCAGTTCAGTGATAGGTTTTTCTTTACTAATGGGGGCTTTTAAATATCGTAATAACAACACAAATAACGGAGGAGAGGGAAAGACGAGATGGTAGAGACAGAGATGGACATGAGAGAGAGAGCCGGGGAGGGAGAGAGGGAGAGGGGGAGACAGAGGGAGAGAGGGAGAGAGAGACTGGAGAGATGGAGAGGGGAAGAGAGGGAGAGAGGGAGACAGAGGGAGAGAGGGAGGGAGGGAGGCAGGGAGGGAGAGATGGAGGGAGAGACTGGAGAGATGGAGAGGGGAAGAGAGGGAGACAGAGAGAGAGGGAGGGAGGGAGGGAGATAGAGGGAGATAGAGAGACAGAGAGATGAGAGAGACAGAGAGGCAGAGAGACAGAGAGGAAGAGAGGGAGACAGAGAAGAGGGGAGGGAGGGAGAAAGGGAGGGAGAGACTGAAGAGACGGGGAGGGGAAGAGAGGGAGAGAGGGAGGGAGAGAGGGAGAGAGACAGGAAGACAGAGAAGAAGGGAGGGAGGGAGAGGGAGGGAGGGAGAGGGGGAGATGGGGAGATAGAGAGAGAGAGGGAGAGAGGGAGAGAGGCAGGGACTGCGAGCTCTCCCCCGAGGAGAGCAGCCTCTGCGCTCTGTAAGGGCAGGTCCTGTGTGACGGGCGAGGCGCAGGGGAAAGCCTGGGGAGCTGGGCCACCACCGGCCCAATCAGGTATTGGGGCAAGTGCTCCTGAGGTCCCCTGGCCCGCTTCCACTGTCTTATTTCTCATCAGAGTGCATTGTGGGGGAGAGCCATTCACCGTCCTTAGCTTTTTAAAATGGGGAGCTGCCAATGGTCATTTCACAGCTCATGAGGGCGACATCCCCAGGAGAGGGGAGAAAACGTGGCAATGGGCTTATAACCTTTCGCAGTACAATCAATTACGTGTCGGTAACTGCAACCTCAGATTCACCTCAAAGTGTTCCTTGGAGGCTAAAGCGGTGTCACCTGCAAAGTGTGTGAAAGAGAGACAGAGAGTTGCCCGGCCTGCTGGGGGGGGGGGGGCAGAAGGGCCTGCTAACCCCTGCAGGGTCCCTGTGCTCCCCTCTCAGGTCACCTCGCCTGGGCCACCTGGCGGGAGCGGCTGCCTGGGCTCCAGGACCCTAACTCTAAACAGGCAAGGAGGCCATCGATGCCAGGTCAGCCAGCAGGGCAAGGGGGGAGGGAAAGTGCCAAAGTCGCAGTTTCCCGGACAGGAATAATCTCCACAACTGGTAGCAGCTTTCGCGAGAGAAAGAGCCAGAAACTGCTCGGTGATCAGGGGAAGGCGAGCTGGCCAGGCCCCACGGCCACTCGGGTTTCCCTGCGCCCGCATTCTGCGCCTTCTCCTGGGAAGGCGGGGGAAGCCCCCGGCACTGCCCAGAGCCCCGCGCCGAGCCCGCAGCGAGGCAGGCAGCGAAGAAAGCTGAGCACGGATGCTGGGTTTCCCCCGCGGGCCATTTCCCTGGGACTCCGACTTGCCCACACCGGAGGGAGGGCTTCCCTGTTTTTATCCTTCCTGTGATCACTCGGGGAGACTTTGCAAAAGTCAGGCATCCGTGATCCTCAGCCCCTCAGCTCCAGAGTCCTGTCCAGCTCGGGATGCCCTCGCTTCACCTTTGCAGAGCCAACAGCCGTGTTCTTCTGCCAGGATCATGATGACGCTGTCATAGGGAGGCCAATTTCTAAGTGGAATTTTTATTGATGGTATCTCGTTGCTTCCCTCCTTCCTAGTCCTATAGGTTCTATCTTTCTGAATCTATCCCTTTCTCTTCTGCACTTAGATTGTCTTAGCATCTGATTCCTCTTGGGTCCTCCCAACCGTTGCCCACCTCTAGGCTCTACGGGGAACTACGCTCCGCCTGGCAGTGGAGCATTTTAAGTTAGTCTTTGATGACAGAGACACAGAGACTGTGCTCACTCTGCTTTACCTAAAATTACTTGCAAACCCACTTTTCACACATTTACCTAGGGATGAGCAATTGCATGTAAACAAATAAACAAAAATGCATGGCTGATGAACAGGTAACATCATGTTTGGTTTTCAAGCTGTGACTTTTAAAGTCAAACACAAAAGAAGGTCAAGATATCAATTAGGTTGCTTTAGGCTGTGAATTTTAGGAAACCCAACTGATAGGGGCTTAAAACGTTCATCATTTACTCAGTAAGGAGCCTTGGATTGGGAGCCCCAGTAACATGCAGGTAGCTCACCATCCCGAAGGCCCAAAGTTCTTCCTATGACTCATCTAGGGCTGCTTCAGTAGAATGGTGATGCTTGTGTGTGTGTGTATGTGTTTCTGGAAGCTTCCTTCCTCTAGGCTCTACGGGGAACTACGTTCCACTTGGCAGTGGAGCATTTTAAGTTAGTCTTTGAAGACAGAGACACAGAGACTGTGCTCACTCTGCTTTACCTAAAATTACTTGCAAAGCCACTTTTCACACATTTACCTAGGGATGAGCAATTGCATGTAAACAAATAAAAATGCATGGCTGATGAACAGCATGTTCATTATGAGAGGCCTGAGGCCAAAGTTACAAGAATCACATTCTGTCCCAAAGGAGAGAAGGGACAGGGTGTTGACCCTCTGATGAGAGATGTTTCCCATAGTTCCTTTCTCATTTTATGACAGTCTGATCACTGAGACTTTTTTTGGGCAGCCGGTTACACTTTCATGTGTAATATGTGAGATATAAGACAGCCGCAGCTTACGGTGCTGTGAATAAATGAGAAATCAGGTCAGTCATCAAGGGCTCCGGGGTGAACAGCATATTCATGACCTCCGTGCTAATCATCTCTGCTTTCTGGATATAACTTACTAAGATCACCAATTCAAGAACGGTATTTGCAGCTTTTGTACAAACTTCAGACTCTTAACTTTAACTGTGGTTGGTTCAAATACCCCTGCTTGTTTGATGTCTCCAGGTTTACCACTGAACCAATCAAGACGAATCCATTTTAGGTTTTTACGTTCTGGGTTAACTTGAGCCTCTTAACTTTGCAACCAGATCAGTGGGGTTTGGAGCAGCATCAACTGCCAGCATAGGAGGAATGCCGAGAAGAGACCTTGCAAAACTCTGCAGTAGCAAGCTTTCCCCAAGGCCTTGTGCTGGCCACGCAGCTTTTGAGGTCTAGGGAAAGTGCTTCTGCAGCACCCCCTCCTAAAGCCACAGACTCTGACTCCAAAACTTTTCTCACCACACAAAGACCATCATGTAGAGAGCGCCCCGTCTCAGCACACATGAAATCATTTGCCCCATGTGAGATAGCTGACACAGATGTACGAGCCTTAGTGTTCTGCTCAGGATCAGCTCATCACAAATTCTCTCCCTTCCCACCTCTTCTGCGTGTCCCAACATTGAAGCTTCCAGAGTGTCTCCACCTTCCGAACTGGCCAGAGTTGATAGAATAGTTGCCCCAGAATCTTAAGCAATGTGTCTAAGGTCCCTTTTAAAACCTCTTCCAAGTGCCATAGTGCCAGTCTCCACAAAATACTTCAGACACTATCTATTGTCCATCCCACCAGTGGCTGGAGTAAGGTTGGCACCATTTGGCAGGATCTGGATTCGCTCCTTGGTGATACCTGATTCTGTCTAATCTGGTCCAGTTTTTCAGGGTCTGTCACAACCACCTGTACACCAAGCTTCATTTTTGTTTTCTGCAGGCTGAGGTGAAGGCAAGCAATTTTTGCATTAACTATTCTCTGGGGCATCCCCAGGATCCCATCCCACAGTTGAGTGCATGGCCACCAGTGAGCATATTCTACATCTGACTTCTCCCATGGCCTTTCAGAACATTAACTGACTTGATTGTTTAGGGAGGCTGGCCTCTCACATCTGTGTATTTAATTGCAAGCATAGCCTCTACCATATTGGCGAAAAGACATCACCATTTATTCCAATGAGTTTGGATGACATTGGCGTCTTCGTGGCATTAATCAGGTGATCTCTTCCCAGCTCATCTGTGTTAACAATCAGATTTCCACCGATGTAGCTCACCGCTTCCTTGCAAGCCAGCCGATTGCCATGATCACTGATGTGGGATGAATTTTCTGTGTGACTGACTCACCTGAAGTTTTTAGAAGTTCTGCTGTAATAGTAACCACAGGGCTTCATCTCCCACCCCTATGTCTTGCAGATCAGCTAACTCACAAAGACTATGAGCTGAGGATGTCCTGCCTCCAGCGACTTCATGACGGTTGCACCGTCACGTGCAATGATGACATCAGCAACATCACCCACCAGCATCTTAGCCAAGCCAGCTGGACCAGGAGAGGGTTTGACTATACTGGCAATGGAAGCTGCAGTCGTAATGTGCTGGGAGCAGATCGCCTCCCCAGAGCCGTGTCCGGAACAGGGACACAAGGCCCCTGCGTCTTTGCAGCAGGGCACACGTCTGCTTTCACTCAGAGCTGGCATCTGGGTCCTCAGGCCTGTGGCGGCCCAGCAGCCAGGCAGGGTGGGAAAGAAAGCTCAATTAAACTGCTAAATAAAACTAATCAATGACTTTTCCCACAATTACCTCATTGGCTAGAGCTGGGCTGCATGGCCCCTATCAAGCCACTGTGAGTCATTCTGTGGTTTTTAGGGTCTCTGATGGGAACCTGGATGGGAAACGAGTCTGAGGATGGATTCTGAGAGACCAGCCTTGAGGGGAGGGGTGTGTCTACCCAGCTTTGCTTCTAAGTGTAGTATTTGGAAATATAGTAATGACTTCTGTTAAAAGTATTCATTTTTAGGGGCGGGGGGCACCTAATACCAAGAGAGCAACAGCAGGAAGAGCTGCAGTGAATCAGAGATGACACTTAGCTCTGGAGTCAGAGGGCACCGCCTCCTGCAGAGCCAGGCTCTGTCCACAGCAGGTAATCAGCAGGCTCGCTCCCACTCGATTTCCCAACACACCTTCACGCATCTGATTCTCTCAGCATTTTCATGTATTCTCAATAAAATGCCATATATTAAATCATAGACAAGCTGGGTGATTTATCTCATACTCAACGGAAAATTGGTATATGATTTGAGGTTAAAACAACAACAAAAGCACCAAACCTTAAGTTTGCCTAAATGGATTCCTTTTCACTTAACATGCAAGGCCAAGGGTGGGCGGGTGGGAGCTTTCTTGGAGAAACAAACCATCACATAGTGGGCAGGAAATCACACTGCCCACTGAGGATGGATTGCTCACAGCAGCCAGCAGCAACCACCTCTAGGTCCCCCTTCACAACCAAGGTCCCAGCATGGCCGTGGACTCAACTAAACCATGTCACTCAGCGTCACGGGGCCTGAGAGCCCCACACCATTCAAGTCCAAATCTGAGTGAGCTACTTCCTCTCCCGATTTCTCCTGTAATTCAATCAGGACTGGAGTTTCATTTTGAAAACCTGATCTTAGAGGTTTAGAGGTCAAGTTGAGAAAATAGGACGCGTTTGGAGGCAGCGCTGACTCTGACAGAGCCTCCCCGAGAGCATCTCCGAATGGCAAGTGCCCCAGCCCCGGGCTTGAAGCTCCACTTTCCCCTGCTCCGTGTGCTGGCAGCTCGCTCAGCCCTCGGCGGAGCAGTATCCACTTCTCCAATTAAAAATTTAAGCACTTATGTTTTCCCCTTCACTGCGAAAGAGTGGAAGGGCGACTTCCATCCCAAGTAGCTGTTTTAAATTTTTTCTTTCTCATGTCATTAACACAGAGTATAGCAGTCCTTCTTGCAAGCTTATTTCTCTCTGCTCAGAGGTGACCAGGAAAAGAGATGACTCATCACCTGACCGTCCGAGTTTCAGATTCTGTCACAATAGTGTCCAGCACTGATCCTGGCCAAACTTTGAATTGCCGGTCATTTGTGTCTCTAGACCTATTTAAGAGCCAAGGAAACAGGGCGCACAGGGTTATATACAAGTAGCCTCCAGCATTGCAGGACTCCGCTTACTGCACCAGGACCCAGTCCCCACCTCTGCAGCTGCGCCTCTCCCAGGGCCTCTCTGTGTGTGTCTCGCCCGCGTCACTCCCGGCCAGCTGGGTAGGAAACGTGTGGTGTCATTGGGAAAGTCCTAGCCCTGGCCCTGTCACCATAAGCTGAGCTTTATCTGCTCCTAGAGTCCCTTGAAAGAGGCCCTTCCACCTCTGGGCTTTGTTTTCTCATTTCTCCCTGGGAAGTTAAAGCACAAACAGCCATAGAAGCCCACACCTGCCCAGTCTCAGCACCTGCAGATGGGAACTCCCCCTTGGTCTGGGAGGCGAGCAGGAACCAAATGGAATTTCTTTCCTTCTTGATTTCCTTGGGTTTTAATTTGAAGAAAAAGAGAGAACTGCAGGGGACCAAGTCCTCTCTCCAGGGCTCCAGCAGCAGCCCTGTCTCCTGGGGCTGCTCTGACTAATGGCTATGCCTCCCACTGAGTCCGGGTAATAGGTGTCAGGAAGGTGTTTACTCCAAGGTTTACACCCAATTGTTGTGAAGGTCAAAACAATAGGGCGTCTCCCATGCAGGTTAAACGTCTTTTTATGAGTACACACTCCATTAAAGAAGACTCTGTCTGCTAGTTGCTAAGCCCCCTGGGGCCTTGCTATTTCCTTCCAGACTGACTCAGCAGGTCCCAAGGGAGGAAGCAAGGGCTTGTCTGCCCTGCGCTGGGCTTGGGGCCTTGGGAAGAAAAGCAGTGAGTTACAGATGCCCACAGCCTTGCCAGCTTTGGAGCACATGTCTGGCTTGCTTTTAAAACCCTGAAATATTTTATTTTAAAAATTTTAACATATTTTTATTGATTTCAGAGAGAAAAAGGGAGAGGGAGAGAGAGATAGAAACATTAATGAGAGAGAGTCATTATCGGCTGCCTCCTGCATGCCCCTTACTAGGGAGCAAGCCCCAAACCTTGGCATGTGCCCCGACCGGGAATAGAACCATGTTTCAAGGTTCATGTGTCAGTGTTCAACCACTGAGCCACTCCTGCCGGGCAAAAACTCTGAAATATTTTAAACCAAAACAGTAATATCAAAAGTCCTTTGCCCCAGGAGAGCCACTCATACAAAACACAGATGAGATAATTTCTTAAAATTCAAGTGTCTCCTTTTGTCACATTAAACAATGACCTTGGACCCCAAATTAGTGTTTTCCTTCCATAAGGATCTTTTGCCATTTTCTCCTCTCAGCCTCTCTACCTCCTGCACGAACAAACCCTAAGAAATAGAGAGCAAAATGCTACAAATTGAAAATATTGTCTCCCATCTGCTGCCCACAGATGTGTGTTGGGGGAGTATTTCTGACCCTATTTTTGGAAAAGAGGAAGCCAAAGGTCAAAGTGAATTTCCAAAATGTCAGCTGCTTTCAAAGGGCTGCCTTATGTGAGTTCCCACCATGCCTGGAGCTGTCCTCAGTCCTGCTTTTTCTATTACACGTGGTGACTCTTTCTGTGACAGCCAGACCAGAGGAGCCCACTGACCGGCCCTGCGAACTCTCCAGGGAGCAGAGACTCCCATGGCTTCCACCAGGTTGATTTTAACATTTTATGCTTCTCTTTAAATGTCTCTAGGTGTTTAATTACCTTTCCCAGCACCCCTGCCGCCCTCCAGGCCACTTTTACTTTTCCAAATATAGAGATGAGTTCAAACCAGTAAATCTATTGGATTTGACTTGAGATAAACATAATAACAAGGCACGTGATCAGGAGAAGATGAAGACTACTAGTGTTTGTGGAAATGTTGTCATTTGCTGAAACCTTAAGGATTAAGAAAGGTAGATGGCAGGCAAGGACAAAGCAGGAGCTAGCGCTGGATGCGGGGCTGCAGGGGCTGGTCAGACAGGGGCAGGTAGAGATGAGAGGGCCTGAGAGGGGCCTGCAAGGAGACAAGCCCTGTACTTGTACCTAACCTGGGGCCGAGACCGAGGTTCCACTGCTTTCCTCATACGTGGAAACTGGCGTCTGGAGAGGTGGAGTGGTGCTGGAAGCCCTGAGTGCTGGAAGTCCTGCTGGCCCAAATTCGCTGTCCCATCCCAGGGCTCCAGCTGCCTCGCTCTAGGCCAGGTGACGCTAGACTTAGCTTCTGAGAGGACACTGGAAGGCGTACTATGGAATCAGGACTTGGTTGCAGACAGGACAGAAGAGTGCTCTCCAGCTCTGACGGCACAGTGAACTGAAAGCACCTCTAGGGGCCAGCTGGTGAGTGAGCGTGGAAATGGAGGGAAGCCCGTGGATTTAGGCCTGGTGGGAAGAATTCACGGCCCT
Source organism: Miniopterus schreibersii (assembly GCF_964146895.1). NCBI lineage: Eukaryota > Metazoa > Chordata > Mammalia > Chiroptera > Miniopteridae > Miniopterus > Miniopterus schreibersii. Next base: position 58,115,707 of record NC_138113.1, on the reverse strand, counting down.
CTGGGGAGAGACTGAATAGACCGCTGGACAACTGCGTGGCCACATAGAAACAGGACTCTCAGTCACCATCTGCAACAACCAGCCAGGAACAAACCTACTCTCTTCGGTAACCATCCGGAAAGCTGGTCCGCTCCCTCTAACTCCGACTTGCAGGAGCAGACCACATCCCAAACAGCCAAAGAGTAACCCCAATGGCCAGGACTTGGTTAATAGCTGACCATGCCCTTCATTTTCGTTCCTACTTCCAATTCAGGACCTGTCAGAGAAGGCTAAGTATGCACTCGTAACCAATGACCTGGTCTGCCCCTCTCCCAGCAGGCTTGCCTCCAGGGGCCCCATGCCAACAGGCTCCAACGAGGACACGTACGACATACCCTGAACACTCCCCTTTTCCATCCTAAATCCTTCCCACTCGCCTGTTGGCTTTTAAGTCTCTGCCAAAACACAGTGACGGCGGCTGACTCCCTTTGCTCTGGCCAGCTCTGGGTAGACAGCCTCTGCTGCTTCTCACTTGACGGACGTTTATTTTATTTCCACTTTGCAAATGGTCATTGGTTGTTGGGACAGCAGGAGGTGGCAAGAGGAGGGTGAGGGTAAAGCTGCTGAGAAAAAGTGACTGCTGGAGTGGAGGCGTCACCCCCTGACCCAGGGAGCAAGGAGGAGAAGTAGGGTTTTGTGGAAAATTGGATCTAGACCAGAGTATATTGTAAATTTCTTGGATTCCCTAGGCTTTCTTGTTTCTTTACGAATGACAGACATATGAAGAAAGGCTCTTTGTTTCTAAGGTATTATTTAAGCACTTTCTGTGATATATAGGGCCCTGCGCTAAGGTCTCATTGAAGCTTCAAAACAAGTCTGTAAATGTAGATTTTCCCCCCAATGTTTAAAATGGGGAAACCAAAGTTCAGAGAAACAAATGTTAATGAGTCAGTCACAGAGCTGGTCTAAGTGAGGATTTAATTCAGGTCAGGCTGACACTCAAACAGTACTTTCGTCACTTCAGGGTCACTTTTGCTTCACCAGCTATGTGGCCATGAAATTCTGCAAAGTCACTTGAAGAGAGCAGCTGCAGAGTTAGAAACTTGACTTTGAGAATCACTTCTGCATCCTTAAAATTAGCGCCTGTTCTGTATCTTTGCCCAGGGTTGGCATCTAATAAATTTCAGAGGTAAAATGACATTTGCATTGGTAATGGCCTCTTCACCGTGTAGGAGATGTGGGTTCCAGCGTCTGCACTGTTGGATTTGCATCAGAGGCCTGGTCAGTATTTTCCCTTTGCCAACCCTCTCTTAGAAAACGTGGGGACCTAGTCAACCTCTCTGGTCATGGATTTTTTTCCTTTATGCTGAAATCAGAACATAATGCCTTTCTTTCCTCTCTGATGATGAAGTTGTGAGGTTCAAATGATAACGTCGGTGGGAAAGTACTTCGTAAATTCTCAACAGCAGTATAAATGAAAGATATATTCAAATCAATACTATAACTCTAACACTCTTGATTTTGAATGATTGTGAATGAGGCATCACATTTTGAGTATTTTCCAAGTTCTTGCAACTCATTTATCCTACCTGTAAACAGGCACAGGCATCCCATACGGAACAACAAACTACACGGATCACTTATTTCCCAAATAGAATGTGGATACTGCTCAGAGACCCAAGTGTGGCCTGGTGGTCTGGCCCCTGTACATACAATCATGTGGCCCTAGACAGCTGATCTTTCTGGATAGTCCGCAGAGAGGAGCATCTCTGTCTGGTGGACTTCACAGACCCCTTGTGGGTTTCCCACGAGGTAACGTGTGAGGAAGTGTTCTGCCCTGTGAGTTGCAAATGCCACACTAGTGCAAAGCATTATGAGGTTGCATTTAGCATGCGCTATTTAAGTGCCACTTATTATTTTTGTGGTTTTATTATAGTTGAAAAGCATAATGGATTTCAGCAACTAACAATATAGATATAGAATCCTTACCGCCACACAAACTCCCTGGGTGTTTCACTTTAATAAGTGTACTGCCTTTCAGTTATTGCTACATGTTGATATAATTAACTTCTATCATATTATGGGCTTAGCTTTTAATTCTGGATGCATAACTGAGAATTATTTCATTGTATTTACCCCTACAAATGGGGCCTATTTTATTTTTAAATTAAATAGCATGAGGGAACATAGCATATGAAACACTGGGCTGGACTCAGAGGAAGGAGGGGTGAATATTGGTGGAAAAAAATTTTAATAACTTAAGATATGCTGATGACTCCATACTATTGGCAGAAAGTAGCAATGATGTGAAATGACTTCTGATGAAAGTGAAGGAAGAAAGTGCCAACAGAACTGCCTTTCCACACCAAGATGATAAAACCATGACTACAAAATAAACACTCACCTTTAACTTACACAATAAAGACACTGACATTGTTAAAGATTTTTTTTTTTACTTTGGTTTAGTCATCAATTTAAATGGAGGCTGAAGCCAAGAAGAAATCACTAGAAGGCGGAGACTCTGAAAGGCAGCCATGGAAGAATTGGGAGAGATCACCAAGAGCAAAGATGTGTCACTAGAGACCGAAGCTAAGATCATCCCCACCCTCACAGTCTCAATTACTATGGACGGATGCAAATGTTGGACAGTGAAGAAGGCTGATGGGAAAACAATTATTCATCGGAAATACTGTGCTGGGGGAGAGCTCTTCAGAAACTCTGCACCGTCAGAAAGAAGAACAGTGGGTCCCAGAGCAAATGAAGCCTGAAATGTCTCCTGAGACAAAAATGACAAAACTGAAGCTGTCCTAGTTTGGGCACATAATAAAAAGGCAGGGTTCTTTGGAAAAGACAGTAATGATTAGAAAAATAGAAGGGAGCAAGACAAGAGGAAGGCCAAATGTGAGCTGGACTGACTCCATAAAAGGAGCCATAGGCTGCGTCTACAGGAGCTGAGTGGGCTGCTGAGGACAGGACACTGTGGACATCGCGCATCCAGGGGGTCGCCAAGAGTCAGGGTTGGCTCAATGGCATGTAACACACACAGGGGACCTGCTCCCAGGCTAACCATACTTAAGGCCTTCCTCTAATCTAGTATGCATGACTTAATGTGTTTCCATGTGCCTGCCTTCAGTCATGCCCGAGTGGATAGAAAACTGTTAGTTTGGGGGGAAAAAAGACTGTCAGTAAGATAGGGAAGGGAAATAAATAAATAAATAAATGCTTCTTTGAGTCCAATAAAATCAGCCGATTTAATTTTAGACAATAATTTAATAATATTTTATCTTTCATTTGGTGTATTTGCCCCTATTTTTTACCTCAGGGAATCACCTTAACAATTTCCTCTATTTTTCTCAAAATTTGTGTTTTAATTTTTTGGAAACTTCACTTGATTATATATACAAACATCAAATAATCAAGTTACACGAATTGTATTTTGGGATGCATACTGCTTTTATATCTTAAAAAGCCTTATAAATAGTTTAAATTAATTTATCATTCAACTTCCGATGATCCTCTAGGGACCATAATTTGCAGGGAGACTTTTAGGGGCCCTGTGGCTGCAAGTGACAGGCAGTCAACCCATCTTAGCTTGTTCCTACCCTGCAGCCTAACTACAAAGCACCCCAGTTGCTAGCTTGGTCTTCTTTATTTTTTTATTTTATTTCATTATTTTTTAAATATATCTTTATTGATTTCAGAGAGAGGAAAGGAGAGGGAGAGAGAGACAGAAACATCAATGATGAGAGAGAGTCACTGATCGGCTGCCTCCTGCATGCCCCCGACCAGGGATCGAGCCGGCAACCCGGGCATGTGCCCTGACTGGGAATCAAATCCCTATTGCCTGGATTCTAGGTCGAGGCTCAACCCCTGAGCCACACCCTGCCTGGTGCTTGGCCCCCTTTAGCTTCTCAGTTTCACATTCCTTATTTCAGCCCCTGGGGGAGAGACTTCTGTTAGCTCTTTCTGGTTCCATGCCCACAAATTTGGGGGAAGGGTCTCATTGGCTCCCTTTAACTCAATTATTCACCCTTGGATCAACCCACTAGAACCAGAGAGTGATGCCAGTATATAACAATATATAGTTTTAATTTAAGTATGAGACTAGGTGGGAGGAAAGGCATCATTTGTACAAAGGTTTGATGGGGAGAGTCTTGGCCAGTTGACCTTTGCTATCACCATCCCTTATATAGTATCTTGGACAGAACCTGAGTTCATTATATGACTAGAGTTGATTTTGTTAGTAAAGTTCTCCAATTATCTAATAGATAAAGTTACAGTCAGTTCTTGGATGTGTGTATTATCTCATTTAATTCTGCCAATAGTCCAGTTGTCTTCATTTTGCAGCTCTGAGACATGAGGAAGCTAGCTGGTCTTGAGGCCTAGACCAAAACAACAAATTGCTTAGGAGAAAAGCCTGTGGCATATTCACCATTAAAATTATTTTTAAAAATTTCTTTCCAGAACATTTGTGCTATATTCAGATCCATCTTTCTTATTCATTTCATTATCTCAAGGTTTTAGTTCAGGGTTAATCCAGTTTATTTGTCCAACCCAAGGCTACCATTAGAAACCAATGAAACTTGCCTGGCTTTTTCCAGCCTGCTTTCTGAAACATCTCTCCATTTTCATTTCTTCTGTTGTGTTCACATCTTTGGACAAATGATAACCATCTGATAACCATATTTATCCTAACATCTAGATTCTTAGCACATAAATCTTCTTAAAGTAGCTACAATTATTATATAGACATAGCAAAAGAGGTAACTTGTCATTGCTTACTTTTTTTAAAGATATGATATACATTATGTTTTCAATAGGAGTCTGATAATTGAGAGGAATTATTCAGAAACAAGTGTTTACTGAAAGTTTTTGATTTATAGGTTTAATATACATTTCTAACTTTTGATCTATAATTTATTCACATAAGAAAAGCTAGAACATTTACAATTCTGGTAAAGAAATCGATAATTATGATGATGTATCTGATAGAGATTAAATGACTGTCATCAACTGTTACCTTAATAAGAAATCAAAATATTCACTGAACTCATGTAAGAAAAGAACACAACATCTCATCCAGAGCAGGCAACTCCCTAAATAATATACTTTGAAAACTTGGTTTAGGGTTGAAAGAGGAACGTGCCATAGAGCTGTGCCCACGCTTACCATCGGGGTAATGATAGACCGTGCATGAGTGGGGAAGGTACTTTGGGGTGACTAGACTTCTGCTAGAAAGTGAGGCCGCTCTGTGCCCCATTTCTAACACATCCATGGAGAAGACAGTGGCCCCACCAGAATTTCTGTTTGTAAGCTTTGTTCCCTGGACACGGGGCATGTTAATCATGAGCCTGGAGGCAGACCTTCACTTCCATTTGAAAGTTAAGTTCTGCCACAGTTGCATCACTGATGGTGTCTACACAGGCGTGTTCCCCTCTCTGCCCCGCCCCTGGCACCAGCTCCTTGGCAGGGTGGTGGAGGTGGAGGCACCAGGCTGGGATCCAGACAGACCACTGTCCCAACCCTGAATTCACACCTTCCCTCCCTGTGATGTGCAAGTTTCTGACTTCTCTCAAGCTTGGCTATTATATCTGCAGAATGATGGGGTGGCCCCCGCCTGACAGGGTTAGAGTTAGGCTTCTAGGAGATTTTTTCAAAGTCTTTATTAAAAGGATTATAAGAGTGTAAGTCAAGTACCTAGACTTGTGTTTGGCTAATAGTAGGTGCTTTAGACATTCATTCAATGTCTCTTCAATTTAATAACTGTATGTATTATGTGCTGAGTGCTGTGCTGGGCCCAGGGGCCCAAGAGTGAGCAAAACAGGCACAGCCCCTGGCTTCGTGGAAACGATATTCCATCGGGGGGCTGTGTGATCATAATCACAGACACACGCAGTGGTACCTGGGTTTGCAAACGTCTCCGTGGACAAACATTTCGGTTTAGGAACGCCGTAAACTCGGAAGGAGAGGCTTGGGTTCTCGAACGCGCCTCGGAAGTCGAACCTGCCACGCGGCTTCTGCCGAGGGCAAGATCCTGAGGCCCAGCTGTGGGCCGGTGACCCCTCGGTTTTCAAACGTTTCAGACTCGAACGGGGCTTCCGGAACGGATCACATTCAAAAGCCAAGGGGCCGCTGTGTACAGTTAGCACCCTGGGTAGAGTCTAAGAAAAACGGAGCTGGGTGCTAGTGCAGGGAACACCATGGCCAGGTGTGGGGAGCACGGAGCAACCTTTAGACTGGATCCAAAGATTGAGGGGAAGGGCGCCTGGGCAGAGGGGGCAGCTGTGCCAGGGCGGGGCCTGGGAGAGCTGGAGAGGAGGGCGCCTGGGCAGAGGGGGCAGCAGTGCCAGGGCGGGGCCTGGGAGAGCTGGAGAGGAGGGCGCCTGGGCAGAGGGGGCAGCTGTGCCGGGCGGGGCCTGGGAGAGCTGGAGAGGAGGGCGCCTGGGCAGAGGGGGCAGCTGTGCCGGGCGGGGCCTGGGAGAGCTGGAGAGGAAGGCGCCTGGGCAGAGGGGGCAGCTGTGCCGGGCGGGGCCTGGGAGTAAGTTCAGGAATTGAGGGCACCGTGACTGGGAGAAGTGCGGGTGCCAGCCTGGGGTCTGAGCTTGTAGACCTGGTTGAGGGCGGGCTTGGGGTTAATAGGACATCATTAAAGGGTTTGTGCCCGGGCGTGACGGGGCTCTGGTGTGGACAGGCGTTTATGGGGACACGGCTTCTCCGGGGGGCCGCTCTTGATTAAGGGACTAAGTCGCTAGGCGACTATTGTGGGCCGACCGGGAGGAAAGCTGGTCACTTGGCTGGAGCCCTAGCTGCAGGTGAAGGGAGGACAGCGGGGCCGAGGCCGTCTCGACAGGGTGAAGGGTGGGGTGAAAGGACGTGCGGGGAGGTGGTTTTGCGTTTACTCTGTCTCCTGCCCAGACCGCCTGCTGTGTTGCCCACGCATGTGCGGGGCCCCTCGTCTCCCTCCCAGGAGACGGGGCGTGACTCCCCGGTTTACAAAAGTGTAACACAAATTTACTTGGCAGAAAAACCCGGACTGAACCGACACGAGGCCACCTGCTTTGACTGTTCCACTATACAATTAATTATGCCTGTTTCAGGCCCCCAGACCTTGCCAGGGTGGCATGTAACACGCAGCCTACCTATCAGATTCCCCACGTAAATCCCGAATTACTCGAAGTCCACATACATCTGGCTCCAAGGGCTCACGGGCCCATAGCAACGATCCTAAAAACCAGCCCGCGGAAATCTGCAAAGTTCCTTCCCCGGGATTCCCTGCTGCCAAAAGGCGGTGCCAGCTCTGTCTCATCCCAGGGCTCAGGCGCTCACCTCGGCATCCTGCTCCCTCTCTCCCTGGCCCTCTCCGGGCCCTTTCTCTTTCACTGACAGATACACGTCTACCGGCCAAGTGCCCTCTGATCGTGACATAAGGACAACAGGGAAGAAAAGAGACTCACGCAGGCCCTGAAGAGCAGGAGAGCTGGCACACTGTGGCCCACATTCCGCTCCTCAGAAGCCTCCCCCGAGCTATGGAAAGCCCGCTCCCCTCCTTCTATCACAAGCTTCCTTAAAACCAGCTGCTCCGCAGCGCACCCCAGGTACGATAACCACTCGCCCCCCCACATTGCTCCCACCGCATCGTGCTTTATGGGTGCTCGCTGTCTCCTGAGTCCTGCGTGCATCATACGCTAATCCCCCGAAGGGACGAAAAAGATTCTTGCTTTGTTCTGTCTGTTGCCAGGCACACCCTCTGCAGAGCAGCACCTCTATAAATAATACATCAGGAGAAATCACCACCTTATATGAGGGAGGAATAGCAGAGGAAGTGAGGATAGAAGCAAAGGACCGAAATGATGTAAGGAAGGGGCCACAAGCCAAGGAATGCAGGTGGCCTCTTGGAGGTGCAAACGGCAACAGGCGAGGAGACAGATTCTCTCCTGAGAGCCTCTAGAGGAACCAGGCCCTGCCAACACTGACGTTAGCCCGCTGATTTTGGACTTCTGGGCTATTAAACTGTAAGAAAACAAACTTGGTGGTGTTTTTGTTGTGTGTGTGGCACCGTATCTGGTAATTTATTATAGCAGCACAAACATTAATAAGGGTGGAAGGACATGAAGTTAGAGAAGGCGCAGAGGCCAGAGCTGGGACAAAGGCCATGTGGGTTGAAACAAGGACCTGAGATGTGGATGCACATATAACATAATGAATGGGTCCTGTGACCTGTTTAAAGGGGAAAATTTATTTGTGTGGGCACAGACCCCTTTGAATAGCTGCTGCTACAGATACTATGTAGAAAAAAATGCACTTGCATAAAATTTGGATGAAATTTCAGTTGCGTTATGGAACCATTGGAAGCCCAAGATGAGTCTCAGCTTACTTTCTTTGTTCTACATCTAAAATTACTGCACAAGCTTTAAAAATCAACTTTATGTCATTACTCCTTTTGGTTGAAGTTGGCTGTCTTGGCTAGGCCCCCAAACAAAGGCTAAGACACAGTTTGGATGCAGGTGGCTTATTTTGAAAGTAAGCCCAGGGAGCATGAGAACAGGAGGAGCGGGGACTGTAGCAGAGAAAGAAAAAAAATCGAATTCAAGAATGGTTTCCTGAGTTGGCTCCTCATCTTCCCCAGGGGCCTTTGAGCTGCGTCTCAGAGTTGTCCACCTGAAGGGTGAAGGGACGACCGAGTTAACCACTGGCTCCTGGCTCCCAGCAGCATGGTGGCTTCATGGGCACAGATTCTCCTGTAATTCCAGTTGCACAGCCGTGAATGCTGAGCAGCGCCGGGACCTCCCATGAGAAGGCCTGGGCAGGAGCGGCAGGAGAGGTGCAGCAGGGCAGGTGCCGAGCACTGTATCCCATGGAGCTGGTAGACAGACCTCCACCCAGGAGTGATCTCTGCAGCAAGGGCTGAGACACGGGGGACCCCAGGGCCGTTATAGGATCCCTGGGAGATGCTGGTCACATTGGATGCTCCCTCAAAACCATCATCATTTTCTGATAGGAGAGCAAATTCTGATTTTCACATAGCTATTTTAATCAAAGTTGTTTTGACTTTTGTATATATGTTGTTTGAAAATGTTACTCTTTATTTTCTTTCATTCATTTACTGTCTATTTATATCTAGACTATTGAATTAAACTGCATTCATTTAGTTAAAACAGCAACAGGTAACACATATTACATTGCACACTTATTTTGTGCCAGGCACTGTTACAAACAATTATGTGGATTTTCTCATGGACCCTTACAACCGTCTCCTGAGGCCGGTAATCTTACCCCCTTTCTACAGATGAGAAAAATGAGGCTTAAAGAGGTTAGGTCATGGGCCAAGGAGCACACGTGCTCTGACATCGGAGGTGACATTCACACGCAGTTATCTGATGCTAGGACCATGAACCACGATGCTCCTCGCAACCTGGTGTGCATCGGAGCCGCCCGTGGAGCGGGTGGAGCACACGCACCTCCCCATCACTGCGCTGTTAGACCCAGCAGGCCTGTGGCCGGGCCAGGCAATGTGCATTTCTAGCAGATTCTCAGCGGAAGCTGCTGGCAGGAGGACCACGCGGTGGGAACTAGCCACTGCGCCCTGCTAACCCACCTCTCCAGTTCCAAAACAGCACCTGGAGATCCTTTCCAACCAGAGTCCCCAAAGCTTGTTTCACCTTCCACTTCAGTGGAAAGGGGATGGTGCTGGAGAAGTTCTGAGAGAATCTCTCCCTGGCACACACAGTGATTTTGCTCTGCCCCACCCGCCCCGCCTCAGCCCAGCCCAGGGCTCTGTGCCTCTGAGCCGCAGGCACGGTTCAGCGTGCGAGGCGTGTTCCTGCTGGAAATCCAAAGAAGCACATCCATCTCACAAATGATGTTTCAACTCTGCCTACAATATAAATATTTATGAGAGTGAGGTTAACTATTTGGCATGCGGCCTCTCTCTTTTTGTTAAAGTTTTCCCATTAGAAGACAGTTGCTTGGAAAGCCTCAGAAACTAATATTGCATTTCACTTCATAAAGATTGTGGAAAACTAAACACTAAGAGAAACCACGTTCCAATTGCTGATGAGAGGTGAGGACATGTTCCCACAACCTTCCTGTGCTAACGAGTTACAGTCGCAGCTCGCAGCCTGGCTCAGAGTTGCGTTTCTAAGCCGTAATTAAGGAAGGAAAGAATTACAGGGTCAGGACTGAGGAGACTTGCTGGGGGGGAGAGCCTCTGCAGGACAGGATGGTAGCAGGGTGGCTGGCCTTGGAGAAGACGCAGCTCGAGGGAGGCACGGAAAGCCAGCCAGGCGGCCAGGGCCATGGTATTCTCGTCTATGCAACGCAAACGCCAAGAGGACTTCAGCCCCCAGGGTTAAGGACAAGCTGCAGGCAGCCACACTGGCTCTTCCAGTTGGAGTTTGTCACTGTGGGATAAAAGGTGACTCCACCAAGCTCACGTCAGAGGTCAGATTTGCATCGCATCAGAACTCTGGCAGATTAAGGAAAGGAAATCTATACTCGGTTGTCTAGGAAATTATACAGATCACTTTCTCTAAGATGTTACTTTCTTGTTCAAAACACGTAATGGGAAGGTGTGGGTCTTGGAGTCCAGGGCGCCTGTTCTGATCCTCAGCTCTGCCTTGGGCTGCTTCGGTCCTGGGAGAGTTTCTGAGGCCTGACCGGCCGATTGTGTGTCCTGATTTTGGGATGACACGGAGCTTGCGGGGTCAATGTGAGGAGTGTCTGAGGCATGGGGCCTGGAGCAGTTTGCTCTCCTGTGTGGTCTTGCAGGCTGAAGTGATCCTGAACCTGAGCAAGCCTGCCGCTCTGTGACAATGCGCTTCCCACTTAGATATCGGTGTTTTCCAGCAAGGAGCAATTCCTTCGAGGCAGCTGTGATAGGTGCTGCTGCTCCATGATTTGGGGGCTTCGTCTGCTCACATTTGGAGATTTACACAGAGGAAAGGTCGAGGGTAGGTTTAAGTCGCTGCCAATTTGGGGCAGTGATTTAACACATGGCCCTGTTGCTTTTTAATTGAAGAGGTAAACATATGGTACTTTTATATGCGCCACTTAACAAACCAAATCAGAAGTGAAGAAACAGCAAATGTGAGGAAGAAATGACACGAGGAGAGAGAGAGAGAGGAGAGGGAGGACCAGGCCTGGTGGCAGCCGAGGTGCCTGAAGTCACCCAACCCCAGCACCGAGGTCCTGGCCAGTGCAGCCAGCTCAGTGGGGCTGAGCCAGTGCTTCACACACATCATTTCATTCAATCCTCACAGCAGCCGAGGAAAAGGGCAATTTTCATCCCCACTGTAAAGACAAGGAGTCTGGGACATGAACTGATGAGAACCAACTGCGCTGCAGAGCGGTCTTACCCCTGCGTCCCCGCCTCTCCTCAACCTGCCATCCGACACGCCGCGCCCTAGGGGCCCATTTCCCCCATTGCCACTCGTTCAGTATTTATTTTATTATAAGGCAAAGAAAGAAAAGGGTCGTGCAATAGAACAGCTTACTCTTTTATTCTGATTTGAAAAATTGGGGGGTAAAAGTGTACAAAACAGAAGGTGGTTGGAGGAGAAGGGGTCCCGAGGCTCGGCGCTGCTCTCTGTAACTCTGCCTTCGTGAGCGTGCTGCAGAAGAATTAGAAGGTGGAAGGGATCTGGGGTCTTGGAGAGTGAGGACGGGAATCTGGAAATAATATGAAAAAAGTAAGCAACATAATAAAAGTCAATTCAAAGCCATTATAATTTTACTACAATTTTCAGCTTGGGAGAGGGCAGGGATAGAAGGATGTATTTGCACTCTGTTGGTTCAGTGGGTTGGCACGTTCTGAGATACTCTGTCCCCATGAGTATCTGCGCTTACGCTCAAATTTGGGAGTGCCTGAAATGATTCCTTCAGCTGATGTGTTCTTCGAATTATTGTTATGAAGTAGTTTCAGCAGGAGCCTTAACGTTCTGTTAAGCAATCAGATTTTTGTAATTCCACTACTATTGATTCAAATGCTTTCAGACTTGTTGAAATCACTGTATGTGAGAAGTGATGGAATAATTCCTGGATTTTGAGAATTCTAATCTCTCACCAGTTAATGCTCCATTTAAATCATACTGTTAAATTCTTAGAAGGCCAACGAAAAAAGAGTTTTAAAGTACTCAACACACACATTCACTCACACACGCATACACACGCGGGATGACAGTAAATAGCACATTTCAAGAGTTTGTAAGAGCCACTGCTATTATGCTCTTATTTCCATTAAGGATAATTAATTCAACATATACCACTAACAGCTAGCTCCTACCACACACTGCAGGGACTGTTGGGGAGATACCAGGGTGAGCAGTGCCCTTAACTAAACCAAGATGTGGATAGAAAACAGATAAACGGATAGAGAAGGAGTTGATGCTTATTACGAGGAACATGCTATTAACAAGATTAATAACTGCCTCAAATTCCTGGCACTGTCGTTTGTATTTCTCTGGGAGACTAGGAGCAGAGAATGTAGGATTTAGCTGAACGTACAGGAGTATGTTGGCTTTTTCCCCGTCCACTTCCAGGCTCCGGGCTGGTGAGAGTATTTCCCAGGCCTGGTCACGCCCAGCATGTGAGCCCCGGGACTTGAAGGGTCCTGGGAGAAGCACTTGAGCAGCCTCTTGGCCTCTGAGAAAGGCGCAGCGGCGTCTCTGAGAAGGAACCAGGGACAGTGGCCGGGACGCACGCCAACTGTTTGCTCATACAGTTTGCTTTAGAGCAGGGATCACAAAAGGTGGACTTCTCTCCTTCTATCCCTCCATCCAGTAATTCCAGATTTATAGCTTTATATTCCGTAGAGAGCTGAAGACCACTCGGGAACGTGAAGGGGAAGGAATGGCTGTCTATTTAATTTTCCTAAACCACTTCACTGGCTCCAGCAGCTTCGTGTGGAGTGAGCGGAAATCGCCTCGTTTAGGGCCCATCTTACAGAGAGACACTTGACTTCAGACAAAACTGGGCTCCCCCAGCCACCAACTACCTCAGATCAATGGGGGATTTCAGAACAAATCTCTGACTTTGGGAAGCGGATAGTTTTTAAACACTTTTGACATAAGTATTTTTGAGGGCCGCATTTTTTTGTGTTTCCTAGAATGCCTTCGTGTTGCGAATGGATTCAGTCCCTTCCCTCTGATTTCTGCAGGGTCCCTCATCTGTTCTGGGGTCTGTCCTGCACGGCTTCCAGGTGGCTTCCCTTCGGTCCTGCAGGGACACTGTAGCAGGCTACGGAATTGTGTTTTTCTTTTGTAAAATGCCAGTTCATTACTGAGCTGATTCTTTTGGTTTCCTTTTGACATTCCTTTACAGAGGCTGTAAATTGCCTCATACAAAAGAGTCATAAAATGAAAAACAGACCACACTGGCACAGCTGGTAAGAAGAGCACCGGCTACATGTGTTGGCTTCTCCCAAGTGCGCCTGTGTTTTCAACAGGACCTGCTCGTTGGAGTGGAATCGGGTCAGGCCAGGGTTCCCACCCCAGTCCCGGGCCTCCAAGGCCTGAACAGGGAGCCATTTATTCTGCGCTGAAGGCCACTTTCAGGTAACATGACAGGGAGAGCCTCGCTGCTGGGGTCCTAATTTCATGATAGAACACATCTCTTCAAGCTCTTGCTTAAGCCCGAGGACGGAGGTGCTGTGACTATGAACATAACTGTGGTGCATTTCTAGGCAGGTTCACAATAGTTGCACTTAAGGTGCACATGAGGTATGGAATTTAAATATCATGCTGGTCATCTGGGAGGGATTCTCTTCTTTGCATTGGCAGGAGCCCATTTTGTTGTGTAAATGAGGAAGACTCATTCCTTGCAAGAGGAGAGGGTGGAAACTCTTCTGCTTCTAAGAGCCCTTGTTGATGGGGGGTTCTGGAGCAAAGGGTACCCCCTGGGGCGGAGCAGCCCAGAGAGGGGAAGTTTTTGTTCCCTGAAATGTGAGGAAAAGGTTACCCATTGGTAACACTGTGGGTGTTGGGGCGTAGGGGGTGGCGCTAAGGAGGCTCCCCCCAGTTTGTGGCTGAGGTTGGAGGCCCTTGCCCATGAAATGACCCATTTCTACCTTGTGTCTGGGACTGAGCTTGTTGGTGGTTTTACTAAGGGAGCTTTCTCCTTGGAGCCCAGTGCTGGGCATCGTCACAGCACAGCACGGTGTGGGTCAGCAAAGGCGTCTGCACAGCGAGGAACAAGTGCCCACCAGACGGCCCAGGGCCCACGCACAGCGGTGACACCTCGTGGCAACACAGGAGCTACGGCGGCCATCACCATGGGCCAGAACAGTCAGGAAGCCAGAACGACTTCTACTATGGAATAGTTAACTCTGGAATCTAATAAATCAGGAGCCAACCTCCTCTTCTCCCTGCTAACAGCAGTGTTGATACCTGGCTGGTTTGCTGTAGAGCCGTCCCACCACTACCCCCGTCCTTAGATCAGGAATTGGGGTTAGGGGAGTGGTGGGGAGACTCCAGAATTCACCCCTCACACCCAGTTCCAGCTTATAAATCACCTAGAGAGTGCCATTTACAGCTCTTATTTAACTACTTAATTGAAAACACAGGGTTCCCATGGATTTAGGGAGTCATCAAACGTTAGGCTGATGGACTGAGGCGGGCAGTGTGTGTGCCCCCGAGTGCCCCATGCGGGCGCTGCTGGAAACCCCGTCTGCACACTGTGGGCTGTCCTGGCTCGTCCTGAGTCCTTAAACCCACAGCTCTGCCCGCGAGAAACTGACTTTCCGCAGGGCCTACGCTGCAGCGCAGCACCGGGACTCCCAGAACCTATATTTCAGGGCAGCCCTCCAAACCCAGGAGGCTTCTCCGGATGCATTACACCTAAAACCCGTCTCCTGTCGTGTGACATAGTCTGTGAGAATCTACGTGGTTCTCTGCTCCTTCATTCTGGACCGGGCCTTTTGTGAAAGCTTGAAGTAGCCTTAGTTTAAAGCCTCCTGTTCTGGTTACTTTCTGCTTATGTTTAAAGTATGCGAAAATCCAAAGACTTTCAAGGAGTGAAGTTGTGTTGATCATTTCCATGTCATTGCAGACAGGTCTGGCAAAAAGACGGTAAATGACACTTTTTCTTGCTTGAAGAGCATGATACTGAGAATGTACTAACAACCAAACCAAGCAACACTTCCAGCCAATGCAGCATCTTGAGAAATAACTGGGAGCTGTGGGAAAGGCACTGCCTGAGCTGTTGACCTGGGACAAGGTAACACAGACGATGGTAACCAGACAATGCTAATCAGACGATGGCAACACAGATGATGGTAACCCAGAGGATGGAATTAAACATCTGAGCTCAAGAAATTTGTGCATTGCTCTCTACACATGGAGAAAGTTAAAAATGCTCTAAAGATCCCATTGTTTTAAACTCTCTTCCATGTATTTCTCTGCACACAGAGCTTTCCTGCAATGTAAGAAATCGAATGTGAGAACACCAAGTTTAGGAAAAAGATAGGTTAGAGTAGAAGCAAACTGACAATACATTTCTTTTCTTTTTGCCTTTTATATAAGTTAATGTGCGTTAATTAATAGGTACCAAAAATTCAACATTGCAGGGTAGGATTATTAAAGATTTTTGGGTCCAATACAGTGGCAATAGCTTCAATCAGTGTAATATACCCTCCTACAAGTAGTGTTTAATTACAGGGATTAACACGCAGAGACTCTCTTAGCTTGAATTTCTCTAGACATACACCAGCCCCGAAGCCCTGGCTCTTACATTTCACTACAGTACAGGTGATACCGAGGATGACTCCAGTAGCAAGAAGGAACAGCTATAAAAGAATCTATATAATTGGCTAAAATAACATCTCTGAGGAGCAGGTGCTCTGTAATCTTGCAAATCAAATTAAAAGCAAAACAAACTGTTTCCTTTTAACTGTGACCAGATTCAAGTGTCTTTTTGGTATTAAGGAAACAAAACATTCTTAATTGTTTATTGATTATTCAAATCATATAAACCTGAGATATATTAGTGTGGTTAAATTGTTTCTTTCTACGAATGGGCTTCAGGACTTAATGGGAAAGCAATGTGCTGAGCTGCTGCGTGGAAATGAGTTTGGATAGAGCTTCTCTGTTTGGAATGATCTGGGGTGGGGAGCACAGAGGTGGCACCTTCATTAACCTGAAGGGTGAAGGAGCATCGTAAGTAATTTTTCCAGCAGACAGAATAAGCTTTGAGACATCTATATAGAAACTTCTGTTTAGCCTCCCTAGCAGTGGAGGAGCCTGCCAAGTAGTGAGCTGGCAAAGAATAAAAAAGCAGAGAGGGGTGGGGGGAACCTGAGAGATGATCCTTTGCTGCCCAAATGAGTTTTTGGTCAAAGCCTTTGAGCACAGTGTAAGGGAAAAAAATAGAGTGGGAGGAATATTTTTCAGCTATTTTGCAATCTAATAATGTCAGCTTTAAGGGTTGGGGAGGAGAAAAATATGGGGGGTGGAAAAGAAGTAAAAATATGCTGAGATTAAAATGTTATCTTTAAATATTGTGCTTCAACGACACAGCGGCCAAGGGCTTTTCGGTGCTGGCTGCGAAGTAGACTAAATCTTGGTTTCCTTGTGGTTGAAAGTAATTAACTGCTCCCTGGCACCACTAGGTGGAGCTGTAGGTTTACCAAGAGCTCAGTTGCTGGCTAAAAAAAATGGCCTGTGATGGCTGTGAAGTCCTTAACAAAAATCTAAAATGTTCAAGATTGATCGATTGTAAATCATGTTGCTCACGAATTTGCACTAATCTTGGGGGGTGGGGATGGGAGTGGAGATTTAAAAAAAAATCCCACATCATACAACAATAGCAAATAACCCTCAGTGTGCGGCTGTAAAATAGTTCATGTGAATTATTATTTTTTAAGCCATAGTTCTGATGTTTAAGACTCCAAGAGGATAATCATGCCATGATATAAATTGTCTGCTGCCAATACACACATATTTTCCTTTCTTCTCACACCAGCTGCTAGCTCATGCTATCAGTGGTCAGGAACAAACAAACAAAAAAAGATCTGCCCCCCCAAAAAAAACAAAAAAGCAAAGCTTCCTTTCCAGCTTCACCCATGGAACCGTGCCAGTCACTGGCGGGAGTTGGCGATTATGTGTTCAAGTTTAAGGGGTTGCTTCTAAATGCAGTACTTTTTGAGAATCTCATTACCTCACATCTCGATGTGTGAAGTGTGATTCACAGCACAGTTTGCTAAAGGCTAGTTAGCTCTTGTCTTAACGGTCTTAGGTGTCTAATATCCCATTAATCAGACCTCAGTGAAATGAAGCGGTTCAGTTTGTTTTGGCTCAGCCTCTCCTCTCCATTAGCTGACCCCTTTCCTTTTATATAAACTTTTCTATGCCCGTTGGTAGATGGCAGACTATCAGATGGCTTCCAGAGTAGACAATGGATACCAATCGTTCTCTAGAAAGGCAGGGAGTCATTCATTATTCCTCCTTTCACACTTGTCTCCCACATGAAAATGCTCCTGAAGTTCATTTAATCATTCACTCCCGTTTTGTTCTCTTGTTCTCGCTCCCATTCTCTCGGGCTCTTTCACAGAAAGAACACCTCACAGATTTCATCTGAGTTGCCCATGTAACCCTAGCCCTCGGCGAGCGTGGCTCTTCCACCTGCCAGGCCTGGGCAGCTTTAAAGGGCAGCGTGGTATTGCTCCATTGCAGTCACGCCCGTGGAAACTCTGCCGTGACGAATGTCCGAGCTGAGAAGTAATGAATTGTGGTGGTAAACCAAAAGAGACACATTTTTGTTAAATATTTTCTCCTTAAAGTTTCAAAATACGCAAAAATGTTATTGCTGTGCAAATTCATCCATGAAGAAAAGCAGGGAGACTTTTTAGTGGCCAGTGGGAAAAAAGAGACACAGACAATTAAAATATAAAAATTCGGATTTACATGTAAGACACTGCCTTCCATTTCACTGTTAATTTCCAACTGCTGCCAGGTAATATTTACATACCTTCACCTTCTTTCTTAGATATAATCCCCCGATTCGGACCATCCCAGATCAGGTGATCTGCCCACAGTGGGTGCCACGTGAAACTGAAGGCCCACTTTCTAATCTCAGTCATGTGCTTATTTTCGAAGCGTGTTTCATGATGGCAAATGTCAACCTCACGTTTGTTTGTTCCTTTCTGATTCTAAGGGAGAGAGGTCATTCTCCTCTGAGAAACACCTTCAGTGGGCAGTGTGGGCTGAACATTGCTGACCAGTTCGTGGTCTGAACCTTCCCAAGCGTCCTTAACTCCTCACCGGGCCTGCGGTGACCACGCCAACAGCAGCGCTGCGCAAATATTCCCTGAAAGATGGTTCTACTTTCTTTAGCCAGTGAAACCCCAGAGTTTTTCAAGTCACCAGAGTTTTTGGTAGAAACATGAAATCCTTTAGGCATACATAAAAATAAACAGATACGACTTTCTAAAACACAGCTGATTGTTTTTCCGCGCTTACTATGTGCTAGGTACTATTTAAGCACTTTCCATGGATACACTGACTCCGTTCTACAGGAACGTGATGAGAGGTTGGGATGATGAGGGTCCCCCTGGTATAGAAGAGGCAGAAACTGAGTTACCCAGAGTGATGGGATTTGCTCAAGAAGACACAGCTAGAGAGTGATCAGGCAGGGATTGCAACCGGTCTGCAACACCCACTGTGCTGTAGTATATAGTTATGTACTTTCAATATCTCATAGCTTTTTTCTCCTAGAAAGAATTTTCTCAGCTAATTTGGATTTATGCTAAAAATATCTAAAAAATATATGCTATAGAAGTGCCATTTTTTCCCAGAAGAGATAAATGTGGTTTTTTTTTTAAGTTTATTTTAGAGAGAGGAGGGAGAGAGAGAAACATCGGGTGGGCTGACTCCTGCACGCGCCCCTACAGGGGATTAAACCCCCCGCCCTTTGGTGCACCGGGCCATGCTCCAAACAGCTGGGCCACACCAGCCAGGGCTGCATTTTTCTTAATTCAAGTTCTTTTGATGTACGGTGCTAACTTTTAAATTTAAAATGAACATTTTGAATGTCGCTAGTTCTCCCAAATGAATTGAAAGACAGATTTTAATTTTACAACGGGGCTATGACTGGCAGAACTGTTTGTCTGCATGAGGGATGCATAATTTGGGGGACAAGAGAAGTGTTTTTAAAGGAGGCGACCTCATTCCTTGGCATAGGTAGAAAAGAATTAAAATATTTTTAGAGCAGAACTATATGATCGATGGAAGGAACCCACATGAATATCACACGCGTGCTCAGCAACTGCACCCGAGGGGCCCTGCGCAACGTCACACAACAGCCTACACCTCCCTTTCTCCAGGGGGCCAGGCGCAACCTGAACCACGAAAAGTCAAGTTTTAGTCTCACGGACACTTAGAAACATCCACCTTGAGAGACGAGTTCCATCCAGAACTTACTAGGCGTCCGCCCGCCCTCTGGGGTGCGAGCGCCCCCCGCCCCCCGCGCCCCCCGCGCCCCCCGCTAGTCTGCTGCGCCCCATGGGGACAGACATTAAACACGAGCGAGGCCTCAGGGAGGCCCGTCCTTGGCGTGGCGATGCTCCCACGTGCACCGGCCGCGGACACGCCCCCGAGCAGCCCCCGCAGACGCGAACCGGGGTCCCGCGGGGCACCCCGAGGGGCGCGAAGCAGGCCTGGGGCGCGGGGCGGCGCGAGGAGAGCGCGTGGGGGCGAGCGTCTCACTAGCCGGCTCCTCCGGCCGAGCTCCTTATCCGCTGTAACTTCAGTCCGCTCCCAGATGAGCCGCGGAGGGGCCAAGGCTGCGGTGGGGGGACGGACAGACGCCCTGGCGCAGACGCGGGGACAGCCCCCCCCCCCCCCCCGGGGAGGCAGCGCGGGCCGGGCGTGGGCGCCCCGGGGCGCAGCGCGGAGCAGGGGCGCGGCCGTCCCCAGCGTGGGCCTCGGCAGCCTTTCCGTGGAAATGCACTCGCTTCGCGTTTTCACGTGTCATTCCGAGGGTCCCCGGCCCCGCCGCAGAAGTGAGCTTCCTGAGCATTTTAGCTGCTGAGCAAATCCGACGGGAAAGAAAGGAGAGGAGAGCTGGCCACCCGGAGCCCTGCCCGCTGACGGGGCGCGGGCCGGCCGCCTGCTGGGGCTCCTGCCGTCCTGTTTGCTGGGAGGGTGACCCCACTCAGACACCCGTCTAAAGTATCCTGAGATGCCGTCGCTGTGCGGGAAGAAGGAAAGCGACCGGTGTGCACACGGGAGCCTCACACCTGAGCTAAGGGAGAAAACATAAAGACGTTAGGTAACCAGTGTTTCTATGTATATGTAAACAGTATGCGGATACATGCGTGTACATGTGCATGTATGTGCGTTTATATATGTCAACGAGGGTCTAATAGGCTAACTTACCCTTGTGGTCAGCTGGTCAACACTCACCCTTTCAAATCCTCCTAAGGCCCCGACCTCAGTGGAAACCAACCTCAGTGGAAACCAACCTCAGTGGAAACCAAGACGCGTCCCCGGCTCACCATGACCGGGAAGCCGGTAACCAAATGTAAGCAAATATGGGTGATGTCTGAGGGTCTGTAGATAGGAAGATAAATGTAGAGTTTCTCTTAATTAGCCTTTCTTAATTAAAAACAGCAGCAGTGTTGTGATCAAAACGAGCTCTAGCGGGAGCGTGGTCACTTGGTCTTCTGGGTATCACTCGAGGAAAATGAGATTTTTCCCTTCCAGGATAGATGGTGCGCTAGAGAAAGAATAACTGGTGTCTGTGAGCAGCGTCCCTTTGCTTTTTATCTGCGTGAGATGGATGTGCCTCTCGCCGTTTTCAGAATGGCGTGGGGGCAGACGTAGCCATCATTAGCACCCCGGGATGGATCCAATTCGCTAATTACTTATGCTGTCCTGGCTCCCTGAGATTTAAGTACCAAGTCAATCCCATTATCTGCAGTCTCCCAAGCTTGCCGGAGCCATCCGTCTTTCGCTGAAAAGCAGCGCAGGGGTTATCAATTGGGTCCTGCAAGACTTGGGATTTTCCGACGTTGGGAGAAGGCAAGATTAGTCTGGACTCAAGTCCAGGCCCCTCTAAGCCGCCACTTTGGATGCAATAAAAGCCAGCCGTGACAATTATCCGTGAGGGCGTGGAGAACCAGGACGGAGAAAGCCGAGAGTCAAGGGAAGAGGGGAGGAATGAGAGGGGAAGGGAAGATAAAAGTGAAAGCGAGGCAGGCATGCCCCCGCTGTGACCCGCGGCCTGTGGTTTCGGGCGGCGTTTCGCATCACCTCCAAACTACAAATGACAATTATCTGTTACAGACACATGATAATATAGTCAGAAATCAGGAATTAATGTATTCTGAAGGCCTCGGGCCCCTCTGAGAGGAGGGAGGAGGGGGAGGGGCGGCAGGAGGGAGAAGGGATCAGGAGTGGCTCCCAGTGCCAGCCTCCTACTCTCGCCCCCGACACATCCAGGCCTGTGTGGCTTGGCCCCTGCTGCCTGGGACGGTGATTGGCACCTGCTCTGCTGAGGGAAAAGCCTGGCAGCTACTGGCAGCGCTGTGTGTTGTGTTCATTTGCACACTTTCAGAAACAGCAGCTCGGCCACTAATACAAAGCAGGATCTGGGAAGCAGCGTGACATCTCTTGGAATGGAGTATTTGTCTTTACAAATGATTGCTCTGCTGCCAGCACTTGACACGCTGCTCGCAAACACGTGTAATTGTTGGAAGTGTAATGATGATTATTTGCATATTTAATGTTCAAACAGGACTGAAGAAGAAACCTAGACGAAACGTTTTAGGGGCGATTGGAATACGTTCGGCCCCAACCAGAGGAGTCCCAGGAAGCAGGAGGCATCCGAAGGAGAGCAAATGCAGGGATAATTGGCTTAACGTTCAACTGCACCAGTAAAAGCCTCGGTGCCTGATTCAGGGACACAATAGCACTCCCTGCACCCAGGCGAGGGGGAAGTTCACCAACCCCAGAGAGACGCTGTCTCTTGGACTGAGTTCAAACATAAACTGCCAGGCGCCCTGCATCAGCCTGGCTTCACATCAACCAACAATGGATCCACGAACAGCAGCCAGGAAATTGGGACAAAGTTTTGATGCTATGAGGAGGGATGGTTCACACTAAATTCATCACACATTTTATCCACTTCCTAGGGGAGATTGTCCACCTATCACTGTACCCCAAAGTGATCATCTTTTGGGAAAAATCTTGCTAAATTATTAAAGTAGCATTATATCCAGACTTGCGGAGGGAACATTTTATTCTCTTAAAAAGTAGATGTACTCAGAAGATTCTTTTCCAGTTTTCACTTAGATGGATCCTTGCTTGAGTAACTGTTTTTTCCTTTGGGAGTTAACTAAACACTAAAATGATTATTTTCCTTTGGTGTTAACTAAAGTGATTATTGCAGTAATCATTTCATAATATATCCATATATCAAATCAACTACGTTGTGTGCCTAAATCTAACTCAATGTTACATGTCAATTATACCTGAATAAAAATGTTCTTTTCTTATAATATTTCTTAAAAATGAAGACAGCCGTTTCCATCTAAATGGCATTAGAAGCACTTCTGTACCTCACTCCCCACCTCCCTCAAGTTTTGACTCAAATGCCTCCCTGTGGGGCCCTTAAGGCTGAAGTGAAATGCTCTGTCTGTCTGCTTTCCAGCTGTGGTTGGGAGGTCCCCAGTGATTCATGGGGGCCGTTTCCCAAAGCAGGATCCCTTGCAGACCCTGTTTCAGAAAATGCGGAAGGGAGAATATTCCCTGGGTAAGTGACACTCACAGTACCAAAATCGTCAACAGTGACAAAGGCCTGGCCCTGGGGAGGGTGTGGCCGCCTGCCCCTCGGAGCCAGTGCTCACAGGCTCTCCCAGCAGGCCGACCTGCCCTTTCCACACTCGCCTGCACATCTTGAACAACTTGAAACTCAGAGCCGGTGCCGCCTGCTCCAAATCAGCAGGAAAGGAGACTTTAGATGGTGGTAATTATCTCAGGAAAAACACACCTCACTGAAATCAATAGAATAATTTTTGATAATGTAGCCACTTGATCTGGTAATTTGGCCTTTCACCTGTAGTGAAGGACTTCGCTGGAGACTTTCTTGAGCTATTAGATGCCTCTTACTTGGAGGCCAGCCTGTTCTTGTCTTTCAAAGTGTTTTGAATAATTAGCTTTTGAGTTTAGTGCTTTCCCTCCTTCCCCTTCCCTCTCACTCTGCTCTCCCCCCACCCCAAGCTCACTCTCAAACTCCTCCACAGCCCCAGCCCATGCAGGTGCCATCCGCCTCCGGGTCACAAGCCAGAGCTCACCACCCAAACTGCAGAGGCCTTTGAGGGGCAGCACGGTCAATTGTCATTCTCTAAGTTGATGTTAAAAATCTAATGGGTGAACAGCAATGAGCATTGTCATTCCCCACCTGTTATCCCAGGGCCTGCTCCTGGCAGGGCTGGAGCCTGAGGACACTGCCTCCCCTGGGGCCATCCATGGATGGGGTTTGATGACTTACCTTTGTACACCTGTCAGATGACTAATTTTAGAAATTTACAAATACATGAATTTTGCTTCTGAGATCAAAAGGTCAACCACTCAGTGGTACCGTGAAGGTAAGATCACAACAGGGAAGTACTGAGAGTGACTGGTTCTCTCCTTCCAGGCGCGTTGCCAAAGTCCCTGATCTTAATTCTCATGATAGCGTGTTGGGGTAGGCACTGTATTCCCAGGTTCCCATTTTACAGATCGGGAAACCGAGGCCTGCAGGGAGTCAAGAGTGAGCCCAGTGTCTTCCAGCTCACAAAGGAGGAGACTGGGGTTCAAACCCAGGTGCAGCAGCCTGCAGTCTCACCACTGAACGGCATGCACGCCTCTTGGGGTTGTCAGCCACACATGCAGTGTCCTTGGGCATGTGCGTGGCTGCCAGGGCAGTCCCGCCTCCCTGGACTGTTTTATTGCTGCTTGCTGTTTGTAGCCACTTTAGAAGGAAAGCCTTCTGGAGTGCCGGAGACTACCCCTCACCCAGGACGCACCCACTGCTCCCCTGCGACACAGAGCACAGAAAGCAAAGGGACTTGTTTCTCAAATATAATATTAAACCAACCCTTGGGACACAAAGTTGAATTTTATTCCTTGTTCAATTCTTTGAAGAGCAAAATATTTTAAAAAAACATATGACAATAATTAGCAGTTTTTCTTTAGGGGTTTGTTGGTTTGACCTTAGCCTTTTAATCTGTCAGAGAATGCTAATGAGGCTGACACAGCAGGAGAAAATGCCCAGGCAGATGCCCGAGGGAGAGGCAAGAGGATCTGGAGCCAAGGGGAAGGACAGGGCACCAGGCCAGTGGTCCCTGCAGGGGGTGGCGGGGAGCTACGCAGAGGCTCAGAGCAAGCCACTGTTTTTATTCTAAGGCCAGCAAAGTGTGCAAACTCATCTGTGCATTTTCCTGAAATCTTTTACTCCGAGTTCAACATGAAATAAATGTATAGTTTAAAAAGTTGTAGATGGGGTGGGAGAGCCATAAAATGTCCTCCTTTAACGTTTTGCTCTTGGTGTCTGCAATTCCAGCTGAGTGCCTTATGCCGTCTGTAATTGGCAGAGACATTTACTGCTCCCCGAATGTCCTCGGACTCCCCCATTTTGCATGACTCCCTGCAGAGAGGTGGGCCGTGTGGTCCAGGGAGTGGAAATGATATGTGCTATTTTTTTTTTTTTTTTAATATATCGTTACTGATTTCAGAGAGAGAAAGGGAGAGAGAGGGAGAGAGAGAGAAACATCAATGATGAGTCATTGACCGGCTGCCTCCTGCACGCCCCCTACTGGGGATCGAGCCCTCAAGCCAGGCAGGTGCCCTGACCAGGAATTGAAACCGCGATCTCCTGGATCATAAGTCGATGCTCAGCCGCTCGGCCATGGCCGGCCGGGCTATATGTGCCATTTTTGAGTCAAGGAATTTAGGAGCCGGTGTGTGACCTTCAGCTTTCTCTCCTGCTGAGGTGAACGCAAGGCCTGGAGTTCAGAGGGTCCGCTGCCCGGTGAGGGATCCCCGACTTCCTGGGTTCTTTAGAAACCGGGTAGAGCTGACGCAATGAAACCTGTACTGGGAGCAAGGAATAAACTCTTGCCGTGTTAAGCCATTGGTCTCAGGGTTGTTTTGTTACTGCAGCATAGCCAGATCTTTTTTGACTAACGCTACAGAATCATATAGGTAACTATTTCTAGTAACTGAACTGCACAGATCTTTTCAACCAGCCATTTCGTTCATTGCTGTACCAGCTCAGGCAGGAAGAATAAAGGGACTTCCTGAGCATTTCTTTCTTTGTAAACATCGTGCCCTATGCTCCACACCAGCCAGTTCTCTCGGGACTCCCAGAAAAAAAAGAGGTTAAATGTCAACATTTCATCATTTGTTAACTAAAAAGGGAAATGAAGCTCAGACACAATAAACAACTTGCCTAATGATATACAGTTGTTGTCGTTTTCTGGAATTCTATGTATTTGGCTTTAAAATCTGTGTGTTTGTCTTTAAAGCACCTAGCCTTCCTGCAAAGGCAAGTGAGAGACTGTTTGGGTGTCTTAGAAGTCAGGGGGTGGGCGCACGTCCTACCACACTTTCCTAAGCCCCGGAATCCATGATTCTGTGTCTAGTACAGTCATGTTCCTCTGTAAGAGAGTCCCAAGGTTCTACATAGTTTCAAGTGGGGTTTCTATCACCTGAGAGGGAATAGTGGAGGCATGTGATAGGGAACTCCGTGAGCTCTGGGGTTCCCAGGAGAAGGGCAGTAGGAGAGCCCCTGTGTACCTATTTACAGGTGTCACCCCACACACCCTCTTGACTGTGTTGTTATTGCTGGGCCTTTTTTTTTTTAATCTCTAAACTTTCTTGAAGCTTCTCTATTTTTGTATATTTTTAATATGGCATTAGTATCCCAAATACCTTTTATTTTTGCATTTGACTAGGCTTAATTTTTTTGTTTGTTTTATTTATTTTATTTATTTATTTTTTTGACTATGCTTAATATTAAAGCAACTTAGTTTTTAATCAAGTAAACAAACAACTGGTATCATTTTATTTCTCCCTCTCTCATAAATATGGAAATAATTCCATTTTTATATAGGTAATCCCACCCACTAAACACATGTGTACCCACAGACACACACACTTGTTACTTCCTGCCACACGCACACCTGGGTCCTGTGAAGGGTCCCATGCATCCTAGAGCTACAAGTGCCCTAAAAGTTTTGAGAATCAGTGACTTGCGAGTTCTTATTTTCTGGATACAGATCAACTGAGCTGGAACATCAGAGATGTTTGGAGGCCACTGAGGTGGCCCAGAATAAACACAGTATAATATTCAAAGTTATTTACTCAGTAAGCTTTTGTTAGCACTTACACTGATTCAGGCTTTGTACTGGAATCGGCAACAGAAAGAGCCAGGACACAGTCTTTGACCTCATGGAGGGTACACTTGAGGCGGAAACCACTGTTCATCGCTTTTCACTGAATAATTAGCTCTTGTCTCACAGCACTACCACCTTTCTCAAGGTGACCTCCTCTCCCCATCCCTCTTCTAAATAGCACTGTCCCGCAGGCCTGTGTCTTCCCAATGTTCTCTCCTAACCATGTGCGTGACCCATAGTGACGGAGCCGTTTTGCATTTCTCATCACTGTCTGTGTTTTAAGTGTGCCCAGAGCTCCCTTTCCTGAGCACCGTCACCGCCACAGCTGTCACCACCACCGTCATCGTCACCCTGTGCCTGACTTGTGTGGCACTCCACGTTCCAGGCTTTCCCTCGCTATTTCATACAGGCCTAAAAGTGCTGAGCCAAGACGAAGCCCCATGCCTCCTGGACGTGGAGGCTCGTTTCCTTCCCGAGCGTGCCCTGCCCCCTCACCAGGAGGCCCCGACCCCATTCCTCAGGGCCCCAGCCCAGGCTCCAACGGCGCCGCCTTCGGTGGAAGCGCATCACCCAGCCGCTCCTCTTAACCGGACGCCGGGAGCTGCTCACCCCCAGCATCCAGCAGGTTCTGCGGAATCCGGTGCCTTCACTGCTCTAAGCACGTCTGTGTCCCCCCCTTCCCATGGCGGCCTCAGTGGGAGCGCGTCCCCCCGAGCCTCCGGACCACCGCCTTGCTCACAGAGTCCTTCACAGTCGTTGTTGACACTGTTGCCTGAGAGATGTTTTCAAAGTGAAGACCTGAGATGACTGTGAGCCTCCCCCATTCACACTGTCCGCACAGACGTCGCCGCTTGTGGGGTAAAGGCCTGAGCAGCCCTGGCCCCTCTGCCCCAGCTGCCCTCTGGCCGTGAGCCTCTGCTGTCTCCTCAAGGCCCTGGGGCAGGTCTTTCTCCTGTGGGCAGGGATCTGCCCCCCCCATTCTTCCCTCTTCATTTCTAATCACATTTTGGACCCTCAGCAGAGCATCGTCTCGGCCTTCCTGCCGCCTGCCACTTTCTCGGGCTCACTGTTAGGACGTCCTTACAGGACGACCTCACAGCCTCACCAAAGCCCCGAAAAAGAAGGCGGGGAGGTGCTATCCTTATGGCTACACATGTGTTACACATGTGGAAACTGAGGCTTGGGCCTTAAAGGACCACACAGAGGAAACTGGTCGATGGAAGAGATAAATCAATGGCCTGAGCGCCTAAATCTTGTGTTTCTCTAGGCGATTTCTTTCACCTTAGAATTTGAAGGTGCCAGGCACAGCCCCCCTCTCTTTCCTTCAAGGTGCCCATCCTGCCGCAGGAGATGCACTTCTTACCTGCATCTCTTTCCTGCTCTGGTGGGAAGCGTGGCTCTTTTTGACTTGGAGCTCCCCATTCTCTCGTGTCTCTTCCTGCGCAGGACAGGAGGAACAGTACAAGGAGAAAAGCTTGGCGGGAATCTCCAAACACTTGCTGTGTGTCTGGAAGAGTCTCTTTATGTCTCTGAATTCAGCTCCTAACTCTGCAGTGGGATTAAGCTGGGAGATGCTGTGTGAGCTTGGAGCCTTGTCCTGCCTCTGCATTCAATGCTGCCACCAAATCTAAACTGAGTGCTGGGAAAAAATAACCTGGCCAATCCACTCTTTTACACCATTGGAATTCTGCTCACCTAACAAGTACTTTAAGTGCTCAGTTTTATAAGTAACCATAACTCTCTTTAATACCTTAAATAGGGATGCTGTGAGCAGTGGGCTTCGATAGGACTCAACTTGCAGTTGCTAGACCAGACGCAGAGATGGTGGGTAAAGGAGATGCGGTGACCGGGGAGAGACCGAGGTCACAGTCCGCCTCTGCCTCTGGTTCACAGCATCACACACGTCATCTGAACGTGGAGGAAAGCAGCAGCTCCACATGCCGCTTCACACCGTCTGTGTCAGGACAGTGGATATCAAAGCCTTTTGAAATGTTTTATGCTCATAAAAGGTATCACTCCCCCTAACTGCTGATCTTTGATCAGTCGATTCCTCTCTTGGACCACACTTCTCACCTTTAAAATAAAGGAATTTAGCTCGTTGACTTTTTAACTTTTCTAGTACTTTAAATAAATAATTATGACCATGAGAGTCACGGCACCACTTGCTGCTCACTACGTGCCAAGATCTGTGTGGGATGCCTTCAAAGGACCGTGGGCTGGCCCTCTGAGGGGATGACACCCACGTGAACACAGAATCCGGGGTAGCACTGTGCGCAGTGATCCGAACAGAAGCCCACTCGTCACTGCATCTTTCCCTCACTTAAACTGCTCATGACAAGGCTCAGGGCTAGAGCTTAATATCATGTCTGCCACCTTTGAACTCTTGATTGTGTCCTTACAAACCTTCTCTACTCACAGCACTTCTTAAAAACACTTGGTTCTCTTTGATCTCCCAGCGCTCTGCCTTTTCTTTTTTTGGAAGTCCTAGCTTTCTTCTGCAGGAGATCTCAGTGCCCGGGTTGTGACTTCCAGGCCACCTCTGCACTTGATCTTGCACTAAGGGGGCGCCCTCAGCGGGGGGCGTCCTGCTGGCTCAGCACTCCCTGGCCTTGGCAGGTTCCTGCCCGGGGCTAGCACCAGGCTGCTGACATTTCACCTGCAGGGTTTCTTCCCCTCGGGGAGCGTGGCCTTTGCTGGGGCAGAGCCTGTGCCTTCCCTGGGCCAGACAGGCCTCAGCACTGGCTGGTGCGGGGTGGAAACTTCTATGAGATGATGACTCCGGCGTCCAGGGGATGCTTCCCGCCAGCTTTTCTTTCTCCATTTTTCCTCCATGTGCACTTATAGTTTGACTCTGCCGTTCTCCACTCCCAACTCATTCCCCATAATGGGAATAATAAATGTAAGTGGCTAACAAACATAAATACAAACGTTCAAGTTTGGCTTGTTTCTTACACCCTGAGTCCCAGCTGTTTAACTATAAACTAGAAAACAAAAAAACACTCCCTTGATTTCTTCTGCTAAGGAAGGCTGGGATGGGTGCTCCAGGGTGCTTGGAAGTGGGTGGCCATGAAAGCCCAGAGTAGGGGGGGGTACTCAGACCAGGGGAATGTCTTCCTCAAAAACCGTTAAATGTTGGTAAATAAAAAGTACCAGCAGTCGGCAAAGGGCACATCCAGAGCACATGGTGCTCACAGGTCCCGGAGGGAAGGCCGGGAGATGAGGGACCAGGAAGCCCTGGCGTGGGTAGCAGGAGAGCACACCGGGCACTGGCCTAGCCTGGGGCACTGGAAGGAAAGAAGGAGACCATGCGATGAAAGATGAACCCAAGGACACAGGTATACATTTCAGCGTGCAGGTACCGAGAGCTGATGCTGACTTTGAGCTGGGAGCAGAGGCAGGGGAGCCACAGGAGCCGCGCTTTGGGCTGTCCCCTCCGGCACAGCACACGGGAGTGTTGGCAGAAGAGGAGCCAGCTGTGGGCAGGAGAGCTACTGTAATAGTTGAGTCATACGTATTGATTCTTCCAGAAACGCCGTTCAAGCAAGCATGTTACTAGCTTCTCTTGGAGGATGCTGGTCCAGGGGCGAGCAGCTCCTCACCTGCCGCTTTGCATTTGGTTAAGATACTACCAGTCGCAGAGTGAACTTTGGAAGGAGGGTCTGTGAATGAGCATCTGAGTCGGCAGCAAAGTTATAACTGCACCGAATTCCCTGAAACAGAGCCCAGGGCTGCAAGGGACCGTCTACCCAGTGTGGCCAGGACTGGCCATTTCACTCCAATCCTTCCTTTCTGTTCTCTTTGTCAGGTCCCCCCCCCCCCAATGACAAGAAATTTCATTGCTCTCAGCCCAGCTTTCTGCACACGCCCTCCCCTGCACACACTCTCTTTTATTTGGGGGCCAATCCAAAGCCCCGTTGCCACCTCCTTCTCTCTTCAAGCTGAAACACTGTGAAGTGCTGTGGCCTAGTGCTCGTGGAGCAAATGCAAAGTAGAGACAAGGAGGAGGTCTTTCTCAAGAAGCCGCGGCGGAGGTGGGCTGTCAGGGACCCTGCTGGATCTGAAGCTTCGGGGGCTGAATGGAGGAAACCCTCGGCTAACAGGACCTTCATCTGCTCCAGCCAAATCCCTCCTTTCTTCCCTCCCTTTCTCCCGAGTCACAGCTGCCCTCTCGTCCCTTCCTCCGCTCTGAAGAACCAAACCTCCCTCTGACTGTCTGTTTTTCTTTTCTTCCCCTGAGTCGGTCTCATTACTGGTGATTAGCAGATGATTAAAACCAATTCAGCTCCCCCAGTAGATATTTTCTCCCTGTTTGTGCCTCACACGCCGGCCTTGGCGAACGTGCTCCTAAGCTTATTAACAGGCTCAGAGGATTAGCGCCGCCGAGCTCCGAGGCTCCCGCATTGTGATGCGGGGAGTGACACGGAACCATTTGCTGAGCGCAGACAGGGCCGCTGGGACCAAACTACCGAAATCACAATTTTATTTTCCATGTAGAGCAAGGGGGAAAAAAATCCCAACAATAATTACAAAAATCAAACGTTTGGACCAGTCTGAAAATATCCTTAAACTCACTGTCGGAAAACAGCCTAAGGCAATAATAAAGGGGAATGTGTGTGTGTGTTTACGTGAACATAGAATCACATAGTTTGTCTATGTTCACAGCCACATATGAAGGTAAAGGTCCGGTTTAGCCTCTGTGTTCACGTTGATGTACACACAGTATGTATTTTGTACAGGCCACACGTGGATAGCCCTCTCTTTTAAGAATTAACTTAGAATACAATAGACCGTACTTTAGATACTACTTTAAAGAGCGTCTAATTTTCCAAAATTGTGAAACTTGAATACTGGCAGATACACACAAAAGAATTCCGAGAAACTGGTTTCACTTCTGGTTCATAACCACGAAATTGTCTTTCAGATTTAGAAGGAATGCTTCACTGTGTGCAGGTTTTTTGTTTTATGTGTGTGTGTAAAACTAACTACATGTCAATTACAATAATAATTATAATAACAGTGATGTATTTATTAGCTGAGATCGCAATCAGTAGATCAGGAAGCAAAATGGGCTAGTTTTAGAACGTTTTGAAAGGGCCAAAACCTCATCATATTACTGTGGTAGATGATGCATTTAAAGGGTTGTGTTTGGAGGCTGGGATAGTTTTATTGTTACAAATGGTCTCTTATTCTAAATCCTTAAGTTTTTCCCATCTTATTTCTTTTTCACCTACTCAATGCAGCTCAACTCTGAGTGTGCTGGAGCTTGAAACCTAGTTTCCGATTCATAAGAGCAAGAGGGTTTGTAGAAAATGTCAACAAATCCCCCACCAGGAGGGGAAGGAGGAAATGTGAAAGGTGGGTCGTGTCAGTCCCTGGCTGCAGGATGGGGTGCGACTGCCAATGAGGGAGGGGAACCCAGCGAAACAGACACTGCAGCAAGTAGGAAAACCAGCAATGCCAACAAAAAACAAAGGAAAACCTGACCAAACAATAGGGAAGTAATGAGGAATTCGAGGGAGACAGTGTCCGTCATGAAAATGGCACAATCGCGTTTTGTTTAATTTCAAACACGTAATGTCGAAGGGAAAATGACAGACAAGGAGTTCTTAGTGGTTCGATTTTTCCAGCCTTAAAAAAATTCCAGCAATGTCCCTGACCTTGGTTGGCCCCAATAAGTAGGTAATTGCTAAAGGATCAATTGCCTCGTCATTAAACAATAGGCCTCAAACAAATGCAATATGTGCAATCAAGCGACAGGGGAGCAGCTGAAGGTAACAGGGCACAGAGGAAGCACCCAGAAGGATGTTCACACAAGCGCCGCCGTGAACACCAGGAAAACATTTACAACCAAGGACATGCAACCGTGTAACTGGGATGCACGGGAAAAAGATGGTTTAATAAGCCTCCCAGTATTGTGTGGTATGCCTACGAGGCGTATCAGACAGGAAGACGGCCTGGCCGTGATCAGACAGAGCTAAATATTGTTTAATGAAATCCTTCTGCTTGGAAGTATTTCACAGGGCCTTGAGAAATTGTCCATGTCAGTAAAGAGACAAGTTCAGAGGCATGGCTGTGCCAGCCTCAGAGAAAGAAGGAAGGGACTGTGCCGGGGACCCGAGAGCTGCCTGAGCTCCTTCCCCAGCCGGTCTGTGCGGCCCAGGCCAGAGCAACGTTGTGAATGAGCTGGTCCACCTACTGAGTTAAACATCACAATAGGAAGATTGCAGTTTTTCCCTACGATTCTTCAAATAGCCTGCAGAGCAACACAGCCCACAACGCAGTGCCTGCATCCTGATACTTAAAGAACCTGACAATTATTTCTGACTCCTTGATATGCTGGGTCATTTCTGTCCCTCACAGTGTGCCATGTTTTCTCTTCAGGGTCACAGGCCAGAATTACGGGATGCAGGGGACGGCCCCTGTCAGGAGGGAAGGCACCCCATGTGCTCCGTTCATCAGTGTCCTCAGAATAGCATGGGGGTGAAGAACGATGGACTTGAATTTGGACCAGCTCTGAAGTTTCCTAGGGGCATGACCTTGAACTTCAGCTACAACATCTGTAACGATGGGGACATACTCCCCATCTCATAGCATTAACAAGGATCAATAACACGAAGGGCTAATCGGGTAGCAGTTCCCAAAGGACTCAGCACACACTGGCAGTGGATTCAGAGCACGGTGTGTGGTCATAGCGTATCAGTCCCAGCAAGGGGGGCAAACTGTGTCAAACATTCTGCGAGGTGCAGACCCTACCTCAACGAGCTGGCACAAAGGGGACCATGGGAGCTAATTAAGACCCTTACACGAACTTTGAGAAAGAGTAGCTGCCTCTGCTAATCCTGAATTTTGTAGGACTGGAAGGTGAGGAATCAGGGGGGAGCAGAAAGATAAAAGTGTAAGGGACAGAAAACACATCAGAAGATCGCTACCAAGCCAAGGCAGCATTGTAAAGTGATGAATAAGTGTTGGGGGTGAGGCACACTGTGAGGGCAGGGCGGGCTCCTTACGGGCTTGGGCTGCCAGGGAGACATGGCACCAGAACTGGGGCTTGAAGAAGGACCGGAGCTGTGGGGACATGGATAGCAGCCCTCCGCGGCGGGCACATCCAGACATTCCTCTTCTTGTTATCTAGGGGCTTCCATCCAGACAGCCATCCCCTGGATGCGTCCAGAGTAGGGACTGGTATGCTATTATGTGTGAATGAATATTCGGCTGGTGGGAGGGTTATTACTATTATTATTATTAATGATAATACTACTCGAAACCACAGCCAATTTAACCCAACCATTTGGAAGAGCTACATTGCTCTATTACCCAATTGATAATTTCAGGGTTTTAATCATAGGCACAATCATAAGAAAACAAGGAGAAGGCAGTCTCCCGGCTGTGTACATATGCATCGACTTTGCCTTTTGAGAACATAATTGGAGATGAGAATTACAAAGAAAAGATCATTTAGAGTTACAAAGGAAGAAAGGAAGAAATAGCCCACTGCCTCCTTGTGCCATGTGCCAAGCCCTTGGAGGCCTGCTGGATTTTTTTCTGAGCTGGAGGCAGTGCCCAACCAACTAGGGCAGAAATAGGGCAGCGGCCCCTGAGGCAAGGACATTAGAGGGATGTGAGGGCAAAGAAAAGTTCTGTATTGGGAGAAAGCTGCAAGCAAATTGTCTTTCATTTCAACATTAGGTAAAAATAGCAAATATAGCTGCTGGCCGAGGTCCCCTTCGTTCTCCCACCCACCAATAAGGAAGGTGTCTTCAGCTAGTCCTCAAATCAGTAACTAAGGCCTAGAGTGACCTGTGGGTTAGCAACCCAGCCAGTTCCCTCTGGAAGTCTAGAACTGAGCAGGGCGAGCCCAGGAAGGGGGCACAGTTTGGGTGGCTATGACAGGCCCTCCGCCACGAAACCCAGAATAAACTGTGAAGGGATGAGGGTATTGGAGTGTTTTTCAAACACTCCACAGTGCTGGTCAGAAATAGGGGAGCGATTTAGCAAACTACTTCCACCGAGAAGCAAACAGCTAACCATAAACGACAATTAAAAATATCAAAGGTTAAAACGGATCAGTCATTCAAAACATGTCAGTAGCTATTGCTAAGGACTTTCAAGAAGTAGGGAAAGTAGTGGAATCATTCAGGCTTGGTTGTGCTGATAGGTAGGTAGACAGATGAAGGTCTGATATCTTTATTTTAGATAGGATATCTTCATCTCTATCTATCGATCGATCTATTGATCAATCAATTGATATATCTATCATCTATCTACCTTTCTAATTTTCTACCTTTTCTATAATACTGGCCATAAGCGACTTGCGTGCAGAAGAATGAGAATGTTTTGACTGAAATGAAAACATAGGAAAGTCTAAAGAAATGACGACACAGCTCAGGAAGAGCAGTTACTTAGGTTGATGCAGCAGTGAACCCCCGCCCTTTCCTAACCGTTTCCAGTAGCTTCGACTCCTGTTCTGGGCCATCGGAGGATGGTCTCCCGGCCCAGGGGTCCTCCCGCCCTCCACTGTCAGCTTTTTGGAAAGAATCCTAGCAAGCACTTATGTGTGAGGCCCTGTTCCAAGTCTTTTTGAAGAGTAACATGTTTAAACCTCCTGCGGGTCTCCTGAGGTAGGTGCTGTTATGGTTTTTATTTATGAGTAAGGAAACCTGCATAGGTAAGGGGTCCGAGGGACCCCGTGCGGGAGGTGAGGACATCTAGCTTACATGCTAGATGTAGGCTTTTCTGCCTCCGAGCACGTCTCTTTT
Organism: Miniopterus schreibersii; assembly: GCF_964146895.1. NCBI lineage: Eukaryota > Metazoa > Chordata > Mammalia > Chiroptera > Miniopteridae > Miniopterus > Miniopterus schreibersii. The sequence goes on along the minus strand of NC_138113.1, from coordinate 58,080,604 downwards.
CCTAGGCTTTTATTCGATTTATTGGAAGTCTCTGTTGTTTATTAGTGTTCAGAAGTAATCCTAGTGCTAGCAATAATTTTCAGTTCCCATGTTTCAGTAATGGCGAGGGATTATAACCAAACACCTAAGACCTGTCCAAATACTTAGTCTCTACCCCAGTTACTGAAATAATAAGAAAACTAAGAGAATATTGCACACATTCTGAACAAACTGAGTAATCACTCTATTTTAGTATATATTTCAAGCCTGAACAGGCACCCTTAAATAAAGGGGGTAGGTTTATCAGGTAGTTTTATCCCTTGGTAGCCCTTAAACAATGCAATCTCTGAGAAATTTCATTCACTCAATTTTTAAAACCTAGAAAGTCCAACTAGGTTTCTGTAAAGATATCAGATTATTTGGTATAGATAATTTTTACTTATTTTTATAACACTACATAATGTTGTAAGCAGATTATATGCTAAAATGATGCGTTAGAGGAAATTAAGATGTTTAAGAACAATTTAAGATTCTTTGAGGTGTTTAAGGAGTTTAAGAGATGAAATAAAGAAAGAGAGAGAGGGAAGGAGGGAGGGAGGAATGGAGAAAGAAACAAAGAAATAAAGGAAGACAGATGAAAGATAGAAAGGACAACAAGGAAGGAAGGAAGGAAGGAAGGAAGGAAGGAAGGAAGGAAGGAAGGGAGGGAGGGAGGGAGGGAGGGAGGGAGGGAGGGGAGAAAAAGTATAAAATTACTTGAAAAGGTACAGAAGATACGGTGCTTGCAGACACCTAAAAGGAACTGATTGCTATACTTTTAAGTTAAATTTGGCTCTAGGTCTCCAACACCTATGGTAAAGAAGAAGTATATTTTGAAATAAGTGTATTATTATATTTAATGGATATTACACATTTTGTTTTTATGTATTTTGTACATAGTGTTTAGAAGTACTTGTTCTGTCTTCAACTCATACTTTATTAACAGTGTTAAATAAAACTGAACACAGTTATTCCCACTCCACCGGAGTAGTCTCTGCTTTTTGTATGACAAATATAATGTGAGTCAATCTCTGGAAGCTTCTGCATTGAATTATCACATCACCGATACCTTGTTATTAAAGACATCTTAGATTAAGATAAAACACCACTTGATGCTGAAAGGTAAGTTGATCAACTAATTACTTGACAAGTTTCAAAAGAGACTCCCTGAAAACAAATAGAAGGAACACTTTGGAAATTGAAATGTAATTATAAAGTAATGAAGATGATGTAGCACTTAGATCTTTGAGTATTGACATTGAGCAGTCACCAAATACGTGCCTGAGTCATGGTGTGAATTTCCCAGGCAAATGCTTCCTGGGGCTGTTCAGGATGGCTTCTGGAGGGCGGTGAGACAGGCCCCTGCCCCCTGGGCATCCTACGCTTGCACACCCTGCACAAGGGTCCCACAACACTTCAGACACGCTCAGCAGGGGATCGTTCAGTCACCTGACTGAGGGCCACAAAGCAAGAACTGAGAAAGTGTCCGGTTCTCTGGGCCCGAGGGGCAATGCTCGTCCTCTAAGGAGCTAATACTATGCAGGTCAGTTACTCTCTCTACACTTCAGGTTCTGCCTCAGCTTTTAATTTGCAAATGAAAAACATAATTTCTATTTTATTTGTTGACTCATTGAAATAATATTATTGAAAGAACTAACAAATACAAAGAAGTCCTTGTTCCTATTCTAGTATAATAAATAAGCAAGCAGCCAGGCCAGTGAGGCTCAGTGGTTGGCTGTCAACCTATGAACCAAGAGGTCATGGTTTGATTCCTGGTCAGGGCACATGCCCAGGTTTTGGGTTCATTCCCCAGTGGGGGGGGGGGGGTGAAGGAGGCAGCCGATCAATGACTCATCATTGGTGTTTCTCTCTCTCTCTCTCTCCCTCTCCCTTCTTCTCTCTGAGATCAATAAAGACATATATAAAAAAGTAAGTAAGTAAGCACATAATATGTCCAATACTGATGACTGCTATGGAGCTAAATAAAGCAGGTAGTAGGTACCCCATCATGCTGGGAGAAGGTTGTTATCAGTGAAACATCCTTGGGGGGGACCTTACATACATGGGCTCATTTGAACAGAGGTCAGGACATATCAACATCTAGAGGAAAGTTGTTCTGGTCAGAAGAAATAGTAACTACAAAAGCCCTGAGGTGGTATTTCCTTTGCATGCTAGAGGAATAGTAAGAAGGCCATTGTGCCTGGGAGGAATTGAGTGAGAGGAAGCATAGTAGGGGATTAAATTGGAGAGGTAAGAGGGGACCAGATCATGTTGTTAAAAGGAAACTGGTAAGGATTTCCTACTGCAACAAAATAGAGGACCCATAATTCCCAGGTCTTTTTTCTCACAACACTGGACACTGGACATAACACACTGAACAATCACAGAAGACTCTAAAGGTGGGAAGGAGAAGATGGACTATCTAGGGCCCCTGAGACATGACAAACAGAATGGTGAGTCTCCAGAGTTTCTTTTCTGCTCTCATATATCCTGTATAGGACCCCACAGGAGCCTCTGTCCAGAACAGCCAACAGGCACAGACCAATGAGAAAGCTCAGAAAAAGACTGCTTCTCCTAACCAAAGGACGGCGAAAGAATGATCTAACAACAGAAAACCTTTTTGGCAACACTCACCCCCCAACACACACCATCCAAACACCAATGAGAACTATATCCCCTTACTACACTCCCCTAGAAATAGGAAGTGAGCTTCCATTTCTTTACCTGGTAGTGTTGCTGGGTCTGAGCAGGAAGCTGATCTTTCACAGCCCCCCACATTCTGCTAGGATAGTGTTAACAAGATCCAGCACCAAGCTGAATTATCATCACCACCTAGCACCAAGGAGACTTGAGGAGGTAGTTAGATGCAGGGCTAGTCAGCATTCCTTCTCTCCCAGGCCAGTAGGAGCACAGTCCAGCGGGAGATGACCCTCTGCCCTTGACCATGGTTAGCGAGGCAGAATACAGTGGTGAGCAGTGGGGTAGTTTCACCCTGCTTCACCTTCTGCTTGACCCTGGTGTTGGTGAGGTGCAAGGAAGAGCTGAGTGTGTGACCACAAAGTCAAAAAAAAGCAATGTGAGCCAGCCCTGTGCGTCTCTCTTCCTTGACAGCGTTGGGGCTCAGCAGGAAGCTGATCTCATACCCCACTCAAAGAAGTAAGGTAAGGTGGCACCCCAAATTGAAAAAAATGTGTCAGCAGGGCCAGGGGGAGCTGAATTTCCACCTCACCCATCTGGAACGAGAGAAGTGTGAACCAGTGCGTCATGTTTATCCAAGTGGTGTTGCCAAAGCCCATGGAGAAGCTGATCATGACACCCTCGTTGTGAGGCAACTACACGGTGGGAACGCCCGTTAAAGTGAAGTTCTGCAGGAGCCAGAACCTCCCATCTCCCTCAGCAAATGAACAAGAGCTATAAAAAGAATCAAATGGAAGGAATATAACTGGAAAATATAACCAAAAACTGAAACAAACACAACCAACTCACAGGACGGCCTCAGTAATAGACTGGGGCTGACAGAGAAGAAAGTAAGTGAACTTGAGGACAAGTAACTAGAATTTGTCCAATTTGAACAGAGAGAAACAGATTGAAGAAAACTAGGCAGAGACTTAGGAATGTGTCAGCTACTAAGAAAACAGCTAAAATTGATGTCATCAGATTGTGAGAAGGAGAAAAGAAAGAATGGGCCCGGAAAAGTATTTCAAGTGTCTAGCAACTTCTCAAATTTGGTAAGAGATGTAAACCCACAGATTCAAGAAGTTAAGCGAATCTACAGATGATAAATCCAAAGACATTGTTACCAAACACAGTATAATTGAACTTCTGGAATCTAAAAACAAAGAAAAAATAGTGAAAACTGCTTGAGAGACACTTACAGGGAGACACCAAATCGAAGGAGAGTACACTTCTCATGTGAAACCATGGAGATCAGAAGAAGGTGGAAAAACATTTTTCAAATACTGAGAAAATTGTCAACTGTGAATTCTGTGCCCCACAAAAATATCCCTCAGGAATGGAAGGGAAATAAAGACATTCCACAACAAATGAAAACTAAGAGAACTTGTTGCTAGCAAAACTACTCTCAGAGAATGTCTAAAGGAAGATCTCTGCACAGAAAGAAATTGGTAACAGAAGAAACCTTGGAAATTCAGGGGAAAAAAGAAATATCCAAATGGGTGAAATTAGGAGTAAATAGATTACCATACTTCTTACGGGGTTTCTTAAATCATTTGGTGGTTGAAGCAAAAATTATAATACCATCTGATGTGGTGTTCAATGTATGCAGAGGAAATGCTTAGGAAGTGCATATTTTAAAAGCGGGCAGGGTAAACATACTTACATGCTTGTAAGTTTTCCGCACTTACTCAAAGTGGTACAATGTTAATGCCAGTAGACTGAGAAGTTATGCATATATCGTGCAAGACCTAGAGCAACCACTAAAAAATGTTTACATGCAATATACTTGAAAAATTATACATAAAGCAAAAGAGACTCCTACAAAATGTTTGAATAATTCAGAGAAAAGTAAGTGCCTCCCCAAATAAAATAAAAGAAGAATCAGAGGAAACAAACAGAAAGCAAGTAATAAAATGCCAGAAATAAGCCTTAGGATATCAATAATTACTTGAAATATAAATTAACTAACTACAGTAATCAAAGAACAGACAATAATAAAATGGACAAGGAAATATACCCAGATATATACTGTTTATAAGAAATTTTCCTGACATTAAATGGCACAGGTATGCTGAAGGTGAAGGAAGGAAAAATGATGTTCCACATAAATATTAATCCAGAAAACACAGTAGTGGCCATATTAATATCAATAAAGTAGGTGACAGAGCTAGTAAAATTAAAGAGGGCACTATGTAGTAAAAGGATCATATCAAACTATATAGAAGAAACAGCCACTTCCTTGAAAACCACAAACTACCAAAACCCAACCAAGGTAAAATAATCTGTATGATTCTATAATTATTTAAAAAATCAGATTTCTAGAAAAAATTTTCTGAAAAAGACACCTCCAGGCCCATATAATTTCATTATAGAATTTTACCAAACATTTAAAAAATTAACACCAATATGACATAATTTCTTCCAAAGAAATAGAAATGGGGATATTTCTCAACTCATTTTTTTGAGGTTACTATTGTCCTGCTACCAAAATCAAACAAAGATAGTAATAAAGAAGAAAATATAGATGAATATCTCATAAATTTAGATGCAAAAATCTTCAACAAAAGTTTAGTATATTAAATCCAGCAATGTATACTAAGATTTACAAAATGTGACCAAGTGAACTTGATTACAGGTATGCAATCAATCAATGAATCAAGATTGGTTATTCAACATTTGAAAATCAATGTAATCCTTAATAGAAACAGAAAAAGAAGAAAAATTATATGATCGTATCAACAGATATGGAAAGGCATTTAACAAAATCCAGCACCTATTCAAAAACAAACACAAGTTCTCAGTAAAGAGAAACAGAAGGAACTTCCTCAGCCTGCTAAAGATCATCTGCCAAAAAACTATATTTCTAACATAATTAATGGTGAAAGATTTTACCCCTAAAATTGAAAAACAAGCAAGGATACAAACTTTATTATTTTTCAAAATTTATCATTATTGTTGAAAATATTACAGATGTCCCATTTTCCCCCCCATTAAGGATACAAACTTTATGCTTATTCAACACAGTACTGGAAGTTCTAGCAACTGCAATGAGGCAAGAAAAAGGTACAAAGGGCATACAGATTAAACAAAAAGATATAAAATTGTTGCTATTTGAAGATGACATGATTTTCTACATAAAAAAATCCCAAGAAATCTAAAAAAAGAAACTAGCAAAGCAAGCAAACAAACCATCAAAAATCCTTCTAGAGATAATCACTGATTTTAGTGACATCTTTGAAGGTCACACAAAAGATTCAATTACATTTTATATACTATCAATAAAAATGTAGAAAGCAAAATTAAAACCATGATACTATTTACAAACACTACAAAGAAAATTAAATGCTAGGCATAAACTTAACAAAACATGTATGAGATCTATATGCTGAAAATTATAAAATGAGGAGAAAAAAATCAAAGAACACCTAAATAAATTAAGAGCCATACTATGTTCATGGATTAGAAGATCCAAGTAGTAAAGATATCAGCTCTTCCCAAGTTGATCTATACATTTAACCCAATTCCTATCAAAGTCCTAGCAAGGTTTTTATAGACATAAACAAGCTTATTCTAAAATGTATATGGAAAGAAACAGATCTTAAGATAGTTAGAACAACCTTGAAAACAAGAATTTAAGAGGGAGGAATCACTGTGTAGATATTAAGGGCTATTATATAGCTATAGTAGCCAAAGTAGCTAAAGCAGTGTGGTATTATCAGGATAGATACATAGATCAATGAAACAGAGTAGAGAACACAAAAATTGTCCCATAGAAATACGCCAAAAAATGTTTGCAAAAGCATACAATTAATTCAACAGAATTAGGATAGTTCTATAGACTGAATTGTGCCCCCTCAAATATATGTGTTGAACTCTTAACTCACTGTATTTGGAGATGGTGCCTTTGGAGGGTAGAGGTAGAACACCCAAGATTGGATTAGTAGCTTTATGAGAAGAGAGGGAGAAATCATGCTTTTTCTACTATGTGAGGACACAGTGAGAAGGCAGCCATCTACATGTCAAAAAGGGGGCTGTGATCAGAAACTGAATTGGCCTGTATCTTTGTCTTGGATTTCCCAAAGTCGAGAACTGAGAGAATTAAATGTGTGTTGTTTAAGCCATTTAGTCTATGGTATTTTGTTATAGCAGCCCAAGCAGACTAAGACAGATAGCCTTACCAACAAATGGTACTGTAGATCTGAACATCTTTAGTGAAAAAATGAACCTTGACTTACCTTCACACCTTATGCATTCATTCAGCCATCTTTCAGGAGTTAGTTATGGAGCATCATGCAACTATATAATCTCTCTGCAGAACCCCATTGGGAAGACACTTGCACCTGGACCTCACTCCCCTCTTCACCTGGACCTCGCTCCTCTCCCCTCAGCCCAGCCAAGGGCACCTGGGCTATGTCCCTCATCTCCCCAGGTGGCAGCACCACACCTGGTAGCCCTGGAGGCTCACACCTGGGGAGGAGCCCCGGAGAATGTGGTTATACATCAGAGTCCCAGGGGGGGCCTCAGAAAATACCAATGCAGACCCTGTCCAGAATCAGGGCTGGGCTTCTCAGGAGGCATGCTTTGAGGAGCACCATTCTAGGAAAAGCTGGCAGAGGGACCGGAAGCTGGCCCTCCATTCTGATTCTGCTCCCTGCCTGAGGGACCTCCTGGTTACATGGCTTAGCTTCCAGACCCTCCTCCTCTTCAGCGAGGTGTGCAACCCAGACTGCTGCTCATGAATGAAGCCCATGTATGCTTGCTGCCCTCACACATACTCATACACTCACATGTGCTCACACACTCACATCCACACAAGGAGCACATACACACATGCTCACACTCACACACACACACATACTACCTCTTCCCCCAGCTTTATTGAGATATAATTGACATATAACATTGTGTAAGTGTAAGAGATACAATGTGAAATGTTACCACAATAAGATTAGCTAACACATCCTTTACCCTGTGTAATTACATTTGTTGTTGTTGATATGGTGAGAATATTAAAGCTCTACTCTCAAAGTAACTTTCAAGCACACAATACAGTGTTGTTAACTACAGTCACCATGTTGAACTTACTCAGCTTGTAACCGACAGTGTGCACCTTTTGACCAGCATCCCCAGTCTGCCATCCTCAGCCTCTGGCAACCACCATTCTACTCTGTCTCTACGAATTCAATATTTTTAGATTCCACATATAAGTGAAATCATATAGTATTTCTCTTTCTCTGACTTATCTCACGTGGCATAATGCCCTCACAGTCCGTCCTTGTTGTTGCAAATGGTAGGATTCCCTTCTTTTTCATGGCTGAATAATATTCCATTGTATATCTATAATATATGTATATACTGGAATAGTATCTATCACATGTTCTTTATCCATGGTACTTTGTGCTGGCCCCATACTCTTTTAATTACAATGGCTTTAGAATATAGTTTGAAATCAAAAAGTGTGATGCCTCTAGCTTTGTTCCTTCTCAAGATTGCACACCACTCCTTTTGACAAGTTATCTGTCCAGTTGTGGCCCAGACTCAACTGAGCAAGCCCAGCTGATGGCTGGCAGGCTGAGCTCAGCAGTTCTGAGGGTGTGGGCTTCTCAGCCTCCCTCTTCTCCAGGTCTCTAGAACACCAGCTGGAAGGCACCACTTAGTAAGGGGACCTCCGCGTCCAGAGGAAGAATCTGGGGCTCAGTAACTCCACACATCAGAACTATCCGAAAATATCTAAGAATCAAGTCCCAAGCCATGCCACCCATGGCCTAGAAAATCATTCACAGGCCTGAGTGCTTTCCGTGGCAGGCCCTGTCCTGGAGCTGGTGGGGATCCTGCCACAAATTACACTGACAAAATCTTCACTCTCTTGGAACTCAATGGAAATCACTTATCATGACTCAGCAAATTCCTACCAAGCTATCGGGACAGACACCCCATATCTCGACAGGCACCCCACTATTGTCACAAGCACTCCACTATCAGGACAGGCACCCCATATCACTACAGGCCCCCAAATATCACAATATGCCACCAACGATCATGACAAGCACCTCAGTAGTGTGACATGCCACAGAGTATCGTGACAGGCATCTCAATATCATGACAGGCGCCCAATACCATGACAGGCACCCCACTATCATGACAGACACCTCAATATGGAGCCAATTGCCCAATATCACAACAGGCACCCCCATATAATGACAGGCACCCCAGTATTTCGACAGACATCCCCATATTGCAACATGCCACCAACTACCATGACAGGTTCCCCAATATTGTGACAGCCACACCATATCACAATAGGTCACCCACTATTGTGATAGGCACCCTGCTATCATGACAGGACACCCACTATCCAGATGGATAGGCAGTGTGGCAATAGGCAGCCAGTATCTCCAAAGGCAGGCACAAAAAATTGGTAAGAATTCACTTACCATGACTCAGCAAAAAATCACTCACCATGATTCAGCAAAGATTGCTTAGCATAGCTCAGCAAAAATCACTTACAATGACTCAGCGAATCAGTTTACCATGATTCAGTGAAATCGCTTATCATAATTCAATGAAATAAAAATTTTAAAAATAATTAATAAATAAATAAGCAAATAATAAATAAAGGTGGTGTGACCTTGAAAAAAATAAAAGAAAAAGAAAAAAATCTTCCTAAGTATGTTTTATTTAGTTTACATTTCAGGTTGATTTCAATCCCTGAATATCCACCATCAGAATGGGAGTCAAAGTTGATTTTATATAAACTGGGTGATCTGGATGGAAAGCTATCTGGAGAAATAAAATATCCTAAAGAAAATCTACATGGAGAATAGCCTACTTGTAACTGACTTGAGGTGAACTGTGCCTCATTTATTTTGGAGGTACTCCAACTCCCTTGGACAACTGGGGACATTTATTACTGTTAATAAACTGTTTTTTTACATTAACCAAATGACTCACCACTGGTCTAAAGAAATTATTTTACCTGCAAACAAAAAGCAACTAATACATTTTAAACATGAAGTACATTTAAAGTAAAAATATGAAGCAAATTATCAAGACTTAATTGCCAGGAAACTGGTTATGTTTAACCTCAATCTGCCAATATCTTCATTTCCTAAATAATAATTAATTTACCAAGCTGTTATCACTAAAGGCTTCTAGCACAAGAAGGAAGAAAACCTTTTCCCTTTCCCATAGACAGACTTTCCTTTTATCGGGTTTAAGAGCAACTCCAAATGAATTTTTAAAAAATATGTTTTTATTGTTTTCAGAGAGGAAGGGAGAGGGAGAAAGAGAAAGAAACATCAGTGATGAGAGAGTCATGGATCGGCTGCCTCCTGCACGCCCCCAACTGGGGATCGAGCCTGAAACCCAGGCATGTGCCCTGACAGGGGATCGAACTGCGATCTCCTGGATCATAGATAAATGCTCAGCCTCTGAGCCACACCAGCTGGGCTCCAAATGAAATTTTGTTCAAATAAATAAGTTACTTGATTGAGGGGAAAAAAAGTAAATAAAAACAGAGCTATTTATAGCCTGATTGATTGTTAATAAACTTTTACCTTACCATGGTCCCTTATTTTTCTTTCCTTGTTTTTCATTTGCTAATCATTAAAATAGTTCTAAATAATGCAAAAAAAAAAAAAAAAAGTTTGTTTTGGGACAAAACCAGAATGTGTCCCTAACCATGATGTCTTTATCAGGCTGAAGATCATCAGTCATCACCATCACTATCTGAACAAAAACAGTATAAACAATACTTTAAAAAATAACAAACTCTTAGCCTGGCTATTCAGAATAACACTTATCTTCCTAAAACCCTGCATATCACATATCAGAGTAAACGATACACAGGCAACCAAGGCAGGAATAGTAATGGTCTGATATACAATACAAAGACATAAGAGTTTTATTTTTTCATATAGATGAAAACAGAGGAAACTGAAAAACGTGTACCTAACTACATAAAAAAAAAAAAAAAAAAAAATGAAAGGAGTGAAGTTTTCAGGGAAAGTAGAAGAAAGATAATCTGATAACTTTAGAATCACCTCCAAACGGCTACCATATTGATATTGTTATGAGGAATTCCATTTTCCTTACTCACCCAAGTCCAAAGTTTTGCAAAGCGAAGCTTTACCTGCTATAACATAAAAAACAGACTGCTGACCTTCTACTGGAGTAGGAGGGGTGCAGGCTACACCCCTATACTTGGAGCAGTAAACCCTTTAGGTGTAGAAAACTTATCCACAATATAAAAAGAGGCGTTTGCTTCACCAGTTACGTGCTTTTAATACTCCATGCATTAGCCTAAAATCTACTGATGATACTAAACAAACTGATCTAAGGTTCCAAGTACAGGTAGGAAAAGAGTTCAGACAAAGATTAAAACAGGTTGGAGAGATACAGTGTGCTACCTGAGAACAGAAACTTTATCTTCATTTATTTTATACATTCGTATCATTTCTTAATGTCCTTCTTCCTCTTCTGTGCAACTCCATAGCTCACTCGTATGTACGTTATTTGCTGATGATCTTAAAGCTACTTACTAGGGTCCATACATATTAAGGTTTGTATGATTCCCAAGACTCCTTTTATTTTTTATCCATTTGGTTGGAGACTCTCAGAAAGAAAAGAAAAAAGATTTCTGGAGAACACAAAATACAAATTCTTTATCCTGGCTCACAAAGCCCCCTACGTATTTGGACAACTTCTTAGACCATCCTGTTCTTTAAGAACATCAAGGCCTTTGCAGTAGCTGAACCCACGCTTGGAAAGGTTTTTCCTCAGGAAGCTGCTGCTGCTGGTCACTCGAGCCTTGGCTCCTTCAGTGTAAGAGGAGAGAGACTTCCTAACTGCCCAACTGCATCACATCAAAATGCACATCGCTGATTGTTTCCTATTATTTTCTAAATGTCCTTTAAAATATAAACCCTGTGGTATCAGGAACACACTCTGTCCTATCCACTTCTCTACTCCCTGTATCTACAGGGCCTGGAGCCCAATAGGGAGCTCAATTAATATCTGTTGAATAAATGAATGGTCCATATAACTTACCATCTCCATTAAGTGTATCATTAAAAAACACAGGGTGATAAAGAAAGGGGGTATTGTAGCTGGAAAAATATAAACAAAAGTGCTTTCCAGTGACAAGAAGGGCCACCATGAGAGCCACCAGGTGGTCTGGATCCTTCGCTTCCCTAAAGAGGTATAAACACATTCAGGATCTCTACATACCATGGTCATTGCACTTATAGGAAGATATTTTCCACTGAAATCCCCAAGTAGCCTAGCAAATCAACTCTCTTAGCCTAAATGCTACCCCAAGAGATAAATTTTCTCCAAGATTTAAGAACAAAACCAAGTATAGGGTTCAAAACCCAGTATAGGGCTCAGGTTCCTGTAAAATGTTATTTAACTGAGGTGTGTAAGATTGTCAACATGGGGTAAAACTATGTTTCAAATGACCAATGTTTCTAAAGGTTAACAAATACAACATTTAATCCAAAGTTATAACCTTTTCCCTTCATTTTTAAGGCTCTTTAGGAGACCTCCTCCAGGCTCCTGGCTTGAACGGTTTCCTCTGTAAGGCTGACTCTCAAATACATACCTCCAGCCAGTGACCAACTGTCCCTGCTTGCCTGGAACAGAGGGGTTCCCAGAATGCTGGATTTTCAGTGTTAAAAACTAGGGGAATCCCAGGTCACCCGATCTCAAACATTGATCCTTCTCCCAGTCTCCTGACCTGTTGTTTCCAACTGTCTGTTATCTCTCTGGGCAGCCTCCCAACACCACCTCAAGCTCAACATGTCTAAAGTATTATCCATCTTCCCATGAGGCCCTTCTTGTCTTGCCTTGATTTTTTTGTTAATGGCATTAATTATTCTTCCCATGACCTGGGATAGACAGCTCAGTAATTAGAATTTTTTCTTAGTCTTTCATTTCTGCCTTGTAAAGTCTGCTTGAAATGGATGACAGACTTAAATGTAAAATGTAAATCTACAAAATCTTTGCTCTCTGGGCTGGGAAACAAGTGCTTAGGCCTGACACTAAAAGCATGACTAGGAGAATTTGACCTTATCAGAATTAAATTTGGTACAAAATTAAACTAGACCTCATAGAAATTAAAAACAAACAAACAAACAAAATTTGCTGTAGAAGGGGGAACAATATTTGCAAACCATCTCCAGGGTTAGCAGAAGTAGGTTTCCAGTTGTGAGTATGCAGAACAGTTTATTCTTGCATTATTATTTATTAATTATTGTATTATTTTCCATACCAACAACTGGAAACCTACTTTTGCCCTTCCCCATATTTGACCAAGGACTGGTATCTGGAATATGTAAAAAACACAAATTATAACGTGAAAACAATAAACAATGCAATTAAATAACAAGCTAAATACACAAACTGACATTTCACAGAAGAGGATCTACAGATGATAAATATGCACATTAAAAGACGTTCCGCATCATTAGCCATCAGGGAAATGAAAATTAAAACCACAATGGGACACCATTACCCACCTATCACAATAGCTAAAATAAAGACGCGAAGACTCTAAATGCTGGTGAGGAGGAAGAGGTGGAATCACTCACACGTCCCTGATGGCCACGCAAAATGCCCAGTCACTCTGGACCACAGTTGGGAAAGTTTCTTATGAAGGTAAGGATGCACCTACCAGAGGCCTAGCAATTTCACTCTGTGTATTTATCCCAGATACAGGAAAGTTCATGTTCACACAAAAATCCAAAAATAACCAAGATTCAATGGGTGCATTATAAGTGAACTGTGGTACATCTATACCAATAAAAGTTTAAATTAACTACTGATACATGTAATAACATGGATAAATCTCCAGGGAATTATACTAAGTAAAACAAATTCCAGTGACTACATACTGCATAATTCCATTTCTTATCATTCTTTTTTAATATATATATATTTTTATTGATTTTAAAGAGAAAGGAAGAGAGAGAGAGAAACATCGATGTGAGAGAGAAACATCCATCCTTTGCCTCCTGTACCCGCCCCAACCAGGGGTTAAACCAGCAACCTGGGTATGTGCCCTGACTGGGAATCAAACTGGGGACCTTTAGGTGCATGGAATGACACCCAAGGAACTGAGTGACACCAGCCAGGGCTATATAATTCTTTAAATGATGGAATTACAGAAATGGAGGAGAGGAGGCTTGTGACTGACAGGGATGAGAAAGCGGGGGTTGGGAGAGACAGCTGGATGCGGCCACGAAAGGCCAACCCCAGGGATTCCGGTGGGGACGGCAATGCGCTGTATTAACGTCAACGCCTTGAGGGTGTCACTGTGCTGTAGTTCTGCAATGTCACCATTGGGAGAAACTGGGAAAAGGGTACAGGGATCTCTCTGCATTATTTCTTAAACCTGCAATAATAGCAAAATGAAGAACTTAATTAAAAAAGAAAAGGGACACTGTCCTTGCTCCTTTTACCATGGAAAGTTGGCCAATCCCTGCTCCATGGAGGACAGGGGTGGGAGGATCTGACTTAGGTTTTGAAACAATCACTTGGGCTTCAGCACAGGACAATGGTGGAAGCAAGAAGTCCAGGAAGGAAGGCATGGCAAAAATCCAAGGCACAGGTGAGGTTGGCTTGCTCCAGGGATGCAGTAGCAAATGTGGGTGAATTGTTCAGATTCTAGATCTTTGAAGGGAGGGCTGACAGCAGTGGCCAATGGATTGGGTTTGGGGTGCTAGACTCCCATGTTTTTGGCTCCAGGCTCACATTTAACCACCTCTCCATGCGCACTCTGCTCTACAGCTTTCTTTTTAAATCCATCTAGTGCATCTACCTTGTGCTCCTTGACATTGGACATTAGAAGTGCTCACTGTGCTCTTTTCTCTTGGCTGATTTCTACTTACTCTTCAAGTCCCAGTGGCAGGTTATTTGGGGGGGGGGGAGAGTAGCAGGGTGGGGGGAGTCTTTTCAACAGTTTGATTTTTAATGAGAACATCTCAGAATTATTTTGCTCGGGCACTTACATGAGAAATGGGTCTAGCCCAGCCGGGCGTGACTCAGCTGTTGAGCGTCAACCTAGGATCCAGGCTATCAGGGTTCGATTCCCGGTCAGGGCACATGCCCGGGTTGTGGGCTTGATCAATGACTCTCTCATCATTGATGTTTCTATCTCTCTCTCTCCCTCTCCTTTCCTCTCTCTGAAATCAATAAAGATATATTTAAAAAAAAAAAATGGGTCTAAGGCTCTCACTTAGATAGGGAAGGATATTGGATATTATTAGTTAACTGGTTAATAATAGTAAATGCTTAGTTTTCATTGTGCTTTTCCTGTGTTCCAGATACCGTGCTAATTACACTTTACATACAATAGATGATTAAATTATCAAAACTGAAGGAAAAACCATAAGGACATTTTTAGTGTTAGGAAATCTAGAGAGGTAACAGAGATGTTTCAAACATTCATTTCCTTTTCTAATTAGAACACAGTTAACAGTAGCTTTATTGGGGCATTTCCTGTAATGTAAGAACTATGCAAAGGGCTTCATATGTATTGTTGCATTTAATTTTTAAAACAAATTTGTGAAATGAGTACTATTTTGATTTTACAGGTAGGTAAACTTAGTCCTACAAAGCCTAACTAGCTCTCCTAAGGCGACAAAGCTAATCAGCGGTAGAGTGAGGCGTGAGTGCTCACCTCCAAAGCCAGTGGGCTTGGTCACCAGCCTACCTCAAGCTAAGCCTCCAAGCTCACCCTACCTTCCTCCCTGATCCCCACACCATAGGATGGAGGTTCTTCTTCTTAGATGTGTCCTTGGCTTTTTTATTTTGACTTTTGGCACTGTTCATGTCAGTGCCCACCGGCAGCGAGCTTCCTTCCAGCCCTTCCATGCTGGGTCCCTCCTCATGAGCGTGCTGGTCTGGGCCCCTCCGGGAGCACTAAATGGCCCTACACTTACTAATCTTTACCTGGACGAGTAGTGACTTTTGAACACTGATTGGAAACAAATGTTTTATGCACTTTCGACTACAGAACACTTTATCATTCACTTCAACACAAGCCCTCGAAATCATCTGTGGTCTTCAAGAACATGTTGGCAAACGGATTGTTGCTTGTTTTTTCACCGATCCAGAAACTCCTCCGGAACTTTCCAAGCGAGTAAACAAGGCGGTTGCCTCTACTTGATGACAACTCACCCTCTCAAGCTCCTTTGCTCTCGTGCGACATTTGGCAGCCAAATCTGGGATATATCCGCTGCAGCTTATGAAGATGATTCCAGTCTTGGTACTCAGACAGCACGAACAGGCAAAGGAAAAGTCATACTTGACTGGTGTTGACATGTGTATCTTTCTGATCTCAACTATGCAAAGAAAATTAGCAGGGGAAAACTGTTCTACTTCTTTGGAAAGAGTTATGTTAGTGTGCTCGGAATCTCTCTCTTTCTCTCTCTTCCTCCCTCTCCCTCTCTCCATATATATTTACTTATTTAATAGGCAAAGGTCCAGAATATAAGCTCAGTTAGGCACCTTCCAACCACTTTCACACTGGCCTGCAAAGTGCAGAGTCCTCACAGGTGATCAGCATCCTGGCAGACACCTTTCAGAAAGTCCTTTATCACGGTGAGTGGGAGGCTGGGTGTACAGTAATTTGGTTTATTATGTCAAATACCTTCATACATTCTCCTCTTAAAAAGATTTCCTGACGAAAACAAGCAGCAAACGTTTTTTCAAGGGGAGATATCGTGATAGATGGAGGACCACTGCAAGCGGAGTTTTCAGTAGGGGAGAGAGATTGGGCTTAACTCCAAATACAACAAGGAAAAGTGGGAATTTATAGCCAAGGAGCTGTGTGTGTGCGCATGTGTGTGTGTGTTGGGTAGGGGTTCAGTGCATGGGACATAACTGAGAGGAAACAGCATGGGTAAGGGGGATTCTGGCTAAACCAGATGGTAGAAGAAAATCCTAACCGAACATCAAGGTG
Source organism: Miniopterus schreibersii (assembly GCF_964146895.1). Taxonomy (NCBI): domain Eukaryota; kingdom Metazoa; phylum Chordata; class Mammalia; order Chiroptera; family Miniopteridae; genus Miniopterus; species Miniopterus schreibersii. Next base: position 58,063,947 of record NC_138113.1, on the reverse strand, counting down.
ATCAGATAGTAAGGATGGGAGATTCTGGTAAACTGACTAAGCAGGACTTTTGCTAAAGTTGGAAAAATTACAGATGACCATGGAAGCCCTGAAAGTCCGAAGGGAATTCAGAACACCCTGAGTGGAATTTGGTGAGGGAGAAAACCTTCGTCACACGCCATCAGGGAGGCTTGCAGAGCAAAGCAGCCTGGGCTCTCTCAGGCCAACGCATTCAGGCCGGTGGGCCTGAGAGTGTCTCCTCGCCCGCATCTGCAGGCTCTTGGCATCAAAACCAAGCCCCTCGCCCACAGGGAGACCAAGCATCCAATGCTGATGCAGAGTACCTTTTGGGGAAACACGTCTGTGGAAAAGATACAAACTGAATCCTGCTTTCCTTCTGCTCTTCCCAGTCTGAGATCATTTCCTCGGCTGGTGGGCCTCTGAGCATGAGTGACGAGAGAGACAAATGGTCCCAGTCAATGGCTGTTTCATGTGAGAGCAATTCCATGCTCCAGCTTCCTGTGCTGTGATGTGCTCTTGTCACATTGCCTGCCAAACCAGTCACCTCTTTCGCAAAGTGAATGTCTTCAAAGGGCCTTTGGCAATGACTTAGTTCCAGGATTGGCAGTTGCTACAATTAAAGCCCAGGTAATGATGTCTGACCAGGATGCGCACTCGTCAAGTGTTTTAAATGAGAGGGGAAGATAAATACATGTGTTTTCATGCTCAGGGGCAGTGGACACGGCAGGGTGTGCGGGGCAGGGCTTCTGAGTACCGTCAGGAAAGCTGCAGACGGGTCTCCCATAGACAGCGGGAGGGAGGGAGGGATCGCCCAGGGCAGAGGCCGTTCCGTATACTCGCTCCTGATATTACAGCGACAGTCACCACCGTTTTCTTTTTTCTTACGCTTAGAACAACATTGCTTTATGGTAGCTAAAGTATTTGCTGAGAATAGTTAAACCCATACCAGCAAGAGAGAACCAGATATAGTTAACATATAATTAGTTTAAGGGTACCGATGTAGAAAAGCCACGATGCCGGGCGGGAGATGCCTGTGTATACGCGTTTGGTTCTTCTCTGTGGATTGTATGAATGACAGCCTCAGGTCCTTCACATTTACTGCTGTTATTTATATGGATCAAAATGGTTTTTTTCTGGGCATAATCTGCTATTCTAGACAACGTGGGCCCAGCTGCTTCCCTCGGCAGAGGAGTTACCCCATGGCCTGCGAAGGGCTTCACGTGCAAGCCCAGGGAGCGTGCTCGCAGAAGAAAATTCTCTGCTAGGACTATCGAGGGACTAATGGTGATTTGTCTACAGTTCAAACTTGTGTTCGCAATAAAACATCTATGCCCCGGCCGCGCAGAAAGAGGGGGCTTTGTGTGAGGAGCGGCCTTTAAGACCTGGGGACCCCCAGGGTGCTGTAACTTGGGCCATCCTGGCTGATCCTGGCGCTCATTCAATCCCTGTCCGGGACAAAGGCGGGGCGCACACCGGTGTGTGATGTTGCGATGTTGCCCCTGGCGGTGGGGAGCTTGCCACCTGCCACCAACTGTTCTGATTTCAAGAGCTATTGTTCCAGCTGTTGGTGGTAATGCAAACAATGCATTCAGTGGCCTGCCAGACTATAGTTAAAGAACTTTAATTATTAAATGAGAAGAGAGTAGTTCACAAAAGAAGCACTAATAGGACCAACCTTTAGCAGCCTTTATTTTTATTTTTTTAACTTACAGCCGACCTGGTGAAAAATATTGGTGATAACACATCACATAAGTGTAATCTTTACATGCTCTGTGATATTTCTCTTGGGCTGAAAGTAGATTGGCTTCCTCAGAGAAGCCTCTCTTGGGATAAAGGGTCACAGGTGCAGATTATGTTGCAAGAATGGCACGTCACCAGACTGGAGGTGGCAGGACAGCATCCGCACAAGCTGGAGAGCTCTCTTCCTAATGGAATCCCACAAGTGTGTTTTAAAAATGTAATCTCAATATCTTAGTTTTAAATAAGCCTGGTGAAAATGGATTTCAGATAAAGAATCAAACGTAAAAAATGAAAGCCCGCCATCAAATATCACCAGCGCTGAAGCTGACAAAGAAAAATATGATTATATAACTAATTTTAGAATCAGCAAGGGGTTCTTAAGTCAAAAAGTGATGACAGGAATTATATAGAGAATTATTGATCTGTTTGATTAAAAATTAAATATTTCTTTACAGCAAAACCTTTCATAGGGAAATTTAAATGACAAATGAAAAATTGGACCACATATAAAAATAAAGGTTAACTTCCTGGTAAATCAATGGAAAAAATCACTAATACCTCAAGTGGGAAGTACATGAACCACTAGTTTTGTTCACTCTTTACTTGATCTAAATAGTATCACTGGGCCTAGTGCATGCTCAGCATCTCGCTGGTTTTGAAGACCCTCTCCCAGTCCAAGCTGCAGGTGCCGGGGCTGCACTTTCCTCACACAGACCGAAGAAGAATCGATGTGGCCCAGGAATGTGAACACACAATTTGCCCCATGTCACACCATTACAAGTGATGCTCTGAGCGCTTCAGCTTCACAAATAACCTCATTTATTTGAAACAATGCCTTTCCTTCTAGAAAAATATGTTTTTACTGATTTTTAGAGAGAGAGGAAGGGGGAGGGAGAGAAAGAATAAAACATCGATGAGAGAGAACCACCCATTGGCTGCCTCCTGAGTGCCCCCAACGGGGAATCGAGCAGCAACCCGGGCATGTGCCCTGATGGGGAATCCAACTGGTGACCCCTCTGCATGGGACCATGCTCAACCACTGAGCCACACTGGCCACGGCAAGAAAGACCACATTTTTATACCTTTTATTATAATGTGCTAATACAAGGTTCTAATCCTTGTATTTTGTCGTTACTTATCAGGTTTGCTGCTGTCCGCGGTTTCAGGCCTACACGGGGGGTGCGGAATGCGTCCCCCGTGGATGTGAATAAGGAGTGACTGTCTGTCTGTCCGTCTGTGTGGCCGAGGATGCTGTTTTCCGACGCTGCTGCCTCCGTCGGCTGTGCCTTGACCCTGATGGCAGTCCAGATGCTGGAGGTGGCTTTGCCTTCTGGAGCCATTTTTATGCTATTGACAAAAACGAGTGAGCGACACGCTCAAGTGGCTTGTCTGAAGAAGCCTGAATAATAAGAGCCATAATTGCTAGAACTATATTTCCTGAGTATTTCTTTGTTCTAGGTACTTTTCCTAAACACTTTACATGAATTTCCTTAAATAATCTTTCAACACACCTATGAGGTGGATATTACTATTGCTGACATTTTACAGATGCAGAAACTAAGACATGAAAGTGAGATAATTTACCCAAGGACAAAGAGATTTTAACCAATTGTCGGAACCAAGAAGATAACTTACACCCCCCTCTGATCAGGGCTGCAGGCTGGTGCGATGGCGTTTGCAACCCCATGGAACAGTTTCTCGCCAGCACTGGCCAGGAAGATGCACATAGAGGGCTGGCGGGCGACATCATTTCCCCTTTCTCAGGACAGTCCTCCTGGAACTGTGGCGTTTCCCAAATGCACCCCTTCAGTTATCCCCGATTTGCCAAAATGCCCTCCAAAGTGCCTGCGCTAGATCCCAATTCTATTAGCCACGCCTGAGAGCCTCACATGTCCACCACGCCATCAACGCAACACTGTCACACTCCGCCTTTCTGCTAGTCCCCCGGCGTCTCCTTCTTTCCTGTAAACCCCTTCCACTCCGTTAAAGGCGCACATGTCCTGTCTTTGCCCCTGGTTTGTGCTTTCATCCTCAGATTCTTCCCACCCCTCCCAACAGCACATACATAGAACCAATATTTCTTGAAAAAATAGGAAATCAAACTAAGCTCCAAATTCATTTACTTCCCTATGAGATTAATCAGGGTTTTATTATCTGCACAGCATATCTGCAATAGGTGGTTTTCCATTTAATAACAAACTCTGAAAGTACAGATAAAAAAAAATCCTAAAAAAAAAAAAGGATGTAGTCTCCAACACTGTCCCAGAGACATTTGATGAAACCGTTCAATGTGCTGGAGGCAGTTAGAGTAAAATCGCACTGGAGGCACCCATCCCCCTTTATCTATATGGCCCCTTAGGATGAGCATTTGCCTTCTGGTCAGTGGGCTCTGCTTGGTAATACCAGTGCCCTTTCACCTCTGACTTGATCTATCTGGGATTGAAGATCCTGATAATAATTAACAGGAAAGAAAATGTATTTATTTTCACTGGGAACTCTCACTTTCTTTATTAAATGGTGTTTATTTAATCGACTTGTACCTTTTCTAATTTCCCACCCTTTCTCCAGAAATTAGTTTTGAGGTGATGCTTGTTAAGTCCTGGAGTTTAAGCCTCTACCATGACTCTCCTTAACAGAATACAGTATAAATAAAAATGTAGTTCAGAAAGTGCACCCCATTTCACTATGTGGTATAATGAAAATACTTTCTTTTTTTATTTTGGAAATTTACCCTTTATCAAATGTATCATCAGAAAATATCTTCTCCCTTTTTCATTTTGATGCTGGTTTCTTTTGCTGTGTAGAAGCTTTTATTTTGATTAAAATTTCTTGTTTTCAAAAATGCTGACATGAAATTTATTGGTACGTTAAGCTTGGCAGCAGACTCCACCTTGAACGTCGACTCAGATAGCCTCATCTTCAGCACCTGATTCCTTCGGACCTTGTTCAGGCGTTGCTTTCCACTCTGGTTCCATTTCTGGTTCAGTAAGACCTTCTGGAACAGGATTGGTGGGGGGCATTAGACGATCTTACAGATGCACCTGAGTGCACAGCTTTTGCAGCTTCCCCAGAGACCACAGGTTTGACCTCCATCTCCTGGCATGCAGAGTTTTCCTCCTGCCTCGGGACTAGTGCAATGGTCTCCACTTCAAGGTGCAGAGATTTTTCTGAACCTCCTGCTTTGGTAGAGCCCTGGGCACCCTGGGATTGTGCAAGCAGACCTCTCAGAGAGGTGCTATGTCGTATACCTGAAACTAATATAATACTGTATTTCAACTGTAATTCCAGACAACTCAGTTTCTCCCTGTATGTCTCTGGTGCCCCAGCACTGAAACTTGGAACAAGTGAGTCAGAGTAAGTTCATGCATGAGCCCTTTAAGAGGAACTGCCTGAGACTCCAGCAGCCTCTGTGTCACTCAGCCACAATCCCCACTGGTTTTTACAGCCTGAAGTTGTGGGGACTTCTCTTCCTGGCACTGGAACTTGGGGGCCTGGTGTGGGACTGAGACCCCTTGATCCTCTTGGGGGAACTTTATAACCGAGATCGCTCTCCCAATTTTTATCTGCCACATATCCATTCTGTCTCTGCCCCTCCTACCACTCTAGCTGTGGCTTCTTCTTTATATCCTTAGTTATAGGACTTCTGTTCAGTCAGATTTCAGGTGGTTCTGAATGATGGTTGTTCCATAGTTTAGTTGTAATTTTAACATGCTTGTGGGAGGATTTCAGTACCACATTGACCTTGAGAGGAACTGACCTGGTGACTATTTTTATAGCTGGTTATTTGTACTTCTTCATCCCTTCTCAGAATTTAAATTCACTTTTTATCTGTCAGGATTCTTGAGATATCACATAACCATGCATATGCCATGATGCACTTTATTTAGAAGTTACCCCTAAAACACTTTCTGATACTTCCTCTTAAAACACTATCTGATTTCTTGTGATATTAGAGTGACGAAGGGTTCCATGATTATCTCTCAACACCACTTCAACTCTCTAGCTCAAAGATTATACAAAAGAGGGAACTCAAAAGAAAGGTAGAGCTCTCTGCTGGATGCTGACACTTCCAGGAAGTTCTGCAGGAGGCCCGAGCCTCCCCTTCTCCTGTTGCTCAGGGGCCCTCAGGCCCACCCCACTCACATGTCTTTATCACTCTTCATGTATTCATTTTTCTACTTAGGGTGCACCTACCAGCAGGCTTTTTATTTCCTTTGCGGTAATCACAAAACTTCCAAGAAAGAAAATATAGCAATCCTCTGTGGTCTCTGCCATAATAAATAAAATAGTAAAATAAATAAAACATCTTATATAACTAAGATAATTTATATAATATGACATAAAAGATATGTGACCAGTTCAGAAAATAAAAAATTCTAACCCTTGGCCCTGCCTGGTTTGGCTCAATGGCTAGAGGCTTGGCCCGCTGACAGAAGGGTCTTGGGTTTGATTTAGGTCAAGGGCAAGTACCTCGGCTGCAGGCTCAATCCAGGGCCCAGGTTGGGGTGCATACGGGGGGCAACCAATTGATGTGTTTCTCTCAGATTGATATTTGTCTCTCCCTTCCACTCGCTCTAAAAAGCAATGGAAAAAAATATCCTCAGGTGAGGATTAAAAAATAAAACTAAAAACAAAAATACTAATACTTAGACACTGAATAAAGTGTTGTCTGCTCAAAAACTTTACTTTGGAAGATCAAGGCTGCTTTCAGCATTTGATGCCAACTCATTGTCAGAACCTAAGCACTTCATTCTCATCGAGAGACAACTGACGTCCTTTGAAGCAGTGTTTGGAAACAGCTAAAATTCATTTAGCTTCATACATAGTGATTAAGGTGGGTGATTCTGTGAGGAATCAAAAAGGAGGGATTAATTCCAAGAAGCAAGGCGAGTATATAAAACTAAAAATGAAAGCTAATAGAGCCCGTTGCTTCTTGATGGAATACATTCCAACCAATTGGATTCCAGGGGTGTGTATGTGTGTGTGTGTGTGTGTGTGTGTAAAGTTAATGGTTGACAATACATAGAGGGCTCAGTTTGGCCATCCGGCATGGTTCCTGGAGAGACACCTTGATTAGTTCCACCTTCTCCTGTTCCAATGATATGGTACATGGCTTTTACCTCTTCAACAGCATAGGCTTCTTAAGATAAAATTCTGTTCATCCACTGTCACCGACTCTCCCCATGGCCTAGCTCATGGCCTTGCACATCCTGTGTACTCGGTTATTTCATCTGAACGATCGAATGAGTGAGTGTGTAGTGTGCTTTTGTTTTCCTAATTCTGGCTGGGTGTGGGTTCCTGAGCCTACTTCTCACTGACACTGTCTGATTGCCTAGAATGCTCATTTCCATGTCCCGCATTCTATGCGGGCCTCAGTTTTCCTTTGCTAAATTATTCTCTCAGGCCTACTGTCCCAGGTACGTAGCAGCCATGTCTCAATATACTTTTCCTGTGACATACGGAGGAAAGCCAATAGAATTTGGTGGCTGATTGGATCAGGGGCCTCTTACGCTTCAGGTCTTTAGGCAGTTGATGTTGTCACCATTTATTGTGTTACTGGTCGTGTACCATCTCAGGGGAACTCTGCAGCTAGGCAGAGTCCGATGCTCTAACGTCCTGGTCTCCAAATGTTGGTCAGCTCTTCCATACCTTTGACTCTGGCAGGCATTGTAGAACCATGAATAAAAGTACTATATTTGACATAAAAAAGGCTTTGGTGTTAGATATTAGATCCATCTCTTCCTAATCGGCAAGTTTCTTGGTCTAGTTAAGCTCCTCAGTCTTCTGCTTTCCAAATCCAATATAAGAATGTCTCCAGGAATGCTCTAAGTTTGGAGGGGAGCAATGCTTATAAAGGCTTTATTGGGTATCTGGCCCTTTAGGCACTCAATACTTCAATACATTATAATTATAAGCACTATTTTCATTGCAAAGGAAATAATTCAAATCTCCATGATTTAGAAACACCTTTCTCTGAATAGATAGATGGTCTTCCTGTCTCATAGGAAAAATAGAAATTTTTGCCCAGAAATTTTCGAAATTTTCATTCACATCACTTACAAAATTACTTGTACGCACACAAATCAATCCTCTGTCCCTGCGGTTGCCACAGTGAGGTATAGCTCCTGCTTTCTAAGTACTGACTTCAAAATCCCCCCCTCGCCGCCTTCCCAGAAACCCCTTTATGTTATTATTTATGTTTATATTATTTTTTCTCTCTTCTTCTCATTATTCTTTAAACAAATTCAAAGTGTCTTGCCAGCCTTTAAACCAGTCTCGTTTGACTCTGTTTCCCCTTTGACCTCTCTCTACGCCTCATAGAATAACATTTTAGAAGAGCTGCCTGCTGTAGATTTGCCTTTTCCTCACTTTGCACCTGCAGCTCGGCGCATCGCCACCGGACACCCCCCTTGTCAGGGCCTTGAGATTGCTCTCACCTGTGCACCGAAGACCGGGTGGCTGAAGGAAACAGCCACAGCTGAAGGGCACAACCCGTGGGGCCAGACACTCGGTCTCGGGTCTTGTCTCCTACACGAGCTGGCTCTGTGGTCTTTGGAAGGTCACTTAAACTATCTGCGCCTTAGTGTCCAGATCTGTGAAATGGGAATACATTTACTTTACAGGTTTGTTCTGAAGATTACCGAAGTAATTTGTGTACAGTACTTAGAACAAGGGTCATCGCTGCCCAGTGTGGCTCAAACGGCTGGGCGTCTTCCCCTGCGCCAAAAGGTTGCTGGTCTGAGTCCTAGTGGGGGCCCGTGCCCAGGTTGTGGCCTCCATCCCTGGTAGCCCATCCAAGGATCTTCCACTCGCGATGCTCCTCTTTCTCCCTCTCCCTCTCCCTTCCTCTCTCTATAAATCAATAATAATAATATATATATACACATACATATATATGTGTGTGTGTATGTGTGAATATATATATGTATGTGTGTATATATATATATATAAAAGAACAAAGGTCAGCAAACTTAAGCCAGCCTATTGCCTGTATTTGTTAATAAAGTTTTTAAAAAAATTTATCTTTATTGTTGAAAGTATTACAGATGCCCCCTTTTTGTTTCCCCCATTGACCCCCTCCACCCTAATACCGCCCCTCCCCAGGCCTTCCCCACACTATAGTCTGTGTCCATGGGTTATCCATGTAAGCGTATAAAATCACTGGCTAATCTCTCCCACCCCCCACCCCCCACCCCTCACCCCCCACCCCCGCTTTCCCTCTGAGATCCCCCAGTCTGATCCATGCTTCCATGGCTCTGGATCTATTTTGTTCTTCAGTTTATTTTGTTCATTAGATTTCACAGGCGTGAGATATGTGATACTTGCCTTTCTCTGGCTTATTCCGCTTGGCATAATACTCTCCAGGTTAATAAAGTTTTATTGAAACACAACCACGCTCACCCCTCTAGGGGCTGTCAATAGCTGCTCTTCCACTTTAAGGACTGAGCTGAGCACTTCTGACAGGGACTGTGCGGCTCACAAAGCCTAAAATACTTACTCTTTGGCCCTTTATGGAAAATCTGCTGGACCCTGGCGTAGCTCAATGCCTGGCATGTAAGAAGCACTCCGAAATATTTGGCAGCATTATAACTCAAATTTGGGTGCTATTTGCCCCTCCAGGCATGTCTCTTGTCTGGCACGACACCATGCTCTTCTGACTTCTCCATTGCACCCTACCCTGCTCTTAGCTCCCTCAGGACTTTTTACCTTTTCTTCCAGAGAACTCGCTGTTGCTAGGACCCCCAGCCCTCCTGTTATCACCTCCACCCCACTCATTTCATGGAATGCATTCATTCCCTCTCTACCCAGTCTCATCTCCTATACTTTGCTTTCCCCTATGCTGAATATTTCCAAATTTTGTCTACAGTTCAAATCTTTCTCTTGGTCTTTAGACATATTTACCTTACCTGTTTCTTGGAAATCTTTACTGGGGCAGACTTCACATGTGCTATGCCTGAGCTCACCCCACGCTCTTGCTTACCTGGCTCCTGCACTCACGCTCCTGGGCGAACTGCCACATGCTCCATTGTCACCCCTCCAGTGTTCCACGTTGCAGGGAGAGTGGGATTTTCAAAGCACGAATCTATCCATGTCATTCTTGTGGTTCCCCACAGCTCAGGATAAAAACAGGAATTGCTTTAGCGCCACTGGTCTCCAACACCCCCTCTCTCCTGTTTCCTAAATTCCCATTTATAATGAGACTCAAAAATGGCATTTTCCCTCTTGCTTCTGGGACATGCGCTACAGTTGCCTCCTCTGCCCTTCTTGCAATGACAGCAGCCTTCCTTTCCCGCATCCACTGCATTCAGGTCAGTGTGGCTAATGTTTTTCCAGAGAACCAGTCACATTTTCTTACTAAGAGGGCCCTGATTTTGTTTATAGTTGCAAATGTCGAATTTGAAACAAAGTGAAACAAAACAAACAAATATAAATTACAAGTAGTGGTGCATGATATATAAATGGACATAGTTGCCATGCTGCTTATTCTTGCCTGGGATATTGATACAATGCTCGGAGCTGCAGCAGCCACTTTGACCCTTGAATAATTCTAGTGACGGTAAAGATCTAGTCATCATTGCCAGTCCCACAGCCAAATCTTTCTTTACCAGCAGAGCGGGAATATTGACTAGGAAGTACTTCTAAGAGTTGAATAGAGCATAAAGATTTTTTTATATTTTTCTTATTACTTTCTAAATGATTCTGGCTTTCACAGAGGAACCCCTCATTAGCCCCATGCCCCTAAGCACAATGAAATACAGGTTATTTTACAGAACTCTTGGTAGCCTGTTCCCCACCACTTACTTTTAATACCAGGAATTAGCAATTTTCAATTTCACTAGAAGACACTGTGGGGAAGACAATTGCTTTTTATTAAGCATGATTCCAAGTATATTATCACATTTAATTATAGTAATAAACTCATATAGCAGGCATTATTAGCTCCATTCTACAGACAAAAAGAATGAGACCAAAGCAAATAAAGTAATATGTCCAAGTATATTTAATTTGTATTACTGGAGTCAAGACTTAAACACAGAGACTTAATATCTGTGACCCCAAAGCCTATGATGTTAACTAATCCTGTACTCTTAGGCTCATCACAGAACACATTGCAAGGCTAGGCATTATCTCATTTAACATCTGTCCCGCCTCACACCTTCATGTTATAACCAGTGTTTGATGTAAATGCCATATTTTCTACCTCTGAGTCTAGCACGCATTTGTTAAATAAAAACTTACTGGCTCATTTCTTCTAGAGCAAGATTACATCCTGCACCAGTGAGTGGAACCCGGCCGCTGTTATAACAACATTGTATTCGTTGGCTTTGGGCAACATCTCTACATCGCTCCCTCTTGTGTTCTGTTCAGCTTGGAGATCCTGCCTTTTTTTTTTCTTTCTTCCTTTTGGCTGAATCAACATGTGAACCTCATTTTGCAGGATTTGTTAAAATTATAATTAAAATGTTGTATAAAGGTTCAGGCCAAGTTGGCCTGGATCCTGGAACATACTCTAAGCAAAACCTCAAGCAACATAGGTTCCCAGAGCAGGTTTACTCTCTGGGATTCCCTCCCAGTTGCTTTCACCTGATATTTTGCCTATTCTGCTATGAAATTCCTCAGAGGAGTGAAACAGTAGCTTGCCTCATTAAGACTCATCATTTACAAGATGTTGACAAATGTTGGCATTTATCCTGTTAACGTAATAAATGTGAGAAGAATGACCACTTGGCAGAGACGGTTCCACGTAGAACGCGGCGAGGCTGAGAGGGAGGCTGCTTCCTCGGGTTGTCTCAGGGGCTTCGTGCAGGGCTGCACATTGGAATATGTTTTGGAAATAATACTTATTTCTTCTTTTCTCCAAGTATATAATTTTTCTTTTTTTCTTTTTTGGCAATGGGCAGCCAAGGTTGCTCAAGACATGATCGCACCTCGAACTCAGAAAAAAATCCATAGAAATGCTTATTTATTTTTTTCACCATCACAAAGTTTTGAATTTTCTCCCTTTGGGAAGAAAATCCTTATTTTTGCTTTAGTTTTTTAACAGTTGATTGTCCTTTTTGCACTGTGTATCGCTGCCTGACAGTGACACCTTTTTTGTTGGACATGAATGAGATGAGAAAGACGGTGCCACTCTCAGGCGTGGGTGCTGGGCCTGATCATGGTCACCCCTCACGAACGTCAAGGGCTTTCCAACACCCCAATGTGAGTCCCACAGGCTGAAAGCGCCGGTGCACACTGGTGGCCCTCCTGGCAACTGTCCTGGCAGCCTAGTAAGTTTGGTGGCCGTCTCCAAGAGCCTTTTAGGGTCAGGGTCTACACGAAGATAGTGGAGTTCAAGCCTAAAGCCACCCACTAATGACCTCAGCCTCCCCAGTCTCTGGCCCTTGGACCACTGGGGCTTGTTTGTGCTCCCTGAAGGCTTCTGTGCTCCAGTCACTCAGGTCTGGACTGTCTGCAATAAAAGTCCTCGAGGAGTCATCTGAATTGCTGTCATCTGTAGTCAGTCAGTTTATCCACTGACAAATAGGGCAGGAGCCTTGGGGGGCCCTTAATTCTGCCAGGGTTCGTTGCAATTTTCTCTTCAGTCTAGAAGGGGTTCTGCTGAACACAGGTGAAAGTCTGCGAGAGTTCCCACCTCAGCAAACATTTCCAGCTCCATTTACAGGGGTGGACACAAAAATACCCTCGGAAGCACCGTCTGTTATTTTGCACACTGTTAAATGCGGTTTCATTGGGGTTTCACGTTTCCAGAAACCTGGCTTTGAGCTCGGCTGCCAAACTCAGGCCCAAAGGGTTTCCCAGAGCGCTTGGCTAGAATAACCCATTCACCCCCATGAGGATGAAACTTTAAGAATGATTTAGTTCTTGATTGAACCTTTCTACTGTGAAGTTACCACAGGATGCATTTGGGTTTTGTTTTGGAAAAAAATCTTTCAATAAATCTGGGCAAGTAATACAAGATGACAGGAAGCGCACTTCCGACGGCAACGGGGACCTGGGGTTTCTTGTCCTCCAGAAACAGAGGCCTCGGGTTCTCACTGGAGAAGTGATCCAGTTTCAGGGGTACAGCGTTTATGGAAATTGATATTCGCCAGTTTGAAGCTTTGCAGAATAAGGTCACTTTAAACCTATAAACTGATATAAATCGCTCTTTTCTTGCATGCTTTTGTTTGCTGTTGGGAGCCTGCCAAGTTCAAATAAAAGACCAGCTACAGAATTAGCTCACACAAGCCCAGGACAGGAAAAACTGATGATCATAGTTTTAGGATGTTCCTTTCTGCCTTCAGCCCCAGAGAACAAGGTGCCCTCCTGTGTCAAATGGACACATAGCTCCAGGTCTTCCCACAATTTCCAGATTTAACGATAGCACATATTTTAAAGGTGAGGTTCATTTGTGTGTGAAAGGAAAGCATCCTGGTAGCAAGGCCTCACATGCTGACAGAGATATGAGATCACTCTAGCCCATACCCCCCCCCTGCTCTGCTTCAACATGGAATGCTTGAGGACCCCAATTACCGATAACGTCGAATCCAGGGGGGATGGTTAGGTTTTCTGTTGGGGGCAGAACTGTAGAACGCTTCTGTGACCAAAACTTGAAGACGGCTAGATTCTAATAGCTTAGAACTTTCTCCATTAAGTAAGCCTGGTGTGAAATGAATTTTTTAAGTCTGAGGGATGCTGGGATGTGGGATTTGTGGTGACTGGACTGAGAACACAGAGGCTGCTGATGTGAAGGACCTTGCTCCTGGGGTGCAGCGAGGGGCCTACCGGTGTGGCAGCAAGATTGAGGGGAGGAAGAGGAGCGCTAATGCACGACCAGTGGTTACACGAGGCTGGCTTTCCCTCTTTTCCAGCAATACTATATTATATTCCATTATGTTATTGATTCTCGGGATATATTTTCCAGGTAGCAGCACCATAATTTAATACTAACATGTAATATTTTCATGTCAGTTTTCTTTCAATCAGATATGGATCACTTATGGAACACTACAGAAAACGGAAGTTGTACTTTTTAAAAAGAATATTCTTATTGATTTTTAGAGAGAGGAAGGGAGAGGGAGAAAGATAGAAACATTGATGAGAGGGAAACTTGGATCAGCTGCCTCCTGCACGCCCCCTACTGGGGATCGAGCCCGCAAGCGGGGCATGTGCCCTGACCGGGAATGGAACTGGTCCATTGGACGACACTCAACCATTGAGCCACACCGGCCTAGCAGTTGTACTTTTTTTATTTGGTCCTCAGTCATGATTAATTCTTGAGTAAAACTACAAAAAACGTAGGAGGATGGAAATGGAATACGATTTATTTAAATGTCCAGTTATCATACAGGAAACAAAATTTTACAGTTGGGGAAATACTTGATTTTGCATCCTAAAAGCTAATTTGATAAAATAATATGTTAGTTCTAATTACTGTTGTGACACTTTACATATAGATATATCATGACTTTTACTCTATTCCTTTATATTAAAATAGATGCAATTTCAAAATCCATTTATTCAGCAAGCATATTAGATGCTATTTAAGTTTTTTAAAGCTATTTAAAAATTCAGATATATGCCCAGCCAGGCATGGCTCAGCAGTTGATCCAGGAGATCGAGGCACATGCCCGGGTTGTGGGCTCGATCCCCAGTCGGGGGCATTCAGGAGGCAGCTGATGAATAACTCTCTCATCATTGATGTTTCTCTCTCCCTCTTCCTTCCTCTCTCTGAAATCAATAAAGATATATATTAAACATAAAAATTTAGATATAACTGACAAATATCATTTTATTAGTTTCAGGTGTACAACATAATGGCACTTGCATATATGATGAAATAATCACCACAATACGTCTAGTTATGATCCATCACTATATATAGTTACAATTCTTTTTCTTGAGGACTTTTAAGACCTACTCTCTTAGCAACTTTGAAACATACAATCCAGTATTGTTAATTGTAGTCACCAAGCTTTTCTAAAAAAAGGCAATACTCTTCCATTTCTTCAAAGTTGAGTCAAGTACATAGTTACATGTGTGATGACATGAAATGTTGGTTTGGTAGAGTTAGACTTTTTTGAGAATAATAAAAATAAAGATTCTGGAAAATATTTGTAATTAATCTTGTGTTAAACTATTATATATCTTGTTAAAATATCTGCATGTGTGTCTATATATATTTAGAGAAAGCCTAAAAGACATGGACATCAATTGCAAGGCATTTATGATTAATGTATAAATAACTAATGTACATGGTATAAATTATATTTCTAAATGATGACATGGGAGTTTAGGAAAAAACAAAAGTTAGTTTTCTGGCCCTGCCAGTGTAGCTCAGAGGTTGAGCATCGACCTAGGATCCAGGAGATCGAGGTTGGATTCCCGGTCAGGGCACATGCCCAGGTTGTGGTTCGATCCCTGGTCGGGGGCCTTGCAGGAGGCAGCCGATCAATGACTCTCATTATTGATGTTTCTATCTCTCTTTCCCTCTCCCTCCTTCTCTCTGAAATCAATAAAGACATATTTTTTAAAAAAATCGTTTTCTGGCTAATGGACTCATAATACTGGGGAGAAGGCTTTCTTGTCGGGCTTTGCAGTGTACATGATTAGGAAGCGCAGACATGGAGGAAAAGCACTGCAGGTACAGGATGTGAAGAGGGCCAGGGTGAGGGAAGTGGGCCATGGGACACTGCCCACGGTTGGTGTCAGTCTGAAGGGCGACCCAGTTCAGAAGCCAAGTTTAGCCAAGACTGACTGCCGCAGTGATAGCAATGCAGCTGACGAGTGTCCACTGGACGGCACAGCGGTTGAGGAAGGCACAAGATACCTTAGCTTAAACAGGAGAGAATCAGGATAGGGACTGTGTATTAGAACATTTAATTTGACAGAGGTATGACAGAGAAGTTGAAAGAGGGAGAATTTAAGGCGGGTCATCCAGTTAGGAGGCCATTTCAACAGCCCAGGTGAGAACATCGAATTGCAGATGTCAAATGTTCATACTGGGAACACTTCCAAGACAGGATGAACAGGAAGCAGAAGTGATTTTATACGTGGGTGGAAGCAAGATGAACATAGAGCCACAAATAAGCTCAAGGCTAATTCAAAAGGAGAATGGAGTGAGGACCGCCAAGGGTAGAACCTTGACAAGTACTATGTCGAGGAAGCTGTGGAGAGAAGTGGATCCAGAAATGTGTCCTTTCCAGCTGACAGTGTGAAACTATGTACCAGTCACATGAGTGTATGAGCCCTTAATACTTAGTAACTTTATTCCAATCATAGCTGCAAAAACATCACTCCAGAATCTCAGTGTCTCCACTCAATATAGTGCCAATAACCACAGTGGTAATCACATCAGCAAGTTCAACCTATTGAAACCTGGAAGTTGGGAAGCAGAACAAATCTTAACCAGAATCAATCAGTGTAATCTAAGTGGTGACCGAGGGTGATCATGCAAATATAAATATGATTGTCTGTAAGCATAGTTATCTGCCACGTACAATGCCAAGTGAATGCTGTCATTGGTATTAAAAACACTAAATATATTTATGACATACATTCAGCTCCTAGGTATGTAGATTTTACCTTGGACTCTTAATAAATTACATGTTAAGAATTAGTAAAAGATATCTGGGAATTTCAGAGCAATACTTACACCAATGTGAACTCGTATCCAATCCAACGTTGTACATCTCAAATGACTTAATTAGGGCACACCAACAGTTAATCTTATTGGAATTTACCATTTATATTCATCCCACCGACGAAATCTATTTTCTCAAATTTTCTTGCAATGTGTCTGGGTTTTTATAACCAATAACTTAACTCAAACATCACAATTACAGAATTTAGATTTGTCGTAAAGCCCCAATTGTCAACTCAACACTAACTATATCAAAATTTTTTTCAAAAGAGATATTTAAAAAATGTTATTATTATCCTGAGGGTGGAAAAATATCTACCTGAGTGACCGAAAATCACAGTGGGGAATTCAGTAGGTAGATAGTGAAATGTAGACGCTCCAAGCTGAAAATTTCAGGTTCTATTTCCAGATTGCTTTCTTCTTTATGCTAATTCTCTGTAACAGAGCTAGGAATCCTTGTCTTTGATTGTGAGTAGAAGGAATGACAAGAGATGAACCTCTTGAGGAGACAGTCTGACAGCCTTTAAATCAAGGAGGATCTCTCTTTTACTAAGCATGAAGATTAAACAGACTAATTAATCTATGCTTTAGACCACCCACTCCTGGGAGAACACATCAGAGTTCCATCAACAATGGCCAGGTCAGGGAACATGCTTTCCTGTCAACTGGCAAGTCTCCTGTTATCGCACTGAAGGTCTTGTTGCTCTCTGGGAAATACTCTGTCTAATGGAGACAGATGTCAGTCCACATGATTTAATGGTTTGTCACCAGGATCCAAGAGGTAAGAGCTCTTCAACCAATACAGTATTGAAAAAGTGTGCTGCGTATTTTATATTCTGCAATCAGTCTCCTTCCTTCAATGGTCAGTTTTATTTTTAACAGAATTTTTTATTCTACCTGTCAAAATGTTCCTATGGGAAGGCAATATCTAAGGTGCCAAGTGCCTTCAGAGTTTCTTAAAAATGCCTTGCTCTATCACCATTCAGTAGATATGAATGTTCATTTTTTAAAAAGATTTTTAGAGAGAGAGGAAGGGAGAGGGACAGAGAGAGAGAAACATCAATGTGAGAGGAAAACATCTATCTGCTGCCTCCCACATGCCCCCCACTGGGGATCGAGCCTGAAACTTGGGCATGTGCCCTGACCAGGAATCAAGCCGGCAACCCTTTGATGCCTGGAAGGACACCCAACTAACTGAGCCACACCAGCCAGAGCTGAATGTAAATTTTAAGAGACTTAAAGCTTTCAAGAATCCTGAGTCACATTTCTTCTCAATTCTTATTTATATCTCAGGATTAATCATAATTTCTGATGCATTTATTTTGAAGCTGTTAATTTTATCTGAGGCAGGTGGTATATGCTTAATATATAGAAAAACATAACTACACATCTTTTCCTTCCTCTCCAAGAGCCAGTATTATTCTGGAAAGTAAAGTTATGTAAAAATCTCGCTGAAGTAACAAAGCAGATATTAGATTTTGTTCTAAAACGAATCTTGATGGTGCATATCGTAATGAATAGAAAATAAGAATTTCTTTTAATTAAACAATTCCTTGTTTCAATTAAACAAACTCCCGTTTGCTTCATTGCCATCCTCTGAGTGTGGGCAACTTTCCTCTCCTGTTCTGTTATTTCCCCTTGGTTCTCTGCTGAACTTTTGCAAAGAGGATAACTGACTCTGAGTGCACATCACTTAATTTTAATAAAATATTAGTGTCTGATCTTTGACTCATTAAATGAGAAGGTTTGTCATCTTTGGCTTGTTACTATTTAACATTGCAGACCTGTCACTCATAGTTCCAACGCGCAGCGTTCCCTGAAACATTCGTGAGCAGTACACACAACAGAGTCAGCATTAGTTTAGCAGGGAAAAGCCAAATGGTTTCATTTCTAGGACAGAGATGTGTCCTATTCCTAGATCACAACTATTGATTCTGGGAACCAATCTACAAATTTTATTAGTTATTGATCAGTCTGTATTAATTCATAAATATATGTTTTAATTTCAAAATATAGATACATAATCTACAATTAAAAAATTAAACATTTAAAAAACTTGCTTTTCCTTTGAAACTGTAAATGCTTTTAATGTACTCAAGCTTGAGTCTCTGGTTTAATGGTGACAAAAACATTGAAGGAAGCTGAGAACAAGCAAACTCACCCCTTTCTCAAGTCTCTGTGGAGATTAATGTAAACTCCACACAGGCTTATCCATGGTAAGTTCTGTCAAAATAGCCAAAAGAGTTGCGGCGTCTCCCTCGAGGAACATAGAGTGTTGCAGGGCGATGTGAAAACACCCAGTAAACAACTAAAGGACACATCCAGGCCGCCTGGTAGTGACCCACGCAGTACAGGGCAGAGCGTTTAAACGAGTACTGAGGAATTCAAAGTCCAGAGAAGCGTGACCCGTGCCAACAGCAGGAAGGAAGCCTGGGTCAGTGCTCGTGGGCTGAATGAAGGACTGAGTGGGGGGGAGGCACCGAGGATGGGCTGAGTGGGGGGAAGGCACTGAGGATGGGCTGGGTGGGGGGAGACACCGAGGATGGGCTGAGTGGGGGGGAGGCACCGAGGATGGGCTGGGTGGGGGGAGGCACTGAGGATGGGCTGAGTGAGGGGGATGGATGCACTGAGGATGGGCTGAGTCGGGGGAAGGAACTGAGGATGGGCTGAGTGGGGGGAGGCACTGAGGATGGGCTGAGTGGGGGGAGACACTGAGGATGGGCTGAGTCGGGGGGAGACACTGAGGATGGGCTGAGTCGGGGGGAGGAACTGAGGATAGGCTGAGTGGGGGGAGGCACTGAGGATGGGCTGAGTGGGGGGAGACACTGAGGATAGGCTGAGTGGGGGGAGACACTGAGGATGGGCTGAGTCGGGGGGAGACACTGAGGATGGGCTGGGTGGGGGGAGGCACTGAGGATGGGCTGAGTGGGGGGAGACACTGAGGATGGGCTGAGTGGGGGGAGACACTGAGGATAGGCTGAGTGGGGGGAGACACTGAGGATGGGCTGAGTCGGGGGGAGACACTGAGGATGGGCTGGGTGGGGGGAGGCACTGAGGATGGGCTGAGTGAGGGGGATGGATGCACTGAGGATGGGCTGAGTCGGGGGAAGGAACTGAGGATGGGCTGAGTGGGGGGAGGCACTGAGGATGGGCTGAGTGGGGGGAGACACTGAGGATGGGCTGAGTCGGGGGGAGGCACTGAGGATGGGCTGGGTGGGGGGAGGCACTGAGGATGGGCTGGGTGGGGGGAGGCACTGAGGATGGGCTGAGTGGGGGGGATGGATGCACTGAGGATGGGCTGAGTCGGGGGAAGGAACTGAGGATAGGCTGAGTGGGGGGGAGGCACTGAGGATGGGCTGAGTCGGGGGGAGGCACTGAGGATGGGCTGGGTGGGGGGAGGCACTGAGGATGGGCTGAGTCGGAGGGAGACACTGAGGATGGGCTGAGTCGGGGGGAGGAACTGAGGATAGGCTGAGTGGAGGGAGGCACCGAGGATTGGCTGAGTGAGGGGAGACACTGAGGATGGGCTGAGTCGGGGGGAGGCACTGAGGATGGGCTGGGTGGGGGGAGGCACTGAGGATGGGCTGGGTGGGGGGAGGCACTGAGGATGGGCTGAGTGGGGGGGATGGATGCACTGAGGATGGGCTGAGTCGGGGGAAGGAACTGAGGATGGGCTGAGTGGGGGGGGCACTGAGGATGGGCTGAGTGGTGGGGAGGAACTGAAGATGGGCTGAGTGGGGGGGAGGCACTGAGGATGGGCTGAGTGGGGGGGAGGCACTGAGGATGGGCTGAGTGGGGGGGGAGGCACTGAGGATGGGCTGAGTGGGGGGGATGGATGCGCTGAGAATGGGCTGAGTGAGGGGGATGGATGCACTAAGGATGGGCTGAGTGGGGGGGAGGCTCTGAGGATGAACTGTGTGCAGCGAGGGGTGATTGCAATTTGGGGGTTGGCGTGAGCTCTTGAGGAAAGACCAGTGAGAGAAGAACTGGAGCCCAGAGAGCTTTCCCCCCCTCAGTCTGGAGGCTCCTTAATGGGGGACCCTGAGGAATTTATGTGCTTCTTCTTTCTCCCTCAAGCTTTTGCTTGTTTTCTGGAAATTTCCATGTATTTCATGAGAGCACAGACTGATTGACTGCACAGGGTGACAGAAGATGTGTCCTGGGAGACAGTGCGGATGTGGGGTTACCACAGACCTGCCAAGCTTGGTGCTTGGCTTTTTCTGTCTCTGGACACCTGAGACCCTAGATGGTGACCAGTGGTCCTGCCGCGGCCAAATCGGATCATGTTTGCTCTAAATATTTCCTTCTTTTAGCAAAGTGGCGACGTTCTTGGTGGCCTACGCGGTTGAGTCTCAGTCCTAGTCGCCCCCGGTGTGGCTGGTGGTGAGAGCAATGGGAAGGAAGCAGAGTTCCAGCCCCTCCGAGGCAGCCCAATCCTTACTCTTCACGGGCCTCAGGCTTTTTATAGAAAGTGAGGAGGTTGGGCTAGAGTGTCTCCAAGACTTCCCAGAAATTATTTCTTATTATTTCATATTTGTTCCAAAGGTAGAAGCGTTGATACAGCAAAGGATATTCTCTCCGCATTATACTTAATTCATACATAATGGAAGAAAAGAAATTGAAAGCCTTTACATTAAATTCATTAAATTTAATGTAGTCTTTTCCCTAGTCGTGCACCGTTGGAGCAGTGACACCTAGAAAACCCGGGGCAGGGTGGCCCTCAGCGCCTCACCAGGGCGCTGCAGTCCCCCGGGGGGGCCTAGTTTCCTGGCTGAATTTTCAGAGACCAGGAGAGGGTCCAACTCGCCTGCAGCAAGAGGCCGACTTTGAATTGGAGGCTCAGCAGACCGCAGGAGATAAAGGTGGGAGCCTGGGGTGGGGCTAGGTGGGGCCTGGTGTGCTGACTTTAGTTCTTCTGCTCTGCCCCACTCAGGAAACCAGGAGTTAAATAGCTGCAGCACCCACCTGGTGAATTAGCAGCACTCCTCAGACACCCGGATTTCCCTCTCCCGGTCCAGTCCACAGACTTAATTAGTCAGGCTGATTGAAAACTTAATTACACGCACTCCCGCAGCACAGCGAGTTAGGACGGTCACCGCGCTGAGCTTCGGGGACGTGGAGGAGAGGGGCCCAGTCAGGAGGCGCGCCCGGGCCGCGGGCTGTCACAGGGCCCTGCGCTCTTCTCGGGAAGCTTAGGAAGGTCACCGTTCTCACTGCGATGTGGGGTTCTGGTCGCCACGTTCCGTGAGACAATTAGAAAGATGACCCAGGGTTTAGGGGAGGGGAGGGGAGGGGCCGTGGGCCACCCGGAGGATTGCTCGCGCTTCACTTAGGCCCAAGGTGCTGGGGAGCCCGACACCACCCTGGTCTGAAACACTCAGGGAGATGCAGAGCTGTCCCTCGTCCCTCTGGGTGACATCGCGATGTCCGTAAGGCTTCCAGTGATATTCTTATGATGTTCCATACCCTCATTTTGGTGTTTATTGGAAAGATCTGGGAGACAGTTTGAAACCACTTGTAAATCAGAAAAATAATTCTGAGGAAAGCAAGTGAGGTCAGAAGTCTGAGGATTGGCATCCTTCACACCCGCTACAAAATGAACTATCAGATGGTCAGAGGAAATAAAGGAAATAAAGTATGGCCTGTCCCTCCCTTTGCTTCACAGAAATAGAAGCAGCTAGCAACAGGAAAGCCAAGTCCCGCGGGCTGAAGGAAGCGTGGAGTCCTCGCCTTCGGGACCCGCCTATACTCCATCAATGACTTCATTTCTAAAAGGGTTACAAACAGTGTTTTTTAAAAAATTTTAATCCTCACTTGAGAGTATGTTTAGGGAGAGGAAGGAAGAGAAACAGGGAGAAAGAAACATCGATGTGAGAGAGAGAGAGACATCCACCAGTGGCCTCCTATCCAGGATGGCAACTGCAACCTGGGTATGTGCCCTGATCAGGAATCGAACCCACCACCTTTTGGTGCACAGGACAACACTCCCCTCAAGTGAGCCACTCGGCCAGGGCTACAAACAGTGGTTTTATCCCAAAATAATCAGTGGGGTTTTTTCTTGCAACTTTTCTGAAAGACTTAAATTATATCATACAGACTATATACTTGTTACCTCTGCCCAGAGAATGCCAAATTTTCTAATTTGCAATTGGGCCAACATAATAAATTGATGCTATATTGTGAAGTGTATCTCTCATCAGACCAAATGCACATACTTGGAAGAACTGACACCTGGTTGGCCCCACTCGTGTGTTTCTTTCAGTTTCTGGCCACTGACTTAGTAAAATAAGTTTAAGTTTAAGATGATAACCAAGAAAAATTCATCTAAACCAAAAGAATTATAATATTAACTTCTTTTATTCCAAAGATAAAGAAAAATAGTTATAATTTCTCTAAAGTTAAATACAAAAATGCTTAATAAAGATTTAAGTGAAAAGTAAATATAACTTTCAGTTCTCCACAATGTACAGCTCATCAAATTCACAGCAGAGATAACCAAACATATCAAAGATGTTTAATTGGATTAGCCACTGATATAATCTCTTGAGCACATTCATTTGTCAGATGGAGACTTTGTCAGTTCAAAAGAAAATATTACCCTTGAAAATGTTAATTTGGGAAACATTTCAAAACTCTCCCTTATTCAAATTGCGGCAGACTGTTGACAAGGAAGTGCAGAGAGCATTTGCAGACAGCCCAGGGAGAGCCTTTCTCCTTCTCGGAATGAAGGCAGAGGGATGGGACAAGACTAATTTATCCATGAACATGGTCTTGCCAACAGGACATTAGCTTTGAGATCAGTGGCGTAAGTATTGTGTCTATGGTGGGTTCGATGATGGCTGTTCTTTATCTATGTTAAATTCTCATCTATGGCTTAAGATACCAAAATATATTTATAGCCCTTGCCCAGTGGCAATATCTAATCTGGAAAGATGGAATGCCATCAAGAAAAATATGTTTTGTCCTTTCTCTTGAAAGAAACAGTGACATGGCCTTTGGGACCAAGGAGTAGGCCACAGGACCCCCAGTTTAAGTCTCCAAATAAGAAAAAGAAGGGAGTGGGTGGGGAGAGGTGAACCAAAGAATTTATCTGCATCTATGCACAGCCCACGGACACAGACAAGAGTGTGGGGAAGGCTTGGGTGGGGGGTAGGAGTGGGGTAGAAGGGGTCAATGGGGGGAAAAAAGGGGCACCTGTAATACTTTCAACAATAAAGATAAATTGAAAGAAAGAGAGAAAGAGAGAAAGAGAGAAAGAGAGAAAGAGAGAAAGGAAGGAAGGAAGGAAGGAAGGAAGGAAGGAAGGAAGGAAGGAAGGAAGGAAGGAAGGAAGGAAGAAAGAAAGAAAGAAAGAAAGAAAGAAAGAAAGAAAGAAAGAAAGAAAGAAAGAAAGAAAGAAAGAAAGAAAGAAAGAAAGAAAGGAAGGAAGGAAGAAAGAAAGACATATGCTACCAGCAGGCCCCAGGCTCTAGGTCGCTGGGCTGTGTGCCTGTTGACTGTCTCTGAGAAACGAGACTTTCAATGTGACACCAGTGTTGCATTCAGAAAACCCTTCCCTCTTCTCAGGTCATTGTATTTGCTTTCTATGCTGTGTCATGAATTACCAAAAACGTAGTGTCCTGAAGCGGTGCTTATTATTACCTTACAGTTGCTGGAGGTCAGGAGTCCAAGCACAGCATGGCTGGGTTCTCTGCCCAGCATCACACGAGTGGGAAATCAAGATGTCTACAGAGCTGTGTTCTCATCAGAAGCTCAGAATCTTTTCTACACTCACTCAGGTTCTTCAAATAATTCAATTTCTTGCAGTTGGAGAACTGTGGCTCCTGTTTTCCTGTTGTCTGTCACCTGGAGATCTTTCTTTCTTTCTTTCTTTTTTTTTTTTTTAAATATATCTTTATTGATTTCAGAGAGAGGAAAGGCGAGGGAGAGAGAGAGATGGAAACATCAATGATGAGAGAGTCATTGATCGAGCCCGCAGCCCGGGCATGTGCCCTGACCGGGAATCGAACCCTGATCGCTGGATCCCAGGTCGATGCTCAACCGCTGAGCCACTCCTGGCCGGGCACCTGGAGATCTTTCTAAGCTGCTAGAGGCTGCCCTTATGTCACACCTATGTGGCTCTCTTACAGCACAGCATCTTCTTGAACTCCAGCAGGAGACTTTTCTTCGGTGGCTAAGATGGGGGTCCCATGATGTCACTCAATCACAGGAGCTGATCTCCTATAATCTTCGTCACATAACTAGTAAAAACCTGAAATGTTGCCCCAGATTCTGGGAGCCCAATATTAATTGTAATGCTGGTGTCAAGCGAGTGCAGCAACGCTGACAACTGTGGAGGCTGCAGAGGAAGCCAGGAGGGCACTGGCGAGGAGGTCCAAGGTCGCTGAGGTTCTCTGAGCGCTTCCGCCACCCCTGGCGCTCTGTCCCCGCACTGCCTCATATACTCCCCGCGGAAACCCAAGGCGTCCACCTCTGTTGACTGCCTAACTGTGAACAAGGAACTGGAACAGAGAGATGAGGGCACTTGCCCAGGGCTGCACAGCCAACACGTGGCAGGCCCAGGACGCAGCCGCAGGCGGCCTCACTCCACAGCCTGGGTCCTTACCTCAGAAGAAAGGGGTGCAGCAGACCCAACCATGGTACACATTCGAAAGTTTGCTTGTCTCTAGCCTTAAGGCCAGAAAGTATCTAAATAGTCCCTAGTTGATGAGAAACCGCTTAATATAAAAAGCACTTTTAATTCAGGAATGCATTTTATTTTTATTTATTTATTTATTTTTATCACTTTTATTTTTGTTTAAAATATTACAGATGTCCCTTTTTCTCCCCAATGACCCTCCCCCCCCCGTTCCTTCCCCCTCCCCAGTCCCTCTCCCCACCATTGTCCGTGTCCTTGGGTTGTGCATATATGCACATAAATCCTTTGGTTACTCTCTCCCCCTCCACCCCCTCTCCCCCTTCCCTCTGACAGTTCGTCAGTCTCAGCTATGCTTTCATGTCATTGAATCTAGGATTTGGGCTAAGAGGAGAATACATCATGGGTTTCTCCACGTGAGAGGGTAGAGCTGGGCTGGGGCAGAGCAAGAGCAAAGGACCAGAACCATGAGGCTCGGAGTTTCGATAGCGAGACACTAATGTCTGGTCTTCTCGGTACAGGGATAAGCCCTCCAATTTGACCTTGACCGTTAGGAGGCCATCATTTTAGCCTCACCTAAATTTTATATTGTTAATACAGTTGTGGTCATAGGTTGTCACGTCTACCTAGCATAACGTCTGAAATAGAGATAGACAAGGCATGCTATTCAGATTTATTAAACCCTTTCTTGAAAAATTAGATGAAAATTAGAAAATTTTCTGCATGTACATCAGACAGTAAAAGTCTGCTAAGGTTTAAAGGTATAGTTATTATTGCAAGAGAAAGTGCTGCACTAATTTCTGACAACCGTTAAAGCTGTTAATCTTATACACAAACCTACTATTAGGATCTCTCAGCTAAAAAAAAGAAATAGCCTGGCAGTTCAAACTGAAAGAAAAGTAAGTTAGCAAAATTCAGAAATAACATATTTTTTGAGCAACACGTGCTAATAAAATGTAAACGCCATTACATTCCTGTTTTATGTTTATTTTCTTATAACATTTTGGCTATTAGTCGTCATAACATCAAATAAAATATTTAAAACTGCAATCATTTCATATAGATTTTATATATGTAAATTTGCCTGCTTGCTAAAATGTACTTGTAACTCTGAAATCAATACTCGAAGCCGGCTTTCAGTCCCATTCAAACAGGCCCGGAGCAGCAAGAGATCCCAGCTGAGGTGCAACAAGGAGGCGGTTTCAGATCCCACGCGGTAAGCAAGGCTCCTTTTCACTGGGCCACTCGGTTTGCATTTTTGTGACTTTGGTCGGTGACCTCACTGTTTGCCGTGGCTCCTACGTGTGGGGCCGACTTACTTGCTATGTTCATATGAGCATGAGATGGCGGTGCCTTATGGAAAATGTACGTGCACTTCACAAGCTTCTTTCAGGCATAAGCTAGGGGCTGCTGGCCATGCGTTCACTGTTAATAAATCAGTAATATATATTAAAAAAAGTGTCTTTGAAAGAAACACACCAGAAAGATTAAGTATTAATCTGCTCATGAAAATGTTGAGGCCAGAGGCTTTCAAGAGCCTAACCTTGTATTTTCCCCAGGAGCACAGTGTCTGCAGTGACTTTTAGAAGATATTATCACTTACAAATATTAACTGTGATTCTAATTTTTAGTTATTTAGTTCCATTGGTCAATGAGTTTAAATTCTTGAAAATTCTTTATAATTTGTGAAAATGAATTAAAAATAGAATATCCATCTTGCCACTAGAAAGTTAAAAGAAGAAACATTTAGCGAAAATAAAAAATAAAAAAACTCCAAAATCCTGCACATGAGATAT
Source organism: Miniopterus schreibersii (assembly GCF_964146895.1). Classification (NCBI taxonomy): domain Eukaryota; kingdom Metazoa; phylum Chordata; class Mammalia; order Chiroptera; family Miniopteridae; genus Miniopterus; species Miniopterus schreibersii. The sequence continues at coordinate 58,037,150 of NC_138113.1, read as the reverse complement.
GTTCAATCCAAATATATTAATGAATACATAACATGTATTCAGTATAAAGAAAACATTAAATTACTGGGAAAATATGTGCCATACCCAAAATATCTTATTTTCCCCTTACCCCTAATAGAAAATGAACCTGTTTAAAATACAGTGATTGTAAGAGCAATGAGAAAGCTTATATTTTGTGTAATTTTTGTTCCTGTACTATAGCGCCAACTTAAATTCAGTGACCATTTTCATAGTCAAAATGTAATAATAATTACTTTTTTGGGGGGAAAGCTTCATATTTATTGCTATATCTCATAATGTCATCCTCTGATGGTGACGTTAGCCTTTTACTGAATGTTGATTTTTGACCCCCTCTCATTTGGTGTCCCACACTTGGCCACAATGTTTACTCAAGGGAACCTCTTCTTTGACCCAGTTTGTGCTTGCACCCCAAATTTTACAATAAGACATACCATATATAGATACATGTAGATAAGAAATGTAAGTCTTAGAATAATTTAAAAGTTCAATATAACTTTAATATTTGTATCAATTTCTATTGCTTTTAATAAGTACATGCCTAGCTTCCCAGCTCATTCATTCATTCAACAGACTCTTGTGTGCTAAGAACTGTGCCAGGAACTGAGGCACAAACCATGTTACAAGCTACAGTTCTCCTCTCGAGCACCCTTAAGTAGTCTGGGGAGCTCCTAGAGGGTGAAGAAAGGTTTTATTTAGTTATGCTTCATGGTGCCTCCAAGTGTCCCCTGTACTATGAAAACAGGGATAAACAGATCACGAGAAGCCACTATGGCAGGACCAGTGTGACAGGGTTCCCGTGAGGCTGCGTGAGGAATTTGAGGAAAACAGGTCTCGTCCATATCCCACTTGTACAGATTATGGTATAAGGTCCTTAATTATCATCTTCATGTGTACTTAAAATAAGCATTTACAAATATTTATTGGCCCTGACCATGTATTATTCATGCTTTTATCATCACTTAGAAAAAGACATCATTTTAGTGCCATGATTAAACAGCTAATGAGTTTGTTTTAGCAAAATGTATCCTCAATTGATTATGAATAAGCCTTTGAAACTATGCTTAGGATGGGGAGGAAAGATATTTTTACTCATTATTAGAAAAAAATGAGAACTCAAACATATTTGAATGCTCCTATAAATGTCAAGTTTTCTCTCCCCACCGTCCCCACATACCTGCAGCTCTGGGCAAATCTGTGTGATGAACGATGGCCATCTTCCAGCTATGTCTCAAATGTCATCAAAACACACTATGAGACCATGTATGAACTAGAACTTACAACTACTTTGTAGCTTATAAAATTGTCCCATGCGTGTTTTACTCTTTGCGATTGTTTTAGCCCTCTGAGGCTGCTATAACAAAAAATACCATAACTAGGTAGCTTATAAGCAACAGACACTTATTTTTCACAACCCTGGAGGCCAGAAAGTCACAAATCAAAGTGCAGGAGACTCAGTGTTCACATGGTGGGGGGGAGAGGGAACTTTTGGATCTTTTATAAGATCGCTAACCCTACTCACGAGGGCTCACCTTCATGACTTAATCACCTCCCAAGGTCCCATCTCCAAATACCATCATTTTGAGGCTTAGAATTTTTTTTTTAAGCCAAAAAAATTCTCTCTCTCTCCCTCTTTTTTAAATATTACAGATGTCCCTTTTTCTCCCCAGTGACCCATTCCACCCGGTCCCACCCCCTCCCCATGATTATATAAATTTGGAGCTGCGGAGGGACATAAACATTCTACAGCAACAGCTGCCTTAGGAATTTGAGATTTCTACTCTTCTGTAAATATTGTATGAGTTAGAGTTTTAAGGAGTCTGCTCAAATGATTCAAATAGCAAAAATTAGAATTTATACTCAATTTTAGATTTTTCCATGTAACATTTGTGGCTTTTCTGGTTTTCATGCATGCCAATTCTCATCTCTCTTGTGGAAATCATTAATCATTTGTTGGGCCAAAACCTTTACCCAAATAATGCTCAGGCAACCAGTGCTAAAGCCTGGTCAGCTAGCACTGATATCTCTGTTATCTGCACACACACACCATCCCCACTCCAGGGCTCCTGGGACTTCATGTTCCCACAGTCCATCTCATTCCTGAACCCTCTCCGGAGAGATGCACAGCATTTTTGGTGCACAATCTGCAATCAACTAGACTCAGGTCTCTCAGCTGCAAGTGGGAGATGCTGGGGTCTCTCACTCCAGTCCATAAGATAGCACCTCCCTCCCAGGTGGGAAATCCTAGGGTCTCCCACTCCAGTACATAAGACAGCACAGCCATCCCAGGTGCACTGCAGGGGAGGAGGTCAGACACCACTGAGGAATCTAGAATTTATGATGATCTCTCATAAGAACACAAAATAAGAAGTTAGCTCTAGATTTCAGAGTTTCTGACATGACTTCACATTCATTCCACTTACTAGCAGTCACTCAAGTCTTAGTCAGGGTTATAATAAAGGAAGATTTTTCCCCATGCTTGCCCCATTTTCTTTTTAAATATATCTTAATTGATTTCAGAGACAGGAAGGGAGAGGGAGAGATAGAAACATCAATGATGAGAGAGTCATTATTGATGGGCTGCCTCTTGCAAGCCCCCGACTGGGGCATGTGCCCTGACCAGGAATCGAACCACCATCTCCTGGATCATAGGTTGATGCTCAATCGCTGAGCCACGCCCGGCTGGGTATTTGTCCCATTTTTAAGTAGTAACACACACACACACACACACACACACACCACTTTCTGTTTCTTGAATTAGCAAGGTGGCCAGGAAGGTAGTACCATTGTGTTAAAGGGGAGGGGGGTGAGTGGGGGACATGTGCAATACTGTCAACAACATGACAATAACAAAATATATATAAATTCCACAAGGGTAGGGACTATGCTTTTTTGTTTGCTGTATCCCAAGAGCTAAAAATATTGCCTGGCATATAGCAAGTGCTCTCAGTATATATTTGTTCAAAAATAATCAATGAAAGCAACTTCAACTACCCTATGTATAATCAGTGCCAAATTCTGCCATAGCAATGCCATAAAAAACTGGCAAAGTGCCCTGGCCAGTGTGGTTCAGTTGGTTGGAGGGTTGTCCCATGCACTGAGAGGTCACAGTTCAATTCCTGGCCAGGGCACATATCCAGGTTGAGGGTCCAATTCCCTGTCAGGGCACATATGGGAGGCAACCCATCAATGTTACTCTCTCACATTGATATATTTCTCTCTCTATCTCCCTCTCTCTTCCTCCTTTAAAAAAATCAGTAACAAATTTTAAAAGCCTGACAAAATTTCTTTAACAGCAATGATGTGTATTTTACAAAGGTCTTCCCCATACATGAATTTTTTTTAGCCTTCATAAGAAGCCTGATTTAAGGTAAGTATTACCTCAATTGTATAGATGTAACTGAGATGAAAGTTCACATGTCTGGGATGTAAAGAAAAACATCAAAACAGATTTGGGCCCAGCCTGGCGTGGCTCAGCGGTTGAGCATAGACCTATGATCCAGGCGATCGGGGTTCAATTCCCAGTCAGGGCACATGCCTGGGTTGTGGGCTCAATCCCCAGTCGGGGGCGTGCAGGAGGCGGCCGATCAATGACTCTCTCATCATTGATGTTTCTGTCTCTCTCTCCCCCTCTCCTTTCCACTCTCTGAAATCAATAAAGATATATTTTTAAAAAAACAAACAGATTTTGGAAAGATATAAATTAGAAATAGATGTAGCCTGGCCAGTGTGGCTCAGTGGTTGACCATCAACCCCTGCACCAGAGGTCGATGTTTCAACCCCCAGCAGGGGGTGTGCAGGAGGCAGCCGATCAATGACATCATTGATGTTTCTATCTCTCTCTCCCTCTCCTTTCCTCTCTCTCTAAAAAAATAAATAAAAATATTTAAAAAGATAGATGTAGATATATCTATTTCATATTTAACTTCTGCCTCATCCTATTGCCCTAGAATGCAAAAAAAAAAGCAAAAAACAAATTTTTTTAATTCAGAACCAACATGCGTTTTATGGGCTCCCCCTGAAAGGCCGAGCCCCATAACTGACCAGGGCCTCCGAGCTCTCAGTCCCAAGTTGGGAGAAACTTGCTCTTTCACAGCCTGATTCCCAGACTTCACCCCCAAGCTCGCTTCTGTCTCCAGTGACTCGACCGCTTTGAGTCAAGGCCACACTGGTGCTCTGTGGGACTCTCACTGTCCTGACTGAGGGCTTGCGGGTGACTCAACCTAGTGCAGGGCCGCTGTCCTTGAGTCATCTAACCGGTCCTGTGTGGGATCGGAAAGTCCCCTCAATCTCCCTCCTTTGCGAGCCTTTCAACCTGCCTCCTTCACTTAGGAAGTCCAGCCTTTACTGCCCAGATGGGTGCAGAGCACATGCTTGACAAAATTAATATTCCAGCACAACTGAACCGGTGAGAATGCCTGTGACTATCAAGCCATGGCTGCAGCGGGCACCACTGTAGGCGAGTGGCACTGTAGGCATCTACTGTATATATCGAAATGTAACAAACAGCACAAAGAATGCCGCTGCCATCAAAATAACTCGCTGAAAATGTGTATAAATATCGTTGCGTGCACACAGTCTAACAAAGCTGCCGCAGGCCCAAAGGAGGTGGCGGATGTAAGTATTTTCTCTGCTCTCTCATTCTGTGAATCCAAGTAGTTGTGTCTCTCAGGGCTTAGGATGCCCTTTAAGGGACGCTGATGGTCACTCGCAGAACTGGGCCCTGTTACCTCGGACTCGTATAAAGACAAATCCTGTTTCTGGGGAATAAGCACATCCAGCCACGTCGAAGATAAAGCTGATCACAGGACACAAAGATCCATCGACATTTCTCCTTCTCAATTCAAAACCACCGTAACAAAGAAAAGAGAGCACCTCATTCAGTTGGAAATGTTGTCGAAAATCAGACCAAAAATGTCACAGGAAAACCAGTAAGAACTAGAATCAAGGGGACAGATCCCGAAATTATCCAGAAGAGTTTCTTCTAAAACGCCCATGACCCTGGTGAATACTTCGCCCCCGTGCGTCCACACAGGTCTGCCAGCAGGATTTCTAGGGTAACATGTAGACTTCTAGAAGAAAGAACCGCTTAGCTCGCCTACCTGTGTGTCCTGAAATATGTATTTAGCACAGCTGTTCCATTGTGTTAAACTCATCACAAAATGCAGCTTTCCTGTAACCCACCATTGATCTGCAGTAAGTGGAAACAAAACCTCTCCTTAATTAGTAACATCCAATCATTTTTTTACATTTCTGCAGAACACACACTGTGAACTGTTTAATGGACTATTATTTAGAAAAGTGGCAAAGAGCGCACCAAAAAAAAAAAAAAAAAAAAAAAAAAGGACATAAGCAGCAGTGTCAGTAAAAAGTATGTGTGAAATAACGCAAAAAAAGATGTTTCGTTAAGATGAGCTTTCCTGGCATTTTACTGTAGAGATGAGGTGCCCCAATTACTGCCAACAATGGAGATGGAGCCAGAGAGAGAGACTCATTGCCTTCAACACCCTTAACTGTGGACCAGTGAATGTGCTTATCTGCTCCTTTTTCTGCAGAACCTGCACGGAGGGGGCAGGAGTAAACAAAGGACCGAGTGGAGTAAATGTGTCACAAATTACCGCAAACACACTGTGACTCAATGCACTTTTCATTTCTCTCCTCATTAACTGTGTCTTGCTCAAAATGAGCTACTGGGTCCAACCATAATCAAGTCCCACAGTTAACAATCGACTTGACTGCTGGGGCAGTCGCCACCTCCTAGCTGCTGGGAAACAAATTTAGAAATAAAATGAGTTAAAATACAATTCACTCTGCTCTCTTTTCTGGGCTCAGATCATTCGAAGACCATCGAGGCCCCCAGGAACAATCCGTCTCCCTGTGAAAACGCAGGCGCTGTGCCCCGGCCAATGGGCATGCCCTCGGCCTTAGCAAGAGTGAGTCTGATTCCACAGTGAAAGGCCTTCCCCGTGTCTGGGGCACCGGTAGTTTTTCCGGAGGTCTTTATCTGAACAATAATAAAAGTCTTGCTAGGGAGCCAGGAAACAGGGAGAGAAGATGAAAAAAAAACAGCAAAAAATCCCTCAGATGGGTGTAAATGCCCTGTAATTTCAAGAGCATGTTATAATTTTAAAGCAGTTGGAAATCCCTTTTTGCTTTTGTTATAGCTTTCAAAACAAGAAAAATTGGTTTCAGGAATTTTTAAGTTTTGTGGGACTGGTTTTATCAAAGCAGCGATTCCCCAGCAAAGGTGTTGAAGGGCTTCCTTCCTGTTGAAGGGGTTTCGATGCTAAGCGGGGTCTTTGACTTCCCTGAGAACGCACTGAGGTGCCCCCAAGGGACTCAGTCACTCAGGAAAGCTGGGGTCTTGCCTCTTAGAAAGAGAAATGCGGGTATGAAAGGTCTCTCCTCCTTGGGCAGCGGGAATGTAAGGGAATCACGAAACGCACTTTAGATTAAGGCTAAACAAGACTAGATTTACAGGACATTGACAACAAATGACTCTGAATCTCGACCTTTATTCCATTTGAAATGTTAGGTCCACCCCCCTCGGCCCTTGCCAGACACCAGAAATGCTGACTGTCCCTTCTTGCCCCCTGTCACCCAGCTAGCACAGCCTGCTCTCCTTGGTAACCACCCTCTTTTTCTGCCCTTCAATCTATTTCCTCTTTGAACCTTGAAGCCTAAAGCCTTTCTTTCCTTTTTTTTTCTTATTTCATAAACTTATTTTATCTTTTGAATTACAGTTTACATTTAATATTACTTTGTATTAGCTTCAGGCGTGCTGTATACTGGTTAAACAATCATATGCTTTACAAAGTGTTCCCCCCAATATTTCCGGTACCCACCTGGCACCTTATGTAATTATTACAATATTATTGACTGTATTTCCTGTGCTGTACTTTATAGCCCCCTGACTGTTCTGTAACTACCAATCCGTACTTCTCAATCCACTCACCTATTTCACCCAGCCCCCCAACTCCCCTCCCCTCTGGTTACCACCAGTCTGTACTCTATCTACAAGTCAGTTTCAATTGTTTTCTTATATCATTCTTTAGATTCCACATGTTAATGAAGTCATATGGTATTTGTCTTTCTCGGGCTGACTTATTTTACTTAGCAAAAGAACCACTAGGTCCATCCATGCTGTCACAAATGGTAAGATTTCATTCATTCGTATGGCCAAATAATATTCCATTGTATACATGTACCACTTCTATTTTACCCACTCATTTATTGATGGGCACTTGGGTTGCTTCCATATCTTGGCTACTGCAAATAAAGCTGCAATGAACATAGATGTGCATATATTTGTTTGAATTAGTGTTTTGTTTTGTTCATAATGTACACCCAGAAGGGCATTCACTGTGTCATCAGGCAGTTCCACTTTTAATTTTTTGAGAAATCTCCATACTGTTTTCCATAGTGGCTGCACCAAACTAAATTCCCACCAGCAGTGCACGAGGGCTCTCTTTTCCCCACGTCCTCGCCAACACTAGTTGTTTCTTGATTTGTTGATGGTAGCCATTCTGACAGGTGTGAGGTGATATCTCATTGTGGTTTTAATTTGCATTTTTTGATGATTAGTGATGCTGAGTGTCTTTTAATGTCTATTGGCCATCTGTATGTCCTCTTTGGAGAAGTGTCTATTCAGGCTCTTTTCTCATTTTTTAATTGGGTTATTCTTTTTTTTTTGGTGTTGAGATGTTTGAGTTCTTTATAAATTTTATATGTTAACTCCTTTTCAGATGTATAATTCGCAAATATGTTCTCCAATTTGGTGGGTTGTCTTTTCATTTTGTTGATGGTTTTCATTTGCTGTGCAAAACATCTTAGTTTGATGTAGTCCCATTTGTTTTTTTTTTCTTTTGTTTCCCTTGTCTGAGAAGATATATCAGAAAAAGTATTGCTATGAGAAATGTCTGAGATTTTACTGCCTATGTTTTCTTCTAGTAGTTTTATGGTTTTGAGTCCTATATTTAAGTCTTTAATAGATTTTGAACTTATTCTTGTATATGGTGTAAAAAATGTGGTCTGGTTTTATTTTGTGGCATGTATTTGTTTAATTTTTCCAACACCAATTACTGAGTAAACTGTCTTTATACCCATTGTATAGTCTTGCCTCTTTTGTCAGATATTCATTGGCGATATAGATGTGGGTTTATTTCTGGGCTCTCTATTCTGTTCCATTGATCTATATGTTTGTTTTTATGCCAGTAACATGCAGTTTTGTCTACTATAGACTTGTAGTGTAGTTTGGTATCAGGTACCATGATTTCTCCAACTTTGTTCTTCTTTCTCAAGATTGTTGTGTCTATTTGTGTGTTTTGTAGTTCCATATAAATTTTTGGATACTTTGTTCTAGCTCTGTGAAATATGCTGTTGATATTTTGATAAGAATTGTGATGAATCTATGGGTTGCTTTGGGTAATATGGACATTGTAATGATGTGAATTGTTCCTATCCATGAACATGGTATATGCCTCCACTTATTTGTAACTTCTGTTTCTTTCTTTGGTGTCTTATAATTTTCCGAGTACAGGCCTTTTACTTTCTTGGCTCACTTTATTCCTGGGTATTTTATTTGTTTTTTAAGCAAATGAAAAATAAATATATTACAATCTTATTTTGTTTGTTTGTTTTTCTTTTTGATAGTTCATTATTGGTGTATAAAAATGCAACTAATTTCTGGATATTTATTTTTCATCCTGCTATTTTATCAAAACCATTTATCAGTTCTAGTAGTTTACTGGTGGAATCTTTAGGGTTCTCTATATACAATATTATGTTATCTGCAAATAATGACAGTTCTACTCCTTTTTTTCCCAGTTTGGTTACCTTATATTTCTTCTTTTTGTCTGATGGCTATAGATAGGACTTCGAGTATTATGTTAAGTAAAAGTGGTAAAAGTCTTGTTCCTGATCTTAAGGAAAACACTTATTTTTCCCACTGTGTATGATGTTTACTGTGAATTTGTCATATATAGCATTTATTATGTTGAGATTGTTTCCTCTATTTTAACTTTGCTGAGAGTTTTTATTATAATTGGGTGCTGGATTTTTTCAAATGCTTATTTTGCATCTATTGATGTGAGCATATGATTTTCATCTTTTACTTTGTTTGGAGCTATAAAGTGATCCACAGTTTGCAGCTGCCTGTGCTGGGCCTGGGAGTGTGTCAGAAGTGCCAAGCTATGCATCAAGGCTAGCTTCCACCAGCCCCAAACCTAGGGGGCAGTTCAGAAAAAGGCTCAAAGTTCATCAAGATTTGCAACTGCCTGCTTCCACCTGCCAACTGCCTGTTAGGTTCAGTCACTGAAAGAGCCTCTGACAGTAAGCAGGTGGCATGTGGTAGGTTTCAAGTGAGTCACCAGGTAGGGGTGAGTGGTGTTCACCAGATTGATACAGATTCAAACTCAATGCCAGGGATGGGTGTATGGCTATTTGGCAAAATTCCCAAGTTACAGCAAGGCCAGATGCCATCTGCCAGGTGCCTGCAGACCTTTGCAGTAGGGCAAGGGTCTCAAGGAGTCTTCAGGGTGGGGCCAGCAGAGTTTATCAGTCCCAAATAGGTCAAGATTTTGCCATGTGAAAGGAGGGCTCTGCTTCATTTGGTGTGTGAGGGGAAAATGGCCCTGCCCCAGACCCACATCACTCAGTCTGTCCCAGGTTCTGCCTCGACCTCCTCCAGTATTCAAGTTTGGCAGGGAGGGCCTTCAGGCATAGAGATGGTAGAGCTAGTGGGTCTCTTGTGGAGGGCCAGCATTTGCCAGGCTTGCAAGAAGGTAAGGATGACCCTTTCCCTAGCCACACAACTCAGTCTGGCACCCACTGAGTCAGTTCAGAACTCCTCATCATTGGCCCAGGCAACTGATTTCTCCACAGGTGTGAGCTCAGCTGGACAGGGCAACAGGGAGTCAGGCAGCATGAGAGGGAGACTCAGCACAGGGTCCCTGGCAGCTCTTCTTTCAGCTCTCTCCCTGGAGCCATACAACCCAGTCTTTCCTCACAAACCTAGTCGACTTGGAACCACACCCCTTTTCCAGAACCCAGGATGAATGGCTGCAGTAGAGATTTTGTGCTCTGACCCTTTCAGAGGGCCCTTGGGTTTTTAACAATCTCCAATCTCTTTTGCAAACAGAATCCCCGCTGATTTTCAGGGCTAGATGTTGTGTGGTCTCCCTTACCTGGCTCTGGTACTCTGGGCTGGGGAGCCAGATGTGGGGTTAAGACCCCACACTCCTTAAGAAGGAAACTTGCAGCTAAGATACCTCTTCAGATTCTCAGCCACTCATGTGAGTGTGGGGCCAGCTCTTTTCATGTCTCTGCCTTTTCTACCAGTCATGTGGCTTCTTCTGTAAATCTTTGGTTATAAGACTTGTGTTCAGCTATCTTCAGTTGGTTATTCAGGTTGATTGTTCTATATTTTAGTTGTAATTCCTGTTTGGTCCTGGGAGGAGGTGACTGTAATTTCCACCTACTCCACAGCCATCTTGGGTCCATCTGAAACCTGTTTTCTTTACTCTACTGCTGCTATTATTTTTCTAAACTGGGCTTTAGAGCGCATACAGATGACTTGAGTACCTGATCATTCTGGGAGTGATTCAGACAAAACAGAACAAATCATTCATACATTAAATTATGTCATTAATGGGGTAGTTTTATAAATGAAACCAATCTTCTGGTATGTCAATAACTGAAACCTCCTTAAGCAGCAGGAGTGTATGGCGAGTTTCGTCTCTATGGTGGATCACCAACTTACCAACTGTTTCATTTTTTTGTCTTATGGTTTGATGAAGGGTTGCTAAGAGGAATGGGAGCTAAAAGATGAAAGAACAAAATGAGAACAATTCTTTCAATGTTGGGGTGCTTCTCAAACATGGTGCTTCTCAAATATGATTAGAATCAAGCTAATGAAGGACATGAAGGGGAGGAACATTAGAGTGGGAGAGGGCCTGTTTGAGTCTCCAGGAGATGGTGCACCTCCAGTGTATGCCAACCCCTGCAAAGCCAACTTCATGTTTCTACATGCAATGAGAACAGAAACCAATTACCCCAAATCTAATTAACATTAGCTATTTCAGGGGGCAGGAGACTAAAATACACAAATTATTAAATAAAATTATAATTGTATTTTCTGGTATTATATCTCAAGATGATGTGATCTATGATGTGGGGTGCTGGATATCACCATATTTCCACATGTGTCTTGGCATTAAATTTTTCCTGTTTTTTACTAACCTAAGGTTAATTTGACTTACTGAACCACAGTATCACCAAATACTACTAATTATGTACCTATGGAGCTCTGGTAGTAATCTTATAAAATAATTCGATTTATGTCTTAGAAAACATAAAATTTGAATCAGTATTTGAAGATATAAATACATATTAAATTAAAAATTTATGTCAGCCAGAGCATATGCCCAGGTTGCGGGCTCGATCTCCAGCTGGGGGCATGCAGGAGGCAGCTGATCAATGACTCTCTCATCATTAATGTTTCTATCTCTCTCTCTCTCCCTCTCCCTTCCTCTCTCTGAAATCAATAAAGCTATATTAAAAAAATTATGTATACATAAATATGTTTGCAAAAATTTAAATCAGTTTTTTTCTCCCTAGAATTCCCAGGGTCCTACCTTTCTCATGAGCTGAATAAACCCAAGGGAAGACACCATGTCCCAAATTGATTTTGTCATAGAAAACTTTATTCAAGGAACAGAATCTTATCAAATGAGGCTCCACTGAGGACCTTTTGGAAGACACTAATCTCAAAATTTTCATAATACACAGTGAAGAATACTTTTATTCTGTTGACAATAAAGCAGGTTTTAATTTTAATTTATAACCTCTGTCTTTAAATTAGAAATTCTAACTACTTGAATAGAGATAAAAGACCAACCTTTACAAATGATGTTAAGAAAATGATAGGATACATTTTTATTTAAATCACATAGTATCGATCATCTCAAAACAACATTTCTCTCAATGAACATTGTTGACATTGTACCAGGTTTTTTTTTTAAACTACTAGGCTATTCAACCCAACAATTAGAAAATGAAAAGAAATGAAAAGTAGGTGTGGAATTAGATGACATTTTCTGCTCTGTTGCTAATCACAGGATTCTGAAACATGATACATCCCATAATCAATTATCTGTTGTATCTTGCTGGGTCGGGCGATTACCTACCTCAGTGATTTTCAGCTGGTGTGCTGCAAGAATTTTTAAAACATGCAATACCTGACTATTTAGTCAGGGGCACTGACCTCTTTTCCTTTAGATTATCAAATAAAAATAATGACAACAGTCAACACAACAATAGTTGTCCAGTGTGAATGCCCTGTCTTGAGCTATAAATATATAGGTCATATCACAGAGTTGAGTGTTATTGGTCATGTTCCATAATAAGGTTAACTCTTGATACCAGGAATCCTCATATACAGGTTTAGACACCTGATGTTTTAAAAAGTCACTTTGGAGCAAAAAGGGTAGGTAATCACTATTATCATTTTTTGTAAATCAATCAAAATCATACCTACTTTTATTTTTCAGGTTGGCAAAAAATAAAATATATTTTTTAGTTTGCCTTGGAATGTTAGTAATTAGTGTATGTGCCGTGACATTAAAAGGTTGAAAATCGCTGGCCTAGCTGATATCAAGCAGATGGGTTTGGTTACTTTTCTTTTTATCCCAATATACATTTAGGATGGCATCTAGAGATACAAACAATATAGAGAGAAAGATGAGAGAGAACAGCCAAAAATCAAGCTCAGAGAAGCTGCCTTTGAAAAGTGGGCAGAAGTAAGGTTTAAACAGGACTCTTAGCACTGGTTCATAAGAGACATGGTCTAATGAAAGTAAATCGCATTTACTCAGAATTATATGTACTTAAGAAGCATTTTTTACATTTTCGGTTATTGAATACCTTTAAATTTTAGCCATAAGCTATTAGATCCCCTTTGATGGGATTGTGTCATTTAATTGGCTAATTCTTATTTAATTCAATTACTGGACAGCACAACATGAACATGTGGAAAACATTTAAAACACAATATCCATTTTACAGGAAAAAAACACACAAAACCCTCAGGGTCAAAGAAGGTGAAAACATTTGTCATGAAACTTCCACACAGAAAATTTGAAGTCACGCTGCTCCTACATCCCCACAGGCACTTAGTGCCTTGTTTTTTCAAAATTCCACGAAAGAGTTGGAGTATTTTAATTTATAGCACATAAAGGTCATTTAGAGAATATTAACTAAAACTGGGGCTGTCAGGTAGCTCTGTGCTTTATAACACTGTGAAGTCCCTAGTAGTTTTGCTTGGAAATAGGTGTTAAAGGTAAAAAAAAAAAAAAATGATTATAGCCAACATCACTACATTTTTATCCAAATAATACACAGAAATTTTGAACAACTCTGAAATTTAGTGACACACAGTTGTAATCTAGTGAGCTCAGCCATGCTGGTTTTCATTATACTTCCATTTAATTTTCTAATTAATCTCAGAAAGCATTAATTAATTTTGTCTTTTCCACAGTCGGCCTGGCACCCTTGGGCCTGAAACACCACAAGTATTGCTGGCCTGGAGCGGCAGTAATCAAAATTTCTAATTTGTTGGAGCAATCCGTCGTGTCTTCTTCCGTATTTCTTTGTCTGATAAGCACTTTAACAATCTTTTAACCCCTTGGTTTTATATTTTCTATGACTGCGTGAATGAAAGAAAGAATCAGTCGATTGAGGCCGAAGAGAAATGACAAGACAGAGACGAAGGGGGCAGGAGTTTCACCGCGGGGACCGAGATGAACCCTCCTGGAGAGCTGCTCATCTGTGTTCCAGAGGCATCGCAACCCGACCCCGCGGAGTGCTCTGCGCAGACACCCACCAGGACGGCCTTCCCGACTTATTCAGGATTTCCTGTTAGGATAACGTGGCTCTGAACATTCTTTTAAATGTGTCCTGCACTCATTTGTTAAGGGACATGCGTAGGATCAGACTCAGGAACTGAAGGTTATGCACATGCTCAGCTCTAAATGGTAATGCCCAATGGTTTCCAAACAAGTGTAGTGTCCATTTACCCTCCCACCAGCAGTGGAGGAAAAGCTGCTATAAAGTGATTTGTAAGAAAATAGTTGGTAATTCAATGGGTAGGAAAAGTTATTGCATTATAGGTACAATTTGCATTTCCATGACTTCGAATAAGATCAAACATCTTTCCATATATTTATGACTTTGCATATATCTTAAGTGAAATGTTTTTTATAGCATTTGTCTCTTTTTTACAAAAGTGATTATTTTTATTTTATTGATAATTTTAGAAGTTCTTTACTTATTCTGAATACTAATCCTTTATCAATTATATATTAACAATATCTTCTCCCAGTTTATGGTTTATCTTTTCAAACTCATTATCGCCTTTTTATAAACAGAAATTTTCAATGTTAAAGGATTTAAATTCATATTACAATTCACACTTTTTATGACATGAATTTTTTGATGTCATAAAGATTTTAAAAATAATGTCCTTAAAGTTTAATTATTTGTTTTTTGCATTTAAGCTTTTAATCAGCCTGCAACTGCTTTTGGTGTGTGGTTTCAGGAGGTGTCCAATTTTCTTATCTCCCTTATGGGTAACCTGCTTGCAAGATAACAAATTAGTTTGCCATAGTTACACACAGATGCTGACAGAAGACATTGCACTACTGGGTCCTAGACAAAGAATATTTTATTTATTGCAGCAGTAGAAGTAGCCAGAAGGTTCTATAAGCCCCAACTGTAAATTTACGCCTTTAATAATGTTTTCAAATTTTATCCTTAATGGCCATGGCCATGGCATGAAGAGAGCGGGGGGTCCCTGCACACACAGTGTGTTGTGTTGTGTAGGAGAGGGGTCTCAAGCTTAAGGAGCCAAATTTTTTATAATGGGCGATGAGCTTATCTGAACTTTGCCCCAAAAGAAGATATTATTATTTTCTTGTATTAAGCTTGATTTCCTTGAATAAAATGCTTTCTTTAAATAGTAAGTCCCGAACATATGATGCATCTCAATTTATTCCAAGTTTTCTTTACGCCTTTAATAATGTTTTCAAATTTTATCCTGAATGGCCATGGACATTTTTGCTTGGTTTGAGCCTAAGCGATGTACAGATCTTTAAATTTGCACTTGTAACTCACATATTCATTTCTACAATATGTTCTCCTCGGTGTATCTGCCGTAGAGGAGCACTGTGGCTTCAAAAGTTGATCTTGAATCCAACCACAATGCCTATCTCTGATTTTCCAACATTTTTCTGTTAATTGTTTTAGGCTTCCTACCTTAATTATATTACTTTCAAATAATGGCAGTTTTCTCTCATTTTTCATATCTTTATTCTTCTTTTATTAAGTTATATTGGAGTACTCCTCAGCTCAAAACCTTACAATGACCACTCATCTTCTCAGATCAAAGCCAACCTCAATGCAACACTTAGGAGGCCTCAGAGCCTCCCTTCACCTCTGACCCCAGCTAGCTGCTCCCCACGTAGGTTCCATTGCTCCGGGGGGGCTGAAACTTGCCAGGGACAGTTTGTCCCCTGGCCTTTGCAGGATCAACTGGATCTGCAGCCTGAGAGTGTAGAGATTCCTTAAATTTTGCAACCGGGCATCACACTTGCCTCTCTCTAGTCCAGGCTCTGCTTCACACTTAGTCTTATGTCTGCCGGACTGTTCTTAGCTGAAATATCTTCACACCTTGCTCACTTCCTTCCTGCAGGTCTTTGCTAGATATCCTTCTGTCAGGACATTTAAAATGGATACGGACACCTATACAAATATTTTCTGTCCACCTTTCTTTCTTCCGCAGTTTATTCTGATATAATTGACATGTAACATAGTGTAAGTTTAAGGTGTACAATGTGGTGATTTGATGTACGTATCTTACAAAATGTTAATCACAGTAAGGTTAATGCATTCTTTGTCACATGTAGTTACCATTTTGTTGTTTTAATGGTGAGAACATTCAAAGTCTACTCTCATAGCAACTGTAGGTTAGACCCCAAAATTTACTTATCTTATACCTGGAAGTTTCTACCTTTTGGCCAACATCTCTCCATTTCCTTACCCCTCAGCCCCTGCAACAACCATTCCACTCCCTATTTCTACGAGGTTGATGTTTTCAGATTCCACACATAGAGGAGATCAGGCAGTATTTTTCTTTCTCTTTCTGACTTATTTTACTTAACAAAATGCCTTCAAAGTCCATCCATGCTGTCACAAAGGGCAGGATTTCCTTCTATTGTACGGCTGAACAGTATTTCATTGTATATATATGTATGTCCATATATCACATCTTCTTTACCCATTCATCCACAATGCATATTTAGGTCGTTTCCAGGTCTTGGTTATTGTGACGAATGCTGCAATAAATATGAGAGTGCAGCTCTCTCTTCCAGATAGTGATTTTATTTTTTTTGCAGATATATACTGAAAGGTGAGATTGCTGGATCACGTGGTAGTTTCCTTTAGCTACTGTACCAATATGCATTCCCATCAACAGTGCGCAGGGGTTTTTGTTTCTCCATATGTTCACCAACACTCCTTTTTTTGATAATATCCATTCTAACAGGTGTGAAGTATTATCTCATTGTGGTTTTTACTTGTATTTCCCTGACGATTAGGGATGTGAAATAAATGCCCTTCCGTGCGCTTGTTGGCTATTTGTATGTCTTTGGGGAAATGTCTATTCAGTTCCTTTGGCCATATTTAATTGGTTTTTTCCCCTTTTTGCTATTGAGTTGTATGAGTTCCTTATATATTTTGGACATTAATCCTTTATCAGATATATGGTTTACAAATATTTTCTCTGGTTCTGTGGGTTTCCTTTTCAATTTGATGGTTGTTTTTCGGCTGTGCAGCAGCTTTTTAGCTTAGTGGGATCTCACTTTTTGATTTCGTTATTGTCGTTGTTGCTATTTGGACTTTTGTTGTTACAGCCAAAAAATATTCCCCGAAACCAGTGTCAAGGAATTTATTACTGTTTTTTCCCCCCAGAATTTGTATGGTTTCATGTCTTATGTCTGAGTCCTAACTCATTTCAAGTTAATTTTGAGAGTGCTATAAAACAGGGGTCTGAGTTTAGTCTTAGCTTGTGGAAATTCAGTTTTCCAAACATCATTTATTGAACAGACTATCCTTTCCACACTGAGTATTCTTGACTCTCTTGTCAACATTAGTTTCTGGGTTCCAGATTCTGTTCTGTTGGCCTGTGTGCCTGTTTTTAAGCCAGCCTATGTTCTTGATTACTACAGCTCTATAATAGTTTGAAATTAGGAGGTGTGATGCCTCAGCTCTGTTTTTTCTTAGGATTTCTTTGGCTAACTGGGGTTTGCTGTGGCTTTATGAAAATTTTAAAATTGTTTTTCTCTTTCTCTGAAAAATTCCATTAAAATCTTAATAGAGACTGTGTTGACTCCATAGATGGCATTGAGTAGGATGAGCATTTTAACAATTAAAACTTTCAATCCATAAATGCAAGATAGCTTCTATTTATATGTGTCTTCTTCAGTGTCCTTTAGCAAAACCTTACCATTTTCAGAATAAAGATGATTCATTCGTTAAACTTACGGCTTTCTTTTTTAAGTATGCAAGTTACCACTTTCTCTTAAGAATTTAGTTTTATTTACAGCCCATAGATTTATTATGGATCGTTTTATCATTTTGTTTTAATTTTCTAATCTTCCTGATGTTATATTCTTTGACCCAGGAGTTGCTTATATTTGCTTGTTTTTTAATTTTCAAATATGTGGGTTTTTTCTAATTATCGTTTTTGTTAATGATTACTAATTTCATTATACTGAGGTAAGATCAGGCAAAACGCTCTGTGTGACACGGTCCTTTTGTATTTTTGGAGGCTAGCTTTATGGCTTAACATATAATTTTGATGTTTTTAACTTCTTATTTTCTATTATGTGTTCTCATTTTTTCCTTGCCGTTTTTCATCTTTTTTTTTTTTCTCCTTTCTTACTATCTTTTGGATTTTGGGAAAACTTTTTCTTGCTCTTTTATTTTTAATTTTTATGTCTTTATTGTTGAAAGTATTACAGCTGCCCCCCTTTTTCCTCACTGGTCCCCTCCCCCCTGCACCTGCCCACCTCCCAGGCCTTCACCGCACTATCGTCTGTGTTCACAGGTGATGCGCTTATACATGTAAGTTCTTAAATTGTTTTTTGCTCCACTTGTTTGGAGAGAAGCCCTCTCTGCACATTCTTTTAGTAATCGGTGTGAGAGAGCAGGGCTGCTTTCATATAGTGGGCAAGGAGAAGTATGTGGGAGCACCCCGGTGTCCCATCTGGGCACCTTTGGTGCTCCCTTGCCCAGGAGTAACTGTGGGTGGAACAGTGCAGCCCGGGGGCCTGAGAATGCTGTGCCTACCCAGGGCCACTGCCATAATGGGACTTGGGGTCTCACTGCCTGGGAAGCCGCCCAAAGCTGCTGAGTGAGCGCAGAGGGTGAGGGGAATTCAGAAGGGGAAGTTTCTGTGAAACTGCGAAGTTCAAGGCTGGTGCCTAGAGGGAAACAGCCTCCTCTCACTTCCCATATGTGGGGATCTTAGAAAACCGACCTATCGCAGCACTCCTTGCTCTGCAACGTAATTACCTTATAAAAAAATTCACTCCCTTTTTATATTCTAATGAAAAATGGAGACTGTCATCTGTTCACAGCCATCAACTAGATTCTAGTATATGAAATGCTCTACTGGAAACAAAGAAGATATCTTGAATATACTTTTTAAAAAGAAACACTGAACATAAAATACGAGTATTAGAAGAATATATACTTATTTTACTGAGAGATTTCTGAAGGCTTAGCTAAATTAACCAAGAACAATCACTTAGTTTTAATGGCTTTGCCCACCCCTGAACTTTTGAGTTTATACTTTTTAAAAACAAAAATTTATTTTTCTTATTTTTATGTTGTTTATCAAACACAGAAGAGTTCCCTCCTCAGCTACACATCAGGCATGGCATTTTGTATCGGAGTGGCTCTTCTATCTTCCTCATCAAAACCAGTGAGTATGTTTGGAGTGAGTAGAAAGCTAGTTTCCTAGGGAGAGGTGGAGAAGGGACCGGCTGGAGAGAAAGAACAGTGGCTCCCCACATACAAAGACCACCCTCGTGCGGCCTTGACAGGCCTATTCAGCTCTGTGAGGCCACTGGCTTCCACAGCATCACCCTCGTGGCCGGTGCCCAATGAGCGCCTTGTTTCCTACCGATTCAATCGTCCAGGAGACAGGCCTATGCAGCCCGCTCCGCTTGAGACTCTCCCCAGACAGAGGGAGAGAGTAAAAGCCCCTCTTTTATGCACCAGCTCTGCCGAAAAACGCCCTAGGCATTGAACGGTGAGAAAGTTCCGCAGGACTTGAGATGCTCAGAAAGAAAAGAGGTTAGGACATGAGGGACACTCCCAGCAAGGGACATGAGAGGGGGCTGCTCCTTGGTGCCGTCTCGTCTCTTTTCTACACCCTTTCTCATATGTCTGCTTGGCTACTCCAGGAGAAGGGCACGTCACCTATCAGACAGGTTTAAGAATATGACATTGCCCAAATGGTGTCAGGAGAGATTTATTTGAAATTATAATACTATTCAGAACATATAAAGTGTGTCAAATACTAGCTTGTCCAAAATGTATAAAGTGGACTTAGAATCTAGTTTTTCCTTACAAAAGCTTAGCATTTTCATGAAGTCATGAATATTTAGTTTCGATGGGGGAAATTCACACCAGTATGTGGAAAGTAGATTCCTCTGAGGAGATCCTAGGCCAAGTGTTCAAAGGGCTGCCTGCATTTTGAGGTTAAAAAGGCAGTTTTTCTTGCCATCAACACTGTGTACAGTATCCTTTTTAAAAAAATAATTGAGGGAAGGAGGGAAGAGGGTGAGAGAGAGAGAGACTTTTTTGTTCCTCTTACTTATGCAATCATTGGTGGTTGTTTTTTTATGTGCCTTGACCAGGATCAAACCCAGAGCCTTGGCACATCTGGAAGATGCTCTAACCAAATTAACTCCCCCTGCCAGGGCTATGTGTTTGTATTTGTTGTTGTTGTTGTTTAGTTTTGTTTTAATCTTACCTAGCAAGAGGTATTTGGGCTGTCAGACAATGATACTGTATTGGGGAGACTTCCACAAAAAAAGTGTCTGAGACACTGTGAGAACACCAGCCAGTGATGTCTTCCCAGGGCTACTTTATCTCTCCCTATTTTTTTTTTCTTAAAAAAGAAAGTAAAATTCTTTTGTGCAATCAACAATGACCTCATCCTTATATTTTGTTTGATATACTTCATCCAAAAATGATGGCCAGAGACATTAAAGTCTGCTATTGAACACTGGAATGGGAGCCAGGGAATTTTTATTTGTTTCCTGTCTCCACAATCTCGTACTAAATTAATTTAAGCAAATTGCCTGGTGTCTCTGTGTCTGAGCTTCTACAGCAATAGCAGGAGGGAACCAGTTTTATTTTATTTTCACCTTTGGGAAATTGGGCAGGAAATGTACACTGTGTTTGAGTGTACATGCAGTGAGCACAAGTATGTGCATAAATTAGTGTGTAAGTATTTTTGTGGGGAGCAGGGAGATTAGAGTGGCACCTAAACATTAAGTCAATCATTTTTATGATTATAATTTTTATTTTACCATAGGGGGTTTATAAACAGTAAATGCCATTTGCTATGGACTATGCATTTCCTGAACTTAGGCTAATTAGGGAGCCTTTAGTTACCTTAGAATGTTCATGTTTAAAAGCTTCAAAGCAACCGGATCATAAAACTTTGTTCATCGATACTACATTTTGTCAATGCTGAAGAGCCCTTTTTGTTTTTGTAAACTATGATTTATATATTTTACCTACAGAATTGTATGGTAAGGTCTTCCTTTCTGGTCCTGATGACTCTTATTTTAGATTGAAGGAAAGAGAGGCCTCTTGAAATTCTGTGATTTGACCAAGTGAGCAGTGTCAGAGCTGGAACTAGGGAACAACGTGCTTGGTGACAATGTTTTCAGAAAAACCTATTTCCAGGTTGTTTTTCTATTAAAAAATTACTGACTTTAACCTCATCAGAGCGGGTGAATAGGCGATTCTTGGACTTGTGCACCTTTTTCTTTCACCAGGTTAGGAAAGTTTTCAGTTATCATTTCTTCAAATAGGTTCTCGATCCCCTGCTTGATCTCTCCCGTCTGGTGCCCCTATGACGGGGATGTTGGCCTGCTTTATGCTCTCGCAACTGTCCCTTAAACTATCCTCATGCTCTTCATTCTTTCTGCTTCTTTGACAGGCTGCTTTTTCCCTATCGTGTCTTCTGACTCGCTGATTCAGTCCTCTGCTTGGTCCAACCTGTTTACTCCTTCTAGCGTGTTCTTCGTTTCAGAGAGTGTGCCCTTCGCTTCCGACTGGTTCTTTTCGTGGTTTCTATGTCTTTGCTCACGCTGCTGTGGTTCTCACTCCATTTCTTGAGTAGCCCCTTATTACCATTCTTTTGAACTCTATATTTGGTAAATTTCTTGCCTCCATTTGAATTAGCTCTTTTTTTGGAGAAATCTCCTGATGTTGTTGGTTTTTTTGTTTTTGTTTTTCATTTGGGGAATGTTTCTTTGTCTTCCCATTTGGGCTGCCCCTTTGTGTTTGTCTCTATATATTAGGTAGATCTGCTATGACTCCCCATCTTGGTCTGGTGGATTTGTTTAGTAGCTGTTCTGTGAGACCCAGTGACACAGCCTCCTTAATCCCCTGAGCTGGGTGCCCCAGGCATGTCCCACATGTAGGTTACACGGGCCCTACTGTTGTAATTGAATCTTGATTGTTACTGGTACACTATGCTTGGGGTTGACCCTCAGGCTGATTGACTGTGAGTATTAATCCTGGCCACAGTGTAGGAGGTGCTGTGCAGGTGCTGACCACATGGAGTGAAATTTGCCTCAGCAGGGTCTGCTGTGTGCTGAGATCTCCCTTTGGACGTGCTGTTTGTGAACCTAACTGGATCCTGCTCTGATGCTGTCTGAGCTGACCTCTGGATGTGTTGGTCTGGAGCCTCTTGGGAGGGACTGTCATATAGGCCAATGTCAGACGCTGCTTGTGACTGGCCCTGGCAAACCTGTTTGGAGCTATAAGTGGTCCACAGTTTGTGGTTTCCTCTGCTGGGCCTGGGAGTGGGGGGGGAGGGCTAAGCTGTGCACCATGGCTGGCTTTTACCAGCACCAGGCTTGGGGGCTGGTCAGCAATAGTTCCATGAAACCCCGAGGCCCACCTCCAACTTACTTTGCCTGCTGGCTGCCTGTTAGGCTCAGTCACTGAAAGAGCTTCTGGCTGTTCTCAAGTTGCCTGAGGTGAGTTTTTAGTGAATCACCAGGTAGGATAGAGTGGTGTTCACCAGCTGAAACAGGTTCAAACTTAGTGCCAGTCCTGGGTCTTAGGCTGCTCAGCAAATACCCCAGGGTACAGCAAGCCTAGCTGCCACCCACTGAGTGCTCGCACACCTTTGTGTTGGGGCAGGGTCTCAAGAAGTCATCAGAGTTAGTCCAGCAAAGTTCATCAGGCCAAGACTGGACCATGTGAAAGGAGGGCTCTGCACTGGTCAGGCAGGCAAGGTGAACATTTTTCCCACCGTAGAGCCACACAACTCAGTCTGTCCCAGATTTTGCCAGGGGCCTGGTCTCAGCAGGGCAGAGCCACTAGTAGTTGGGAGGGTCAGTTTTCTGGGAGCCCCGAGAGGGGTTCTAGCAGATCTCTGTAAGCAGGAGGTGCCAGTCAAGTTCACAAGAAAGTGGAGGGAATAGCTCGCACTCCAAAGCCACACAACTCAGTGACTGACACTCCCTGAGTCTGCCCAGATCCCTAAGCCCCAGCTTAGGCTGCAGACTTCTCAGCAGGTAGCAAGCTTGGCAGAGTAGAGTAAAAGGAGTCTAGAGGCTGATGCCATATGGAGGGCCATCCGAAGTGTGGGAGAGTGACAGCCTGGTGCCCCAGTGGCTGTCCCCTCAGCTCTCTCCTCAGAGCCACAAACCCCAGTCTCTTCTTGCATGACTCTAGTCCACACCATCCTCTCTCTTTGCCAGCACCCAGGGTAAGTGGCTGCAGACCAGATTTTGTGTGCTGGTCCTTTAAGAGTGCACCTGGGTCTCCAGCAGAGTCAGGCCTCTCCCTGGCGGACAGGATCCGTGAAGATTTTTACAGCCTGGTGTTATGTGGGCACCTCTTTCTGACTCTGGTGCTCTGGGCTGTGGTGCTTGGTGTGTGGCTGAAATGCCACACTCTTCAGCGGGAACCTTTGCAGCTGAGATACCCCTCCAGAGCCTCAGCAGCTGATCTCTGGGGGTGGGGGGGCGTCCACTCGGAGTCTTCGTTTTTCCTGCCCCTCTCAGTGTGGCTTCTCTGAAAATCCTTGGTTATAGGAATTCTCTTAGCAAGTTCTCAGGTAGTGATTCAGGTCTGTTGTTGTATATTTCAGCTGCAAGCCCAGTTTGTCCTGGGAGTAGGTTCGTGGAAAGTCCCCCTACGCGGCCCCCACCTTGGGTAATCTTCTCTTTTCACTTACATGTTCCCGAAGCTGAACTGCTTACTGTGCCACAGTTTCAAACTTCTGTTTCCCTTTTATGGAGGTGCCTTATTCCTCTTGTTGTTATAAGAAATAAGTCATCAGGAAGCTCTTTGCAAAATACGAAGTGGTGACGAGCAGGTTTAGAATAATTAAGGAGCATTCTCAATTTCCTTCCCCTTCCTCTTCTGTCCTGGCGGTTTGGAGGATTTCCTAATGCTCCTCAAGTCCTTATATTTACTCAGCTTTAAATGGGAGAAAAGCATCCTCGAGTTCTCAGCCTCCTTTCCCTCTGCCTGTGTCTTCATGTATTTTTCCCCTTCCATTAATATTTATAGAGCATGGCAAGCTGGGAGGTGCTGGAAGGCAGGGGAGACCTTGCAAAGCCACTTCAGCCACTGATGATGCAGGAAACCTCTCCTCAGCGGCCCTTGGCTTCCGCAAAACCCTCTCTCTGCGCGCACTTGGGATCCACTCCCAACACTCCTCAAGCCCGAGAAGCTTTATCACCTCTTCTGCAGGCTGCAGCTCTGTGCTCTCCCCTGGACTATGATGCACCACTAAATACCATTTAGTCATTCCTTTTTGCCGTGGGCAACATTGATGGGTAAAAACTTAAACTATGAAGCCAGGAAATAATCTACTTTATGATTTGCTACAAATAATAATTCTGTTTTGCAACCTTGGCCGGTGACTGAAAGGTACCACTGAAAAGGGTTCTGATTTGTGCCCGATCCCTTCTTGTTTGGGTCCCCAAATGAATATCGCATTGTTCTCTATCAAAATATTGTTTTTGGTATATCTCTGCCCTCCTCATGTCAGAGCTGGAGGGTCAGACCGAGCCTAGCTGGAAGAGAAAACTGAAATCGTGGTCCCCTAACCCAAGAAGGCAGGGGACAGGCACGCCATGGCCTCTGGGGTACCAGGAGAGCGTCTCCAAATCCTCAGTGCCCTTTCGGATTCTCTTCTGCGTGGACTCTGCTTCCATTCCTCCCGAGTGCATTCAGGACACAGCTGCGGGGCCACCGCAGTGCCTGCAGGTCTCCGTGGCCGAGCTTTAGCCGGGGCCCGGGGGAAAGGGAAGGGAGACACTCGGCCCTCGCTACCCT
This sequence comes from Miniopterus schreibersii, assembly GCF_964146895.1. Lineage (NCBI taxonomy): Eukaryota > Metazoa > Chordata > Mammalia > Chiroptera > Miniopteridae > Miniopterus > Miniopterus schreibersii. Next base: position 58,012,472 of record NC_138113.1, on the reverse strand, counting down.
GAGACGCATTGTCCTTGCTCTCCTGTGGGGCCAGCGGAGATCTCCAGGCCAGATGCTCTGCTCAGGAGGCCTCGTTACCCTGACAGAGAAACTCCCAAAGGCGGCAACCAGCATCTGAATAAACGTCTCAGTAGTTTTACTTATTTCCTTTGTACTATTAAAAATGCAAGTGAACTTGTTGGGGAATGTTTCTCACCTACACACCCCTGGGTAAGTGGTAGCTCTGCCATGTCTACGGGCAGGTAAGGGCATTATTTCGGGTTCAGTGTAGGCCCCGTCCTTTCAGAAATGCTGCCTGTGGCTTGATTCGAACACGCGGATGCATCAGTGTCAGCTGAGGAAACGATTAAAGCAAAACTGCATTGTTTGGTTTCAATAAAGATGAAGCGAGTAGACGTTCTGGTTTTTAAATTTTCTGATTTCATTTTGCTCTAAGAAGAAAAGAGTTAGGATGAACAAGCAGAAATTTAGATGTAAACAGTTGGATGATTCAGTGATCTGAACGTATTTTAAACTGGACTGAGTTTTGGGGGATACATAATTTTCTGGAAGATCTCTGTGAGAAGATTCTGGTGCTAAAACGAATTTTTTCCCAAAGGCTCTGAAAGGCTAGAGTTTCTATAAAATGGTTTTTTAAAGTTTTAACTTACGTTACAGCTAGTTCTAAAATGGACTGTTTCAGTATTGCAGGAGAAGCAAATAAGAAAGTGGGAAAGGGTGACAAATGATTAGCTTGCATTTTTCTACTTTTTAGCAAGTTGAGGTTTTGTTTGTATGTGACATTGATTTCTCTGGAGAATAAATTGAAACATAGGAATATTAATCTAAAGAAGCTGATACTGTGAGAATAAATTGTGGCATCTGTGAACACAGAAAAATTAGGACAGTTTGGGACTCAGTACATCTTCAAGCAAACATCAGTCCAGACTCTCTCTTAATGATGTCGGATGGATTACCACATGGACACATTGCATCCTGCATCTGGAAAACATTTGGCTGGCCATTGTCGTTTCTTACTTTTAGTGTAAACACACTTCCGATGAATTAGGGCTTTAGATGAAGTCATTAAATCTGACTCTATATTCTACTACAAGTTCTCTGCTGGGCTCAGTGAAGTTCCAGAAGCAATGCTAGTGAAAGGACCCAGTGGAAAGCAGTCAGATAGGAGTCACTGAGAACAAAGTTAATTAACCTCCTACTGTGCATATATTTCTCTTTGACAAGTTGACTACATATTTTTTTTAAGTTAATACTATGGTGTGTGTTTTTTCCACTTTTTCACAAAAGGTTTAATTAGGCTTTAAGCCTAATTATGAATCCATTTTTGTGAACCTCTCAAATAATAATCAGGAAGCAGAAAGCTGGGAAATAAACCAGTTATTGTTCCATTACTTTTGAATTTCTAGAAACAAATTCTTCAAATTCTTAATCCTGGTTTTCAAATATGGTACTGGGTTGAATCACTAGATGAAATTTCTATGCATTACTCATGCACTGTAACTTCTTAGCTCCCTTAGTTGAAGTTATGAATGCTAACGCCACCTCCACTTGTCCCAGCCTTCAATCCGTGTTTATTAAGCACTTACCCTGTGCTATATGTATTCCCATTTAGTTTCCACAATAGCTTGGTGAGAGGGATACAGTTATTACCCTAACTTTATGATGAGGAGGCAGAGGCACCAGGTGAGTGAGTGACTTGTTTTGGCCATTCCATTTCTAGGAATGGAGAGCTGGGCGTTAACTCCATGGAGTCTAATTCCAGAGCTCACATTCTGAACTCAACCCCTTCGCGGTGCATTCATCTCATGACTGCTGTGGAGCTGGAGGTGCAGCCCGGTGCTTTGGAGCAGAGCAACTGTAAATGGCCTGCCGGGGACGGAACCCATGGCCTCGGCATGATTAGCACAGGGCTCACAAACTAACTCAACAGCACAAGCATGTTGTCCATATTTCTCTCATATGGTTGGATTATTTTTTTGTCATAACAGATTATGAAAATCAGGAATGGAAGGCTGTTAAAATACAAACCCCCATTTAATCTCTTTAACCTTTTTCCTTTTTTTGAATATATAATTTTATATCTTGCCATTTACTCTTAAGATTATAACATAAGCATTTTTAGGTTTATGTATTTTTTTGTTAAGTATATAGTTGGTATACAATGCTATGTTAGTTATATTAGTTTCAAGTGTACAATATAGTGATTCAACATTTTTTAAACCTTACAGTGTGATCACCCATTGCACTAATTCTAGAGTCATCTGTCACCCTGCAATCTTATCCTAACGTAGTTGATTATATTCACCTTTTTCACCGTCACCCCATTCCCTCCCTTCTGCTAATGTCCCTTTGGTCTCTGTTTCTACAAGTCTATTTTTGTTTAGTTCTGTTCATTGTTTTGTTTTTGTTTTTAGATTCTACATACAAATGCCCCCGTATTGTATTTGTCTTTCTCTGTCTGACTTATATCGCTTAGCGTAATACCTTCTAGGTCCATCCATGTTGTCACAAATAGCAAGATTGTCTTCTTTTTTATTGCTGCGGAATATTGCTTTTCCTAGATCATTTTAAAGACTTTGATTTAGGTACACATACAAGCTGGCATGTGACTTGTGTTCGCAGACTTGTGGATGGGGTTGGGAATGCACTCCAAGACAAGCAGTCCTAGATACAGAATGTGGGCCTCACCACACGTGTGCATCTACACGTGCACACCTCTATATGTTCTCATGTCACCCATGCATGTGAGTGCTGGTGTGTGTGCACGTGTGTACCGATCAAAGCAAAACTGATCTCGCATTTCGGGGACCTTCCCGGGTGTTGTCATTACTGCCCCTGCCACTGAAATTCTAATGACAGATAGCCTGGATACTTCCAAATGGGAAATTAACTTTTATACGTTTAAAATAAAAACACAGTGTACCTTTCGTTTCCCAAGCAGATGTGGGGCTATCGGAAGTTCCACTTCCCTTTCTTCTTTGGGAACTTTAAGGGCTTCTCCATCAAGTTCTAACGGTGTCCCTTGTGGAATAAAAATGTAAAGATGATATCCTTTGAGTTAATTCAGCATTACGGTTTCGTTTATGTTTCGATCAAGTTGAAATATGAACACGAAAGGGAATTAAAAATAGCTAAGACGGGGTATGGGGGGGTGGTGGGGGGACAAGAAACAGCTAAAACCAGGCATTCCCAAAGCTGTCCATTTTATCGCGACGCTGACCTAAATGGAGACAATCGTAGGTCGCAGAGAGAAGGGGGGAGTCATTGCGGCGATTCCTCGATTCCTCGGTGATCTCCCTGGAAAAGGAGCTGCTTCCTCCTCGCCAAGAATTTCTGAAACCAAGTTAGAAAGGGGGAAAAAAAAAAAAAGATGTAAAAGACGCTTGGCATGTGCTTCGTAGCATCCGCCTCGGCAGGAAAACCAGCGGCACCTTGCGTCCTCGGCTGGCCCCTGGCGAGCGCCCCCTTCCCCACCGAGGCGCGCGCAGCGCCCCCTGGCGCCCGTCCACGCGCGGCTGGAGCTCGCGCCCCTGCACCCCGCGCGCGGAGGCAGCCGAGCGGCTGGTGCGGTGCGCGCCCGGGTGGTGCCCAAGCGTCGGCCGCACCGTCCAAGCCAACTGTGCGGCTGTGAGAGGCCGCACCTCGTCCTGTCCCTGCGGCAGCGGCAGGGACGCGCCCAGGGAGGGGTGGGGACCTCGGCGAAAGGAGGTGTCGGCTGCGCGGCCCCTGCAGAGCCCCGCCCCGCCCCTCCCCCCCAGCCCCCCGCTGCTGCGCCCTGGCCCGGGCCCGGTGCAGAGCCGGGGCGGGGCGGCCAAGCTCGGCCGGGCCAGGCCTGCTCCTTCCCGCCGCGAAGCCTCGCACCAGGCGTCCTCGCGCTCCCAGGGTTTTACGGTCGTGCGAGGCATCCGCTTCTGCGCGCTGGCGACACGTGCCACGCCGCCTAAAGGCCCCCAGCCAGCAGGGACGCTTTCCCGCGTCGGCCTTTCGTTGGGCTCTTGGGCGACCCTAGACGGTAAGAGCCGGAGCGCAGCTCGGGAGCTGCCCCCGTGTTGCGGGGACCCCTGAGCCTCCCGGGAGCTGGGGGGCCGCCCCGGAGCCCGCCTGCGCCTGCTCCACGGGCGACGGCTGCTCGTGGAGAAAATTACTGACATTTTAAGTATCATTCGCCCTTCCTCATGCATGTTTAAAAACAAAAACCGCTGTGGCGCTCTTCAAAGTCTTCCACAGACGGCAGCCCTGTGATTTGTCCGTCTGTGGTCGGGGGAGAGGATTGGCGGCGCTCCTGTCCCTGGGCCCTGCGTTGCTCTTGCCAGACCGGTTTGAATGGACTGCGCTGACTGATTTGGCCCTGATGCCCCCATCACTCTTCTTTTCTGTTTTTATTGTTGAGAGTATTACAGATGCCCCCCATTTCCCTCCCTCCCCCTCCCCCTGATCTGGGCTCGTGGTAATCTGGGTTTATGGCCCAAGGCCCCACCTGGACTCACAAGCTTGGGAAAAGAAATCAACTGAAACTCTGTGATTAAGCTCTGACCTTTACACAAGGGAATGTTTTTAAATTGCCCCGGGTTCCGGGAATGAAAACTTAAGCTGGTGCCTAAGATAAATTGACTCATGCTTGTTTCGGCTTCTGTACCCACCTGCTTTCGCAAGGCCATTAAAACAGCTCATCTCCCTCCAGCCGAGGAGGAGATGGGTTTTTGCTTTAAATACTGCTAGTGTAGGGGACGGGGAAGGGCAGATTTGGGTGCGGTGCCCCTGTCATCCGCTAGCGCAGTAAACTTCGCTCCTACATTTGACTGAGTGTGGCTCTCTTCGTTGTTCTCGCGGTTAAGCTGCAACACCCCCTTCTCCCATCTCCCACCCCACCCCAGGCCTTCCCCTGTCTATTGTGTGTGTCCCTGGGCTGTGCATATATGCTGATAAATTCTTTGAATAATCTCTGCCTGCCCTCCTTCCCGCCTGCCCTCTCAGATCTGCCAGTCTCCCTGGTGCTCAGTCCTTCCAGCACTAGGTTCTGTTTTGTTAATTTTCATGGACCCTATGGCTCATCCAGAAAACCTGGAGCCTCTTTCTGAACTTTAGTCCAATGGCTTGTGTTTGCAATCCACTGATAGACTTTCCTCTGGGACCTGCCTCCCTGCAGTTCAGAATGTCACCTGGCCTTCAGTTTCCTGTTGTTGGGTGCCGCCCACCTTTTGGAACCCATTGCTACATTTTCTACACCTCCTGATGCCATGTCGCATTTGCTGGTTCATTCACATCAAAGTTTTCTGACATGCTGAGCTGCCTGCAGGTTCCCAGAAGCTCCCCAGGCCCAATTCTAGATTTCATCTACCTAAAAATATGCCTTCGAATAGTAGATCCTGGTTCCTTTCAAGACTCCCCCATTCTACAGGCCAAGCAGGCCAAGTTCATACATTGCCAAATATAATGAGTAAGACAGACTGAGATTGTAGTAGTTCTTAAAAGTAGGTAGTTTTAGATTTGATAAGGTACAAGAAAGTAAGCCTGGGAGACCCAAACAGGTAAACTAGCTGATGTAAATAGCATTTAAAAATAATAAAGTAGCAGCAATACTAAGAGTGGGTTGGAGAATTGAGCATTAGGGTAGTGACAGATGACAAGTTATTTGAGTAAGAGTGAAGAAATGTCAGGCAGGATTGGGAAGGAAAGAAAACTGTGAGGTATATTTCAAAAAACAAAGAGACAACGTTTCCTTAATTTTTTTTTTTAGTAATTCACTCAGTTATTAAGCACATTTGTTATGGATTAACATGTCACCCCCCCCAATTCATATGTTGAAGTCCTAACCCTCCAGGACTTCAGAATATAAACTTACTTGGATATAGGGCCTTTGTAGGTGTGATCAGTTACAATGAGGTCACACTGAAAAAGGGGGGCCCTAATCTGATATGATTGGTGTCCTTATAAAAAGGGGAAATTTGGACAGAAAGATATATTTAGAGGGAAGATGGTGTGAAGAGGCACAAGGAAAGGAGGGCCACCTACAAGCCAAGGAGAGAGGTCTGGGACAGATCTTTCTCTCAACCCGCAGAAAAAGCCAACTTGCTGACACCTTGGTCTGACATCCAGCCTCCAGGACTCTGAGACAGTAAAGTGTCATTGCTTAAGCCCCCAGTTGGTAGTACTTTGTTATGGCAGCCAGAGCAAATTAACACAAGATCGAATGTGATACTTTTCTAAATTATGGAAAAACCCAGTTGGGGAAGAGTGTGGGCAGAGCAGGTCTCCCTGCTTTGAGGAACAACTTGATTCATTATAGAGGCAAATGAGAGTGCATTGTGATGAGTGACGTTACAGAAATATGAAGCGGTCATGTTTGGGAACATGAAAGCATTTCCATTAAGAAGATAACATTTGATCTGGATTTTAAGGGATAGGCAGAAATTTGTGAGGAGGTTGGATAAGCATTCCAAATAGAGGCAAAGACGAGGGGAAGTGTAGGGTAAAATAAGAATAGATCAGCTAAGAAATTCAGGTCAGTGATGTGAAGGAGCTTGATTTTTTTGCAGACAGAAATGTTAAAGGTGGAAGGAGTGGAGAGAATGGCTGCAGGGGGCTCAGATGGGAGGGTCCCTAGTTGTCCAGGTGAGAAAACATCAGGCAGAAAACTAAAGTAATACCAGGAGACGACAGACAGGAAAGACAGCAATCCAGGGGTGTCTGTGAGTAGAATTTGGTTGAATTGGAGCTACAGGTATAGAATATAGATCCGGAGTGAGGAGTGAGTTGGAAACAATATAAAATTTCCTTAAAAATACAGGATTTAGCACAGTGTATCTGGCCAATAAAAGGGGCTCAACTAATGCTCATTGTTTATGCGGCTCCTGGGCTCCCTAAGTAGAAACTGAGCTGTAAATACAAAAGGTGGAATGTATTGGGGGAAAGATTTGAAAGGCATGAGGCTGATTTGTTTTTCTTTCATTCAAATGTCTACTGAGTGTCTGCTTCCTGCCAGAGATGACAGTGGCCGGTGCTTTTCTTTAAAAACAAAGTAGATTATCATAAATATTTTAAGAATTAGTAAAAAGCATGTATTGCAATGCAAAAATATTCTGACTGGTAGTTATCTTGAAAAACAAAGAGACAAGAAAAAACCAGAGAGATATTTTCATTCTACATAATTTATTTCAAAGCAATGAAAAATTTTTTTTTGTTTGTTTTTTTAACTACTGGATTGATTTTTTAAAAACTACCCAGTTCAAATCTTGAATTCTGAAACTTAAATACCACGTATACCAAAAAAGCCACTAAACCAATGAGAGAAGAAAAACTGCAGACTAATTGTAGACTAATCTGACCGAAGAGAGGTGTGAAAAAAATCTTGCCATGAAAGCTGCAAATGCTGGAGGGCCCAACACCACCCCCTCCTTTCATCACAATGAAGGCCATTGCTCTTAGTCTCTGAAACCAATCCCTCCACATCAACTCTGGATCCTACCCTTCACGTGTTGTAGCCCCAATCCATTTAACTCCTTTCTCTCAATGTTTCCCATTAATACTCAAGTCTCTTCCATCTTGGAAAAGGCTTGCAGTGTGTTCCCCTCTCAGTATCTGGTTTGCGTGTCACAGCCATGCTTCTTGAGAGTGTCTACATGTCTTCTCACCACCATGTGTACTTGTCTATTTTCCTCCAACCACCTTCCTCCCTCCTACCCCGTCCTCACATTTTACTTAGAAAGTCTATCTCCTGATTTCCAGACCCCTCTGAACCTGCATTTCTCAAGGATGCCAAGAAAATGCCTGCGTTTGGCACAATAGCAATCCCTGTCTCTTTTTCACTCAAACTTTTAAAAACACTTGTCACTATTGACCACTATTTCTTTCTCAAACGATTTCCCCTTCTGTTGTCGTATTTCCTTAAATTTCTTCATTCGTTCCCTTTGAAACCTCCTTCTCAATCTGCTTCCTTTGGCAAAGCCTTAGATCCCTGGTTCCCAAGCTTTAATATGAATGAAAATTGCATGGCTTAGCCATAAGAGATTCTCCTTTTGTAGATTTAAAAAGCAACAATTTGGTCCTAAGTCTGGCAGTCCCTTGGGAATCTCTGCCTAGGCCTGGGCCTATCCTCATTCCACAAGCCCTGAGAGATTTCATTTCTTCCTGCACCTTCATTTCTAGATAGACCCTGAAGATTCGCAAAACTCTACCTCCATCCTCTATTCAGTTATCAAAGCTGATGTCCGTCTGTCTACTAATTCCCAAACTTCATTATATTGATCTATATGGGTTACAGGCCCCTCAAACTTCATGCAGCACAGACTAAACTCAGGATGGGCTCCCTCAGCATGTGTCTCTGGCATGTTGTCCATCAAGTGAACAGCCAGTTGACCAGGACAGACACCAGCATCTCTTCCCAGAGTCATCAGCCATCAAGTGCTTTTAAAAAATCCTCACCTGAGGATATATTTATTGATTTTTAGAGAAAAAGAGAGAGAGAAACATCAGTCCGTTGCCTCCTATAAGCGCCCCAACAGGGGATGGAATTTGCAACCCACGTATGTGCCGGGACTGGTAATCGAACCCACAACCTTTTTGCTGTACAGGATGATGCTCCAACCAACCGAGCCGCCTGGCGGGGCTCATCCAGTTCTCTTGAGTTGCTTCCTAAGGGCCTCCTGAATCTGTCTACTTCCCTCTCACCCATCTGTTGCATCATCCATTTGGCAACTACCCTTTTGTCTGAATTATCCCGTGACTTCCTCTGGGTCTCTGCACTTCTATTGCTGTCAGCCTTCAATTTATTTCCCACATTGAGGCCACAGTGATCATTCTAAACTGGTCTTCTGATCAAATCACTCCACCACTACAGGAGCTTCCCAGTGCCCTTCAGGTAACTTTCAGGTAAGGACTAGGTGCCCTTCAGGTAACCTCTTTAAAGGGAGTTGTTCTATCCATGCTGAGCCTCTGATTTCATCTCCACAACCACTCTGGTAATAGGTTCCTGGATTTTTTTCAGACATGTTATACTCCTCTCACCTCAGGGATGTAGTATGTGGCTTTTGTTTGTCTAAAAATTGTTTGTTCTTACTCATCCTACAGAGTTGAATTGGACTTCAATTCCTCTGGGAACCATTCCTTAGCTCTTTTTAGGCCCGGGATGTTCCCCCATGACACAGCATCTATCAATATCATAAAATCCGTTCCTTTTCATTGCGATTACTTATTTATCTATCTGCCTTTATCTGTAGGTTGCAATCTCATTAATTGGACAACTTATTTATGTTTACTCACTACTATCCCATTTGTACCTTGCATCCTGCTTAGTTTAGAGGACAGTCAATAATTAATATCATATGATTTCACTTGTATTTGGAATCTAAAGAATAGTATAAACAAACAAGCCAGAAACAGAATCATAGATACAGAGAACAGACTGATGGTTGCCAGAGGGGAGAAGGGTTGGGGGGCTGGGTGAAAGGGGAAGGGATTGAGAAGTACGGATTGGCAGTTACGGAACAGTCACAGGGATGTAAAGCACAGCATAGGGAATACAGTCAATAATATTGTGATAACTATGGTGCCAGGTGGGTACTGGAAATATCAGGGAGACCACTTAGTAAAGTATATGATTTATCTAGTCACTATACTGTACAACTAAGACTAATACAGAATAATATTAAATGCAAACTTTAATTGGAAAAAAAAATGAATAAATAAATAATTGTTGGATAAATAAATAATCTACTATGACAAATGAAATATAGGCAGACTTTTTTGTGGATGTCTTGCCTCCCGAGTAAAAAGGGGAAAAACCTCACTAGAAAAAAGCATGTTGTTCTTTGCGCTATCTGAAATGTGCATGTGATTCTTGGAGGTACAGCATCTTGTGACCATGAGAATGAACATAAAACAATAAGTTAAAGCAAGAAGTTTAAAGGAGGCTGGGTCTTGGCTGACATCTGTAAACAGCTTCCCAGCCCTGGATGACTATATTTAGACCTGATTTTATGCAAAAAGGGTAATTTCTTGTTTAGTTAATTAAGCCATTGTCAGTTGGGCTCTATTATCTGCTGTCAAAAATATTTTCAGTGACACCTTCTTGATCCAAATCATGGATATAATTGTTGAATAATGAGTATGGTTGTTCAATAAAATATGAATTGCATTGAGTATTATATAACCCAGGTGCCAGCAAATCGTTTTTTATAAAGAGCTAGAAGTATTTTGGACTTTCAAGACAGATGGCCTGTTGCAACTATTTAGCTGGGTTGCTGTAGAGGAAAACAATCATAGACCAGAGTGTGCTGTTTCAATACAACTTTATTTACAAAAACATGTAGCAAACCAAATTGAGCCCATGAGTTGTAGTTTGCTGACTTCTGATGTAACCCAGTGACGTTCACTTCTTCATAGTCACTGAAATCTTTCTCTAAATAAATATTAGGAAGTAGCACCAAAAATACTATGGAGTCGCTCTAGTTGAAATAGCGTGAACAAATCTCCTTTCCACTACTTTTGCCCACCTTTGCCTGATCAGTGCCTACTTGTCCTTAACAAACCTATATTGTTTATTTGAGATCATCTATATTCAAAATATTCACCAATTATATAAGATTTGGGAGAAATCTATCAAGCAACCTACCATTTTTGCAACACACTTTCGTCTTCTCTTTGAGAGCCTTATAATCTTGCCTCCTTTAAGGTCCAGTCACTTTTCTCTGAATGGATTTTTTTCAATAATTCTGGGGGTAGTTAAAATGTCTTATTTTTCTCATAGGATACAAATAACAAGTATTCTAACATTTCTAGTTTAAAGAAAAGTATGCTGATCTTAAAAGAGAGAAGTAAAGTTCAAGTCACATGGTGGTTCTTTTTCTCTGTCACCTGTTGAAGTCATGTCAACAATTCCCAATGAAGGAGTCATTTCATTTCTTATACTAATCTTATTAACCTTTGGTGTTTTAATTGCCTGAGCCCCTTAAATGTTTATGCTCTTTTTAGTACTCATCCAAGGATAAACATTTTTCCACATTTCTTTTTATCTAATATGATATTTTCACTTAACCAAAATCAAAAAAGTCTTACGATGAGAAACCACCAGCTCCTTGTTGTCCCTGCCTTCGCCCTGATTCTCAGAGACAATGCTCTTTAACATTTTAGCTGTTTCTTCTATTTTTTTTCAATCCTCACCTGAGGAAATTTTTTCAAATGATCTTTAGAGAGAATGGAAGAGAGGAGGGAGAGAGACACTGAGAGAGAGACATAGACTTGAGAGAGACACATCGATTGGTTGCCTCCTGCACACACCTTGACCAGGCCAGGGATGAAACCTGCCCTTGACAAAGAATCAAACCCGAGACCCTTCAGTTCGAGGGCTGATGCTTTAACCACTGAGCCAAACCAGCCAGGGCTCTATGTTTTTAATATTATTGTTATTTCTTTATTTTTATACTGTATTTTCTTAATGTTTCCATTTTTTCTTTCTTTTTATTAAATTTATTGGGGTTACAAGATTATATAGGTTTCAAAAAAAGATTATATTAGTTTCAAGTGTACATTTCTGTGATGCATGACCTTCATACTGCACCGTGTGCTCACCACCCAAAGTCAGATCGTTTTCCGTCACCATCTATTTGACTCCAGGCCCCCTTCCCTCTGGTCACCACCATACTTCTGTCTGTGTCTGAGTGATAGTTTGCTTTTCTAGTTTGTTTCTTTGTTGCTTTCAGTTTAAACTACCCTGAGTAAGATCATGTGCTACTTGTCTTTATCTGACTGGTTTATTTCACTTAGCATAATACTCTCCAGGTCCCACTGTACTGTCTCAAAGGGTAAGGGGTCCTTCGTTTTTGCAGCTGCATAGTATTCCAACTCATGGTATTCTTATTTATCAAGATAAGTTAGGTCACACTAAAGTTAAAAATCAACCCCAACTGCAAATAGCCACGGCAATCTTGAAAGGAAGAACAAAGTTGGTGGTATCACAATACCAGATATCAAGTTATACTACAAAGCCAGTGTAATCAAAACAGCCTGGTACTGGCAGAAGAACAGACATATAGATCAGTGCAAAGGAACAGAGAACCCAGAAAGTGACCCAAGACATTATTCTTAATTAATATTTCACAAAGGAGGCAAGAGTACACCATAGAGTAAAGACAGCCTCTTCAGTAAATGGTATTGGGAAAATTGGACAGGTACAATGCAAAAAAAAAAAAAAAAAAGAAACTAGACCACCAGCTTACACCATACACAAGAATAAACTCAAGATAGATAAAAGACTTAAATGTAAGACATGAAACCATAAAAATCCTAGAAGAAAAGGTAAACAGCAAAGCTCAGACATTTCTCATAGCAATATGTTTGCTGATACATCTCTTAGGGCAAGAGGAACAAAGGAGAAAATGAATAAATGGTACTGCATCAAAATAAAAAGCTTCTGCACAGCGAAAGAAACCATCAGCAAAACAAAAAGGGAATCTAGTGTATGGGAGAACATATTTGCCAATGACTCATCGGATAAAGGGTTAATATCCAAAATATATAAGGAACTCATACAGCTTAACAAAAGGAAAACAAACAGTTCAATTAAAAAATGAGCAAAGGACCTAAATGGACACTTCTCCAAAGAGGACATGCAGATGGCCAAGAGACATGAAAAAATGCCCAAAGTCACTAATCATCAGAGAGATGCAAATTAAAACCACAATGAGGTGTCACTTCACACCTGTCAGAATGGCTCCATCAACAAATCAATGAGTGACAAGTGCTGGCGAGGGTGTGGAGAAAAGGGGAGCCCTGGTACACTGCTGGTGAGGATGCAGACTGGTGCAGCCACTATCGAAAGCAGTATGGAGGTTCCTCAAAAGATTAAAAATTGACCTGCCATTTGATCCAGTGACCCCACTCCTAAGAATATATCCTAAGAATCCCAAAACACCAATAAGAAAGAACTTATGCACCCCTGTTTTCATAACAGCACAATTTACAATAGCTAAGATGTGGAAACAGCCCAAGTGCCCATCAGTAGATGAGTGGATAAAAAAGCTGTGGGACATTTACACCATGGAATACTATGCAGCTGTAAAAAAGAAGGATCTCTTACCCTTTGGGACAGCATGGTGGGACCTGGAGAGCATTATGCAAAGCTAAATAAACTCATTAGAGAAAGAGAAGTATCACATGATTTCACTTATATGTGAAATGTAATAAACAAAATAAACTGATGAACAAAATAGACCCAGAGACATAGATGCGTGGAACAGACTGAGGATCTCAGAGGGAAGGTGGGGGTGGGGGAGTGGGTGGGGAGAAATTAATCAAAGAATTTATAGGCTTATCTACATTACCTATGGACACAAACATAGGTATGGGGAAGGCCTGGGAGTGGGGTGGACGCAGGTGGAGGGGATCAATGGGGAAAAAAAGGGGACATCTGTAATACTTTCAACAATAAAGATAAATAAAAATAAGTAAATAAAATCAATAAAAACATATTTTAAAAAAATCAACCCACAAATCCCAGTTTCTTAACCTCCAAAACTTATTTTTCACCCAAACTGCTTGTCTGGTAGAAGCAGAGATACTCATTCAGAGATTAAGGTTGAAAGAATTTATACTATCATCTAGCTTCATCACCTTGAAAATGAAGCCTCCTTAGGGGCCGTGGCAGAAGAGTCCCTTGCCGGTGTATAAATATGTTCATCTGCTATTGACACATGGCACTTCTGCCCACGTTCCACTGGCCAGAAATAGACACATGACTTTCCCAGTGCAGCTGAGAATGGCGGTGAAAAGTTGGAATATTTGTTGAGTATCATCGCCACTGTCAAAACCACCTCATTTATTCAGCACTATTCTCTTTCTCCACTGGCAGTCACATCCCTAACTTCTAGAAACATCAGATTCAAATAGATGAAATATTTTCATGGAATCCAGAAAAAAATAACAGATTATGTTAGAGGAACATGCACAATAATTACAGCCGATTTCCTGTCCATGGCCATGCAAGCAAAATGGCAATGGGGGAAACACAACTCTCAACCCCAAATCTAACACTGAGCAACAATATATCTAAAAAATAATGGAGAATAAAGAGATTTCCACAGTTAAATACTGAATCAATTAATTCTAGAAGTATTCCACAAGAAATGTTAAAAGAATATCTTTGGGCAGAAGAAACATGCAACAGGTCAGAAAAGTGGATTCACAAGAAGGAATGAAGGACATTGAAAAAAAGAATAAAAGTCACCTTGCATTTATTTACCTGTACTTTTAATTACGTCAATGAATATAAAGCAGTAAAAATGTATTCGTTTATAAGATATACAAAGTAAAATATATTAAAATAATGGCTCAAAAAATGAAAGGGAGAAATTGGAAATATACTGTAGTAAAGTCCTTACACTACACATGAAACAATATTGTTTGAAGATAGACTCTGATTATGTAACGATGAGTAGAGCAAACCCCAGGGCGAGTATTAAAACATTTTATAAGGAATACAAGTAAGTCAGTAGAGTAGATAAACTGTATTGTCAGAGAAACGTTCAATTAAATTCAGAGAGGAAAAAGAAAGGAAAAGAAACAAAGAACAAATTGAAAAACTATAAAACAGTAGGCAAGCTGGTAGATTTTATTTCAAACTCATTAACAATCACCTTACTTTTTTTCCAGGAAATGTGTTTTTCTGAAATAAATTTTTAAATGAGAAAAAGCATATCATACAGAAGTTTTTCTTTGCAGTTATATATAATGATGGAAAATTATAAAATTATTTACAAGTATGTGGAATAACATGACATATTAGGTACATTGTGGCAAACCATTTTTATGAAATATTATGAAACTTTCAAGCTGAAGCTATAAACACCACTTAGCAATTCCAACAAAGCTGGAATACACATTATACTTATATAATTATGTAAAATATGCAAGCATATGGTCTAAATGAAGATTTAAAGAAGTCCTTGATATCCCATCACCATAATCCAAGCAAGTTCAATACTTTTTATTATTTATTTTTATTGAGTTATAATTCACATATAACGTATTAGTTTCAGCTGTATAGCATAATGATTCAATATTTCTATATATTGAAAAATGATCAGCACAGTAAGTTTAGTTAATATCCATCCTCATGCATAGTTACAATTTTTTTCTTGTGATGAGGAAATTTAGGATTTACCCTCAGCAGCTTTCAAATATGCAAAACAGCATTATTCACTACAGTCACCATGCCGTTCATCACACCCCTAGGATTTATTTATTTTATGTCTGTGTGTACCTTCTGACCCCTTCTTCATTCCATTTATCCACCAACCCTACCTCTGGCAGCCACCAATTTCTTCCCTTGATCTCTGAGCTCGGTTTGGTTTGGTTTTAGATTCTGCACGCAGCTGAGGCGATGCCACGTTTGTCTTTACCTGTTTCACTTACTTCACGTGGCTCGTGTCCTCGGAGTCCACGCGTGTTGCTGTGAATGGCAGGATCTCACTCCTCAGTATGAGCTGAACCGTCTTCCTTTGCGTACACGCCGCATCTTCCTTACCCGGCCCTCCGTCTGTTGACACTTAGGATGTTTTCATAGCCCGGCTGTTGTAAACAATGCTGCAAGGAACATAGGGGTGAATATATATTTCCAAATTAGTGTTTGGGGATTCCTTTGGATAAATGCTCATAAGTAGAATTGCTGAATCATTTGATAGTTGTATTTTTTAATTCTCTGAAGAACCTCCGTACTGTTTTCATTAGTGGTTGCACCAATTGACATTCCCACCAACAGTGCACGAGGGTTCCCTTTTCTCTACATGCTCACCCTGACTTGTTATTTCTTGTATTTTTGGTATTAGTCACTGTAACTGGTGTGAGGTGGCATCTCATTATGGTTTCAGTCTGCATTTCCCTGATGAGTAGTGTCGTGGAGCATAATTTCACAGGCCTGTTGGTCATCTGAATGTCTTTTTTAGAGAAACACCTATTCAGATTCTCTCCCCATTTTAAAGAATTGAATTGTTTGTGTCTTTGCTATTGAGTTATTTGAGTTCTTTATATATTTCTGATATCAGATATATGATATGCAAATATGTTCTCTTTCTGTAGGTTGCCTTTTTATTTTGTTGATGATTTCCTTTGCTGCGCAGGAGCTTTTTAGCTTGACATAGTCTCATTTGTTTATTTTTGCTTTTGTGAGTCAGGCCCAAATAAATCATGGTGAATGTCAAATACCTATGTTTTTTTCTAGGAGTTTTATTGTTTCAAGTCTTTCATTTAAGTCTTTAATCCATTTTGAGTTAATTGTGCATAGTGTAATATAATTGTCCAGTTTTATTATTTTGTGTGTTCCTGTACAGGTTTCCCAGCACCATATTTATAGTCTTGGCTCCACTGTAGTAAATCATTTAACCACATGCCCAGCCGGGTGTGGCTCAGCGGTTGAGCATCGAACTGGGATCCAGGTGATCGGGGTTCGATTCCCCGTCAGGGCACATGCCCGGGTTGCGGGCTGGATCAGTGACTCTCTCATCATTGATGTTTCTGTCTCTCTCTCTCCCTTGCCTTTCCTCTCTCTGAAATCAATAAATATATATATATTTTTTAAAAATCATTTAACCACATATGTGTCGGGTTATTTATGTGGAACTATACTGTTTTGATTACTATAGCTTTATTCTTTCTCCAGATGGCTGTGGCTCTTTGTGGTCTTTCCTGGCTCCATACAACTTTTAGGATTGCTGGTTCTATTTCTGCAGGAAACGCCATTGGGATTTTGGTAGGGATTGCATTGAACCTGTAGATTGCTTGGGGTAGTATGGACACATATTTGTGTTTTTTGAATAATCAATTTAAATGTTCTAAACAAAGAAGTTAAAAGATGGAGGTTGGCAGACTCAATAGCAAAGCATAAGGAGGAACCCTACACTTGTTACAAAAAACCCCACGTTATATATGAAGTCATGGATTGAAAATAAGAGAGTGGAGGGACATACACAAAACACTAATTCAAGCAGAGCTGATGTAGCTTTACTACATTCATAAAACATAGGTAATGTTATTGGAGTCTTATAAATATATAATGATTATGGATTATTTCCCAAGAGGCTATAACACCTAATAATAGAACTTACAAACATAGACACAAACAAATACATCTGAAAGAAAAAATAGACAAATTCACAGTTATATTTAGAGTAGTTAAAACTGCCACTCTCTTTCAGGAACTGATAGAATGAGTGAGTGCACAGCAAATCAATAAGGATATGAATGACCAGATCAGCACTGTCAACCAACTTGACCAAGCTGACATTTATAGAACACTTTCTCCAACAACAGAAGAATGCACATTTTTCTCAAGTGCCATGGAAAATGCACCAAGAATAGAACATAACTTGACTAACAAAACACACCTTAGAGAATTAAAAGAATAAAAACCATACAAAGTATGTTCTTAGATCAAAATATAGTAAAAATCCATGTGCAGTGGACAGATTAATGCACCTCCCATCAAAGATGTTTATGTTTTAATACTAATGTCCAGAACCCAGGAATCATGTACCTTATCTATCAAAAGGGACTTTGTTGATGTGATAAAGTTAAAGATCTTGAGATGATGGGTAGACGAGCCGGATGAGCCTACTGTAATCATTGGGGTACTGAGAAAGGCAGGAGGGTCAGAATCATACAGAAGGAGATGTGATGACAGAAGCAGAGGAGAGAGACAGAGAGAGAGAGAGAGACAGAGAGAGAGAGAGAGAGAGAGAGAGGATGCTACTTTAATGGTTTTGAAAGCGAAAAAAGGGTCACAAGGAATACAGAAAGCCTCTAGAAGTTGAAAATGGCAAGAAAAAATTGGGGGTGACAAAAATCTTAAAGGAAAAAATTGTCCATAAAGGACTTTTAAAAGTTACAATGTATTCTTCTTAAATTTTTTTAAGTCCTCACCCAAGAATGTTTTTATTGATTTTTAAAGAGAGAGAAAGGGGGATTGGAGAGAGAGAGAGAGAAACATCAGTCGGTTGCCTCTCACATGCACCCCAACTGGGATCAAACCTGCAGTCTTTTGGTGTATGGATGATTCTCCAACCAACTGAGCCACCAGTCCAAGGCTAGAGCATAGATTTCCAATATATTCTTGGGAATTTAGAAGCCATGTAGTTGTGTATGACTAAGAATGTGCTCAGGAAAGACCTGAGAAAATCCTAATCTCTCATCTATGGCTAATCTTGAGGCTCTGTGCAAGTAGGATGTAAAAGCTAACACAGAGCTATAAACTGCCTGCAGAAGCCTTAAAAGCATGCTTTAGCCAGGCCATTGTGGCTCAGTGGTTGAGTGTTGACCTGTGTACTGAGAGGTCGCAGGTTCGATTCCTGGTCAGGGCACATGCCCAGGGTTCCGGGCTTGATCCCTAGTAGAGGTTGTGCAGGAGGCAGCCGATGGATGTTCTCTCTCATCGATGTTTCTCTCTCTCCCATCCTCTCTCTCTAAAAATCAATAAAAACATACATATTTTTTTAAAAACATGCTTCAACACAGAGAGCACTCAGCAAAGATTGGGAGATTCTACAGATATTAAAAGAATAAAAAAGTGAATATTGTGAGTACCTCTCTGCCCATAAATTTAACCACTTGCATGAAACAATCAATTCCCTGAAGGACATAAATTACCAAAACTCAGTCAAGAAGAAATAAAAAAACTAAATAGTTCTGTATTTTTGAGGGATTTGAATTGGCAGTTTAAAACCTGCCAGAAAATAAACACAAAATGGTTTCACTGCTGGATTACATTAAATATTTAGGGAAAAAATAGTATCAATTCTCCACACTTTTCTTTAGAAATTACAATGGGAGAGAATGTTTCTCAAGTCATTCTTACACCAAAATCATCACAAGAAAACAAAATTGCAGAACAAAGCCTCCCATAAAATAGATGCAAAAATCTTCTAAAACTATTAGCAAATTAAACTTACAATATGTAATCACAACCAAGTTGTATTTGTCTCAGGAGTAGATGGCTGCTTAAACACTTGAAAAATCAACCAGTACAGTTCACCGCATGAACAGTGAAAGCATATGGTAAGAGAAAACATATGATCATATCAACAGATACAGAAAAAATATTTTTAAAATTAAACATGCATTTATAATAAAAAAATTCTCAGTAAAGTAAAAGCAAATATGAAAAGAAGCTTATTAATTGTGTAATAAGCTCTACAACTAATATTGTACTCAATGATAAGGAACTGATTCTACTAAGAAAGGATATGTGTTCTCACTACTCTACTCAGCATTATGTTGGAACCTGGCTGTCATCAGAAAAGAAGGAAAAAAGCATATAGATTTGAAAGGAAATAAAAAATTGCCTCTGTTCACAAATAACAGATTTGTTTATGTAAAAGAGTCCTAAAAATCTACAAAAAGCTCCTAGAACTAATAAGTTTAGCAAGGTGTTAAGATACAGTGTCCATATTTGGAATTTAATTACATTTCTACATAGCAAGAAACAACTGAAATCTGAGTACAAAAAGATACTATTTCCAACTGCACTAAAAATAATGGAATACTTAGGAAAGAACTGACAAAATACATGCAGGATCCGTATGCTAAAAACTATAAAATATTGATAAAATAAATAAAAAAGATCAAATAAATGGTGATATATACTATGGTCATAGATTAGAAGACTCAATATAATTAAGTTGTCAATTCACTCCAATTTGATTTATAGAATCCATGCAATCTCACTGAAAAACTAAAAAATATTTCTTTATAGTTATTGACAAGTTTATTTTGACATTATATAGAGTCAGAGGACTTATAATATAAAAAATAATTATATAAAAACAAAAGTTGGAAGATGCACATACCTAATTTTAAGTCATACTATAAATATATAGTAATTATTACAGCATGATATTGGTGAAAATATAGACACAGTTCAGTGGAACAGAATAGAGGACTCGGACGTGGACCCCCATCAGTCAAGTCAATTGTTTTGACAATGGTTCAAGGACAATTCAGTGGAGAAATGGTAATCTTTCAAACAAGTGATTCTGGGACAAGTGGGACACAAGTCCAATACAGTGAACCCCAACATACACCTCGCACATTATAATAATTAACTCAAAATGGGTAAACAAAAAGCTATAGTGTTTCTAAGAAGACAACATAGAAAAAAGTCTGTGTAATTTGGGGTTTGAAAAGGATTTGCTGAATATCACACAAATCACACAGATCATAAAGGGGAAAATATGATACATTAGGATTCATCAAAGTTAAGAACTTTATTCTATGAAAGACACTGTTAAGAGAATAAAATATAACCACAGGCCATGAGAAAATATTTACAAATCATATATCTGTAATGAATTGTTCTCAGAATATATTAAGAACTCTTTAAGCTCTAGACTAAAAAAGCAACCGAAAATGAGAAAAAAATTCTGCACAGACATTTCACCAAAGAAGATACATGGTTGATAAATAAGTGTATGAAGAGATGTTCAACATCATTGGTTATTGGGAAATAGAAACCAAAGTGACAATTCCATACCTTTCAACGCCTAAGGGAACAGCAGAACGAAACCGAACAGCCAGAGCAGTTTGGCATTTTCCTTCTAAAGTGAAAAGTACACTCGCTGTAAGACCCATTGCCTGCACCCCTCGTTATTTATTCAAATGAATTAAAAAGTACACATACACAAAAACTTACATATGATATTTATAGTAGCTTTCCTAGTGATAACCAAAAACTGGAAAGAGGCCAGATTTTTTTAACAGGCGCACAGGTAAGCAAACCATGGGCCATCTGTACCATGGGATATTACTCAGCAATATAAGGAACAAAGTTTTGGTTTAGCAACTGCATGGATACATATTAAAGGGACTTTGTTAAGTAAAGGAAGCCAGGGCCAAAGTGTTCGTATTCTACAGTTACATTTATAGGACATTCTGGAAAAGGTAAACTATAGAGATAATGAATATATCAGGGGGGCATGGGGATTAGGGATGAGGGAGGGACTGAACTAAAAAGCTACCCTGGGGAATTTTTGCAGTGATGAAACTGTGCTATATTATACTAGATAGTAGAGGCACAACTCTGCCTTTTTTAGAACTGTACACCATAAAGAATAACTTTTGTTGTTTACAAATGAAAATTAAAACCATTAAGAAGTTGGGGAAACCCAGGAATAAGAAGATTAGAAAATTACCATAGAAGCCAACAGCAACAATGATTACAGGCATATTCACTGGCAAAACTTTAAGGAGCCTTAAAATACCACCATCAAATATATATTACTATTGCTATCAATATGCATCCACAAAGTTTTTGAAATTCTGTCCCTCAAGGATGTGGAAGTTAATTTCCCTTTTCTTGAGTCTGGGTTGCACTTACTGAGTTGTTAATAAATTAAGTGTGAAAAGTAAAAACAGGAACTGTAGTGGAGAAATCTGACAGACCACGTTAACCAAGCGATCAAAGTTAACATTGCCAGAAATAGATTGTTTATATCAAATATTCCCTGATATGATGAACTGAGTAGGGCACTTCACCTCTATTGCATTTCCCCCTAAATCCATAAACTCATATAAACATGAGAAAACATCAAACAAATTTGAATTGCGAGCCATACAAAATAAGTGACCTGTTTTCTTAAAAAATGTCAAGGTCAGGTAAGACAAGGAAAGATGAAAAATTATTACAGATTGGAGGATACTGAAGAAACTAAATTCAATGTGGTATCTTGGGTTAGATCCTAGAATAGTTAAAGGACTTTAGTAAAACACACACACACACACACACACACAACAAACAGAACTATGGAAAATCAAAGTCTGTAAGTCTAGTTAATATTAACTAGATAAATATGCCACAGTCATGTAAGAGTTTAGCATTAGGGGACCTGGGTAAAGGACATACAAGACCTCTCTGTGATATCTTAGCAAATTACCTGTCAATCAAAAGTAATTTTACAATAAAAAGGTTTTAAAAATAATATGTATAGCACACTTCCTTTAAAAAAACTAAACTAAAACCATAAAAATATTTCTGTAAGCACAGGACACTGGTGTGGATGTAGATATATGGAAGTGTATGAGCACCTCTATATTGCGTGACTTAATGCAATGAACGTAAATTACTGTTCTATGAATAACATCTAACTATCTTCTGTGTTTTTAATCTAAAATCTATTAAGAATAAAAAATAAAAGTAATAGTTTACTGTATAGCATTATGTTCAAAATCACTGCCTTAGAATTAGATTGGAAAAAAAATTAGATTTGAGACATCCCAACTCCATCAGTCACCATAACTTTGAGAAGGTTTCTAAAAAGCTCTAACTTTTATTGGTTATATAATCATAATACTAGTACATTTGTCACTTAATGTGTACATATTTGCTCTTACATTTACAATCATGTCATCATGAGCTTCGATAAGCAATACACCAGTAAGTAACACATATAATCATAACATTGAAAGTGCATTTTATTGGGCTTCAGTTTTCAGGAACAACTACCAGACAAAGCACAGGTGACTAAATTATAATAATAATAATGAAATCCAGTTTGTAATTGTAGGAATGGATAACTTTCATGGAGCCTGAGAAAGGTGTGTATGCTAGTGAGGAGGGAGGGTGAAAAGAAGTATAGAGGCACTGGTAGTTCTCAATAGTGAGGAGTCAGAAAATGATGTCCAATATTATGGTGAGAAAGAAGGTTTAAGTATATTGTTTAAAGTTTTATAGATCACTGCACTCAAAACTAAGAAACATTGGAATGAGAAGAGGGTGATAAAATTGGCCACATTTCCTATTTTTCATAGTAAGGTATTAGACGGTAATGGTCAAAGATGATAGATATATCAAGACTGACAAGTACTAGCATATTATTACAAGTAACCACTAGAATAACTTGACACTCAAACACTCAAAGGAAATACTGTAACCAAAAATACAGGTTCGGCTGCCTTTTGCAATGAAAGCCAAACTCATGAGACAAGGGCTGGTGCAAAAGGAAAGAGGTTTATTCAGATGCTGGGACCTGGGAGAATTGTGGACTCCTGTCTCAAAGACCATTCATCCTCCTGCTCAAGCCCAAGGTTCTTACAGAGATAGGGAGGGGAGGGCTTTTTATCTATTCAATTATCTTTCCAGCTTTTGGTTTTTCTGGCCCTATCCATTCATATTTCTAGCTTTTGGCCGCTGGGAACCTGTCCTTTCATCTTGCTAGCTTTTTTTTTTTTTTTTCAAATCCTCACCAGAGGACATTTTTTCCATCTATTTCTAGAGAGAGTGGAAGGGAGAAAAGAAGGGCAGAGGAGAGAGAAAGAGAGAGAGAATGAGACATCAATGTGAGAGAGACATATCAATTGGTTGCCTCCAGCAGGTGCCCCGGACCTGGTGGGGAACCTACAAGAACCTACAACCCAGGTACATGTTCTTGACAGGGAATTGAATCTGTGACCCTTCAGTCTGTCAGCCAATGCTCTAACCATGTAGCTAACCTGTCCAGGACCATCTTGCTAGCTTTTGGGACACGTGGGGCCTTATCCATTCATCTTTCTAGCTTTTGGCTTCTTTGGCCCTATCCATTCATAATTCTGGCTTTTGGTATACTGGGACCCTGTTCATTCATCTTGCTAGCTTTTGGTGTACTCAGTGTAATAACCTCCCCCTGCACCATCTTAGGCAATGGGGAGACTCCCCAGCACCCCTTGTCTATGGTATCAGGGTCAGAAGGGAGAGGTCACTGCAAGACCCTGTCAGTTAGCCCTGAGGCCCTCAGCAAGCCTCTCCAAGCTGGACATGGTGCCCATATATCCAGGGGAGCTGGTTGGATCCATGGGACACCCCTGGATCCCAGTGTACTCGCATCACCTGCCCAGCATCCATGTCTTCTTCACAGCCCCCGATAGGCCCGTCCCTCTAAAGTGGACAGCCAGGCCCAGCATTCCGACTTACACCTGTCTAGGTAACAGTGCCTCTGGGGAGTGACCTGTGGGTGATGTGCTTTAATTGTGTGGGCCAGTTACCAATGTATTGCTTTCAGCTCTAAAATTTCCCTTTGTTGCCTGATCTATAAAAATGGCTCTGCCCTCTCTAAATATTTGTTTCTTTGTCTTTTATTATAATGTTAAGTTTTGTCAGTAGAGGGTGCTACAAAGATATTGCAGGAGGAAAAGGTTCTGACTCCTGGTTCCAGTGTACACATCAACAGCATCAACAGGCTTCTGCAGTGCCCACAGCTCCCCAGGGACCTAGGTCCTGCAGCAGGTACAGCTTTCCCAGCACACGGTCCCTGCAGTGCGTGGCAGCCAAGACCACACAATGACCAGCAGCCTCCCCAGCCCCTCTTTAGGTGGTCTGTAGAGAATTGCCTCAAATGAGAAAAGCTTTTCTTGGCACACTGGAAAGTGGATTCCCAGTAAGTTCAGATAGACGCCTATCATTTAAGGCCCAACTGCCAAACTTTGCACCACAAATTCAGCACATTGTAGGTTCTTATTGGACATTTGTAGGATGCGATATACAGTGAGGGTGAAAATATGTACTGGTGTGTTGGATGGTCCCAGTGTATACTTGCTGCCCTAGCATACTTGCTAGTAACAGTTCTTCACTCCAAAGTATGTCCCATTTGGGCAATTAATCACAGACTTTCTCTAATTTTACTCTCTGGTGACAGTATGCAGCATTTTTCTTCATATGTATACATATATATATAATGCTGGGTATAGGAAATGGTACATAAGAGTTATGAGATTAAAGACGGGGCATGTTTGTGGCAGATGGAGGTTATGTACCAGGTAGCAGGTTTGAAACAAGGAATAGTTATGTAAAAGTCAAAGTAAATAAGAAAGAAATCATGTAATGGGAAATTCAGAGGGTGGCCAGTGATTCTCTTTGCTCATGAACAAGTCGACTAAGTAGGCAGTGTGTAGTGGAAAGAATTTAAGAAGAAATGTTGTGTTGTCTGGGTTAATGAGCACTGTCCAGCTACAGTTGCTGAAAATCTCTCCAACACCTGACAATCAGGATAGAATACTGCTAATAAAATAGTCATGTCACCTGCTGAGTAGACATGGTTGAATCTCCACAGTCAACCTTCATAACCTGCTCCAATTTATTTTAGTTGGAATGAATTGCCTCCTCTCTTATTTATATGCTCATCTGAATTCTTGAAGACAGATCAAAGCAGATTGTAGACATTTGATTAGTTGCTTTGTGTTATAATTTTGTATGGAAATTTGGTTAGGACCTTCATTGCAGATCATGGCACAACCTTCTGAGACCATCTATACTCAAAGCCTGAGTTAAATCAGTGCTGTCTTTACACATATGAATACAAATATGTGTAAAGTTTGGACCCTATCCCTCAGACCCACTGATGACTTCAGTTGCCAGTTTCCCTCTGTTGATGATCACAGATTATATTTGACAGCATGCTGAGGCAGGTTGTCCAGTTTCGTGGGATTATGAAGAGCGCCAAGTCACTTATTTAGCACTGTCATTCCCACCTCAAGTGGTCAAAAGGAAAGGACTGTTCTTTTTTATCAGAAGACATTGAATTCAATTATAGAAAATGATCTACCTTCGTTCTGGTAGCAGCGTACTTTGTTCATGCTCAGGATCGCCTCAGGTACAGAGTGTCAGCTACATGAGCTTGGGAAGGGACGAACTCAGGACAGCCGTGTGGATCCCGGCTCTTTTGCCCTGATTGCCCAGTAGGGGCCAATCTGAGCCATCAGGTTTAGTTTAGATATCAGGCATTGTCTGCCCAGAGGCCGGAGCATGTTGCATTCACGTTTTCACACTGATAGCTGGCTCAAAATATTTAAATAAAACTTCCATTAAAATGTTGGCTTGGTATTTTCATAGACCCAGACACGCAGTCATCATTTCTGCCAGTTAAGGCATCAGTGGGGACATTTGTATACCCAGAAGAGCAGTGATAACAGGATTAATAATTTTACATCTTGGAAAATATTTATCCTGATAACTTGAGATTCCTTGGATGTATGTTGAAGAATGAAGGGTTTACGAATGGATAATATGTCTCAGATACACATATTGGAAGAAGACTTCATGGGTTTTTCCTGAGAGTATTCAAAACATTTTACAAAATGGTTTAAGATTATAAGTTCAGAAACCCCTACCGCCTCCCAAAATTACAGAACACAGAACTTTGCTAACACAAACGAGAGCTCTGAAGAGCACTGAATTCCCAGCACCGCACACCTGGTAAGAATCAGCCCGGCCCAGCGCCATCCATCATGCCGGGGCTGTCAGCTCGGACATCCTTTAGGCCTACGTGGCGCGCTTAATGACTGCATGACAGAAAATGTAAACAGACACCACGCACAAGGTATGCGGTACATACACGTATGTGTATATTCAAATGTGAATATGTGGTGTGATGAAGCACCAAAGAATTATGGCACACAAATAGCCCATTAAAACACACGTGTGCGGACATGCATGCATGCCCCTGACAACGTCCAAAACAAAAAACAAAACGAAACAGAAAGCAAGCAATTTCTTACATAAGAACACAGAGCCCATTTTAAATCATTTACTCAATGCAAAGGAGATCAAGAAACAGATATCTCTGTGCTCACCGATGGATAGATTATGGCCTTAGACCCTTCGTTATGACGCATCAGATTGTGACTTACTAATAGGGACTCGGGAGCAGCTAGTGAGCCCAGCACAAGGCCCGTATTAATAATTCATCAGGCACACACACACACAAATGGCGGTGAAGTGCTTGAATATTTGAAAGCCCATGTGCATTTTGCCTTCAAACAACAATGCAACAAACTCCGATTTCAATTTTATTATTAGCAGATTGCTTGCTTTTAATTGATTATCGGGGAATTTTTATTCTTTCAGCAGCCTACTAGCACACTAGGAGTACTGAGTTTAGCAATTGTTATGTTCCAGGAAAAGGCACCATTTGATGTCTGCAAAGTGTCTATTTTGCAGGTTTAGCAGTAACATAATTGTAAAAGTCTCCAATCCTTCCCCACTCTGTGCAGCATCCCCTCCCTCCACTCAGGGTACAGATGTAAGGACACGTAGAATGTTAAACGCCTAATGACAAACCTGAAAAAGCAGGTTTTAAATTCAAACTGGGTCATTCTCTTTCACTAAGAGGCACAAAATTGGTTTTGCTGCTAATACATTGTTAGCAAACTCAAATATCAGGTAAATAAGATGACTATTTTCCTTTATTTTTATATTAATTTCCTCATCTTTAACTTAGAAAAGTTTCAGGTGCGACACATTTTGTAAAACTGAATCATAGCATGAAATACAGTACTCAAATATCTTAAAATACTCTCATAATGTCAGATTCATTTAATAGTAAAATCCTATCAGTTTAAGAAACATTGGAAATGCAAAAGGAAAATTATGCACACACATATTCACACACACTCACACATTTCTATAAGTATGAAAAAAGTTTTCTTTGCTTGTTTTGAAAGCTGCCAGGATGCTGGCGGTGGGCTCTGCTGTGTTAATCTGTGTTGCCAAGTTACTTGTCTCGGCAAACGGCTCAGGGTCTGAGCTGACCAGCACTCGTCCCTCTGAGTGAGCCTGACTTTGTCAGGGCTCCACATGCACACGGTACACAACCCAACGGTCTTCCTCCTTCCCCAGCTCCCGATTTCAAGAAATATTTATAGGTAGGCAGACACAAATGAAAATATTCTCTCAAATTCCTCTTCATTTCAAAAATGATTAAGGCGAGAGTAGATAAAGTGGTAAAATTAAAATGGGTGCTATGTCGATGTGACTCTGTAACCAGACGTCTTTAGAAGTGATGTATTAGTTTGCAAGTTATTTTTGTTTTATGTGAGTTAATATTTAATTTCTAGAAAGATAATTATGTATGTTAGAGAGCTAACATTATGAAGAAAACCTAACAAAAAGGCTTCTCTCAAGTGATTAATATCTTTTGTCTTCCTGAAAATATTCTAGTATTATTTTATTTTGCTTTTTCGGCAAATATAGGAATAGCATTTGGTTAGGCAACTATTTGAAACTAACTAATTCCACACGAGGGCCATCCTCCTGCGAATGCCCACATTAATTCCAAGTCTAGTTTCTTACTTTTAAATCTTTCTCATTACCTCATTACTCGGTCTAACAATGGCCCCCTGCCAGAGAGAACTCCTTCCCCCCGAAAGGACATCTTTCAATTTTCATTTAAAACAACAGAATGTATTACAAGTTAGATATTCACAAGGAAACTTCACCAAAGAAGGGGAAACAGCGCGCATCTGGCCCCATGAGCTGTTCTTTCAAAGGTCATGGGCAATTATTGCTTTCAAAGCCCGTTTTCACCACATTTCAGATACTGTATTAATAAAGGGTTACACCAGAATTAATGAAAAGGTTCCATGTTCGCATATACTAAATAAGCACCTCATTAAAGGCATGGGAAGCCAGAAGCGCAGATATTGTCTTTTCTCTTACTATCTATTATACTTTTCCAGCATTGACTGAGCCTCTTCAGCTGACTGATGCCTGAAGGGCGGACTAAGGACGCGCTCAGCTGGTGGCTGGCTCGGGGCTGGACGGAAGCTAGCGAGGAGCATTTTGCCTCTTTCATGGCCTCTCCACCAGCTGTCACCAGCTATGGGTGCTGAAAAGATGCTGTCACTTCATCCAAAGGGATTTACTTAGTCAGAAGGACATTTAAATACAAAGCCTGCGGTTCGGAGCTGGTGAAAGGATTATGAGCGTACAAGAGCACATGTGTAGGCGACACTAATACATCCTTAGGACGTTTTAGATCCCCAAAGCCAGGATTACTGCCAGGGGCAGGGTGCTGGACGCAGGAAGGCAAGGACCTTTGCCACTGCAGTTATTATCTTCCAACTGTTCAGCTCAACCTTATCGGTCTTTCATCAAGGCCATGAACACGGAAAGAAAAGAAAATCTCCCATCCCTGCAAGGGGGCTAAGAAAACACACCCAGGTTCGAACATGGTTGGGAATCACCTGCGTGCAGAACTCCCTGTTGCCTTGTGTGCAGGGTCTACTTTTCTTTCTTTTTTTTTTTAAAATATATCTTTATTGATTTCAGAGAGAGGAAAAGAGAGGGAGAGAGAGAGAGACAGAATCATCAGATGAGAGAGTCATTGATCGAACCTGCAACCCGGGCATGTGCCCTGACAGGGAATCGAACCCCGATCGCCTGGATCCCAGGTCAACGCTCAACCGCTGAGCCACGCTCTGCAGGGCGGGTCTACTTTTCTTGCTCTGTCCACAGTCACCAGTGAGATGCGTAGGCCTGTGTAAAGACCTTAGCAGGGAATGAAAGCCCTCAGCATTCTCGATTCACTGACTTGGGGTCACCTTTGAAATGACAGAGGAGTCCCTGAAATACCTGTGGCCAGGAGGCTTAGGGGGGTGGTGTTGTGAAGGCAGCCCCTTTGCATGAGGGTAAAGGTGAAATCTCTGCCGTTAGTGTTGGAGGGGAGAAAAGGAGTCTGCCTAATGGCGAAAGCAAGCAAACAAAAAGGCCATTTTATTTAAAGCCAAAGAAAAGAGCAGACGTGGAATGTGAGCACCCAGCATTAAAAACGCGCGTTTGCTTAGCCAGACTGGCAAGTTGGGCATCTCCAGTTCCCAGGAGCGGCGCGTGGCTGGGCCAGCGTCCACCCTTCAGTGGAAACTCCAACAGCCTCTGGACCCCCCTTCAGATGGGGAACTTGGGAACAGAAAACTGTGCACAGGCAAGTACACTGGCTGGATCTTGGCATGACAAGCCGAGGGTGCTCTTACCCGAGGCGCAGCTCATGTCCTTAAGCCTGGTGGGGCCTCAAGACACGTGGCCGGAAAACCCGGAGGGCCAGGAAATTCCCGCCCCAAAGAGAGTCCTGAGAAAAGAAAAGATGCCAGGGGACCCGTGCTGTGCAGATTTTAGGACACAGTTGTCAGAAGGCATGCTCAGAAGCACTTGCAGGAAGGAGCGAGCTGGTAAGAAGTGCAGCACTAGTCGAAGAGTCTGCCTTTAGATGTCACTACAACCTCACCACAGCGGTGCCCACATTCCCGGGGAGGATTAGCATCTCCGAGTTCAGCCGGATGCACTCCAGACTGCTCCAGGAGGAGCTGTCTGCATTCTCTAAATTTCCTCACCGAGGCTCTCAGGCAGCGGTCCCAGCCAGCTGAGGAGGGAGCCACCGACTTGCCATCCATTTACGCCAGCCAGGCTGCCTCCACAGGCACCACTTTCACTGTGGGGACCGGCCCCCAGCAGGGCTGTGACACGCAAATGCGAGCGAGCTAGAGGCACCCTCCGGCCTACAGGGGTGCCCTGGGAAAGGGAACAGCCCCGTGCGCCCCGCGTGCTCCACACAGGCCCCCCCTCTGACCAGCTTCATTCTAGGGCACTCATGCTAAACTGATATTTCCTAGTTAGGAATAGGGCTTTGTTTTGTTTTGTTTGTGATTTTATTCCAGATTAGAGGGGACTATGTATGTATATATGATCCAGAAATAACATTTAAGAAATAACTAGCATTTCTGGGTTCCTGCAAACCCAAATGGGTAATATTTCTCGAGTGGATTGCAGTTTCTTGGGAAGAAAACAGGCTGAGATACATGTCACCTCCTCGTCTGGCCCTGGTCTGCCTCTGAGAAGCAGGCATTTCTTGCTGTGGGAGGCGGCATTTGGGCTCCAACCACTTTTCCACAGGGAGGCAGTGCCAAGGCTCAGGAGCGAAGAGCATTGTATCCAAGAAAGTCCAATGAACTATTAGACCAAAAACTAACTCTGATAACTGGCATCCAACCTAAAGTCTGGGTAAAACGTAGACAAATCAAATACCCAGTAAAAACATTACCAAATGCCGCCCACGCAATGGCGTATACATTTCTAATCAGTATTCATTTCCTGTCCTTAAAATAAACAGAAAACAGATTTCTCAGTTTTCCCTAGAATCAATCTTTTGCAGTATCTGTCAGTTTCTTTCCCCCAATTAGTATTCTGCATTCATTTATTTTCGTTGTAAGTTAATTTTTTTAACATACCTTGGCACATGTGTTTCATTCAATACTTGCAAATGAAATGACAGACTAACACTGTGCTCCTTGAGGCCATCAAACTTGTAACTTTGTTAATGAATTGAGATGAATCCGAGATACCTTATTAATTATTGCTTGCCTGGTAGGTAAAGCTTTGGCTTTTCACCTCACTGGCCCCGAGAACAAGATTGCCTTTGGCCATGTCCAAGGGGCTCATTAAGGCATCTCTGGGGAATGGGAAGAAATTGTTAGTGAAAAGCAGTGGTCAGTGCCTCCGAGAGAGCCCAGCAGGGAGAGGAAGCCCTCATCACCGAGAACTAACGAGGCTGTATGTACTACACCTGTAATCAAACTGGCCTGGAAATGCCTGGAGACCACTGTGCTCTCTTTGTGATTTGGGGAGCTATCTGAAAATGCTGAACCCAATCCATAATTGATGTGTGCGCACAATTATAATCCTCCAGGTAGCTAAAAACTGTTGCAGGTGCAAGCCTCAAGGAGCGGTAAACTTTAACATGCGTGGCACAAGCCAAGACATTTGATCTAATAAAAGAGAAAACTATTACGTTTCCTGCATTGGCAGCAGGAAGGTAATTGAATCTCTGTCTGTTTTTCTTAATGAGCGTAATTATATACAGCTTCTTGACAGCTAGCAGAGTAAAGCATAGGAAATATCGTAAAAACCAGATTTGGCCATTTGTATTGGACATATTTCTATATGTACATGATTTCTATAGTGCACAGAGTTGAAAGGTCGCCTCTAAGTGAAGCAAGCCATTGGACATGGGCATTCATTGGAAACAGATATGTGCTCTGCAAGTTTGGAAGGATGGGGGACAGGGAATTCTGGCAATGGACTCATAATTACTAGCTACTTCATTCAGTCACTCATTGTATTAAAGATATTTGATAAACTTTCAAAATGGCAGGTCCCTCCAGATGGCTCTGTAATGAGGCTGCAGAGTCAATGGGTTGATGTGTTGGGTGCCGCAGTGTGGTCAGTCAACATGGTTATTGATTGCTCGCTGTGGGCTGAGTGCTAGGCCGGGCCAACCTGCTTGTACAGCATGAATTGGTATTGGATGTCAATGAATAGGAGGCTCTGAAATGTCACTGGTACAGTTTGCTGGGACTGTCACTCTGCTGACTGTCCGTCTGAACACAACAGACCCAGGACACGGAAAAGGAGAAGATTTGGCTCCCGGTGCGTATTGCTGTGTAGGTACATTTTCCCAAAGGGAAAGCCTCCAAGACTCCTTCTCACGGTCAGCGGAGTATGAACACTGTGAAAGGCCATGATGCCAGAAACACGGCGTCCGGCTTCAGGGCAGGCCTGCAAGGCTTTTGGGGTTTATTTAGCCCAGACTGCGTTTGGTTCTTGATTTTCAAACATTCCTTGGCATCGTAACAGGAGAAATATACAGCATTCTTTCAGATTAAAAATATAAGAACTCAAAATGTTCTCATTATTAAAGCATATTCCTAAATACTTACACATTTGGTTACATTATAATTGCACGTATTTGTCTTGGAAGTTGAGTTAAAAATGAAAACAAACCCTTAAATTTAAATTATTAAGAGATCTAAAACTGTTCTACCAACTAATAAATGTTAAAATAATTTTTATTTACTTTTACTCCTTTCCTGAAATATTGCCTATTATTTGAAATTAATACCTAGCCATATTTGCTTAGGAAAGAAGTATACACAATTTGAAGGGGTAAGATAATCAGTCTGACAAGTTTGATAAAATAATAAGAATATTTAACATGAGATTTGGAAGGATAAAACTATTTAAGATACGAAATGTTCCACAAAAAAATCAAATTATGAAATACAAATTATTGAATTCACGTCTGGTTACTATACAATTCATAAAAAAATGATCCTCATGCTGCCTTTTAGAAATTTGCATATACCATGATCCTCAGTGTTTTCAGGATTAAAAAAAAAATTTTTAATGCTATCCCCTAAGGAGCCTTTTTAAATATTTTATTTCTAATTGCTCCCTCCCCATGAAATTTTATTTGCAAAAATATATATATCTCCTGTTGCACTGTGAGCCTTTGCACAGCCACAAACCATTGCAATATCTAAGATTTTCTCCCTGCCCCGGAATCAGTTTCACCCCCTTGGGGGCGATATTGCCTCTGTTGAGAATGGACGCCCTATGCTATGCTTATGCCTGTTTCCAGACAGGGTATGGATATGATTTCTGTAATAATCTCATCTCTTCTTCCTCTTATCAAGACATCATTGCTAAGCGATAAGCAGAGAAACTTTTCTAAATGTCTTTGAAGATCTGAGGAGGGAGAGCGCATGCAGGGTGAGAGCAAGGGCTCTGCCTCCCTTTACCATATGCATCCTCATTCTGGAGCTGGCCAGGTGCAGCCTTACACCAGCACCCCCAACCTGAGTGTGCCCGTGGAGAGCCCTTGCCTTGCACCAGCAGTGTCCTTAGCGGCCCCAATACACCCAGCCGCCCACGGCGGCCTCGCTGTCCCCCCGCCGGCCGACCCGCAGTGCTGCTCTCCAGCCCGTGGCCCCCCGTTTCCAGGCCGAGCAGGTGAGGTGCGCGGGGCGAGCGCTTTTGATGTTGCCAGCTCCCATTTGCCACCCAACTTCTTTCCCTTCCAAAACCTCTTAGCAAACTTCAAAGGCCTCCTTGCTTCTTGCCTTAATCCAGTGCACTGAGACCTCCAGTTCAAAGAACTTTCCTTAAACCCTCTTCTTAAACTGCAACCCAAACTTTTTTTCTTTTTTTTTTCTTTCCTCTCCACAAAGTAGCAATTACAGCTTCGTTGCGTGGCGATGGGGCTCTGCCGATCCGCTCCTGCTATTAATTAATCTCACAAAGGGGGCTCATTTCCTGGCATTCAATTGACAAGAGACCCGGAGAACAGAAAAGCCTTTCAAGCACTTCCAGCTCACCGAGGGGCCGAGGTATCAGAGGAGCGAGCCCGCAGTCCTGGAGGTGGAGAGCACATCCGATACTCCCGCCACATTCTGCTGATTGAATGATTTTTGTGCACCGAGAGCTCTTTGCTAAGCTCTTACCCGCAAAGACCTGCACGCGGGGCAGCGGGGCGCGAATGCAGCTAAATGTCGCTGGAGGAGGTCCGCAGGAGCCCCTCTGCCACCGCGGCCCAGCAGAAGCATCCTGAGCCTCGCTTCCCTGGCAGCAGAAAGTGTTCGCTTTCCTCCCACGGAGGAGCCCTCGGAGCAGGAGGAGATGAAGAGAGGCGAGGGAGAAGCAGAACAGACAAGAGATTAAAGCTTTCCATTCAGGGGCTCTTTCGTATTCAAATTGTGCTAAGGGCCCTGTGAAAGTTAGAAGCCGGCTTGTTCAGGAGGGCTTCTAAAGTGTGTACATGGATTTCAGGGGAATAGGAAAGGAGCCGCAGCCCGGTAATGAAAGAAATATGAGATGTCCTGTTTAACAACTCAAGAGTGGTTCAATCACTCCAGCAAACCATCAAGGCGAGCTTTGAAGATTTGAGAAAACACGGTTAAAATTGAACAAAATCGCGCGTGTTGCGGGTTTTGTGCCGGTGAAATGTTTGTGCGCTCCGTGAATTGCTTAACCTATATTTTCTCTACGTGAATACTGTTTACTTCTTTGGTTTGGGGGGTAGAGGGGACCGATGCGTTCTGATGGTACCTTCTAGAGAGAAGGGAGGCCCTCTATCAAAAAGAAAAAAAGGAGAGAGAAAAAGAAAGAAAAATGACTGAATCATTGGGAGCCAGAGCTTAAAAAAACCAGGTGTCTTTGATTAGAAGAAAACAGGCTTGTGGATAAGAGGCTCCTCGCTGCATTTTTCTGTTTCCGTTGCGTGGCTGTGTTTTAACGCAGCTTGAATGCATACAATGAAGCCAAATGTCAGCAAAAGTCTTTAGGAGGGGAAAGGACTGTTTTACATGCCTACGTTGGTACGGTCGGAAGCACCTCTGGGAAACTAAAAGGATCTGTTTATGGTACAAGATAAAGCAGCCTTAGCTATTGTTGAGGGAGAAAGCTAAACTGTTATGGCTTCCAAAATTATTTTTTACAAATATTTTCTTGATTTTTAGAGAGAGAGGAAGGGAGAGGGAGAGAAGGAGAGAGAAGCATCGATGTCAGAGTGAAACACCACGGATGGCCTCCTGCAGGCCCCCCGACTGGGCCGGCAACCTTTCCGCGCACAGGTCGTCACCCAACCCACTGAGCCACCCCACCAGGGCCCTGGAAAATTCTTTAAACCCAAGTCATACTGAGCAGGGCATTCTTCTCAGCCAATGTAGGGTATAGATGGATTCTTTAAGCAGAAGACACAGACGTCTTCAAAAATCCCCCTTCTTTTTATTAGAATGGACAGTTGCTTCCTTGGAAAGTCAGCCTCACTGGGCTCTTATTTGTCTTCTCAGACTGAAGCCCCGTTGGACCCCTTTCAGATTTATTCTCTTTTCCTTTCCTGGTGGCCTCTTCTCTACGTGCCTATATTGACTGTGCTTCCCAGCTCCTATCAGAAACGCAAGAAAATTTCAGTTCACGAAAAATTCTTTTAAAGAATCTTCGAAAAGCATTCCCAAGAACTTTTGTCTGGAAAAGTTTT
Source organism: Miniopterus schreibersii (assembly GCF_964146895.1). Taxonomy (NCBI): domain Eukaryota; kingdom Metazoa; phylum Chordata; class Mammalia; order Chiroptera; family Miniopteridae; genus Miniopterus; species Miniopterus schreibersii. The sequence continues at coordinate 57,976,881 of NC_138113.1, read as the reverse complement.
GTCTGGAAAAATAGTAAAAATAAGCTTGAACACTCAGCTCCATATGCAGTTCAAAGAGATTAATACAGAAATTCCAATTTTTTGATCAAAGGCTTTTTTTAAAAAAAATGAATTAAAAATGGTCTCATAGCAACTATCAAATGTTTCCAATTTGGTTAGGGCAGGGATTCGACTCTGGTCAAGTGCAACAAAACTCCTGCGATTGAAGTCAGAACCGAGACCCGTTCAGGTCTCTGCAACGTGGCTGGGAACACTTTCAAGTTTTATGTTTGTACAATCCAGATTATTTTTTTAAAATCTTAGCCAAATGGATAAATATTGTACCCAGGGTCTATAAAAGTGATTTACATTTAGTTTTGTAATATATTTTAATATATATTTTATTTGTCAATTACAGTTTACATTCAATATGATCCTGTATTAGTTTCAGGTGTACAGTAAAGTGGTTAGAAAATCCTGTACTTTACAGAGTGGTCCCCCGATGTTACAAAGACCCACCTGGCCCCACACATGGTTATTATGATATTATTGACTGTTTCCTATGCTGTAATTTACATCTCTGTGACTACCCTGTAACTACCAATTTGTACTTCCTAATGCCTTCACCTTTCTCACCCAGCCCCCAACCCCCCCCGCCCCGCCACCGTCTGACAACGTTTAGTTTTATGCCTTTAACTAAAAATATTTAAAAAGCCTCCCACAAAAGCACAGTCAAATTGATCACCAACTGTTAGCTTGAAAAATAAAGGTGGCACATTCAATTTTAAAAGGAAAACAGTAGCTTTCTGATAAAGATACCCTTGAGTAATCGGAAACCTTGGAAACCAGGAAGTCCCCCTGGCCCATGACCCCAGCCGAGTTCCAAACAGTATCAAAGTCACCAGAGTGGGAGCAGGTGGTGGTCTGCAGGTGGCAGGGGGCACACAGGTCCTCTGCTCTCGTCTCAGGGCTTGTTGCTCTGGTCAAAGCACGGATTCACTGCTGCAACTGTGTGTTTCCCTTGGTGGAAATATTAGCCTTCCCGAGGCTCGGAGCCACCTCTGGAGCTTGGCTCTGGGGCTGACACATGGAGTGCTGGAGGCAGGGACAGACAGAAACACTCAGGCCCGGGACTTACCGACGCCGTGTTCAGGACAGAGGCCGGCCTGCAGGGCCCTGGAAGCCTGTGGTGGGGGGCATATGGGGAGGTGCAGTAAGAGAAAAGAAAAATCCAGAAACAGAGACAGAGCTAGAAAAAAAGGCACAGCGATCAATAAAGAGAGGGCAGACATGGAAGGAGATCCAAGACATTTGTCTCTGCATTTATATCCCTCTACTTAGACCTGGTCCCTCTCCAGCACGGGCCTCCCAAGTCACTTCCTTTGACAGAACCCAGCTTTAACCAGTGTCTGTGGGGAAGCCCAGAGGATTCGTCAAAAAATTCTACGCAGCACTCAATAGAGACCATATTCCGAGTTGAAAAAGACACTTTGGGATAATTATATTTATATATGAAGAAATGTTTCAAAAAAATTGGATGCGGAGTGTTTATTTTTCTACAACCATCATGTTTGCAAACGCAGTGAATTTTAAATGTGAATTCTTTCTTGCAGTTTTAATACACTCACAACCAAGGTGCATTATTGTGAATACATGTGGTGAATGTATTCACAACATCGGAACGTGTTACATTCCATTCGCCAGCCTCCGTAATCGATATGAAATGCTGGCTGATCCAGTCTTCGGCACCGTTCAGTGTCCAGCACAGAGGGGGCTGAAACGAAAGAAAGGACTGGGCTGTGACCAAGGCTGCAGCAGCCACCCAAAAAGTAACTGGAGAAGGTAGGGAAATATATTTCCCTCTGAGAAATCAAGCTGCAATTAGAATGCACACTGAGTTGAGGAATTCACAGACTCTTGTGTGCAACAATAAATTAAATAGCATCATAGGCCTGTCTTTTAGCTTATGCATTTAGGGGGAAGTGCAGGCTGGAGAACGTCAACAATAGTGCTCCCAGGGACAGTACCTATGGGCCTGGAGTCCTGAAAATTCTCACTTTCCGTCTCTTCTGTTTTCCCTCCATTTCTGTCTTTGTCTCTGTCTCCATGTCCATCTCACTCTTTCCGTCTCTCTGTCTGTCTCTGTCTCTCTTTCACATGCACACACAGGCACGCACGACACACACACAACTATCTGAGGATAGAAACTATGCAGGACAGGCATTTTGCCCATCAAATTATTTTAATTTTTATGTGAATAGACTTAAATGCACCGAGATCTGTTCACATAGTATTAAAAGACACAAAAGAGCTGTGCTACGTTATATTTAAACCGATAGGGCATTTCCCCACAAATATGGAAAGATTAGATTTGAGGCCTTTACCCTGTTAAGGAATAAGTAAGTGATATCCTGAGTTCGTTTTTAAAGGAAATATCTAACTTCTTTGTTTATGAGGTCTGATTTAAGATACTCGGCCTGATTTAAGAACTGAATTGATATTAGGCTCTGACCATTGAATCTTTAGAGTACCACGATACCTATTGTTTTCAAAGTAAGATTATATGTTTAAATCAATATAAAATTCAGTACAAATCTCAGTTATTCTTAGGTTAGCGTAGATGCTTTGTAAAGAAGGAGATGGACCTTAATAGGGAACTGTAATAGAATTTTTTTCCTAAAGTAAAAATAAATTAAATTTTATTCCTTTCTTAAATAAGCAGCTATTACAACCATGACCTGCACAAAACCCGTCTTTGTAGGTATTAAGGCAACATGCATGCTTCTGGGTGGGAAGTAAAGAAAGAGAAGTGGGACATCCTAACGGGCACCACTGGATCTTCCCACCACGGGGTGCAGTCGTGCTCATTGCTTGGAAAGTCTTCATTTTTAAGAGGTAAAATGTTCAAGTTTATTAAACAAGAATCCTCTAAAAGATTCCTCATTCCTATAGGACATACAGGATGGGTTTCCTTAAGAGAAACAAAGCCCTTTACAACTGTTAAAGGAGCATAACAGATTCTCTGGTGAGTGTTTGAAGGTTTTATGCTTAATTTATTGATGAATCCCTAATTCAGCTCAATGGCCTCCTTATAAGCTTGGAGGAAATTCAATTTTTCTTGCTGAAAAGTGTCTAAAACACATCAACGAGTCCCCAAAAGTGAAGGGACATTTGTCCCCTCTGCTGTTAACCTGAGTATAGTGCTGGATCTAAACATTTCTCATTGAAATAGCCATAATGTAAAGACTACCAGCAACATAAACTCAAACCCAAGCAACATTTGCCACCAAAGGTACTAGAGCCTTGTCCCACCCCCTCTTTCTCTAGAATGGGAGTGAGCCTTGTGGGCAGAGGGCTCATCCCACCACAGGTGTCCCGCAGCCTAGAGGAAAGCCTGGATGTAGCAAATGCTCAATAATTATTTGATGCATAAAAACTGAAGGGTACACCACACACATAGGTTTGTCTGTGTCAGCTAATGGGATGATTCCTCCAGCGAGGCTAACCTGTTATATTTTACCTCCTTTCCAGGGGGCTTCCCTAGCCAGAATGGTTTAAATAATTTCTTCAAGGAGATAGCTATTTAGGAAATGATACCAGGAATTCCTCAACCTTTCCTTATGCCCTCATCGTGGCTAAACCAGCCTTCTTGCCAAGGATATAACATTCTGAAAGAGTGCACACCTCGGTTTCAATGTGGGCAACTCTGGAACTGCATTTCAAATCATGCTGCTTTCTACTTAGGTAACTCCCAAAAACAATCCATGTTTGAAGTCATGTGATGGAGCACACTGCACTTTTCATACCTACGGAACTGCAGAGAGGAATTTTCAGTCCCCTAAGTGGGATGGCACGTTGACACCAACTGCTGAAAGCGGTGGCGTCTTAAGCACCAGCTCACATAGAATATACCGGCGAATCTAGGCTTCACAGAGGGATGTGGCGTGGGTGGGATACTTGTATACCCAAACAAATGTGGTTTTATATATTTAAAATCAGAAATCTGATTTTATGTTAAAGTGGGAGCGTAACTGAGGTTAGAAAACGATGTTAGATCTATCAGCATGTCCTTGTTGCGTGTGAGAATAAAGTTTAGTACACAGCTATCCCAATCTGTGCTTTGGCCTCTTTGATTTGCAGTAGAATCGTGCTTCTGCAGGGGTAACAAAAGAAACTGTTTAATAAAATTTTCTTTAACATTTTTACAGCGGCTTTATGTTGACTAAGATTTTGTTAGATCGCTTAGAAAAGTAAAAAATTAATAACTGAAAATTGAAAATGATAAGCTTCCAAAGCATTTTCTCCCATGATTTATTAAAAGGAAGCAAAAAAAACAAAAAAACAAAAAAACTGCTTAAAAGAACCTTTACCTTTTTGATTGAGTATTATTATAGTATAGACACAGCTTTTCTGGGCAGTCTCTATAAAAGAAGATTTAGAGTAATAAGAATGATTAAAGTCAAATTAGCAATACCAAAAAACCTATGTTTTTATTGGGTTTCCATGTCAAATTTGGTTTCTCTGAATGTTAGAAGGTTTTCATAACCAACCAGTTTTGTTATATCCTTTAAATTTTGCAAACTGTTGAGAACATTTTAATTAACATTTTTATAACTATCTTTGTTAAACACAAAAACCTCACGTTATCATTTCCTGTTTTACAAACAAATATAAGCAAACTATGAAATGGGAAAATTTTCAAGTCAAGATTTTTTTATATAATCCCAACCATCATTTCAGTGTTTGCAAAAGAAAACTGTGAAAAAAGCAAATGTTAAGTTATTCAATAAATTAGTAGCAAATATCACAATGGAAACCGTTATTTTCTGTGTGGCTTTAAACAACTAACAAAAGGCCCTGTGTCCCCACACAGTCACCTTCTGGGCACCCCAGCTGTGTGCTGTGAGCTTACAGCATGGGGTGTGAGCTTCCAGAGGCCTTTACCATTGAACTTACTGCCCCCTCGATTCTCTTCGCTTCTGCAATATTTTCCATCGATGGGTGGAGTCCTCAGCCCCTCTTCTGATGGCATTTAGACGTCATATACTGATTGAAAAGTAACTCCAGTTCCAGAATAGGGATTGGCACTTCCATTCAGTTTAATAGCGGTTCTATTACTGTGTTTGTTGGCTAAAGGGGACCAAAGAGGCTCTGTTTCACTGCCTTTACTGACTAGTTTACTGCCTTTAATACTACTATTTATTACTTGAAAAACATGTTTTTGTCATATATATGTTTTGGGGAAAATGGCTGCTATTTCACGGTATTGTGATTTACCATGAAATTTACAGAGTATAATTTCAATATAAATCCGTACAAGTTCCTCAACATGGTAAACCGCGGCATTTATTTCCTGGCCATTTCAATTATTTGTGTCTGGAGAAAACACGTACTGACTTAAACGCTGAGAAGCGTTCACTGAGTTAATGAAGTTTGGCCATGACGTGGGTACTTGGCAGACGTGCTGCTTGCGGAGGGAGACTGAGAAGGAGGGAAGATCCAGAGAAGCAGGGGAAGAGCAGAGAGAAAGCAAATGGGCAGAAATGATTAGCCTGTGGGACAAGCGTCGCTGGGGGCTCACACAGGGGTGGGCCCCACTTCCGTCAGGCTTGTAATCCAGGAACAAGAGCAGTTCTGGGGTGCAGGCCGCCTGCTTATGGGGCTAAGAGGGCTCCTCGGGGTGCAGGCTTCCTGCTTATGGGGCTAAGAGGGCTCCTCGGGGTGCAGGCCGCCTGCTTATGGGGCTAAGAGGGCTCCTCGGGGTGCAGGCCGCCTGCTTATGGGGCTAAGAGGGCTCCTCGGGGTGCAGGCCGCCTGCTTATGGGGCTAAGAGGGCTCCTCGGGGTGCAGGCTTCCTGCTTATGGGGCTAAGAGGGCTCCTCGGGGTGCAGGCCGCCTGCTTATGGGGCTAAGAGGGCTCCTCGGGGTGCAGGCCGCCTGCTTATGGGGCTAAGAGGGCTCCTCGGGGTGCAGGCTTCCTGCTTATGGGGCTAAGAGGGCTCCTCGGGGTGCAGGCCGCCTGCTTATGGGGCTAAGAGGGCTCCTCGGGGTGCAGGCCGCCTGCTTATGGGGCTAAGAGGGCTCCTCGGGGTGCAGGCCGCCTGCTTATGGGGCTAAGAGGGCTCCTTGGGGTGCAGGCCGCCTGCTTATGGGGCTAAGAGGGCTCCTCGGGGTGCAGGCCGCCTGCTTATGGGGGTAAGAGCGCGACCGGCTGCATGTGCGCCTCTCAGCTCTACTTTCCCCTATTCCTGTAGCCTGAAGAACCCAGTTCTTAATGTTCATGTTTTGAAAACATGTAAAATATATGTTACCTATAAAGTTAGAATGCTTATTTTGCCGTATTTGTCAGTCTTACGATTTATAGTTTGCTCGAAATTTCTCATTTACTTGGTGAGTCGTGTCCTGCTGCCAAATGAGGAAAGGTGAACCGCCCCCAGCAGGAAGGTGGGCAGGCGCGGGAGTCTGTGGGCCAAGAGAGGCCCATGAGCAGGGCCAGGCGACACCGGGAGCTGAGGACAGAGACAGGGCTGGCCGCGCCCAGGGCAGAACTCAAAGTAGCCAGTTAGTACAAAGTTTATAGTAAGCGGAGCACATCAAGCCTTCTTTTTGCTTGAAGCCAGGTATGTCAGATAAGTATATTGGTTACTTGGACCCATTCCCAGGGCCTCCTGTTGCAACCAATGTTTAGGTGGAACAATTGAAACATTTGTTTACTAAATTTGGAGCTTTATTGTACTTTTTGATAATTTTGTGAGGTATGTTTTCTTTTTCAAATATCTGAATTTTGTTCTGATTTAACAATGAATCATCTTTGACTGATGAAGGGCTTGACTTTCTAAAAGAACTATCTATACCTTTAAAACCTAATAAATTAATGCCGCAGTAAAGCAAAAAGCCAATTCCGTATTTTTCTGGAGAGCTGGTATAGTTTTGGGGAAATAGGATAAATGAATAACATTACATTACAAAGAAAGCTGCAGAGGTGACGTTAGAAATGCAGGGGCAGAACCGAAATAACAAGGCTGGCTCCTATTCTAGTTTATAAACATGTAATTTTTATTATAAGATTTAAAATTATCCCCACAAATTTCTTTTTTTTAATTCTTATAGGAGGATATTTGTTTGTTTGTTTGTTTGTTTTTGAAGGAATATATATATATTTTAAATATGTCTTTATTGATTTCAGAGAGAGGAAGGGAAGGGAGAGAGAGAGAAACATCAATGATGAGAGAGTCATTGACTGGCTGCCTCCTGCATGCCTCCTGCTGGGGATCGAGCCAACAACCGGGGCATGTGCCCTGACTGGGAATCGAACCACGATCTCCTGGACCCTCGGTCATTGCTCATCTGCTGAGCCACGCCAACGGGAGATATGTTTTTTATTGATCTTTAGAAAGAGGAAGGGAGAGAGAGAGAGACATCCATCGGATGCCTGCTGTATGCACCCAGACCATGGACTGAACCAGCAGCCTTTTGGTGTATGGGATGACACTCCAACCAACTGAGCCACCTAGGTCTTAAAAAGTACATTGCACTCTTTAAATGGTTCATTTTATTCTCGAAATTTGACATAATTTTATAATATTTATACACAGATAATTCAAAAGTGAATTATCTTAAATATAGTAGGGACCCCAAAAATTCTTAGCCAAGAAGGCAAAAGTATTTTTTGAGATAATTCATTTTGGAGTTTACTTGTCTTATTTTTACATTTCAATAAGTTGCATATTATGAGATCAGCAATGTGCCCAGATGGAACAGTGTTTGAACACTGTTGAACATGGAATTCTGAGCATTTTTCCAGTGGACTCTAATTGTGGAAAACACCTGTGCTGCAGGAATTTGTGCTGACCCACTGTGAAGTTATATTGTGCTCAATAGGCCTTAAAATTTCTCATTTCTCACCTGTGGGTGAGGTGTTACGCTTGTTAACTATAGTATGACATACTTGTATTTAAGATGATAAACCATATGAAGCTACTTAAACTATTTTATTATGCATCCCAAAATATACAGCTTTACTTAAATGTCTTATCTCATTTAAACTTACTAACTACATAATTTAGATATAACATAAAGTCATGCCAAAGTTATCTAAAATGACAAATATTTTCATCTGTATATGGTTAAAAATTAAAAGCCTTTATTTGAAAAGAGTCAAAGATCAAATGTCACAGAATTAAAAGTGCTGCCATTACTTTTGATTCACACTTATGCTTAAGAGAGGGAAAATATATGGTGTCCAAGTAACTTACTAAGGCTGAGTGAACACAAGGAAAATCTCGGGTAAAGACAATTCGTTATCTTGATATGTTATCTTTAATATGAAAATACTGGCCATTAGTACATTTTGGAGCACACTGATGATAAATTGGAATTTTAATTTTTTATCCTGATATTTGAAACTAAGATGTTACATCAGAACTTTTAGATTGGATAAGATCCGGTATTGCAGTGTAATAACCCATCATTACAATTTAAAAAGATGTCCTTCAATTTTAATATGAAAACCTATGTGGGTGAAATGGACAACAGAACCACAATAAGACAAAAGGCGGGATTCTATAGGTAGGACAGTGCACCAAGTGTGTTTGTACCAAAAATCTCTTGTCTTTAACCTTTGTCACTTCCAGAAGCGCATTCTATTGACTCTAATTTCCTCTCTCAAGTAAAGGAGTACTCTGAAAGAATAAATTATTGATTGAGAGGTTCCTACTCAGGTTTGATTTAGAAATTGAATAATACGTTCTGGTATCATTCAATTCTTATTTTCTTCAAATTGGGATTATTTCTGGATCTTGCGCACCCACAAATAATCAACCATCTGCTGCGGTCGGCTTGGTTGTACAGACCATGCACAGATACTTGCTTTGACGAGCATAAATCAGTGTGAAACTCCTAGACTGTAACTTATATTCAATTTATTACTATAGACACATTTATTGGGATAGAAATTTTATGGTCTCATAATATTCTGAGAAGCTAACCATAAACTATTAACAAGAGAGGAGCACTATTAATAATGAAGATCCCAGAACAGTTATTTTCAGAAAGTTTTTACCCTGAGAATGAAATAGTTAAGATGGGTTTGAGATAATAAACATACACCCTTAATCTGCTAATATACCTGAAAAGAAATGTATTAACCTGATATTATCATTTCAGAAACATAAGTTGCATCAAAAATTTTGTAAAGTCTGAAAACTTTTAAATATTGATAGCTTTGTATTATATTATAAAATATTCATTCTCATTCCCATTTTGAATGTGTTACACTCTTCCTGATATCCTGCCATCGTTCTAGGGCAGTTTGATGTTTTAAAAACAGTCTTAGAGACAAAATTTTATTAATTTATTTTACTTCATTTAGATCACTTGGTTTAAATGGTTTTTAAAGAATACATTTTTATTTGTTATTTTTTCAGTAGTATTTTTCACGAATGTTGTCCACATCATCTGAGTGTATTATCACTGAAGTATCACATGGTATTGCAACCTTAATAAAAGTGAATTAATTAACCTGTGGGCTTTTTCAGCTACTGAGCAAATAGATAAGAGCCATTTCAGTGGCTGATTTTCTTGTGCTAGTCCTGGCCCTAAATGACACTCATCTCTGTAGAGCTCTTACTGATCTATCACCAAAGAATGCAGCTGACAGTGCCCTTCCTCACATAGTAGGACTGCGTCATGGAGAATACACCCAAGCACAAGGCCTCACAAAACAACATGGATTTGCAAGATTTGTGCAGCAATGTATTAGTTAAACCATATGAAATTGTCAATATTTTTTTTCACTTGACAGAATATATAATTCTGAGGTCTATTTAATGACTCATTTATCTTCATTTTTGCTTATGATCCAGCAAGAGGAAAAGCATCTTGATCTGACTTCTGTAGTCAAAACAGCGACCTAACATCAGATGTCTGGCCAACCAGAAAAATACCAGTATTTCAGGTTGGTAGAATGGGCTTCAAAGTGTCTTTGCTGTATGCTTGGAATATTGTCAAAATTATAAAATTAGAATCTGGATTTAGTGTACAGTGTATGTAGTTCTTTTCTAATTTAAAGATGTGTGCAAATTATTCATAAATCTACCACTTTTCATCTCCTTAGATTCATACATACTTGTGCTCATACACACACATACTTATTTCATAATAACAAGATCATGAGAAGAATATGTTTACGTGACATCACTGGTCGGTATTGAGAAGGACTTTGGAAGCTAATAAAACTACTAAATGCAACTAGCAATTGGAGAGAAGCAGCAGAGATGGGGAAGCCCAAGGAGCACACCAGGCTTCTAATGACACCCTGGAACCTGAGGAGACTTTGGGGGCCCCGTAAGGACTTTTCCAGGCCTTTCTCCACCTCTTTCAGTAGCTCCCCTAAGCCAAGTTTGTTGAAATACCACATACATTAGTTTCTATTACTGCTGTAACAGATTACCGCAAATTTAGCAGCTTAAAACAGCTAAATGTATTCTCTTGCAGAACCATCATAAATATCTCTTGTGATGTAAAATAATGCATCTTCTATTTTAAATGATTTTATGTATGATAACTGCATAGTAAAACACACATTTTCTCAGCATTCAATGTTCAGCACCAGAAGCCAGTTGGAAAATCTGCCACAGACTTTATTTTTTATATTTCCCACTTGAGTGCACCACAATGGATAAAGTAGGAGCAAACAGCCCGACATGCTATTTATCCAGCTATCAAATTATCATAATTAGAAAAAGTGAGATATTTTGGTATTTAAAGGAGCTTATTAGTTCTTTGAATAATATTTATAAGCAAATATTTGCATTTTAAAAATATATATAATTATATGAAGCATAATCAAACAAATTCGTTTTAAGGTTGTAAATTAATGGTTATTTATAGTTGCCATAAAGTTGGTAGAGATTTTAAATATCAAAAAAGTGTCTGTTTATATATGAGTCATATCCACTCCCTAGGGAACTTGGGCGGTATTTAAGGCTTCTCACAGATGGTTCAGGATCAATTTATGTAAAGTGTGGAGAACTGGTGACATACACATATGTAATAATGATATGAAAGGTGAATCTATTGTTTTTTTACCTTAAAAATGAATCAGTGCACAATAGCACCGAAGAGAATAGGACATATTCTATATTTGCATGTGACAACCCCGAGTGAATATACTGTATGAATGGCCGACTGTCAGGTCTTCCTACCGTGATTATATTTTTGATTACAGTCAGAGTCCTGTGGATTGGCTTCTTTAGCTTTGCAATGTGCATTTAAGGTTCCTCTGTGTCGTTTTATGGCTTGATATTTCCTTTATTTTTATTGCTGAATAACACCCTCTTGCATGGATAGGCCATGGTTTGCTCACGCATTCTCCAGCTGAAAGACGTCTTGGCTGCTCCCCAATCTTGACATTTCTGGGTAAGGCCACTGTGAACATTCATACGCAGGTTTGTGCGTGGACTTCTTTTGAACTCATTTGAGTGAACGGGAGGCGCATGTAATCGCTGGGTGTGTGGGAAAAGTATATTTAGCTTTGTAAGAAACTGCTGAGCTGTCTTGCAAGGGTCCGCACCGTTCTGCGTTCCCCGCAGCCACAGGCCAAAGCCCCCGTTGCCGCACCTTCTTGCCAGCTTGGGGCGCCCCAGCTGCCTGAGGGTTCAGCCTCACAAGAGCAGTGGCTTGTTATTGATTTTGCAGGTTTCTAATGACATGACTTCAAGCATCTTTTCATATTTGCCATCTGTATACTCTTGGGGAGGTGTCCAAATATTTTCCCACTTTTACATTGGGTTGCTTTCTTTTTGTTCAAGTTTGAGAGTTCTTTGTATATTTAGGATCCAGGCCCTTTATCAGATATGTGCTTTGTAAATACTTTTTCCCATGAAGTGGCTTGGCTTTTTACTCCCTTATGAGTTGCTTTTGCAGCACAGAATGTTCTCATTTTGATAAAGTCCAAATTATGATTTTTTTCTTTCATAGTCATGCTTTTTGCATTGTGTCTAAAGACTCATTCCTATATCCAAAGATGCCTAGATTTTTTTCTCATGCTATGTCTTCTAGAAATTGTATTATTTTTATTATTCATTTAGGTTTATAATCTATTTTAAATTTTTTTTTTTTTTGCCAAAAGGTGTAAGATCTGTGTCTAAATTGAGTGTTTGGCATGTGGATGTCCAATTGTTTCAGTGCTATTTATTGAAAATAATATTTATTCTTCATTAAAAACTGCTTTTGTTCCTTTGTCAAAGATCAGTTTGTTGTAATTTTAGGGTCTACTTCTGGCTCTGTATTCTGCTCCACTGGTCTGTTTGGCTACTTATTCATTCATTTATTCATTGATTTATTTTGCCAATACTGTCTTATCACGATGTTTATAGTATTACAGTAATACTTTAACTTGGATAGTGTCAGCCCTTCGACTTTGTTCTTCTTCAACACTGTGTTTGAGGTTTAGGTTCTTTCTTCTTTTCATATAAACTTTAGAATTAGTTTATTAGTTTGCCAATCTACACAAAATAACTTACTACAATTTTGACTGGCATTGTGCTGAATTTAGAGATACAGTTGGGAAGAACTGGCAGCTTAAGAATATTAAGTTCTTATCAAAGAACAGGGATTATCTCTCCATTTATTTAGATCACTTCTGATTACTTTTTTCCCAGATATTAATAGTTCTCCTCATATAGATCTTGTACATATTTTATTAGATTTATACCTCATTTCATTTTGGGGGGTGCTATTGTCAATGATGTGTTTTTAATTTCAAATTCCAATTGTTCATTGCTGGTGTACAGGAAGGCAATGGGCTTTCTTAATGACTGAGTAGTATTCCATCGTGTAAATGGACCACAGCTTTTTGTTTTTTAATCCACTCTATTTATTGTCCTTGTTCTTTGTTTCTTTTTCTTAACTTTTTTCTTCCACTTTTTTGACTTCTCTGTATTTTAATTATTTTATAAGATTTATTTTCTGTCTTGTTTTAGAATATAAATTATACTTTTAAAAAAAATTTTTTTAGTGGTTGCCCAAGAATTTGCAATATACATTTATACTTAGTGTATGTCTACTTTCAGATTACACTGTACTGCTTCACTGGGACTGCAGGTAACTTAGAGTATTATCAATGCCTTCCACCCATTCTTTATAATATTCTTGTCATTCATTTAACGTATCCACAAGCTTTAAAACCAAGTGCATTTTTGCCATTGTTATTTTGAACATACTATTATCTTTTAGATAATTGCAAACAAGAAAAATTGACTTTATTTTACCTTTATTTATTATTTCTCAAACACCTCTCTTTATGTAGATCTGAGTTTCTTACCCATGTCATGTTTCTTCATTCTGTAGAATGTCACTTAATGTTCATTGCAAGGCAGGTCTACTGTCTACAAATACACACATTTTTTGTGTGTATTTAAGAAATCTTTATTTCTCTTCACTTTTGAAGAAGTTTTGCTGGATAGAGAATTTTAGTTTGGTAGTTTTTTCAATATATTTAATATTTTACTCCAATATTCCTGCTTGGATAATATCTGAAGGAGGTGTAATTCTTATCTTTGCTTCTTTGTATATGAGAATTTTTCTCTCTGTTTTCTTTCAATAGTTTCTCATTGTCTGTTTTTGTTTTTGTTTTGCAGTTTGAATATGATACGCCTAAGGTATAAATAGTTTGATACTTATCAAGTTGATATTCTTGCAGTTTCCTGGATCTGTGGGTTAGTGTCTGTTATTAATTGTGGAAAACCATCAGCCTTTATTACCTCAAATATTTCCTTTTTTTCCTCTTATTATTTTTGTGGTATTACCATTACATATATGTTATACCTTTTGCAGTTATCCCACAGTTCTTGGGTATTCTCTTTCTTCTTTTTTCCCTTCTCTCTTTGTTTTTCTATTTGGAAACTTTGTACTGACATATCTTTAAGCTTACTGATTTTCCCCCTCAATTATGTCTATTTTACTAATGAGCCCATCAAAGACATTCTTTATTTCTGTTACAGTGTTTTATATTTTTAGAATTTTACTTTGATTTTTTTCTTAAGATTTTTTATTTTTATTTTCTGTATATATTACCCTTCTATTTTTGTATGTTAACCACTTTTTCTATTAGAACCCTTAGCTTACTAATCACAGTTGTTTTAAATTCCAGGTATTAAATTCCAGCATCCATATCTGAATAGGTTCTAATGCTTCTTTGTCTCTTCAGACTGTAATATTTTGCCTTTTAACACGCCTTGCAAATTTTTGTTGAAAGCTGAGGTGAACAGGTCTTTAGTGTGAGGGTTTATCTATCTAGCTAAGAGTTAATCTGTTTGCTGTTTACTATGGCTCTAGGTATTAGAGCTTAAAATTTCCCCTGGGGTCCTTATTCTGTGTTTTGTTTTGTTTGTTTGTTATCTAAGTGTTTCCCCAAAGAATTCTTAAATAAGATGTGAGATGTGCAGCGCCTTCAGCTAATCCTACTGTTATAAAGGAGCCCTATTGATGTGGTGGCGAGGTGTGGGCGAAGGGAGGCGTTCTGTGGTTCCCTGGCTAGGACTCAATCTTTCCATGAGCTACCCTTTTAGCTGTGAACTTCACAAGTGCTTCTCAGTTTTCCTCAACCTCGGGTGAGACTGAAGGGCTAGAGAGGGTAGGATCTGGGTATTTACCTTTCCCAGGCTGGTTAGGGTCTGGTATAACCCAAGTGTCAGGCTCAGGTGATTAGGCCCAGGCCTTTGGTAAGGAGAACAGAAGGCTCTGGGCATATTTCAGAATGTTACTAATCTCCTCCTCATGCGCAAAGTGTCAGGGAACTTTTCTCTGATGTTCACTCAAAGTAAATGGTGGGGTTCTTAGAGGTAAATCTTGTGAAAGTGTGGGATCCAGTCTAAATTTGGGCCCCCAGCCATCTTTTATTTTTCAAGCTAGTCTGCACTTAGTTTTCAGCAATCGGTCGATTACCCTTTCAGAGTTTCTAGGAGCGCCTACCTCCAGCACAGCGTTTGCCTTCTGCTCCCCATAAGCTGCGATTCTCCTTACTCTGACCTCTCTCTCGTCTTCAGGGTGGTAGATGGCCCTGTGAGCTGTTTCCTGATAGATCAGAGATCTAAGATTATTTTTTTCTGTTTTTTTCTTGTGATGATGGCAGTGATAACTTTCAAAATTTTAAAGATCAGACTGGAAATGGGAAGTTCTTTTACATCTAATTTTTAACATTAACACATTAATGAAACATTATATTATAAATCCACAAACACAGTCTCCATGAAAACTTACAAGTTCATATGAATTACAGCAACATGAAGGAGATTTGAGGGAACGATTTTGAAAATTCAAGCTAGTCTATCCAAAATATTTAAGGGTGTATGTAGAACAAGATACGCATCATAAAGGCCTCAGAAGAAGAAAGTATTGCCTTTCTGTGATTTGTTAATTTATATAAAAATAACAAAGAGACTCTAAATAGTTCATAGTTTGTGCAATTACTACTACATATAAGTGAAGGATCCAAGAAAACCTTTATTGTTCTGAACATGATTGAGTTTCCTCACACAAGCAA
This sequence comes from Miniopterus schreibersii, assembly GCF_964146895.1. Taxonomy (NCBI): domain Eukaryota; kingdom Metazoa; phylum Chordata; class Mammalia; order Chiroptera; family Miniopteridae; genus Miniopterus; species Miniopterus schreibersii. The sequence goes on along the minus strand of NC_138113.1, from coordinate 57,961,358 downwards.
GGTATAGTAGCAAAAATCTCTCTTCCAGGTCAATCTGAACATTGTCTGGAGTGAAAGGGGAATGAAGGAGAAGACAGCCAGGAGTCCCGGACACTGACAACTTTCCTATGGTGATTATTTTTCTATCTAATTAGCACTAGAGTGGAAGATGCTTCTCAGGTACCACAGATTTGCATGTAAAATTTTTCTAGATGGTCAATTCTTCTGCTCCAGAAAATCTTAGAGATAAGAAAGCAAATCTCCTTACACGGCAGATCCAAGTAAATGTTTTGATGTTATCACCCAAATATAAAAGGAGAAACTTACCCAATCTCATATTAAATATCTTTTCGGATGACCTTCTTAAACTTCTATTGATGCAAACTTTAAAGCTGGGGAGTACATGACCTGGAAGAAAAATATCTATGTTGTGTATAATAATGCTCTTTGATACATGTCAAAATGCTTCATTATTTTATTTTCTATGACTTTGTTTTGTTTGAGGCAAATGGAAGAACTCATAACAGAAAATACGAATGATGTACATTTTTTCTTTGCAATTGGGTGTATATGTTTCTAAATACAAAATGGGTATGTAACACAAAATGTCTGAAACTGAGTGTACGGTTTACTTTTGTACAATTAATAAAAACAGTGTGAATAAAAATAAATTCCAATATGGAGAAAAATGAGGTTAACATGAAGTCCAGATAGATGGTTAGATAAATGCCGCTGAAAAATTGCACAATTGCATCCCTAATTGTGTATGTTTTTATAAAGCATAACCTATGGGTCAAATGTAAGCATTTGTTTTTATTTTGCAAAATGATTATGTCTAATACACAGTATAAAGCCAAACTAACTAAGATTAATGAGCAACTGTAATCCGGTGTGACTGGGACTTCCTGCTACCATTTACATACTGGCTTAAATTTATTAGAAAGCAACCATCTATTATTTTTATTAGAGTGAATAAATCATATTTTTAAATGCCAATAATCAATGTGAGTTTAACAACGCTCATATTGTTAAAATGTACGTATATGTTTATTATATCTCTGTAATTAGCTAGTTGTTAATAAGAAAGGAGCAAAGGGGGAGGCCAGACATTAAAGGCATGTCATTGGGGCAGCTTCACTCAGAAGCTGCAGCTTTGCACCCCCCAGGGAAGCACAAAACACTGGGGGAAGGGGACTGGGCAAAGGGAAGATGGGCACATGCCCAGTGAAGTTGGGCTGACGTAGGGAAGTTCCTTGCCTGTCAGTCACACCTGCAAACAGAAATCATTGGCCAGAATGGGCTTGGCCACTGCAAGTGTGCGAAAATTGGGGGATATAATCTCCTAAACAAAGGAGTTCTCTCTCCTGTTGCTCTTGACGGGCTTGGCTTTTGACTCCTGTGACTCTTGGCTTCCTTGCCTTTGCCTGTATGGCCCATGGCCATGCGGACCCCACATGCAATGGACTGATGGGCTTCAGCAGGAAACACAAGCTAAACTGGCCTGATGATGGGTGGGCCGGGCTCCAACATGGAAGGGAAACTCTGGGCACTGGCTCTGATTTTAGCTTGACTGAGGCCCCAGCTGTCTTTCTATGACTGGACTAGGGGAAAAGGACTTTGGAAACCCAGGGGTGTAATTACACGGAAATAAAGTTTTCTATTATATTTCATCCTCCAGGGTGAGTCACAGAAAATTCTTTTCCTTGGGATGTGGCAAGAAATCCACCCTCAGCAGCAACTGGGGGAGATGGAGAAGAGGCCCTCTACCCTCCAAAAACACACTTAAAACTTATGTTCTCTTCTTAATCTGAATCAGAATGGTCATTTTATCAAGAGTATATTCTTGTGACTAGATAAATAACAACTAATAAAAGGTTCATAATAATTCTAAATTTATCAAATTTCCCTTTGAAGCACATTTATAACACGAATGTGACAATGACATGAGGGAAAAATTAATGGCATTTTGGGGTAATATAAAGAAACTGACTAGTGAGCTTTTTTCTGTTCTCATTTCTGCATTAACCCATTAGATGACTTTACGCCAGTCATTTTTCTTTTTCTTTCTAAATCTGTTTCCTTGTCCTTAAATTAAGTTAGTTGAACAAGTCTTTAAATTCTTGTCTGCTCACAAGGCTGTCTGAATTTATGAGATTGCTAAGATTTCTGGCTGGACTCCCATCTCCATGACCACCAAGTTAAATATGAGTTACTCATGGTGGGTTTGAAATTTAATTTATATTGAGGCTCACCAGAGGCTCAGGCAAAGTTGCCATCACTTCCTGCCCCGGGTGCTGAACACATAAAGTTCCCAAAGGTTAGTTAAAAATAGGAAAGTCATTTGAAACAAAGTTGGCAGTGCCATTTTTTAAAGTTATGGATAGGTGACGTTTTTACCCATTTCTTGATATGCATTCAATGTAGTTTGATTTAATAAGACCCACTAAAAAATGGATACCTTTATGCCAATTGGTGGTATTATATACCCATTGCTCAGTGTCTCACACAGGTCAGCTGGGCTATAGCCTCTTGAGGTACAATTCTATAAGTGTGTTCTACAGTCATAATAAAAATAGTAATCCATATTTGCTGAACACTAGGCATCAAGCCCTGTCCTAAGTGTCCACGTACTAACTCACTTAGTGCCCTGTGAATAAGCCCTGAGAATTGACGATTTCCCTCATTTTACTGATCATGATGCACAGAGGTAGAGGGTCTAATTTACTTGACCCAAATTACCCAGCTTGTAAGTAGAAGATCCAGGCTTTGAACCCACATAGCCTGGTTCCAAAGTCCATAATTCCACCTGTTACATTTCACCATTTCTCTATATGTGATCTAAATACTCTGGGTACCAACGTATTTCTTGAAATTATAAATTAGTGTAAGCCTCATTCACGTAGTTACTTATAAAAATACTTCTAGAGGTGCTTTTTTTAAACTGGTGTCTAAATTATACTGAAAATATTTTTATTTGAAATGGATGGAACTCACACTACAGAATGAAAACAATTTCCTAATAATTACCTTAAGTGTAGTTATACAGATGCTAACTGCAAATTGCATTGCTTCCTTGAGATTCAGGTCCAGTCCTTTTTCTGTAAATTACTCTTGAAAGTCTTAGCTAGGTGAAGCCACATGAAGGATTCCAGTCCTCGCTCTTTTAGGATCCATCATAATTTTTGGTGGTGTTTCTGCCTCATTTGACAAATACTTCCGTGTCATGATAGTGACTATTAAAATGGTCATTTGCTTTTTTTTTTTTTTACTGCAACTATGTATTGTCCTGCACTTAGCACAGAGCAGTGCACCAATACACGTATTTGTGTATTAAACTCTGAGTCCCTTACGTTCACTTTCCTCCACTGACTTGAGGTGTCATCTCTATATACAATGCACCTGGAAATCTATTTGTTCCTCTCCCCAAACTGAAGGGGTTTCCTTTACTCCTAAATGCATCTTGCATGTGTTAGTTCTAGTTATCTCCTTAATGGGCCTCTCGTTCTTCTGTGTGGCCTTTTACTGAGGTCATCTCTCCCTAAGCTGCCTCAGGGTACTCAAAGTGGTTTTACACTTCCTGATAAGAAGATACAGCTTCATCCAATAAATATTTACACAACTCCCACGGTATGCAAAGCACTTTCAGGCTGCGTGTGACTTATTGCAGATTACATGTGTCAGAAGCAATTGTCTACCCGATGTTTCCTATCTAGTGTTAGTCAATAATTTTTGTTCCTGTAATGCTTATCCACCTCATCCCAGGTATGTGTTGTTGCAACGTAATGGTAAAGACCTGTTTGTGGAAACTCAATAGAATTAATCAATCTATTAATTGCATGTTAACAATGGGTTCTCTGAAATAGTACAGATTTTAGTAGAAGTACATTTTAACAATGTTTCTAACTAATATTGAATATTTAATGACCTATGAGACAGTTCATGAGAAACCTATAATTGTGATAGTCTTAATATAAAATGAAGATTTACTTTTGCCTTGGCCAGTTGGACTCAGTGGTTGGAGCCTTGGCCTAGGGACTGAAGGATGGCAGGCTCGATTCCCGGTCAAAGGTATGTACCCATCTCCAGCCGTGGTCTGGGCATGTGTGGGAGGCAACCAATCGATGTGTCTCATATCAATGTGTCTCTCTCTCCTTCCCTTCTACTCTCTCTAAAAGTCATGGAAAAATATCTTCAGGTGAGGATTAATAATAAAATAAAGTAATACAATAAAATAATAAAGTAAAATAAAATAAAATGAAGGATTACTTTTAGAAAATATATTTTCTCCCTAACAGTATATTGCTTTCATGGAGGAGTTGATGTTCAGGCATCTTTGGAACTGAGGGTTTCTTCTTTCCTGATATGGGTTTTATTTTATCCAGCTGGGAGTTGTGCCTTGATATGTTTTACAGATAGTATTCAATATCAATCAGACCACTTATGTGATCTGTGAGAAAGCATACATAAGTCTCCAAATACATACCAAGATAAACCAAACCTTCTGGGGAAGGAACATGAATATAATGAGAATTGAAGAATGAAAAATACCAAGCATTCCAGTCCTAGCTTTCCCAATCTCCAGGGCCATTTTGGTTTGGACTGCCCTTTAAAAAGAGAGTAATCTAACTTGCAGCTTCTTTAAAGGTTTTTGTTGTGTGTAGGAAGCAACCCCCCAAAAAGCCTATAAAATATCTGTGAATGGCTCTCAGAATAAACAGTGTTAATAAGTTACATATAAAAAAGTGCTTTCTCATTTTGCCGCTGACAGTTTTGCTTCTGACTTAGATATGTTTACCCTTGGCAGGTCCTTTCTCAGGAGCTCTCAGGACACTGGGAATGCTGCTCAAATGTTCATCCTTTCCCCTTGTCCAGTATTAATAGATTTTACATATTGATGCTTTTGATATATTGAATAGAAGATATTGGAGGAAAAATATTCTAAGATAAAAAGGAGTGTGTGTTATCACTATTTAATAGAAAAGCCTCTACATGATGAAAGGGAAGGTATGTATTTATTCTTGGATAAGAAATAACCATTAAGAAAGCTTTGTTTCCTGAACTCTATCACTTCTGGGGCAGCTCAAAATCTCTCCTCCAAACTCAGTTATGCTGGAGACATCCTCAGAGTCTCCACCACTCACTCTAGCCCCTGTCTTTCTCCACCTGCAGCTCTGAGCTTTGAAGTTAGGATGTAGGAAGACGAGGAATTAATGGAAAGAACATGTAAAGGAACAGAGACAAAGTGAGAGAAAGAAAGCTGGAAAAGGAATGCCTTGGGAGAGCAGCACAATTTTGTTCAGAGGAAGGGTTTAGACTTCAAGGAACTGAAAGATCTTTCTACAGATGTTCATGTTCCTTCCATTTGTGTTTTATAAAAAGAGTAAAAGAAAATTCTATGAGGCTGTACAAGTAGCTAAGGAAGACTGTAATGTAAAAGTTCCATATTAGAGATTAAAGATAGGGGCTGACTGAGTGGAAGCTACATGGACACTCTCCCTGGACCAAACTGGAATTACAACTAAAATACAGGAAAACCTTCTTGAATAATCAACTGCAATTGAAGACGAGCTGGAGAGCACCCTCATCACCACAGAGGAAAAGTGGAGACGGCATAGAGACTGGTAGGAAGTGTGGAGGCCCAAGAGGGCTGGCTAGGCTCCCACAGGCAGCAGCTGAAGGTCCGGAGGGAGATCTCAGCTATGGGGGGTTCCCACTGAGGACTCTGGGGCCTAAACACCAGGCTGGGCTTCCCAGCCCAGAGCACCAGAACTGAGAAAGGTGCCCACATAACATCTGGCTGTGAAAAGCAGCCAGATTTCTGTTTTCCAGGGAGAGAGGGCTGGAAATGCAAGCACCTTCTTAAAGAGCCAATGCACAAAGTTCCATGTGCAGCCACTCACCTTGGGCTCCAGCAGAGGGAGGGCAGAGTAGACTGGAGCTGTGTGGGGAGAATCTAGGGCTGTGAGCTCTGGAGATAGAGCTCAGAGGGCACCTCTCTGGATTCCTGTGGTGAGTAATTCCCCCATACTGCAGAGGATACCTTTCACAGACAAACATTTACCTTCCAAGCAGCTTTTGGCTGAAGTGGAAGCACTTGCCCCACCCTGCTGGAAAACTTCTTACCCTACCCCCCTGGAGTTTCTACAGTCTGAAGTTCATTAAGAGACTGATAACAATCAGCTACCCCACCCTGTGGAGTTTCTATGGCCTGAAGCTCATTAAGAGAATCAGATTAATCAGCCTGTAGGAACAGGCGGACTTCAGAGTGCTTTGAGTCTTTGCCTGATCTGTTTCTGAACCTGGGCCTTGGAACAGCAGACTCTGGTGTGCATTTTGATCCTGTCCAAATGCACCCAACCCCAACAGGGGGGACCTCAAACTGTGGGTTGTTCATAGCTCCAAACAGAGTACTCAAGACCAATCACAAATAGCATCTGACATTGGCCTGCACCAGAGACCCTCCAAAGAGACTGAGAGTCCTAGCAGGCCTACCTAATACATAGAAACAAACCCAAATAGGCAGCCAAAATGGGGAGACAAAAAAACAAGCCCCAAATGAAAGAACAAGAGAAGTCTCCAGAAAAAGAGCTAAGTGAAATGGAGATAAGCAATCTATAAGATATAGAGTTCAGAATACTGATTGTAAGCATGCTCAACAGCATGAAAAAATATATGGAAACCACGAACAATGACCAATCAGAAATAAAGAATGATTAAAAAAGGCTAAAGGAGTTGTTACCACCAAACCAGCTTTGCGGGAAATGTTAAAGGGACTGCTGTAATAATAAGAGGAAATATAGAGAGAAACATCGACATAAAGAATTATAATGTCAATAAATAAGGACCTATCAATAATAACCTTAAGGACTTTAAGGGAGACATTAACAGCAATACAGTCATAGTCATGGACTTTAACACCCCACTGACTTCACTGGATAGATCTTCCAAACAACAGTCAGCACAGAAATAGTGGCTCTAAATGGCACACTAGATCAGATGGATTTACTTGACATTTATAGAATATTTCACCCCAAAGCTGCAGATTATACATTCTTCTCAAATGCACATGAGTCATACTCAAAGACAGACCACATGTTAGGACACAAAACAGGTCTCTACAAGTTCAAGAAGATTTAAATCATATCAAGCATCTCAGATCACAAAGGCGTGAAATTGGAAATCAACTACAGTAAAAACACTCGAAAACATTGAAACACATGGAAGCTAAATAGCATGTTATTAAACAATGAATGGGTTACCAATAAGATCAAGAAAGAAAGAAAAACTTCCTGGGAACAGATGAAAATGAACGCACAACAACCCCAAATCTATGAGACATAGCGAAAGCAGTCCTGAGAGGAAAGTTCATAGCACTGCAGGCCTGCCTCAAAAAGCAAGAAAAATTTTCAGTAAACTATCTAACCCTACAGCCTAAAGAATTAGAAAGCTCCCCTATCAAGCATCTGGACCAGGGCTTTTCTTTGCTGTGAGTTTTTATTGCCGCTTCGATTTCATCAGTTGTTTTTGGCCTATTTGGGTTTCCTGATTCTTCCTGATTCAGTTTTACATGATCTCACTCATATGTGAAATCTAATAAATAAAATAGACTGAGGAACAAAATAGATCCAGAGACATAGAAGCATGGAACAGACTGAGGGATCTAAGTGGGAAGGTGGGGGTGGGGGAGTGGGTGGGGAGAGATTAATCAAAGAACTTATATGCATGTATGCAAAACTCATGGACACAGACAATAGTGTAGTGAAGGCCTGGGGTGGGGGACATGTGGGGTGGAGGGGAACCATGGGGAAAAAAACGGGGGGCATCTGTAATAATTTCAACAATAAAGATAAATTTTTAAAAAGTTCCATATTATATTCATTGATACAGTTATTTAACTTTTAAATTTAAACATCAGTCAGTTCAGTGGACAATATAAATTGTAGTGCGATGTATTAAATTAAGCATTTTAAATGAAATATCTGATCATTCAGTGATTGAAAACAAAAGATTAAATGGAAAACCACTTGTGGTCTCAGAATTTTCAGAGAATCACTGTGCCATTTGTTTGCATAGAATGTAGTAATTTAGGAAAATTCCAAATCACTTCTGAAAGACCACTCTGTCAAAATCTGGAGAGTCGTGTGCTCCAGAGGACAACTAGGTCAAGCCGAATGCAACACAGTTTGAAAGAATCCAGTGATCTGATTAACAATGAAAAGATGCAAAGTTGCTATCCTATGACATTTATTGTAACCTGAAATGCTCGAATTAATTTATGACAAGCTTCATTCTTACAACTTGAAAGAACACTTTAAAGTGGAGTCTTACTCTGTTCCTCTTATGCTAAAAGTATGAGGTCATATTTGAATCTCTGCAACGCAGCAATATGCTTATCAGCTTTCACTCAGAATTAGGTTTCTGATAATTTAAATTTTTTTCTAGAGGTTTTTAAAAGACAATTTTCTTTAATTGCCACATGTTTTGTCCTTAAATAGGACTGCGTAGTACATCAATTAATGTTGTTCTCAGTGAAAAATGTATTGTACTGAATGATCATCATAATCGCTTGCACCTATTGAGTCTTAGTTCAGTACCAAGTGCTGGTAAAGAACTGAATGTATTAGTTCACTTGATTCAGCAACGCTGGAAGTTCCTGATGTTAAACCCATTTTGTAGGTTAAAAAAACTGTGGCCCAGAAATAATCACTTAAGTGTGGGTAGAAAATGACATGAAGATTGTGGCCTGGACACCAAGGTCTAAGATAGAAGAAGTCACAGTGATCCCTACAAAATAACTGTTGAATTCAATATCTAATGAGGGTGTTATTGCTGTTCGCTTGTTGTAATAGACTTACACCTCTTAGTCCCTCGAACTCTGTCTGGGAGGCATCTAAAGATTTCGAACAAGTTGAGTGACCAGAATAGACATGTGCCTATTCCTGCTAACCATCTGGTCACCTGTAGTAGAGACACTGTTAGGAGATTGTAAATACAACAAAGGCCCACCGAGGTCGAAAACTGAGGCCAACCATGACACTCACAGTTCACACTCCCTCGTCACCGCCTTCCCTTGCTGAACGGGGGCTCACTGGGACTTCTCCTCAGAGTGATTATGCCTAAAACAAAAATCTTTATTTTAGCTTCAGAACGTTCTTGTGCCAGGATTCGAATTCTAGCTTGTGATACCCAGCTGAGTGATTTCAGACTTGCTCTGTGTTTCACCTAAACCAAATGGCTGGCAGGGTCCTGATCCCACCAGCCGCTGTGAAAGAATAGCAATGCTGAAATGCACGGAGTGGGGGGATTTGCTTGAAAGGTGCCACATGCATGTGCGAATCCTGGAAAACCCGAATGAATGTTTGTTTCCGTAAAGCTGACAAATTGTAGGTAGTTTGCATAGCTTCCTTTTGGAGTAGGCGGTTAGAGAATGTGTGGCTAGAATGTAAGTAGAAATAGGATTATTTAAACATCTGAATTACATAAGTCTACAAAGACCCTCAGAAGAGTTGCTGGTTTTCTTTCACTCTAAACTATCAGCAGATGTACGCATCTACTTTGTCAGAGTTACACATTTGAAGTGAAAAATTTCTTAATGTTTTTTGTTATTGACTCCTTTCTTTTAAAAATGCATTACAATGAAAACTGCTTTTGCTAGAGTGTTTTGTTTACTCCTAATGCTTACAATAAAAAAGAAATACAACATGTTAGGATTAATTTCAAAAATGATATATTCATTTTAGGACAATGTTCCATCCTACTGGACTTTTAATTACATCCTAATAACTTTCACATGAAATAACTCTGAGCCGGGCAGGAGTGGGTGCGTGGATTCATGGAAATGCAGTTCTTTCTCTCTTCTGTTTTTATTTGACCTTGGATAAAACACTTGTTTCTCCTAGAACAGCGATCCTCATTATGCATCATCTTAGGCTTGTGGAATGCTTATTACAATAAAGAGTCAGATTTTTCTGTGATAATGAATAACATTGGCATAGGCAAAATGTGATCCACAGCTTTTGAAAAAAAAAAAGGCATTTGTTGCGTACAAAAAAAGCCACTGGATTAAATAGGTACCTGGAGGATAAAATACCTGTCTGAATTACTTTTTAATTTCTGTAGGTCTACCAAAGTGCCTTTCACATACTAAGTTTCCAATAATATGCTTTGGATAATTAGATTAGTGAAAATAAACCCAGCTGTTGACTGCGAATAGAATACACAAATTCTAAATGATCTTCAAAAATAAAATCACAACACATTATGAATTTCAAATCACCATTAAGTCACCTACTATCACAGAGACATTATCATTTAATAATGCACATATCCCATAGTATTCTCTCTCACTGAAGGAAGGAGCAGGAAGTTCCCAGGACAGTATCTGTCATCATCTTATTTTTATAATTTACATATTTTATTTTTATTTTTGGGAGTTTAGATTTAAATAAAAATTTCAGTGATAGTACAGAGATTCCCATTTACGGCACACAGTTCCCACATGATTTAGCCACCCTTAATTTTTATGAATGTTCTTTCCTGTTTCAGGACCCCACCCGGAATATCACATTGCACTTAGCTGTTTGTTCCCTTGGGCTCCTCCCCATTGGGACAGTTGGTCATACTTCCTGTGTTGCGAGGGCCCTTTCAGGAATGCGGGTAGGGCGTTTCCTAGAATGTCCCTCAGCTGGAACTTGTCTGATATTTTCTCCTGGGTAAAGTTGGGAGGAAGACCATAGGGGTTAAGTGTCATTCTCATGATATATGTCATGGATACATATGACCAACCTGACATATTACTGTTGATGCCAGCCTTGATCACCCAACTGAGGCAGTGTTTGTCACACCTCTCTCCTGTGAAGTGACTGTGTCCCCTTCCCATGTTCCACCCTTTGAAATGAAGTCCCCATGTGTGTCATTTCAAGAGTCTGTGGTTATATAGGCACAGTATCTACTTATCTTCATAAATTATTGGGAAATCTTGATAGAAAATTATTCAAACTTTTATTGTTATTGGTATAGACTCATATACTTTGGGTTAAATCCAATACTATTTTTTAAATTTACTTTCTCTAATAGTTTTTTTTTTTTTGTCAGTTCCTTGGGATTACACAAATAATAATGTCACCTATGAAAAAAGGGGGTAATTTTTTTTCTTTATCAACCTGTATATTTGTTATTTCCTTTAGTCGTCTCATTGCATGAACTAGGGATTCTAGTATTATGCTGAATAGGGTGCTGAGAGCATCTACGCTTGTCTCTGATGTCAGGGAGGAAGCGTTTGGACCCCACCATTAAATATTTGATAGTATCTACTAGTCAAAGCATTTGGCCTTGTCTTTATTTTGAAGGTTATGAGTTATTAGCTTGATTACTTTAATAGATGTTTATGCACACACGCACACTGTATCCCAAAAAATGTATACGTACTTTGAATAATTATTAATTCCAATGGGTTAAACCTGAAAAGAAAGAAACATCAATTGAGCTATCAGCTGTTCAAGTGTGTATACATTTTTTTGGACACTATATATATGTGTGTGTGTGTATATATATGTATATATATATAATATATATGTATAATATACATGTATATATATGTATATGTGTGTGTGTGTGTATATGTGTATATATATAATATATATGTATAATATACATGTATATATATGTATATGTGTGTGTGTGTGTATGTGTGTATATATATATAAAACCACTTTCTCCTTCTGTGAGTTTTAATAGTTTGTATCTTTCAAGGAATTGGTCAATTTTACTTAAATGATAAAATCTGCGGGCATAGCCCTGGCCTGAGTGGCACTGACAGGCAGCCCGTTCATTCCCAGTCAGGGCCCGTGCCCGGGCTGCGGGCTCCGTCCCCAGTAGGGTGTGCTCAGGAGGCAGCCCATCGACGTTATGCTCTCACATCAATGTTCTCGCTCTCCCTCTCCCTTCCTCTCTCCCTAAAAATCAATACACTATTATAAAAATTTGTGGGATAGAGAGGTTCATAATATTCCTTTATTATCCTTTTAATGTCCATGGAATCAATAATGATAACCCCTCTTTCATTTCTGATATTGGTCTGTTTTTTTTTAACCTCACTTTTATTCCTTTATCAATTTTATTGATCCTTATGAAGAATCAGATTTGATCTAGATTATTTTTCTATTGTTTTTCTGTATTCAATTTAATTGATACCTGCTCTCATTTTTCTAATTTATTATCTGCTGCTTACTTTAGATTTAATTTGCTTTTCTTTCTCTAGTTTCCTAAAGGAGGAACTTAGAATATTAATTTTAGAACTTCTTTCATTTGTAAAATATGTTAGTCTTTTAAATTTCCCTGTAAACATTACTTTCGTTGCATCCCCAAAATTCTGATGAAAGTATTTTTATTATAATTTAGTTGAAATTATGTTTAAGTTTATATCTGGAAACTTCTTAAGACTGTGTTGCTGAATCTCCAAATATTTAAGTATCACTGTAGTATGATAACATAATTTGCAGGATTTCGGTTGCTTTGAATGGTATAGCTTGTATTTTAAGGTGCAGAATGTGGTCTCTCTCGGTCAATGTTCCACACGAGACTGAGACAGTATGATTTCTTTTATTGTTGAATGGAGTGTTCTATAAACGCCAATTAGATCAAGACGACTGAAGGTGCTGCTTAGGTCAACTCTAGTCTTACTATCTGCTTGCTTGATCTTTATTGCAAGAGGAATGCTGAAGTCTCCAACCATCACAGGGCATTTATCAATTTCTCCTGTCAGGCCTACCAGGTTTTGCTTCACATATTTCCATGTTCTATTGCTAGGCTCACGCAGGGTTAAGATTGCTGTCTTCTTGGAGAACTGACTCCTCTGTCACTCTGTCACAGCCCCCTGTCCCCCTGAAGAGTTTGCCTGGTTTGGAAGTCCGCTTTGCCCGAAGGTAGTATAGCTGCCATCTTTTGATTAGTGTTAGCATGAAATATTTTTCTTCATCCCTATATTTTTAACCAATCTGTGCCTTCGTTTTTAAAGTGGGTTTCTTACAGACAACACATAGTAAGGGTTTTTTCTATCCGCTGTGTCAGTCTCTCCGCCTTTTCATTTGTTCATTTAGAACATTCACATTTAAAGCGATTTTTATATTCTTGGATTGATAGCTATCATATTTATCAGTGTTCTCTATTTGTTTCACTTATTATTTGTGTACTTTTAAACTTCCCATCTTTTTTTCTGTTTTAATTGAGTGTTTTATATGATTCAACCTTTTTTTGCTATATCAGTTATTCATCTTTTAAAACAATTTTATTAGTTACGCTAAATTTGAAATACACATTTTAACTAACCTAAATTTACCTTAAATAATACCATTCTTCCCATGTGTAGTGCAGATAAATTAGAATATCCCTAGTGCCTCCTTCCCATCCCTGGAGGCATTGCTATCGTTCACACTTTTATTCATGTGTGATGTCATCCAACACATTGTGACTATGGTTACTTTGAACAAATATGCATCTATTGCACGACTTAATTTTAAGAAAAATAGAATGTTTTACTTACCCTCAATTATTCCTTCTTCAGTGGTTTTCTTTTCATATGTAGATTCAAGTTTCTGAGAAAAATCTCTTCCTCATTAATAACTTTTAAAAAGTGTCCTGCAAGACCGTCTGCTAGCAACAGATCCCTCCGTTTCTCTTTGAGAGACTTTATTTTTTCTTTACTTTTGAAGCATAATTCACTGGATATAGAATTTAAGGGTGGTGTCTTTTTCTTTCCACAATTTAAATATTTCATTCCCCTTGCTTCTTGCATGGTTTCTGCTGAGGCCCTTAATATAATTCTTATTCTTATCCTAGTACTTGTGCCCCCCCCCCCCCCGCCGACCTATTTCCAGATTTTCTCTTTGTCTTTGGTTTTCTGCAGTTTAAATACAATATGCCTGTGTGCACTTTTTTGGATTTGTTTTGCTTGGGGTACTCAGAGATCCTGGACCTGTGGCTTGATGTCTGTCATTAACTTTAGAAAGGTTTCAAGTTCTCCATTTCTTCTCTCCATTTTCTGTCTTCTCTGTTTGGCATACAAGGAGGCAAACACACACCTTTAGATACTGTGCCACAGTTCTTAGACGGTGACTGTTATCTCAGCCATGGTTGCCATCTCAGTCATGTCCAGTTTCCTGATGAGTCCAGGATTCCTGTTGAAATATTATTTTATTTCCTTTCTATTTTTGCTAGAATGTTTATTTCCCTCCTTACATTAACCATATGTTACTTTTGTTATCTGCTTTTCCCAGCAGAAGCCTTAACATATTTATCATCATTATTTTAAAATCCCCCGAGGCACTTTCAATGTCTCTGGCATACCTGAGTCTGTTTCTGGTGCCTAACTTGTCTCATGGGCCCGGTCTTTTCTCTCGCTTTGTGGCAGGCCTTGTGATTGCTGCTGTGGGTGGTGGGTCTGTTCTTAGTCTAGCAGGCACTGGACAATGTTTAGTGCTGTTGTAGCTAAAGGTGCCAGAGGCTTTAGTTCCTCTAATGTCCTTGTTTTCAACCTTCCTTTTTTGAATTATATTAGTTATTAATTTTAGTACTTAACATATGTCAGCCTAATCAGACTATCACTTTCTCAGTCTTTTAATGGGCCTGTGTCCCTGATCTGTTACCTTTAAAAGTATTTCTTAGCTTTGTTCTTTCTATTAGGTGACAAAGGAAAACTATAGGGGGCTCTGTGGGAGGAATGTCCCTCCCCCACGTGAAATAAGACTCTGGTAGAGCTCTTCTTTCTCCTTTCGGGGGGTAGGCCTTTGTTGTGGAGAATGCTCTAGGTGTATTTCATAATGATTATTAGTCTCTTCTCCTTGCCAGAGTAAGGAAGGGCCTTTCTTAGTTCTTCGCTGTGATAATGAAGTGGGGCTCCTGGAGGTAAAACCCAGGAAAGTGTAGGGAGCTCATAAAACTGAGTCCCCAGGAGTCTCTCATTTTAGTTTAGACGCCCCCTGCATCTAACTGTCAAAATACCACTTATGTGTTCCTACCAGTTCATGGCTCCACTGGCTTCTGCTCCAGTTAAGCAAGGTCAGTGGGGACTCTAGATTTGCCTGTCTTTCCAGACTGTGGGGTGGTGTTTTGCTAGTAGCTCTCTAAAGGGTCCATGAAAAATTGCTGGTGTCAATTTGCTCAGCTTTTCTTGTGCTAAGTACAAGAGTGGCGACTACCAGGGTCTTTACATATTAGAGCTGAAACAGGGAGCCTTGCCATTGCCTTTTTTTCATTTCTTCCTTCTTTTTATTAAAAGGTTAAAATTTAACCTTTCTTCTATCCTTAGAGGGCACATGTACATAATCATTCTGTCTCATCCATTTAGATAAATTCTTAATTTGGAATAATTTTTGAAAAAAATTCTTCTTGAACTATGTTACAGATTTTTGTTCAGACATATTTACAATTTTTATTAAGATATTATTTTATTATAAGTCCAAGCTCAACGGCTCATCAACCATAATTATCTGATAAACCATTATTTAGGAAATATAAGATTTTTAAGAGAAAAAGGAGTAAACCTGGTATGTTTCCTACTGAAGCAAATGCCACTGAGCCTAAAATGCACTTACCTGTGTTGACTGTTTTGCAGGTTGTGTGAGTGGATTTTCTGTTTCAAGGACACTTGAAAGTATCTCTTTAAAGGGGGGTTTGTTGGATTCAGTTTAAGAACCCTCCTTCAAGTGAAATTCTTAGTTTCAGGTATTTAGTCAAGAGTGATACTTAAGTTTATGTCTGTGGAAATTTTGAACTTGGTAAAGTTACAAATGCAAAATAATCTCGTAAACAGTTGTCAACCCATAGAGTTTATAAATTTACTCCTGAGGAGATGGGGAGTGGAATCCACAGGAAAAACAGTGATAAGAAAGTCATCAATTTTGTTGTTGCTGTTGTCATATAATATGGTTTTTAAGCTCCTTCCCCCTTGCCCTGCAGCAAAAAGAAATTAGAATTTTTGCCACAGAGTAAGAAAAGTGATTTACAACACATGCACGGAGGTTTTAAGATTTCTCTTTTGTTTTGTGGAAGTTCTTGCAAAAATCATCAGTGTTTTCCAAGATAACCAATTTTAGTAAAGTTTTGAAGGAAACCACAGGTAATCCTGTATTCTACATTCACCAAAATCAGAGCGAGAAGCAGCCTTTCAAACTGTAACGTGTGATTCATCTAATTCCGTTGTGAAACTGGACCACCTCTCTTGGGGACATTTTTGATGGGGTCTCACTTTGGCTCTAGTTTATCCACATTGGCATATTTAACCAGTATTATTATAGCTTCAAATAGTTATAGGTAGAAAGGAATATAGCAGGAATGACAAGTTCTTCGTAGTAAATTCTTTATATAACTTTTATTTCAAATAGCTTAAGACTCATAAGAAGTTTCAGAGAGCTTCCCCTAATGGAGCAATTTCCAACCTTTTTCATCTCATGGCACATAAATTAATCACTAAAATTTTGCCGCATGCCAAAAGTATATTTTTTGCCGATCTGATTAAAAAAATATGTATAATTTTGATTCATCCACACCGGACGGCTATTGCTGTGTTGGCTGTTGTCATTTTTTTATTTAACCATCTAAGGGAAAGAGGTCAGTGTCCCTGACGCAACAGTCAGGTATTGGATGTGTTAGACATTCTTGTGGCACACAGGTAGAAAATCTCTGCCCTAACGTATTGTAAAAATCAGATTATTCATGTTTGTTTTAATATATTTTTATAAAGGCAGAATATATGCTAATCCCAGCCCACACGAAGCAATTACTGAATACCCATTATGGATTTTTATACTCTATATGGTGTGGTAGGAACCCTAAATAAAATATAAGACCACAATAAGATAGACAGTTCTCGTGGCCTCCTAATTCTGTGCTCCAAGAGTATTTCAGCACCCTAGGTGTCACTGTAGAGTCCCTCCTCACTCACTTCCCTCCCCCTTTCTCACTGAGCCACCACCTGAAATGGAAATCTCCAGGGAAGAAGGCCTGAAAGGAGCTGGCCGGTGAGCTGGTGGACCTGGGTGCACTTGCAGGAGGAGCACCGCCCCACCTATGTTTGGTCAACATAAGTAAAGCATTTTATAGGAGCCGAGGTACCATTTGATATATTACTGAGTTCCAGATATTTCTTCAATGTTAGCCCTTACCTAGTCATAGCTTTCTGTTAACTCTCAGCACACCTTCTCCCTTTTGGACTAATAATATATTTCATGAGAAGTAGGCAAATGTGGTTTTATCAAAGCGAGAGTGGCCAGGATCATAAGGTTATTTCTTCACTATTTTTTTATAGGTTAACTATCACCATTTCATATAGTCAAACAAATTACAACCGGGAACATGAATGAAAAAGGTGGATTTCTAACTGAAATGTCTTCTAAAGATATCGTGAACCCTTTTCATCTTCGATGCGTTTCCGACATTAAGAAAAACACCACAAAATGAAGACCTCAGTGGCATTACTGAAAGCGGCCCCCGCCGGTGGCTCTGCCCCGCGTCCCCTGGCATCGCTCGGCGCCGCTCGGTGCGAGTCGCTCCCGTGCCATGCTACAAATGCCACGATTTTAAAATGGGTTCTCTAGGTAATAGCGTCTCTGACAAATTAATCATGTGATGCTTTGCTCGGCCCATGAGATTTTTCATTACATGTTCCCCAACTGTTATTTACAATATGATGACAACACGCAATTTGTCAGGAGGCAAAGAACAGCAGGCGCAGCTCCGAGGCAGCACAGACGGAGCTCGGGCAGAGGCCGGTGGTCATTTCGCAAACTCGCCAGCCACTGCCTCTGTTTCCTTATTTTCCTGTGTTTTACGCCTCTCCCGTGACTCATCTCTAAGTAGACCAGAGCAGAGACAAAATATAGGTACATTAAAATGCTTTTTACGCTTTGGTATCATCATCAAAATCGCTTGGGAAAAATGAATGGTTCTTTCGAAGTTAGAGCTCTAATATAACATTGGGAAACAATGGATTCAAATACAGATTTGCAAATGGTCAGTGGCCCAAAAGAAATAGTGATTTATGCCAAGTGAGCAGTGAAATATGCTGATTTCATTTTTCTTTCTACCTTGTGCTCCCAGCAAGGAGAGGGATGGCATTTTCTAAATAATTTATTTGGAAAGTTGACTGGCTGTACTGAGCTCGAAGCATAACGTTCCAATCTGCCACTACCTGCTGTGGATCCTGTTAGGCTCTCTTCAATATTTCAGAGTATATTGTGTAATTAATTCTCCACGATGTGAAACTGGAAATATAAATGCCAGCAGAACAGGGAAATTTTCAAATGGTTATCATGTAGGAAAAGCAAAAATAATGGTGACTGAGATAGAAAAAAAACTTGCAGTTGATATAAAAGAAAATAAGAATAGAAAAAAAAGGTAAGTGCCAGAATTAGCAGAAACTAAACAATATTTAGAAGAAAAAAATAAAATTAAGAGGTAATGAAAGAAAAACTAGTGCTTTAATATCTATAAAGAAAAAAATAGAAATGGTGAAGTAGAAAGTTTATAACTTTATAGCTTATGATAAAAGGTTATATGATTAAAATTTTTAAAACGAGTTTTCTTTTATTTACTTATCTTTTGTAATTTGTTTTTATTGAGGTATAATTAACAAATAACATTATATTAATTTCAGGTATAATAGTTTCTTTCTAAGAAGACTTTGGCTAGTATTCTCTGATACTCACGAATGACCTCTTCAAACCCAACCGGATATAAAAAGCCAATGTAAAAATCTGTTGAACAAAATCTGAGAGATATTTATGCTGAATGCAAAACTCCTGGACCAACTGCTTCTGAAAAATTAATTTCCTAACCATCTCATGCTCCGCAGCCTGACCCAGAGCTAGCTGCCTGTCTGCAAGTGAGGGGGAGGATTCTTACTGATTCTATACCTTCTGGTTCTCCTGTTGGAAACACTTCAAGTCTTTATAAACAAACACATTAAGCACTCTGCCTACGCTGGAAGTGTGCTTTTCCAGTGGAAGTTCTGTGGCAGCTTCTAATTTCATCAGCAACTCGCTGGGGGTAAAAAACAGTAAAGAACTTACAATGTCAGCAAATGGATGTTTGGGGGAGCGGGGATTTGAGTGGCTGGGAAACCAGCAGTGGGCCATTGAATATAGGGGCGTATATTTCCCACAAGAAAATGCTTAAGGAAAGGTGGAAAACATGAAGGGGTGGGTATTTGAAAGTAGTATGCTCTGAGCATTATAAAATAGTTTCCATAGTCTGTCTCTTCAGGTGTCAGGGATCTAAGCTGTGGGACAGAAGATGGCCCATGAAAGAACAGGACAGCCACACGGGTTGGGGGCCCGCCTGATGCTGCGCCCTGGGCCAGAGGCTTGGAAATCGCCTCGCTGCCTATAGATTGTTGTGAGAATGGGAATCCAGGAAAATGTGAGCAGGTTGTTATTGGAACATGAACTCAGTAGGTCTGTCGATTGCGTCTGGTGAGATTTTATTTTCTTTGAGGCTGAGCAGACAACATAGCACACCTGGGGCTTAGAAAAATATTATAAAATAAGCAGATAAGCAGAGCGTCATGCTGAGGATTCAGAGAAAAAAAGACCAGGGGAAACAATTTAGCATGGAAATCAGAGAAAAATAATAACATTCATTATAACGTAATAGTAACGAATACTTTTGGTATATTCAGTAACATACAAGAAAAACAAACTGGAGCAGAAATGTGGGAATTAATTTAATCGGGGAGGAAAAGTTAATAGTGTGAGATGGGACAGAAGATTCGCAAGTGAAAATGCAAGATAAAAATTAAAATCTGTGCTGGAGGTGTGATGAGCAGAGCTGGTATCTGGGAAGTTGAATGAGAAACACGGGGACAAACATGAGACGGGCCCACGGCAGACAGTGCAGACAAGTAGACCCTGCGATGCAGGACTGAAGACATTGGGAGGCCAAAGTGAAGGTCTGCTGCGGGCCTGCAGAAGCAGCTGTGACCACCGAGCCACCACCAACACTAAAGCAAGGAAGCTGTCCCACGTCGAAAATACTCCTAAGGATGAAGGGTAAATAGAGTGATCAAGGCCAATCAAACTGAAAAAATACCCCAAATAAGTGCACAGCAATAGCAACAACCCTCCTCCCCCAAATTACAAAATAAAAACCGGATGACCCTGAATGGGACAGCGGCCGTGATGGCCTCAGACTTCTCTGAAACCCGCCCGCGTGGACGCCATAATCGGGCCTGTGAGGGTGCCGCTGATCTCAGCTTTGTTCTCTAGTGACACATCTTTGTTGCTGATGGTCCTTCCTAATTCTTTCTTTGCTGCCCTTTGAGTTTCAGCCTGCTCTTGATTTTTGGATGCAGTTTCCATTTGAATTGTTGACTGACCCAGCAAAATCTTTCACAAGTTCAGTGTCTCCATTGTCTAGGTTAAAGTCGTGTATTTCTTCTGGAGTCATGATTTTTGTCCTTTTGATGTTTAAATGCAGCCCTGCTTTGGCACGAACTTCTCCCACCTTTATAAAAAATCATTTCACATTATTGCTGCTTTCTGCCAGTAAGATAGTATCCCCTGCGTATCTTAAGTGACTGATATTTCTTCCATCAGTTTTCACTCCTCCTTCCTCCTAGCCTGCTTTTTCCTATGATATGTTCCGAATACAGATTAAAGAAATAGAGAGATAAACTGCACCCTTGTCTGACACCTTTGCCTCTAGGAAACTGTCCTGTCTCCATATCATCCTGTCCTTACAGTGGCGCCCTGTCCATATATCAGAACAATCACTGGCCATCAGGAAGGTACTAATAGTCTCCCGTGTTCTTGCTGCTTAAGGCCTAGATCATAGACCAGCAGAATCTGTATCACCTGGGAGCTTGTTAAAAAGCTAAAAAGATATAATTTTTATTAAAATTTTTACATATAAGTTTAATATAAGTTTAAATGTTTATATTATATTTTTTCTCCCCATGACATGTCAGTTTCTCCTTCCCCTTTTAACTGACTGCAGAGCCTGCGGTAGGTGGAAGGAGGCTACTTTGAAGAAAAAGGTGAAAGTCATAATGTTGGTAAGATAAAAACAAAATGTAGTGTAATTATTTTTAAATAATTATAGGTTAATATTTCTTATTTTTTATTTTTACATAATTATAGATCTGTAGAAAATTGCAATCCCTTTTAGTATTCGCATGGTACGACTTAGTGGTTACAATTTAGCTGTAGAACAAAACCAAAACTGGAAGCCTACATTGGTGCCATGCTTGCTGACAGCTCTGCCGTTTTATCACCTGTAGGTTCGTGTAACCAGCGCTGCCATAAAAACACAGAACTGTGCCACCGCCTTCGGTGTGAATTGGAATCACTGTGTATCTAAGCTGTGGGTCCCAGCTGGCAGTTTTGAAGCTATCTTTTCAAGAAAATAGAACCCAAGAGCAGTGGCTTTTAAAGATCAGCAGGGCGAAAGAGAAAACGACTTATGTTTAGGAAAATATGGAGCAAAAAAACCCGTAGTCTGGCCTCAGAGAACTAGGAAGGATCATCAGAAACCTCAGAGGGACAGAACGTGCAAGCCCTACGGTTCCTTAAGTTCCACGCAGAGGGGAGTGAGACAGGAGAGGGATGGAGAGCCGCGGCTCAGAAACTGACGGCCTTCCGAGGCATCTAGCTGGGCCCTTCTCCCCCCCGAGCCCAACCCCGTGCCACCTGATGTTTCTGGAAGCTGCACACCCACTGCTCTGCTCTTACCGTGGTTCTCTGAGCGCAGCCCAGCGCACCATGACATGTGCCCAGGGCTGAGGAAGGCCTGCCTCAGGCCTAAGCTTGCGCTTCTACCTACCACTTGGCTTCCCCCCAGCCTGGCAGACGCTGCTATTTTTAATTCTGCACACTTAACCTTTCTATTATGCCTTTGTGTGTGTTTGTTTGTTTGTTTGTTTGTTTTTGGAGTAACATACACAATTATGAGCTTACTAATGTATTTTGTCTCACAGAGATTACAATATGTTATTTTAACTTTGCAAATGTCGCTATGATTTTCAAAATCATTGCTTTGCTGCATTCATTTGTAGATTTAGAACTATTAGCTCCACTACAGGGAAGGCTGACAACATTCTTTAGAAAATAATTATTAGCGAATGCTCTCTTGCCCTCTAGGTACAAATACTTGGTTCCAGATTTTCTGCTACAACCCATGTCGGGGCTTTCCATTTGAGCTAAAATATACAAGATCAGATGATAGTGTTTTCAGATTTCTTTTTTGTTTATGACTCTAATAAAACATGATTGCTGTTGAAATAGGCACAAAACACATAAATTTCAAAGGACATTTATACCAATTTTTTTTGAATGGGTTTAAATGTTTATATTATATTTTTATTATATAAAAATCCACTACACTAAAAGATAAAAATATCTACAAAAAAATATTTGGGGAGACATTGTTTTGTTTAAAGTAATACTTAGGGTGTAAATGTGGTTCCCAGAAATACTGCCTGGGCCATGAAAAGACAATTAAAACATTAATTATACTTTCAAAAACTAATATGATAAAATATTGTTGGAGCTTTAAATATAAGAAATAAAGCACTTAACTGCAATTCTGCAACTTCAGCAAATATAACTTTTTTACCATAATCTCTTTCTTTCATAACTTGTTTTATCAGAGATAATTTCACATTTAACAATCAAGTGTATTTTTTGCATTCTGAGTTTTAATGTAGCCTCTTCCTAAATAAGCAATTTTTTGGTTAAATTCCTAATTTTAAGAAGTTTATAACAATAATTTAAATATTTTACAACAGTTGGGAAGTTAGAAGTCTCTTCAGTGATATAAACATGTCCTCTTTTCCATTGTGGACTTCAGCACAATGCCCTGGTATACAACTAGGAGCAGTTTTAGATGTCTCCTGATGACTAGAATGTTAGTGCTGATTCCTGCATTTTATTTAATATTCTCCCTTGACTTATATAAGGGGGTACTTTTCTTAAATCTCACTATGATTTCAGTTCTGTGTTCTCACTCATTGTTATTGAAAGGAGTTCTTAGAGTTTCTAAGAACCATGTGTGTTCTTCACTTAGTAGAGTTCAACCACATTATGAGATTTAAGAGAAATAGTTTAGACAATGGCAACTTAGTAGACACCGCAAGGTCAATCACAGGGGTGATGATTTACCAGCTCTGCTAAATGACGGCAAGAAACTGCACAGCCCTTGGACAGGGACAGTTGTGTGCCTAGATTTCTAAAGGTTAGGCAAGGATAACAATATCAGCTGGAGAAGCCATGCAGGCTTTCCATCTTTTTATCTTGCTGTGATTGGACATGTTCTAATACTGCTTCCTTGTTTTAATAGATTAATATTAAGTGATGTCATAATAACTAAAAATATTAACAATTTATTTTGACATAAAACTGATATTTTAGTTATTCATTTTATATTGATTTCTCATAGTCATATTTTTATTTTAAAATTTTATTTATCGATTGATTTTAGAGAGAGAAGAAGGGAAAGAGACAGATGAAGAGAGAGAAACAGAGAGAGAGATTTGTTGTTCCACTTATTTATGCATTCATGGGTTGATTCTTGTATGTCTCCTACAAGAGGTTGAACCCACAATCTTGGCTTACCGACAGGATGCTCTAACCAACTGAGCTACCTAGCCAGGGTTCATGGTCATATTTTTAAAGTACACAAAACTGTAAAGCAAAAATAAAGTAAAATGAAAAGAAGCTCTTTTATACATAAGACATAGTATTAAATAAATTAAAATCTATTAAAAGAACAAACATATAGGTATAACAACTGACCAGTAATCATGCATAAAAGCTATGGCTTAAAAGAAAAGGTAAGATTGCCACATTTTGTAAATTAATATACAGAATATTTACTTAAATTTGGACTTCAGATATACAATACATTTTTAGTACGTGTCTGACATAATATTTAAGATATCCTTACATTAAAAAATGCATTGTTGTTTAATAAAAATTCGAATTTTGCTGTCTTCTCTCTTTTACCTGCCAACTCTATTTAAGATTGGAGACTCCTGGAATTCCAGTATTTTGGCACATAATATAAAATTAATATAATATAATATAATATAATATAATATAATATAATATAATATAATATAATATAATATAATAATATAAATATAATATAATATAAAAGCGTTTCAGTTAAATTTAAATTACCCATGACTTCATCTCTCCATTCTTACGCACACCATACAGTCTGCTAACCAAGGCAGCAACTTTGACTTTACTTTTTTTTCTAACTACATTCAACTTTTAATTGAAGCAAATGTTGGGACAGAATCGCCCAGTTACATTGTTCAGGTCCCTCTTCATGAAGCCTCCCCTCGAATACGCTTATAACTCAATCACACCCATGCCTGTGCTTATATGTTTAGGTTTTCTTCAAAGCCCCTCGTACTTGCTGACTACGTGATCTTGAATTTGGTGTGAAAGACCTGACTTTATTTCTTTTAAAATTTGAATTCAATCTTTTCCATTCCAGATTTTTTCATTTCATAACATTATCGTATTTTGTGACTTCACACACACACACGTACACACACACACATCTATGGAAGCTAACCAGTTATTTTCAATATTTTAAATCCAGTTGTAAGAAGAAATATATCCCTATAATTGTTGTTGCTTAGTTATTTATATCATAGGGTTTATAAAAGGTTCTACTAAGTAATGAAATGTTAGATGGCTTGTCTGATTCAAGTAACCAGACTTTAAAATGAGCTTATTCGTTATTACGTATGAAGCATTTCCCAAGAGCACAGCTGTGCAATTTAATTCCATTGAAACCTCCTCCCACTTAGCAAAATATTTAGATACATAGACATATAGCTAGAGAATCATAATAGGGCAGAGAGGAAACAGACAAGGATTAAAGGATAAATTCCACTCGCTGCAACATGTTCTCATGGTTTTTCTCCCTGTGAACCTGAGGCCTTTGGGGTTTCGTCTGGTGGAGAGAGCCGAGTGCTGTAGCTGAAGCAGATTGTGGCAAATGTTTTAGGCCCTGCCTTCCTCCCAATGAATTTATTGCTTTTTAAATGAAAACAATCCAGTCCCTTACCCCATCACACATCAGTATTAGCGAACAGGCACCTTTCTTTCCTGATAGCATCCTTCGCAGCCCAGAGAGCCCTTCAGCTCTGGCAGCTTGTTCAAGGAAACAGGTTTCTGGACAAAGGTCACTGACATCGCTAGCACTTCCTTAGCAGGTGCTCCGGCCATCAGGTTTAATGAGTAAAAGCCACACTCATTGCTTCTGCTGCTGCGGGTATATTCAAAAAAAATTAAAGCAAAAAGGTGGTAAAGGTGTCAAAGACACCCTAGGCACAGACTCCCTTCCTAAGCTTTGATTTAAAGAGCGAAGAGGCAAAATCCAAAATAACTACTCGCATATGTTCCTGCCACAGTGGCAGTCAAAAAGGACTTGGAAACTCACCTTCCTTGAGTGACTCTGACCTCATTGTTATTCATTAGGCCACCTGTGAAGCGCATCCCCAAGGTGCAATTTGAAGCGATTATTTTAATCAAGAAGGGCCAAATGGTGGCAACATGAAGGGTCACCACCCAAAACTTCAGGGCTCCGGTGCCATTTTCGGGAGGGCTCATTTTTTTTTTAAATTTTTTTTTAGAACAAATGAAAGTCAAAATCCGAATGTTCTGCCCACCATTAGGTTCTTTAGGCTCTTCCTCTGGTTTTGTTAAAGCTTGTGGGTTTTTTAGGTGACCTTGATTGTTCACAATAAGTGATAAAGTTATGAGTTGCTGCCAAATCTGGATGGGAGGGTCAGCGAGGACACAGGTAACAAACAATAATTATTCAAACTCTTGCCAGTGAAGGAGTAGTAGATACTACAATCATGGCTCACAAAAAAGCCGCATAAGGAATGACTTTCATGCTGTATACTCTCTTTAATACATGCATTTGTCCAATCAATCATTTGTCCAAAACTATTATTTGATTATTTGAATACTATGTTTATACCTGTGTGGGTTGTATGTGTGGGCATGAAGTTAGGCAGGAGAGAGACGATGGTGAAGATGAAGGTCCCACTTGGTCCTGACGGAGCCCGGTGGCAATTACATGCTGATTTCTGTGAGCTTGTCATAGCTGGAGTAATGTAAGCTTGGTTTCAAGGTGAAATGATTAACTCTTGATTTCACTTTTTAAGAGTTCTGTGGTGGAACCTACTGAGTTAAATACATATCTTACATACATAATTGCTTGTGGAGGGATAATATTTTTTGACCTAATGGAGTACATTAGCTATCTATTGCCATGTAGTAAATTATCCAAAATTGAGTGACTAAAACCAGCAAGCATTTATTGAATTCATTTTCTGTAGGTCAAGAATGCAAGCGTGGCTTAGCTGGGTGGTCCCGGCTCAGAGCCTCCCAGCAGGTTGAAGTGGAGACCTTAGCTGGGGCTAGTTCTCTGAAGGCTTCACTGGGCGGGTGATGGTTTTCCAAGGGCACTCCTGTGACTGATGGCTGGAAACCACAGTTCCTCACTGCATAGGGTTCTTCTTAGGACTGCTCACGATTTACAGCTGGCTTCTCCAAGAGCAAAGGAACTAGGAGAGGGCGAGAACCCAAGGAAAAAGCCGCAGTGCCTTTTATAATCTAAAAGTGGAAGTGACATACCATCAATTCTCCCATCTGTTATTGGTCACGCAGACCAACCCTGGTACATACAAGGCGGGAGGGGATTACTCAATGGCACAAACACCAGGCCGTCATCTTAGAGGCTACAGCCACCTGAGACTTTCACAATAGTGTATGTAGAAAAACTTCAACACTTTCATTTGCAATAGCTAACAAAATCAGTGGTTTAAAATTGAAGTATTTTTTTCTGTCAACAAAACAAAATTGCTTAACAGATTTTATCGTATTACCTCATTACTTAATGAAATGGATTAAAATAGTTGTGGGTCCCTCTGAATTTCATACTGGTATGCCTGTCTACACAGTTCAGATGAGATTTCTTTCATGTTTCTGTTAAGTAATATTTTTTATTATAAAAATATGGGACTGTTTTTGTTTTCTATTGCTGATGTAAAGTAATATGTTACCACAAACTTGGTGGCTTAAAACAACTCAATTTTTTATCTGTAAGTAAGTTCCTATAATTTGGAGGTCTAGGTGGACTTGATTGGGCCCTGTGCTTGTTTTCAAGGAATGAAATCAAGGTGTTGTTATGGTTGCATTTCTTATGAGAGACTCTGAAGAAGAATCTCAGGTCATTGGACAAATTCAGTTCCTTTTGGTTATAGGACTGAGGTTCCTGTTTACTTGCTGACTGCCTAGCAGAGACTGGTTTTTGCTCCTAGAAGCCATCCATGTTTCTTGTCATGTTTTGTATGTGGTTTTCTCCAGCAGTCGTGGGGTGGAATCCGTCTCATTCTTTGAATCTCTCTGATGTCTCCTTCATACCATCTCTCTGACTTGAAGCAAACAAGTTTCTCTGCTTCCATGAGCTTACATGATCAGGTTGGCTCCACTAAGGTAACAGCAGATAATCTGTTTTAAGGTGCCTAACCAGTTTGATATTTGCAGATGAGTACTTTCATTAGCCTACTTCTTGCAGTAGAATTTTGAGGGTCTGATATCTTTCTTTCATTTTGTCCTGCCTCTGTCCCTGTAAGTGCAAAATAGCAAGATTTGTGCTGGTATAAAATTCTCAGAAACATGTTGGTTTTGTGTGAAATTCACAGGGGTTCACTTTATAAGACAGAAGTCATGTTCACAAATCTTTTTGAGAAGTCTTCTCTATTTTTGGTTTCTGCTGAGGTGGCTGAGACCCTGGACTCTAAAGCTTTTTACAGGTCCTCAGCTTTAAGATCTTTCGGGCACATCCTTAACCTCTTGGAAGAGCATTTGTGTGTCACAAGGAGCTGATGTAACAACGGAGAAACCTTATTTTCTTGAATATGGCCTTTCCTTTTGATTTTTTTTCTTTCTAAACCTGACTCACCCACCTCCCTCTCTCTTGCTTAATCATTAAGCCCTCAGGACAGTGAGGTTCTGGTCAGCATCCAGTAGTCTTAGGAACAAGGTCCTGGGTCTATTGACTACAGAAACATAGTTTTTAAACCAAAGGTAATATCTTGCCCTTGGCTATGTTTTAGCTTTGGAGCCAGGAAAGCAAAACAATCCTAGCAAACAAATCCTTACAAAATCAGACAGAAGGCCTCAATGGCTGACATCAAAACCAGATGCAGTGATCACTTACACCCTACCCTAGCATCAACCAACCAGTAGAGTCCACGACCCTAACTCCTTTAGTCACCATAATCAATTATTTTCCCCCCCTATATAATCCATGTCTTGGAAGCCATCAAGGAGCCAGGTCTTTGAGCAGAAGCTCACCTGTGACTCAGGGCATGACCGGTTCCCCTCAAATAATAAATGCTCACTTTCCTGACTGCAGACTCCTGTTTGTGTCTCGTTGGGCTTTGATGCGCACAGTCAAAGTGACCCCTTCTGGCCGGTAACACTGATCTTGGGTGTCTCTGAAGTTTTAGTAAAAAATTGTTCAGTCACAAACTTAGCGTTTACTCTAGGCCACACTTTTGAAATAAATCTCTTAATTCTATTGTCTTTTGCCATCTGGATAGGCCAGGAATTCCCAAATAATCAAGTCTTGGTTTCTTTTTAGTTAAAAGTTTTGTTTTTTTTTAACCCAACTTATGTCTCTCCTCCCACAGTTCACTGTCAGAAGTATGAAGAAACTAAAATAGCCTTCAACATTTTGGGTGGAAATATCCTAAGCTAATTATTCGAGTTCACCTTTTTACAAGCTGTGCGTTCTACATAACTGCAGGACAAGTTTCTGTTAAACTTTCTGCCACAAGGATTTCCCTTCCTTCGGTTTCCAATAGCATGTTCCTCACTTTTTTTCTGAGCTCTCAACAGCAACACCACAAATGTTCATATTTCTACTAACGGTCTGATCATGACAATTTAGGTATTACTTAAGGCAATGTGTAGTTTTTCCCTGTTTCTTCATTGCCCTAAAACTGACATAAATTTTACTGATATTGGCATGGTATACCTCATAAAATATATAGGTATATATACATAGATATATATAAATTATATTGATATTGGTATAGTACACCTTTCAGAAAGTGATTTTATAAATACAGCTCTAACATAATGCATACATATTCTCTTTTTAAAAGTAAATTTATGTCTACTACTACTTCTTGTTATGAGAGATTTCGTAATTGATCAAGGCATTTTTTTGTTCCCAAGCCCAAACATGGTCTCACCATGGTACCGAGTAGTGCACTCCAGGCTGTCATCAACAGCCCCTAAGTTTTGGGTGTGAAAAAAAGGAAAAAAAAATTATTTGCAAGTATTAGTGCCTTATTCTTTTTTCTGGCACAATCATTGTAGTATTAACCAGAAAGATGCCTAAAAATATAAAACCAAAATAATAAAGTTGTCTTACATTAACAATTGATGAAACCTTTCAATTTAAGTCCATATTACACAAAGAAAATACTTCCTATAATTTTTGCACTTAACATTAATTCTTTTTAAAAAAAATTTAAGCTCATTGCCATATAATCTTAAGCAATACAAGGTCATATAAGCAATAAACCAAGATATTCCCCCATTTCCTACTACCCAGAAATGAACATTCTCATTTTTTTTCTAGGTTATTTTGTATATCTCTCGTCACATATATGAATACAATAATAGATGAATAGATAGATGGGATCTTAAATAAAAGGAAAAAAATTCCAAAAACAAAATATAATCATTTTTTATACAAAATACTAAATTTTAGTTTATTGGAATAATGGAAAAAAAAAAAGAAAAGAAAATTGAAAGTTGTTGAGTAGCTAGTGGATCTTTATTTACTTAAGAATTTTTAAAAGAATACTTCTGAAATAAAATAGAAATCTTTTTAGGGCTTAAAGTCATTTGCTTTAGTTTGGAAATTATTTCACCTTTAGCAGTATTTAT
The DNA here is from genome assembly GCF_964146895.1 of Miniopterus schreibersii. Taxonomy (NCBI): domain Eukaryota; kingdom Metazoa; phylum Chordata; class Mammalia; order Chiroptera; family Miniopteridae; genus Miniopterus; species Miniopterus schreibersii. Next base: position 57,931,392 of record NC_138113.1, on the reverse strand, counting down.
AGCCTTCCTGTTAATAAGATGAAATAATACATTGAATTACATTTTTGATACAATCTGGTCTGGTATTTTCAGATTTTGCTATTTGTAGGTTTATTTTTAGATTGTGAACATGTTTAATAGTAATAGTATATTGTGTATTAGGTTTTAATCATTTTAAACAATTCCACGTTTACTTTCGGCCCTTGGCATAGAGTTTTCATTGTTTAGTTCTTTATTTGATTTTATCTTTTGTTTGGCTGAATTTATCCTCAGATAATATTCTTTTATTTTCTACAGAAAAAGAAATACTGGTTTGAATTTTTCTGGTACATTCTTTGCCTCATATATTTATTGACACTTCTACTGTCTACAGACATCTAGCATTGTTGTGGAGAAGCCTTAAATATTTGGTCTAATTTATCAGTGAGGCCATCTGGCCCTGGAGTTTTCTCTGATAGAAAGATTTTAAAATGAATTTCATTTTATTTCACAGATTTGGAACTTTCCAGGGTATTTATTTCTTCTAGAGTGAGCACTGCTTTATTTTATTTTTTTTTTCGGGGAAGTCCTTCAATTCAACCTAGTTGTTGAAGAACTTTAAACTTCAAGGTTATTGTTTTCTTATTTCTAGCTTTGGAGTTAATTTGTTCTTATTTTCCTGGTTTCTTAGGGTGACTCTTAAGAACATTTATTTGAGAACTTTCTTCTTTTCTAATACAAGTATTTTAGTTCCAGAAATTTCCCTTCATGTCCTTCTTTTGTTTCTTTCCACACATTTTTATATGTTGTGCTGCTGTTTTATGTCTCTTTCTTTATAATGCTAGCATTTCTCTTAATATTTTCAATCTTATAGCTGGGGGAAGCTCACTTGTTATCAAAATAACATGCCTGGCAGGTGGGGCTCAGTGGTGAGCATGGATCCAGGACACAAGTCACTGGTTCGATTCCCGGTCAGCACACAGGCAGGGGCTGTGGGGTCTATTCCCAGTAGGGGGCTTGCAGGAGGCAGTCAGTCCATGATGTTTCTCTCTCATTGATGTTTCTCTCTCTCTGTCCCTCTCCCTTCCTCTCTCTCTAAAAATCAATAAAAACATTAAAAAACCCCACAAAACTCGTTCTCATTAAAGACTTTAAAACTATGTAGTGTTAGTTACCTGAAATCTTCCTCTGTTTCCTGGGGGAAATTTTCTTCTAGTGTAAATTCTTATTATGACTTTTGTTTTAATTTCCTTTCATATTCTTTCTAGATAGACAGGTAGATCTACAGAGCTAGATAAACAGGGATATAGACACATACTCATAAACACACACACACATTCAGCTTGGACAAGATGATCCCCTCTGTCCTACTGCACCTTTAGCATTTTGATTTCTGACCCTGCCGCAGTCTGTGGGTTCATGGGTTTTGATTAGTGCCTCTTTCACAGGCCTTCGGGGAGGGTAGAATTTTTTTTCGTATAGAAATATACATTAATTATCTTATGTCTTCCCTAGTAAATGGATTTGCTTTAAGCAGGAGTCTCTTGGCTGCCTCAGTTTTCCCCCAAGGCTTTCTGTCCTCCCTTCCTTGGTCTTCCCGGTTCCGTGGCTGGGTCCTTGGGGCCGACGGCCAATGTTCGGTGGGTCCCCTGCTGCGGCCAGACTCCGAGGCGTGGGCCCGACGGAGCCGCTCCCCCTTGTTTTCACTTTTGTCTTCGCGGGATTTAGCGCGGTCTTCGCATTTTGTCTTTGAAATTACGGCCGTTCCTGTTCGTTACCAATACGGTTTTACCTTAGAAGCTAATCCCAACTCACGCCCATGGTTATGTGCTAAATGCCGCGCTCTGTCTTTGTCTAAGTCGCAGAGCAGATGAAACCTCCGGAAGGCCCGCTGCGCTGGGGCTGCACGAGCGGTTCCACCCCGGGCCAGGGCAGCGCGGAGGCGAGGAGCGGAGGTCGCCGCGGACGGACAGAAACACGCGGCGGCGGCGGCTGGTGAGCAGCCCCCAGCTCGGGCTGCGGGCCCGGGCGCGGGGCTGAGGGCTGAGGGCTGCACGGCCTGGAAGCTGCGGGCTGCAAGCTGCGGGCCCGGGCGCGGGGCTGAGGGCTGCGGGCTGCACGGCCTGGGAGCTGCGGGCTGCAAGCTGCGGGCCCGGGCGCGGGGCTGAGGGCTGCGGGCTGCACGGCCTGGGAGCTGCGGGCTGCAAGCTGCGGGCCCGGGCGCGGGGCTGAGGGCTGCGGGCTGCACGGCCTGGGAGCTGTGGGCTGCGGGCTGCGGGCTGCACGGCCTGGGAGCTGCGGGCTGCAGGCTGCGGGCCTGGGCGCCGGGCTGAGGGCTGCGGGCTGCGGGCTGAGGGCTGCACCGCCTGGTCCGCACCGGGTGGGAGACGCGGCTCCGCGCCCACCGCCCTCAGCCGCAGCCGTAGCCTCCGCCACAGCGACCCCTGCCGGCCGCCCCGGGAAGGGCTGGAGGCGGGTCCCCAGGGCAGCGGGGTCTCCGTGGCCACATTCCGGGTCCAGGAAAAAGGCGTGGGGGCTGCTTCTGCACCGGGGTGACGTTTTCCTTGTAAAACGGAGGTGGTGTGGGAAATTCAAGTGCAGAATCCAGGGCCCGGCCGTCCGTGCCGGGATTCGATCGGGCTTAACAGATCCCGTCTATTTCCGAAGGAGGGAGCCAATGGAACTGAAAGGACGGGGCGGGGATATAAGAAGCTGCCGACCGAGCGCATATTGAAATCCTTTCTCAGATTTGCCGGCTCCGAGCCCTAAAAAAGGAGCATGAGGCCCCCGAGGCCGAGCTCGCCTCCTGCAGGAATCGGTGGCTGTCGCCCCCACGCCCCGGGGGCGTCTCTGCAAGACAAAGTCCCAGGACCTGTAAACCTTCAGGCCAAGAATCTCCAGGGAGACCAACGGGCCACGAGGCAGAACCGCCCCGAACATCCCTTAACGGGGTCCCTGCAGCCGCGCCCGCGGGGCTCCCACGAGCGCAGGGTCAGCCCATCACCCAAAACGTGGTGGCTGTCACGGGAAGGCTTCCGCAGAAAGTGAGGAGCGGTGGGAGACCGCGGGACCCTTGCACGTGTAAACAGAGATGGGTTGCCCTTCCCACCTCTTTCTTTATTTTTTATGGTTTACATTATTACAGTGTCCCCCATTCTCCCCCCCGCCCGCTTTGCTCCCCTCTACCTAGCCCCCGCCCCACCCCAGACCCTCACCACACTATTGTCTGGGTCCCTGGGCTATGCGTATATGCTAATCTCGTCCCATCTTCCCCACCCCCTCCCCACTGAGGTCTGCCCGTATGTTCCATGCATACATGCCTCTGGTTCTATTTTGTTAGTTTATTTTGTTCATTAGATTCCACATAGGAGTGAAATCATATGGTACTTTTTACTTTCTCTGCCTGCCTTATTTCGCTTAGCATAATACTCCCCAAGTCCATCCACGCTGTCCAAAGGGTAAGAAATCCTTTTTTATAGCTGCATAGTATTCCACCGTGTAAATGTACCACATCTTTTTATACACTCATCTACTGATGAACTTTGGGCTTCCCAGCTTTTCTTCATTTGTAAGCAGTCAGGATGAAGCTAAAGGAGTGTGCACTCCTAGTCAGAACTAAAAAGAAGTGAAGAAAATACAAAAACAATATAATGAAAAATAAAAGAAGAAAAACAGAAGGCTTATGAAACCCACTAGAAAGGCTGCATTGGCCCTAACTACTAGTGGTCTCCCAGTAAAGGACCCTGGACCCCAGAGGAAACAGATCTCCTCCCCAAGCCTGAAAAGAAAGAGAGCCGCAGAGTAAAAATCCAAGACAAAGGGCAAGGCAAGTTCAAAGAAGAAATTCCACTATTGATTCCAATAGGAAAAACTCCTGCCAAAGAAAACATAAAAGGACAAAAACATGTCATAGGAAAGATGTCTTCAAAAAAGAGTTCTGGTCTTAGCACAGCTCCTGGGAGGGAAAGAAAGGCCTTCCCAGCTCTGGAGACCCTGAGAACAGCAGAGCCCAAGACCTCAAGTAAAGGCCGGGGAAGAAGCCAAGAGTCAAAGAAAAAGCGGGAAGGAAATACTGTTGGGGGAAAAAGACCCAAGACTGATGCCCCAAAAGCTCGAGGCCAATTTCTTCACTACAGCTAATACATATGCAAGAAAAGTTCCCCACAGCCCCAAACAATGTCCCAAAAAACCTAAAGTGTCCCAGTGAACCTAAAATCAGGGACTCAACCAGGGGGAAACATCAGAGATGCCTAGAGAGCTTTCAAAAAATACCTGGGCCCTGACCGCTGTTGTAGCCTTCTCCAAAAGTGAGGCCTGGACTTCAGCATGTTTAAACCTCCATGAGTAACTCTAGTATATGTTCATATGTGGAAGGATCAGTGGTTTGAATCCATGTTTTAAGTTGCTCTTCCATGTATTTGCTAATATAATGGAAAATACAGTGCTTTTATTAAAGTATAAAACACAAACAAACAAAAACTCTGGCTACTCTGCTACTCTGTTTCAGTGTGATGTTCTTCACAGGCCATATGGAACCACCATGTCTCAGAAATATCTGTTAGAAGTAAAAATGGAGAACGATTTTACTTGCTTGCTCTTTTCCACCTTTTGTATTAGAATTGATCAGAATTTGCCCCATGGGGCAATGATTTCTAGACTTCTCCAGGGAGGGATGATGGGCAGTATATGTGCCTAGAGTGGATCCAACACAATGTCTGATATGACTACTCTTCTATAAGCCTCAAGTAAATCCCATGGAGGTGTTACTATTTTTTCTCCATGTAGATGAGAAATGTTACACAGCTGGTATTCACAGGAGCTTATATTTAAATCTATGCACTGTGATTTCACCTCTGGACCTCTCTAATATATCACCTGTTTTGAGTAAGATTCTGTAGAGATGATGTAACTGAAATCCAAGTTATTTGCCTGCCCCAACAAGAGCCAAACTCGTGAGACAGACGCTGGTGAGAAAGGAAACAGGTTTATTTAAGGGTCAGCCACCTGAGAAAATGGGGGACTTTTATTCCAAAGCCTATCTCCCCATATCAGTACAGGCAGAGTTTTTATAAGGACGGAGAGGGAAAGCAGAACAAGAAATCAAAGGGAGGGGCTTGGAAAGTTCTCTATGTGAAGGCCAGCACAGTCTATTATGATAAGAACGTTGGAAATGGTCAAGTGATGGTCTTGTGTGCACCTTCCTGATTTTTGTTTGAAGGTCAGCAAATCTCCAAGAGCTGGAATGCCTGAAATTTGGAGGCTGTATCTTCTGAAGTTAGTACCTAGGATTCTGTGATGGCAAGGAGTGCGCCAAGTGTAATGCAGAGGACTACGCCAGGTGTCGTTCCAAGGACTATGCCAACTGTAGTGGCCACTCAGGGCCAGGGAGTTTGGCTCTAGATCTGGGGACAGTCTGAAGAAGACCTGTGAAGCAGAAGGAGGATGAGACATTTAATTTATTATTTGGCTATGGCAGGCCAAACGTACAATAGACAAACCCACGTTCTCTCCCAGTGGTGGCCAGCTGCTCATACATGGGGGCACACTGTACCCTGGGGGAACAATCCATAAACCTGCACCTCTGAAAGTCCTGGGCCAGTCTTATAGGAACCAGAACAATAGTGGCTCTCAGCCAACATGGGTCAGACATAAGTCATCTAACATTGCATCTGTTGTGACTATGCTATATCATGTTTACATAACTGCAGCCTTCTGCACTGAGAAGGTGGTGAGAAAGCCTAAGTGTTTTCGCTTTCCCTAAAAATTCTTTTTTTTTATTGTTCAAAATATTACAGATGTCCCTTTTTTTCCCCATTGACCCCTTTCACCCCACCCTCACCCCTCTTCCTAGTCCCTCACCACACTATTGTCTGTGTCCTTGGGTTGTGCATATATGCATATAAATTCTTTGGTTAATCTCTTCCCACCCACCCACCCTCACCTGCCCTCTGAGATTCTTCAGTCTGATCCATGCTTCCATGTCACTGAATCTATTTTGTTCATCAGTTTATTAAGTTCTCTTATACAAGCATGCTGTTTATCTACAAGCTACTTATTAGTCAGAGTTAGCATTCACAGAAACATTGTCAAAAGAATGGTGAGGTGGGTTACAATTCCCCACTGTTAGAATGACACAGAAATATCTCTATCTTGCTGGTATTTAATAGAGTTAAACCTCGAATCCCAGATGTCTCCCATCTCAAACAATTTGGTTCTCAACCAAGTTGTTCAGGAAAAAAAATGTCTCCATTTTCGAACAAAACTTCAGGTCTTTACTTGACAACCCTTTCAAAATGATACATCAGCATGACAAAAAGTGTCTCTCAGGCCACAAAGGAGAGAATGCGAGTGAGTTTACAGTTAAACCTAGAGTTGTTAACATCTCAAGAAACTGTGCTGTGGATATTTTCCTGTTTTTTGTGTGCCTTTGTTTCTGGGGAAATGGACGATTAGCAGAATTTTAAAATATAAAGAGGCCATCAAGAGTGTTGATGTTGCTAAGGGTGTGACAGTGGTGACAGTGGTCACGAAACAAGGATCACAGGCAATGGAAGAGGTGGAAAAACTGTTGTTAATTTGGACAAAGGACAAGCAGTTAGCCTGTGACAGTGTTTTGGAAGCAATGATATGTGGAAAAGCGGAGATGCTGTACGCCTGGAACAAGTGCTGAAAGTGACTCATTTAAGCCTAGTATAGGGAGAGAGTCGATAAGTTTAACCAAAAAACTGTTTGTTTATAGGTTAAACAGTATATTAGACATGTACTGTATATAAGAAAGGTTAAAACAGGGCATCATTTAGGGGTCTGGAATGGATTAATTCAATTTACATTATTCCTAATGGGAAAAAATGATTTGGTTTTTGAACAAATCGCTTCTTGAACAGCCTTCCGGAAAGAATTAAGTATGAGAACCGAGGTTCCACTGTAGTCACTAAACTTTAGTCACTGAGGCTCACACGCAGACATATAGGTGTATCAGTACCAGCGTCCCTACCAAAAAAACCAAATTCAGATTTCTCCTGAATTATATTGCCTTTCCTAGTCCATATTGTTATAAATGATGACCTCTCCCTCGCCAAAGTTCCTACGAAAATAGCTGCACGATTCTTTAATTCCCTTTTTCAATGCAGTGTCTGAGTGTTCCGATCTCAGACGAGTCCTTCATTGGACCCTTCTGTTCTTCAAAATTTCCTTTTCTTCTTCTTTTCAGGAACCATCATCCTGCAATCTCCTCCCCTCGTGCTGCTTATGTTAAGGCCTAATTTAAAACGTCAAGGTCTGCACCCTGACATCCACAAGATGAGGGGAACAACCATGCGATGTCTAGACTGTGTGTCCCTGAATAATCTTTTCTCTTCACGCCAGTTTCAGTACAGAGTGGGTAGGGTTTTAATAGATACTTCAAATTACAAATTGCAGCATGTCCTGGGTCTTAAAGGCGAACACAGGAAACTGTCAAGAGGAGTAGGTATTTCACCTCTAATGAAGTAGGCTGTTTATTCAAAGCCCGCAGGAACAGCCTGCATCCCTTAGCTTGAGGATCTGGGTATTAAACCTTCATCACATCATCAGATACATATAATCGGATAGATTACTTAAGAAGGTTATCAGTTTATTTGCCAATTGCTTCGTTTCACTCGTGTGCCCATCTTTGTTTTAGGGGAATTCAGATTTCTTAACCTTAGTTACTAAAATGCGCTTTGCTGCTTTTGTGAGAATGTAACACTAATATCAAATTTTTGTCTTACATAATCTCTGATGATATAGACAAGATTATAATTTAGATAAATCCTTAAAGATTGGCCAAGAAAAGGAAAATCGGATGGTTCTTTAGCTTGTTCTCCATTTACCAAACTCGAAACTTCAGAGATTATTACTACTTAATGTACACATCACTTCACTTTGTCAGAACTTTTATCTTTGAAAAACACGTGTAAGTTTTATCTGTCATTTCCCTTCAACGGTGAATAAAGGCTTGAATGATGTTAAGCTCTCTCAGCAGGGAAGGGGGGTGCAGAGGGGGAGGGAGTAGGGGTGATGAGAGTGGGGTTGGAAGCTTTATTAGTTCTGGGCTTTCTAATAATAAACATTTGGATTGTGTGAGTATTTAAAGAAATCTTCTTTTCTCTGCTAGTGGATTCCGGGAATAAATGATGCAAACAGACATCTAATTTTGGACAAAACTACACTCCACAAATAGCATCCCAAGTGATGAGATTGAACTGTCCCCTGAATATTTGCTCTCGAAGGCGCGGAGGGCAGGGCTGCTGGGGAGAGGGCGCCCCACCGGCGAGAGCTGTGGGCTTATTTAGAGGAGCACCTACCTGCACCAGCAAGGCCCTGAAGGGAAGCTGAGAGTCCTGTTCTTTCTGCTTCTTTCTAGCTATTTTTGAAGTTTCCTCTTTCAGCTACACGAAACTGTTTTATTTTTGTGCAAGTCCTGAATGGAGCAAACAAGCTTGACCATATAAACAGATAGACCGAAACTAAATAACAGCTTTGCCGAGGTAGTAATTGGTTCAAATACTTATATTAAAAACAAAAATTGCATTTTAATGACAAGCTCAGTGCCTAGCTTTCTCCTCCTGTAATTGGAAATGGAATTTAAAACAAATTGCTACAAATAGGGATCTAAAGTGAAAATGTCAACTCAGCATTACTTTTTCCCTGAGATATCACCGTCTTTTAAGTGGAATCATATGCAGAGCAGGAGTGAGGGGAGGAAGGTGGAGGAATGGAGGGAATGCTTTCCGATAAATCAACTACAGACTCAACATGAATCGTCAAATTTCATATTTTAAAGATTCATGAAGAAATAAGTGATGCCAAATGCGCTTTAAGGGAAATATCTGTTGAAATGATATTAATGGTAAGGCAGAATACAGCAAGGTGAGCCACACTGATAATATTAAATTACCCCAAGAGGTTCCCAGTCAGAATCCCCGCACAGAAATCTGCTTGCCAACTGTCGTTCTTTTTCCCATTGGTTTAGTTAAGGGTTGAAGTTCTTCTTGAAGTTTCTTTTTTAATCATCAGATCCCGACCTTACAGTTTTCGCTGACTACTTTCCTTCAGGCTGTCTTTGCTCCTGTCAATTTAGGATTTCCAGGGAATTATTCTTCTTTGAAATGCATATTCCAGGCTTGAAATGCTGGCATATGTACACTGTAGAGTAATTGTGGAGGCCAAATGTTTAATTACACATGACAGCTGGAGCTGTAGGAGTCCGAGGCTTGCTTGAAAACAGCGTATGCCCTGTGCAGCCTAAGAGAAGGCGCAGAACTTTATATATATATTTAGATTTCCAAGTTATCCACAAGATTTGTTTTTCAGTATTATCAGCTATGGCTTTATTAAAAGTACAACAATTCACACTTGAATGCATTTAAGTAAATATAAAAGCATTTTCCCCAAACCTAGCCATCCAAGCTTACCGCAAATGCAACTGAATTCTGGAAGGCCTTTTATTACCTATAAAGATCTTAAAAATAAACCCAGAAAACCCATGTTGGCTTGAGAAACAAATGACATAAAGACAAGCTCTAATTCATAGGAACACATGATCAAAGACTTAGTAATGAAAAAAGGTTTGATTGAAAATGCTGGGGCCACAATTCATTAAATTATTACTAGAATATGCCTCATCTTCTTACAAGTTACCCTTTACTGTATCTCTAAGACATTTATAAAATCACAGTACAGGAAGTAAGGCAAATATAATCAGAACATTTAGGTTAAAATACATTTTACTTAAAATTTCTCTTAGATGCATGGACATGGACAATTTACCAATAGTTATTTCTTTTTTAAAGGCTTGTTTGTTTGTTAAATATATCTTTATTGATTTCAGAGAGAGGAAAGGAGAGGGAGAGAGAGAGATAGAAACATCAGTGATGAGAGAGTCATTGATCGGCTGCAACCCGCAACCCGGGCATGTGCCCTGACCGGGAATCGAACCCTGATCGCCTGGATCCTAGGTCGACGCTCAACCGCTGAGCCACGCCCGGCCGGGCTATAGTTATTTCTTACCAAATACAAGCCCTTGGACACCATTAGATGATTGTGGGGCATCACTTGACAGTAATAATAGTGATGGCTCACTGTTTCCCGCATAGTCTTATGGACTTAGGTGCTTCATTTAATCCTGATAACCAACCTCTCTACAGTCTCCGAGTTTGGTACTGTGTCCCCATTTTACAAATGAGAAAATACAACAAACCCACATATGTGAAGAGCTTGCTGAGGGAACAAAAGCTGGTGGCAAGGCTGAACTTCCAGAGGCCAAATTTCTTTATAAGTCCATGTTATTTCACTTCATAGGTAAATACCATGTAACCTTTGGTATTTATATCTCTCACCTGTATCTGTTAATAAGATAGATTATTTGCAGTGTGTCTGTGTTTGTGTAATAAAAATTTATAATATTAACAACCCAAGATAAGTATTTAAGTATGTCTGCATGGCTATACCACCTGATTTCAAAACAATGGATCGGATTTGATTACTTTAACTCTGCATGTATTATATGATGAAGGAAGGGTATTCCAGGGTTGCTTTCTATAGTACAAGAGTTCAAGGAAAGAATAATTTGAGCAAGTCAAGCAAAGGATTCTTTCCAATTCAGATGTGGCTTAAATTATCTATGGCTAGAAAACAAAACATATGTAAAATAGAGATTCAACCAATATGGTTGAGCAATCATTTTGAGGCAGTTGAACTTTACTTTTACTTCCTTTAATAGAAAATTTTTTCCACACACCCAGAAATTTTCTAGAAATTTGTGGAAGCCTGACTGCTTCTCTTGTCACTATACAGAGAACTTAGCTTCAGTGGGCTACCACGAGGGGCACTGTCTTCGTTCTGCTATATTGCCCAGCTTGAGTTTTGCCAAACAACTCTTTATTTTAATGAAGTGTGGGTTAGTATCTTGTGTCTGAGAAACAAAAGCCAATGACTTCTATTAATTCTTAATGAGTATGTATTCCTTCTGCTACAGGCTGAAAGAGAACAGGAGGAGCGTGAGCAATGGAGGAACTCGGGGCAGAATCGGAAAGACCTTCTCCAGTCATTTCTTAATTGAATGAAGAGAAATGACACCCTGGCACTGTCGGCAATGCATTTGGCAATCACAGTTTGGCATCAAATTTCAGAGCTTACCTGCACAATGAAGCATTTATTTAATTTTAAACAGTAGAGTAAACTGTGACATTTACTCGTTTGCCAACTCTAAAAGTATAAAAATGTAAAAACCACTTCAAATTGTAATATATAATTTTAAAATGTATTCCATTTGTGTAATTGTATTGGAGCCAGCTGATATTTTAAAGTTCTGTGAGTAATTTCTTCACTTTATTTTAAACTAGAAATTGTTTTGTTTAAAGACTCCTTCCTTCCTTCCTTCCTTCCTTCCTTCCTTCCTTCCTTCCTTCCTTCCTTCCTTCCTTCCTTTTTCCTTCATCCCTTCCTTCCTTTTTACTATATGGGCATTTGCTTTATAGGTCTCAAAAGCAACTAATGGTAAATAAATAATAAGTAAAAATAGTACAAACTTTATTGTATGCCTTAGGTAAGGGCGCATATTTATTTTGTACCAGTAACAGATGAGTCCTTTGTTATGACTCTCTCCATACAGTTAGTGGGAACCTCAACCAGGAATGTTGCCTGGCACTGGCAATAAGAGAGTGAAAAAATATTTATTGAACACAGGTTGATAAAAGAAATTAATTTTTAAAAAGCTTTATTTTGAAGACATTATTGTCTTCATAAAGGGCAAAAATGTGTCTCTAGTAGGCAGGAATTGAGATTCAAACCATTAAAAGACCATCATCAAGTCTAATTTGATCTAGCTTACATTATGATAATAAACGAAGAAACAGACCCAACTACCAAAGGTTTTTTTCTTCCCTGAGCAGTGTTGGGAAAATAGCCTGATAGAACAGAAAGTAGGCAGGGTCATTATCAGCTGAGCAGAACTTTCAGAAACAAAACTTCCCCTCACAAGGTGAAGCTAAAGAGGTTTTGATTCATTTTAAGAAATTAAGTATTTAGTAGTAACCAATTTGAATAAGTTAGTCCAATTCTCTTCCCTAATTTTTTTTAATAAATTATCCAGCTCTAACTCCAAATTATCTGGGTAAGGCAGACAAAATTAGAAGCATGGCCTGGTCATCCAGACAGCAGACTCAGGCAGTGCTGCCCTGAGCTTTTCATACAACTCCTGCGTCACACAGACAGTCGCCACCTATCACATTCTTGGGCCTTTGTCAACAGCACATGTGCTTCATGATAAGTAACTCCGCCTCTTGATAAAAAATTCGAACACTAAATGTCATGGATATATTTTAATTCTGTCCATGGAATACATACGTAAAAATAAAGCTGATTTTAAATGTTTTTTAAAATATAAGCAATAAATTTTAATATCCACTCTTTGGGAAATACATAATGCATGTACCCCAACATTTATTATTAAAAAAAATTCAGTCAAATGATGTAAAGTCCACTTGAAAGGTTTTTAAATTCTGTGCCCTAAAATAATGATCTTAAAATTTAGAAGTGGTTCTCGACTGACCGAGTCACTGAAAGAATCAATAGGAGAAAAAAACATTTGGATACCTTTGTGTTTTCAAGCTTTTATTGTAAATCATCTGAAAAACATGGTGTTACGTACATAGAATCTGCACAGCCAAGGGTGCCACATGTATATAGACTTCTAGCAAGGGGACTGAGTGGGCAACGTGTAGAGGACATAGCACTGCAAAAAGTGATGTATTTGGAGTAAAAATGCCTCTTCCCTTTGTTCTAGCACTGTTAAGCTAGGGAAATACCAGACTTACTCTCTCGGTGACTTGATTTGCGCATCCGTGCAATAGAAAATATAAATACCTGCCACAATTCCCCTCACTGGGACTGACCTGCTAAGTTTGGGGACAATCAGAGTGGCTAATCTTATTGTTTCTCTGGCATACCTGAGGATCCTTTGCAGATTATTTTCTTTGTGATCCAACCAAGAGGGTGTCCTTTCGCTCTGGTCTGAAATGATCAAGAAGCATAAAGCCCTCCCCTTCCCTCTGGCCTCACCCTGACTCTCTCTGTGCGGCAAGTGAGTTGTAGGCAGTGACGGGCGTTGGGCTTCGCTGCTGGCACCCCCCGGGAACGACGGGCCGCTGCAGGACTTGCCTTTGCATGGTCCCTTCACGCTGAGTCACCTCTCCTCCCTTAGCTTCGTGCCCAGACTGTCTACGCCTCTCTGCCAGCTCTTCAGACCGACTAGCCCAGCCCCTCATAAAAGCTTCACACCCCAACACAAAGGTGTCCCCAGCCTTGGTTCCTTCCTGAGTCCCCAGGGTCGAGCGCCCCAGACCTCAGCCGAGGACACAAAGATTCCCGCGCCCGTCTGAATAGAGTCTCGTTGAACTTGGTGACTCTAGTTTTCCAACCATTAAGAGAGAGGTGGGATATGGGCCTGCTGCTTCCCTCCTCAGGGACTCACTGAGAAGACGCACCATTGGAAAACTTAACTTTTCTTGAAGTCAGTAAACCGTCTTGGACAAATAAGCACCATTTTTGGGGTGAGAAACTTTGTTTCATTAATCATTTGGGGACCTGGTGATGCCGTGTCACACGGGAAAAAACATAACTAAATTGTTTGTATGGTGGCACCAGCTCCTGGTCAATTCTGTTTAGTTGGCACCTCCCCTCACCCATTGAGGCAGCGAGATTGTCAGCTTTTCCAGCCACTGTCATTGGGTCTGATCACACATGAAGGTACTAAAATGTGTTGTCCACATGAGATGCTCTTATTGTAGAAATGAGGGCTAGTTTGCATCTGTATTTCCTCCAATCTAAGATGCCATCGTTGTATTAATTGACATCATTGTTCTATGAACCAGGAAGACAGAAAAACAATGCTGTTATTAACTCTGATAAACAGTGATTTTAAAAATATGTCCCAACTTCCGAATTGTTAAAGTGAAATAAATTAGGCATCTTGGAATCTATGAATGATAACAAATAAGGAAAATGAATGTTACCCAAGGGGATGCGATCAAAGTAGACTTAAGTGGCCTATAAGCATTATTTCTTAACATGTAGCACAATAAATTATTGTTAACATAATATAAAATAGATTTAGTTTGAATGTTTCAATTAAGTTCACACAGCTCTTTCAGCCTTTCCTTCCAGAGATGGATAACTTGTTTGTATAGAGTACCAGTTTGAGTTATTTTTTCCACCTCAAACCCCTTTGTCTTAACTTTATTTTCTGTAGCTAGGCTTACCTTTCCTGTTAAAAATTTTTGTTGTTGTTTTTTTTTTGTTTGTCAGATAATTTTTATTTTTTTTATTTTTTAACTTTTAATTTTTTTAAATTTTTGTTTAAAATATTACAGGTGTCCCTTTTTCTCCCCAAACTTATAAAAAAATGGGGGGTTGTTTGTTTTTAGTGATAAAAAAGATGTACGGGGTGTGTGTGTGCACGCACATGTGTTTTAGGGAGTCGAGGCATAAATAAGACATAATGAAGCTATTGTTCTGTTTGTGCCTACTTACTTAATAAGCTTGTGTGTTCGGAAGGAGCCCGCACAGCAATGTGCTCCTTAGTGTCTAATACTAAGGTCTGCATCCAATCTGGGGTCTGCAGTGACTACTGTATAGATACTTAAGAATAACTTTACTGTTATCTCTGAAAATACTAGTAAGTTATAGATAAGAATCATAAGTGGTGAATTTTTGAAAGTATAATAAAATGACAGTAAAAAAAAAAATCAAGTGACATAGCTATGGATTAACTAGGGCATATTAAAAGCTTTTGAAATTTTAAAGGTAGCTTTAAAAATAGAGAATGTATTTAGACTTAGTGTCATTCCTTTTCTCAACAATTTTATGTTTCTTTTGAGATGAACGAATGTCTTGCTTTATATTTTCTTATTTTTTTATAAAGGAAAAATAATTTAATTTCTGTTTAGACTAGCACCAATCTTTAAAGATTAAAAACAACAACAAAACTTCACTTGTTTCTTTGAAACCATTCAACATATAGCAAAATGTTTTTACCCTAAGCAGCAAATACTGCCTGGGTCTTTGGGATTGTGTGTTTGTGAGGTTAAAGAATCCTAGCCTGACTTCTAATTTACTACAGACTTAGAAATATGTGTGTTGACCTACATGCTCAAGCTCAACAGACCCATGTTTAAAAAAAGAGCATAGGAAGTGACACAAACAAGCATAGCCGGGCCACCTGTCTGGGTCACTGTTGACCATCATGGTTAACTAAATTCTCAGTGATCTCTGACCCAGGTTTCCACGGCTCCACAGGGACTTATGTCTTTTATCCAACAGATCCCACACCTGCATTCAATTAATGAAACAAAACTCAACTTTGTTATCTGATGAACTGAGCAACCAGGACCATTGAGACAATCATTTTATTATTGTATTGACAAATTATCCTATTAACAACTGGCTACTACAAAAATCAATTAAAATATTGGCTGAGAAAATAGAATGTAGTTGGGTAAGTAGATGGGAATTAAACAGCGAGTTAATAGGTTTTTAAAAACATAGTTCATAAATTAGCAGCAACCAGATCAAAACCAGAAATTTGTACTGAAAATAAGAATTCTGTATTATAACTGAGCGTATGGAGCTGGCCGGTACCTAGTTCCATTTTTCCTCATGCTCATGTACGTCTCAGTACTTACCTGAATATTACTTTCCCTAATATCCATTTCTAAGCATTTCATTCTTAGTGATTCATTACTATTATATTTGATAAACTACTTTGTAAAATGTTTAATATGTGAAATTAAAAAACTTTGGATCTTTGAACCTTTGGCGATAAACCCGTGATTCATTCACTTGCTGGCGTACTTCAGTAATTGCTCATTCATTTAGAATATTGAGAGAGACTCCATGGCCAAGGAAACTTAAGAGCGACTAATATTTTGACCTTAGGAATCAGAAAGAATTATTGTCTTTTGGGAAGATTTCCTTTCTAAAATCTGATGATCTCTTGACATTTACTTCTGCCCTCTAAATTCCTCTCTTAAACGATAGTTTAATTAAAAGTAGGTAAAATTAGGTATGCTCTGTACAGACAACATTATGCTTTTGATGTTTAAGAATAGTCCAATTGAACCTCAAAGTATACTTTAGGAAAGAATAATAATTAAAAGAACACTCTTGAATGAGAGACAATGAAATCTTCAGGGCAAAACTACATTTCTTCCAAACTCTATAAACTTGAATGGCATTAAAGCCGTCCAACAACAGGGTAAGTGTTGCTTTGGAGGGTGGAGGAAATTAATTTCACCTAGTCACTGATGTATTACACATGAAAATAACTTAGAAATGTATAACTTTAAAATGTGAAAGAGAAGAAAGAATGGTTTTATCCCTGAGCATGTGCTAATTGGTTCATAAAATTGTCAGTATGTTATCTTAGGCTATAAATAGCGTTGCTGATGGCAGAAAGTGGACATTTGTCTAAATGATACCTGATCTCTGTTATTCAAATAACTAACAGATTTTTTCTTTTTCTTTTGAAAGATGTCATCAGTCAGTTCTGAAGAGAGGACATTGATAATGAAGTGAAAGAACAACCAAAAAAAGGAAACAAAAAAGGGAAGTTAGAACAATTGTACACCATTCAATCTCTGAGTAGGTCTGTTTCACCCCCAAGAGTACAGAAGCACTAACTTGAATACAAAAAGTAACATTCCTAGACTTGGCAAACACCCCACTTTGGCTCTAAGACCCCTGGAATGAGGCCCCATTGAGGTAGAAGGTATCAGAGTGAAGCCTGTTAAATCACCTCTAACAGAGTCCTCAAACTGAGAAATTAAATCCACAAATTTTGCTCAGTGGGCGCATATCAATACATTTGTCAGATCCAATTTTATGGCCCTTCCCCCGTTTTTCCATGCCCACAATATCCAATACCACATATATTTCCTGAATTTTTCTTTGAGATACACATCTGCAAGTTAAGAAAGCTCAAACTTTCTTGATACTAATCTTTTGATCTTAACATTTTCCAAGTGTCTGATAATTAGGCAAAAACATTAGGTGAGAATCATTGAATGATGTAGTTCCACCCACTTCCTGCAGGAAAAGTGGATCAATGGGAAACTTTCCGGTCCTTACTGTCCTTTGCAGCCATCTCAGATATAGTTTTAACTACTACAACAGTCCCCTTCTAATCTACTTCTATTATCTAAAATGTGCATTATATCTTCAATTAAGTTATCAATACTGTGTCCTCTCCCCTTTTTCTGGTCCACCTGTGATGTGGATTCTCTTACGGTTGGTATTGTCTGAGAGGTGCTTAAACTGTCTTCATTTTTGAAAATTCTTTTTTTCTTTTTGCTGCTCAGATTGGGTATTTTCTGCTACTTTGTTTTTTAATTCACTAATTCAATCCCCTGCTTCATTTAATCAGCTGTTGATTCCTTCCAGTGTATTCTTTATTTCAGATATTTTATTTTTTATTTTTGACTTTTTAAATCTTTTTTATGTCAGTTTTTATTTTATTTATTTATTATTATTATTTTTAAATATATCTTTATTGATTTCAGAGAGAGGAAAGGAGGGGAGAGAGAGAGAGATAGAAACATCAATGATGAGAGGGTCATTGATCAGCTGCAGCCCACAACTGGGCATGTGCCCTGACAGGGAATAGAACC
Organism: Miniopterus schreibersii; assembly: GCF_964146895.1. Lineage (NCBI taxonomy): Eukaryota > Metazoa > Chordata > Mammalia > Chiroptera > Miniopteridae > Miniopterus > Miniopterus schreibersii. The sequence continues at coordinate 57,913,750 of NC_138113.1, read as the reverse complement.
CCGATCGCCTGGATCCTAGGTCGACGCTCAACCCCTGAGCCACGCCCTGCCGGGCTATGTCAGTTTTTAATGCTTACCATCTCTTTGTTTAAGTTCTCACTGAGTTCATCATTCTTCTCCTAAGTTCCTTGAGTATCATTATAATCATTGTTTTGAACTCTGTATCTGAAAGATTGCTTGCTTCCATTTTAGTTAGTTTTTTTCCTGGGTATTTCTCCTGTTCTTTCATTTGAGGCATATTTCTTCTCTCCCCATTTTGGTTGCTTCTCTGTATTTCTTCCTATGTATTAGGTAGATCTGCTATGTCTCCCAGTCTTGGTTCTGTGGCCTTATTAGTAGATGTCTTGTAGGGCTCAATGGCACAGTCTTCCTGATCACCAGAGTTAGGTTCTCCAGGAATTTCCATTTTTTGGTTTTTGTGAGACTTCCTGTTGTAGGTGAGTCTTGATTGCTGTTGACCTGTCCATGGTGGAGTTGACCCTCAGGCTGGCTGATTTTGAGGATTTACTCTGACAGCAATGTACAAGCTGCTGTGCAGAGGTTGACCCCATGAAGTACATTTTCCCAACAGTGTCTGGTGCCAGCTGAGATCTCCCGTTAGGTATGCCACTTGTGTAGCTAATTGGATCACGCTGTGATGTGTTCTGAAGCCCTCCACTGAGTTTTTTTTGGTTTTAGAGCCTCTTGGGAGTTACTCAGGTGTAGACCAATGTTGAATGCTGCCTGTGATTGTCCCTGTGCTACCTGTTAGGAGCTACAAAACAATACACAGTTTGTGGCTCCCTCTGCTGGGGCTAGGTGTGCATGGTAGGGGACAAGTTGTGTCCCAAGGCTGGCTTCCATCAACACCAAGCCTGAGGGAAGGCCAGCCAAAGGCCCAAGCACCCTGAGATTCATCACAGCCTTCTTCTTGTCATTTAGGCTCAGTCACTATAAGAGCCTCTGGCAGTATCCAGGTTGGTGAGGTAGGTTCTCAGAGAGACACCAGGTAGGGACGAGTGGTGTTCACAAGCTTGACAAATAGTCAAACTCAGCATCAGTGCTGGGTCTGAGGTTACTCAGCAAATGTCTCAGGGTACACCAGGGCCAGCCACCACCTGCCTCGGGCCTGTGGACCTTTGTGATGGGGCAGGATCTCAGGGAGTCATCAGGGTGAAGCCAGTAGACTTCATCAGTCTAAAACAGATTAAGATTTGGCCACGTGGACCAAAAGCTCTGCACAGGAACGGTGGTGCCAGTTGGGGCATGTGGGGGGAAAGTGGGCCTCCTTGAGAACCTATTAAGAAAGCATGCTGCATGGACCCAGCCTGGTCACAGCCGCCAGACTTCTCTGCAGTGCTTGAGCTTGGCAAGGCAGAACCACAGGGAGTCAGAAGGGTAGAACTAGTGCATATTCCCAGGATGACATGCAAGAATGGGAGTGTTTGACCCAGAAAAGATGATGTCTCTGGGTAGTGTGGGAGAAAAACTCAGCACAGGAAAATGGCAGCTGTCTCTGTAGGCTTCTCCTCGAAGTCATACACCCTGATCTCTCCCTTTATGAAACCAGTCTATTCTGAGCCAGTGTCTCCTGACCAGAACCCAGAGTGAGTGGCTGCAAACAAAATTTTGTGCATTGGCCTTTTAAGAGTGTGACTGGGTTAATGGTAGACTCCTGTCTCTTGGTGGCAGATGGAATCCCTGCTGATTTTCACAGCCAGATGTTATGTGGGTTCCTTCTCCCAGCTCTTCCTTCTAGGCTATGAAGTCCAGCATGGGATTGAGACCCCACACTCCTTAGGGGTGACCTTTGCAGCTAAGATATCCTTCTGGATTCTCATCCACAGTACATAAAGTGTGGGAACAGCCCATTTGGCTTCTCTGCCCTTCTTACCAGTCTCGATGTGGTTTCTTCTGTAAATCCTTGTTAATAAGACTTCTGTTCAGCTAGTCTTCAGTTGGTTTTTCAGGTTGATTGTTCTATAACTTAGTTGTAATACTGGTTTGGTCCTGGGAGGTGAATGTAACTTCCACCTACTGTGCCACCAACATGGATCTCTCTAATCATTTTTGTACCTTTTATTCCATATTCCCATTGCCCTCAACAAGCACCTCAGCTGCATAGCTAGTTTTGTATCACGAAGTTAGCCAAGACTGTATTCCAACTAGGTCTAAGCTCCTGTGATTACCCAAGTTATCAACACACCTCAAACTCCAGTGGCCTTGATGGGAAGAATGGGACGCATGACAATACCAGTGTCTCCATTTGATACAATATCTCACTTATTTCCTAGTGAATCAGTTTTCTCAGGGATAAGTAATGACATGTGTGATAGTTTCTGTGGCAGTGACTAAGTCATTAAGTAATTCTCAGGAGTTGACAAGGAGACAATCTTTCCCTGCTTCTTCCAGCTTTTAGTGGCTGCAGGCTTTCCTGGGCTTTCGGCTGCATAACACCAATCTCTGTCTCTGTTTTCACGTCACCTTCTCTTTGTGTGTCTGTATTTCTTCTGTCTCTTATAGGAACGCTTGTTAGAGGATTAAACTTCCTTTCAGATAATTGCAATGATCTCATCTCATGAATTTTAACTTAATTTCATCTGCATAAACTTTTTTCAAATAAGGTTACATTCACAGGCTCATGGGCTAAGATGTGGGCATATCTGTTTTTTTCCTTCTTTTAGAGGGGCACCATTCAACTCTCTACACTAACCCATATGCTTTTGCACGACTAATTCATTCTATGTGATTGCTGAGTAGTATTCCATTGAATAGATATATCACTATCTGTTTATCCACTTGACTTTTTTTTTTTAATCCTTACCTGAGGATATGTTTGTATTGATTATAGAAAGAGAGGAAGAGAAAGAGGGAGAGAGAGAGAGAGAGAGACATTGATGTGAGAGGAATATTGGTCAGTTGCCTCCCATATGTGTTCCTACTGGGGATTGAACCTGCAACCTTTTGGTGCACAGGATGATGCTCCTGCCAACTGAACCACCTGCCTAGGGTTCTATTTGACTTTTGATGGACATTTAGACATTTGGGTTGTTTCCAATGACTGGCTATTGGGGAAAAAAAGCTGCTTTGAACATTTGTGTACAAGTCTGTGTGTAGACATGTGTTCTCATTGATTTCATGTAGAAGAAACCCTCTGCAAATTTCCTGAGTTTTCTCTCTGAAATTATCTTTCTTCCATAATTTACCCTGAAAATATTCTAGCTACCTTACTCTACCTATAATGTGATCTTTGCCTTTTTAACTCTTGGCCAGTGCCAGGCTCCGTTTTTGTTCCCCATCTCTGGAGTGCATTCTGGAGGTCTGTCCGTGCAGTCCGTGGGTCAGTCACAGGCTCTCTCTGTTTGTCTCTTTGCTCCCAGGGATACTGTCTTATTCTATCTATTGTTAAATGATCGAACACTGTCCTTTCATATATTTTGTCTATGTTTTAGCTGTTTAACAGATAAAAGTAAACCATTAACCTGTTATTCCCTCATGGCTGGGGGAAAAACTCTTCTCTTTCATTCTTTTCATTTAGAAAGTTATTTTTCTTAATTGATAAGGCGTGCCAAGTTAGATTGGGGCATGTATGTAAACTCTTTTGGTCTCTAACCATATGCCATATCCTTGAGAAATAGATTTCTCCTTCCCTAGCAGCTGACCTTCTCTCTGCAAACCTATACAACATTGCTGTTACCATGCCTGGGAAAGCTCAGCTCATTCTAAGTTTGGGCCCTCCATACTCAGGTTTCACGGGTTTCTACTCCCTGTGTTGTATGTGTGTGTACTCACGTGTATTTGTTCATGCATGCATGTGTCTGTGTACTGTAGGAAAAGGCGGTTTATGCTTCACAGGGGTATCTTTTCACTGAATTTTCTTTGTTGAATTATTACTAATTTCCTCACTAGACATGAAATACAGAGCAAGATTTCATTTGAATACCTTTCAAACAAACAGCATGCTCACTGTATTACAGATTATTATTTGGTTTGATTATAAACATTAGCAAATTTCCCCGGAAAAATACCAAGGCCTCTCCAAAATTGGCTCTTATTGTTTCTTTCTTTCTCTCTCTCTCTCTCTCTCTCTCTCTCTCTCTCTCTCTCTCTCTCTTTTTTTGTTGTTAATTCTCACCCAAGAATATTTTTTCCATTGCTTTTCAGAGGGAGAGAGTGGAATGGAGGGGAAGAGAGAGAGAGAAAGAGAAACATCGATGTGAGAGACACACATCAGTTGGTTGCCTCCCTCAAGAGCCCCAACCCAGCGGGGGGAGTGAACCTTCAACCCCAGCATGTTCCCTTGACTGGGAATCGAACCAGCAACTCTTTGGTGCCAGGGCAGATGCTCTAACCAGTGTTCCACATTAGCCAGGGTTGCTCTTAATGTTTCTGAAGATAATCTCTGATGTAACACCTGTGGAATATTCTCATGAGACATTAAAAATGAACATTTTCTTGGGAAATCTAAAATCAATTCATATTTTCCATAACCCAAACAGTAGTGGTTTAAATAAGATCACTTGCATGTATTTATGGAGTTTGAAATAAAAAAGTACAAACTCAAATGTTTTAGCTATGATAAACTCTTGATCAAACTATGGGTATGTTTCTATGTATATGAATGTACACATATATACAAGTAAATACAAGACGTTCCCCTCAAAATGTATATACACTTTAACACCTGATAACTCAATTTTGAAAATAAAATGTATTTTAATAAACACTGCATTTATAATTATTCAAAGTGTGTGTATACATTTTTTGAAGACCCCTTATATGTACACTCATATATATAGATAGGTAGATATTTACAAAGATAAATTATATATGACATAGATAATTATAAATGATTGAAGTAAATATTTTATAATTTGTATGATGGAAGCTATATAAATACATTACCTATGTAGACAAATCTAAATATACATATAATTAACCTGAGTAATTATATATTAGAGTATTAAGTATGAAGATTATAGTTCTTTGATATTCTGCAAGTTTGTCCATTAATAATATGTTTTATTAAACAATTAGACCACTAGAGTTAATCAAAATATATCTTTCAAAAATACCTGCTTTAATTTGCTATTTAATTTTTAAAAATAATGCTCAGGAAGTCTGATATGCTTACACATAAAACTACTCAAATGGTATAGTAAATAGGGCTTATTTTGACCAATTGGAAGTGTCAAAAGTGAATTTCAACCTGGGACCTAACTTTTTAGTACCATTCTATGTCTTTTCTATACGCCATTTATCAAAAATCTTTGCAAGGATCACTTACAGATTGGAGTTTGCTTATTTGGCGTCTATTTAGGAAATATTTTAAATGTAAATTTGGTCTTATATAACAAACTCATCCTGAGATTTAGCATATCCTTTCCTCTTTAGATTTTTTTCTCCCACTAATATAATGTATAACATTATCTCCAGATTTCCAAGTACAGAGTATCATCCTTTATAGAACTAGTTTATTGCTTTCTTTAACCACCTTGTTCCTGATTGGCGAATGATATTCTTAGTTTTAGGTTTTGGGCTTCACACTCCATACCAGCAGGTGAGTGAAACACCCTCCCCATTTCTTCTATATTGTGTAACTCTTATGGCCCTTTGTGCAGGGACAATGAAATCGATTTCAACGCCTAGGCATCGGGTGGCTAAGCATATGTAGGTTTGATTGTTGTGAGGACATGACAAGTGACAGAGCAGCTGAGTGCCTTCCAAGTGGTTGATGACCCCCTTTCAGAGCTCTAGGTCGCCTGCAAGGCGAAGAGTTTAGGATGAGCAGGACACCTAAGGCCTCCACGAAGCAGACACCCCTGCTTCTCCAGTGCCTCGCAGGCTTCTCCTCCTCGGCCTTCGCTGATCTAGCCGCAGTTAAACACTTCAGGTTTCTGGAACAGTCTATCCGTTTATCCCTCCTTTCACTTCACTGACTTGCTCAGCCCAGGGGCGAGCAGTTCCCTAATAGAGTGTTTTGTGTTGTGTTAATTCATTCTGGCTCTTCCTGGCTATGTTCCCAATTTTCACTGTAGAAACGTGGCTCGCTCCTGGCATGTAAGAGAATGGGCCTGGCAGCTGGAATATTTGTCTCCCTTGACCTTCATCTAAATCTTCAGAGAACCGTCTTCTCCAGGATGGGCAGGAATTTTAGTCCCCATCAAGAAAGAACAAAGAAAGAGAAGTGATGAAAAAATACGTTTCTGTAGCAAATAGTGTGCTACAATTTATATTTGAGTGACCTCATTTCTAGTGTTTGGAAAGTTTTTAAATCGTTGAGCTAACAATTTCCACACCTAATGAAGCTCAAATCCCCACTAGAAAGGCTCAGAGGAATTTCACATCCTTTCGCCCTGTGATATGAAAGGGCTCGCTCATCATGGGGACAGTCACCGAACATATATATGTGTGGGTGTTGCTCTGAGGCTCACAGCCCCATGCAGGGCTCAGCAAAGAGCAAATCACACAGACACAGTCTGTCAAACAAAAGAGGGGTGCATCCTGGCACCCCTCACAATATCACCTTGGCCGCGGAAATGCCGAAATGGCATGTGCTGCGTTTAAGGACACTGACGATGTTTATGCTCTTTGGTCAAAATCATGGCCACTGATGCCGCTATTCTATTCTATTCTATTCTATTCTATTCTATTCTATTCTATTCTATTCTATTCTATTCTATTCTATTCTATTCTATTCTATTCTATTCTATTCTATTCTATTCTATTCTATTCTATTCTATTCTATTCTATTCTATTCTATCCTATCCTATCCTATCCTATCCTATCCTATCCTATCCTATCCTATCCTATCCTATTCTTCTATTCTATTCTATTCTATTCTATTCTATTCTATTCTATTCTATTCTATTCTATTCTATTCTATTCTATTCTATTCTATTCTATTCTATTCTATTCTATTCTATTCTATTCTATTCTATTCTAAATTTTTCTATTCTATTCATTTTAATGCAGTTCTTTAAAGAATGACCGCCCAGATCAGTCCCCTAGGAGATCAAGTCCCCACAGGGGCGAGCACCCGGGGATGGTGCCCCTCCCACCAACACTCTGGGGCTCTCTCCCCTGCACAGGAAGCGCCTCTGGCCTCGGTCCTGTGGTCACTCGAGGCCACAGCTGCCGCGGCCCCGCTGCTCCAGGCAGGGCCCCGGGCGGCCTTGGAGGCCTCGCCCATCCCGAGTCTGGACAGACCCGCAGAGGCTGCGGGCCCCGCGGGAACCGTGCAGGCGGGGCCGGGGGGCGCGTGGGGCTGCCGCCCGGGGTGAGGCACAGACTTTAAACTCGGAGCACACAGCGAGGCCCGTGGGACGAGAGGCGGGCCTGCGGGTTCCCGAGCCCGGGCGGTGAGCGGGGTCGGCCTCGCCCCTACTTACGGCGGCTTCCCCGGGCTCTGCTCAGGGGGGCTCGGTGCCGCCTGAACGTCAGGCTTTGTTCCCTTCTGCTCCCCGATGTCCCCTAGTTCCTCATCCACCAGGCTCCTAGGCGCCCCACCCAGGGCGCGTGCTCCACGGGCCCCCACCCAGGGCGCGTGCTGCATGGGCCCCCCCACCCAGGGCGCGTGCTGCATGGGCCCCCACCCAGGGCGCGTGCTCCACGGGCCCCCACCCAGGGCGCGTGCTCCACGGGCCCCCCACCCAGGGCGCGTGCTGCATGGGCCCCCACCCAGGGCGCGTGCTCCACGGGCCCCCACCCAGGGCGCGTGCTCCACGGGCCCCCCACCCAGGGCGCGTGCTCCACGGGCCCCCACCGAGGGCGCGTTCTCCACGGGCCCCCACCGAGGGCGCGTTCTCCACGGGCCCCCACCCAGGGCGCGCGCTCCACGGGCGCCCCACCGAGGGCGCGCGCTCCACGGGCCCCCCACCCAGGGCGCGTGCTCCACGGGCCCCCACCGAGGGCGCGTGCTCCACGGGCCCCCCACCCAGGGCGCGTGCTCCACGGGCCCCCACCCAGGGCGCGTGCTCCACGGGCCCCCACCCAGGGCGCGTGCTCCACGGGCACCCCACTGAGGCACGCGTTTCACAGGCAACCCATTGAGGGCGCATGTTCCGTAGGGGCCCCATCGAGGGCACGATTTCCACAGGCGACCCATGGGGGCACGGTTTCCATAAGGGCCCCACCGAGGGCGCGTGCTGCGTTGGCACAGCTCCGGACTTGCCAGCTTTGGTATCTTCCGTTCCAGGCACAATGGGGCACCTGCTGTTGTTGGTTGGTTGGTTTTTAGAAAATCTGAGCACAGGAAAGAAGGAGCTGCACCAATTCCCATCCCTTCCTACAAGTCCGACCTTCAGTCACGGCCCGTGTGGGCTCTGACCGCTCCCCCGGCTCCCCCCTAGCTCCCCGCACTGGGTTACTTCCAGTCCATCCAGTCTGACCTTAGCAGCTGCCGCCTCCGGGAAGCCCTTTGCAATCCACAGGCCTGGATTAGACGCTGCTTCTGTGTGAACTGGCAGCCTCTGGGTAGTTGCCCACCGTGGTCCTTACTGAACTGCGTTATAATTTCAGGCTTGTCTGTCTCCCCATGAAATCTGAAGGTGGTTGGGCATGTTTTCTGCTTTTCATCATTTATTTAGCTATCAACAAAACATGGATTTGACTACGTATTTTATGAATGAAAACATATAATATGCATGTGATAAGAAACCTTTTTTGTCTTCCTCAGCTTTTATTTAGAATTAAACATGTGGAAATGACAGTTCCTTTCCACTGATGTATTAACAGAAAAATGGTAAAGTCTATTCAAGTTAAGAACATACTATGAAATAGAATTAAACCAGACATTTTCACATCTAATAACTGAAGTAGATGGCTCACCTACCAGAGATTTAGAAAGGGGACCTCAGAATGGGAGAACAGAAGAGTGACAGAAACGTAGGGAGCAAATCAAAGTGTAAATGTTTCAGCGTCGTGCGTGTGCATGTGTGTGTGTGCGTGCTTGTCGTGTGAGGGAGAGGTAAAGCTACACACACACAAGCACAAACACAAGACAGCTTTCCCTTCCTCAAATGAATCTCAGTCTTACGTGCTATGAATCCGATGTGCAAAGGGTGTCCACTGGAGAAAGAAACAACTTCCAATTAGGTGAAGTCAGAGGACTTCAGTACAATCACTACAAGTAATATTGCTAACAAACATCTTGATGGTTCTCTTCACAGAAACCCAGCAGAGAATAAATATAAAATATTAATAGCTCTGCAGTCAGAAGAATACAACACAAAATATCTCTTAATTTTGACAATTAAATTGATATTTATATATTATGTTAGTCAAAATTTGTATAATAATTAAAACTAATGAATTATTCAATAAAAATGAACACTATGAGTTCATAAGAATCTATAATTTAAAAATAAAGGAAGATAGTTTAATAAGACTTATTTCATTAAATATTTAAGGCAGAGCATATCTTAAGTTACATTTGGATTTAAATTACTTCTGTTTTTAAAAGTTTCATAATTGTGTGCCAAAAAACCCAACTACATTTTGTTTCTATGAATGTGATATCTTATTATTTTTTATTTTCCTTGTATTTAAAATAAGTTGCCAAATTCTGTAGGAAACATTAACATTATCTGTGTAAACAGCAGCATAATTGATATTATACAGATATAATAAATATGGTTGTTAAAAAGTTAACTGATTTTATATATTCATTTAAATAATGTGGTATATAATGTTTAAATACTATCAACATTTCTGTAAGCTATTTCTCCACAATTTATTAGTATTTGTTAGCATAATTTAATAATGATCCATGGACATATTTACCCAAATTCAAATTTGTGCATGTAGTACACAATAGCTTAGTGATCACTGTCATTTCATTGTTTTTGAATGCTAAGGGTAGTGACACAATTTGCAGTTATAAAGCAGAATGCATATTTGCTTGTGTTAGATCTGAGACCTTTTCCTCAGCTATATTTCAAGGCAAAGTTAGCACCATAATGCTTTTTAAAGTGATTCTTAACATTTACTTTAGGAAGCAATAAACTCTACCAACCCCACACAAACACAAATTGGGGGTGCAGGGGGAGAAAATATCTTTAGTCTAGAAAAGAATGATTTGCTTGAATAGAAAATATTTAATACCTAGTTTCATTTAATGTTATCATTTTTAATTATATTGGAAACCAAAATGTTATGTTCAGGGTTAGAAAGGAAAAGTAGCAGCTTAACTGCCCATTATTATTAAAAGGTACATTTTAAAATGTGAGGGGCATAAATGAAAAAGTAGATAAACATGGTCAAAAAACCCCACATGAAATAATTTTCTAGAGATTATGTAGCTTATTCTAAAATATTTTCCAGATAACATTTTGCTTAGTCTATGTTGTGTTTTTTTTTTTTAAATTTTTGTTTTAAATATATCTTTATTGACTTCAGAGAGAGGAAAGGAGAGGGAGAGAGAGAGAGAAACATCAGTGATGAGAGAGTCATTGATCGAGCCCGCAACCCGGGCATGTGCCCTGACCAAGAATTGAACCCCGATCGCCTGGATCCTAGGCCGATGCTCAACCGCTGAGCCACGCCCGGCTGGGCAGTCTATGTATTTTTAAAGACAATTATTTAGAGTAAGCATGTCCTGTGTCTCACAGGGGCAGCTGACAGGGCAGGCCAAATAACAAGGAATGTTCAACTTTCATTTCAGAACTTATGGCACATCTTTGAAAACGTATGTTATTGCATAGCTTCTTTTATTCCATATGAACAAACTCAATGTACTTGATGGGATTTACTCATGGTACCCCATTGAAATCCACCCTCTAAATTACTTCAAGTCCCAATTTACACCGCTCGTCAAGAAGCTACAAGTCAGACTCAAAACTCTAATAATTGTGTGACAAGTACTCAATACGGTGGAAACAGTTACAACGCTCTCCCGGTGTATGCATCCTCTGATCAGCGTGTCCATACCAAGCCCAGGTGTGCTCACAAGCATCCTAGGTCTACCCCAGGCAGGTGGTGACACAAGGTGTCCTGATTTCAATCTCGAGAAAGCCCTTGCCTTCGTTCCTTCCCCCATCAGCAGTCCTGAAATCAGGGGTCATTTATGTGAGTCAGATGTGGTGGCCGGAAAGGCAAAGGGATGCTGAAGACATGGCTTGTGTAACTTAGGCATGATATGCAAAGGGAACGCCAACCACTTCTGTACCAAGGCAGCTCATGGCTCCTGTGCTAATTAAGCCTGTGAGCACTTGCTCCATTTTCTGGCTCTTCTAGCAGATCAACAACACAGTGGGGAAAAAATTTCATAGTTTTCCATCTCATGATAAGCAGTGTCTAAACACTAATCATAATTCATCTTAATAATTTTTACAAAAATATTTTTATTGATTTTTAGAGAGGAAGGGAGAGAGAGAGAAATACCCATGTGAGAACATAACACGGATGGGGTGCCTCCTGCATGCCCCCCACTGGGGGACCAAGCCCACGCCTGGGCAAGTGCCCTGACTGGGAATGAAACTGGCAGCCTCCTGGTGCACGAGACGATGCCCGACCAACTGAGCCACACCTTCATCTTACTAATATTTAATTATTCTTTTTTTTTTAAAACATACCTTTATTGATTTCAAAGAGAGGAAAGGAGGTGGAGAGAGAGAGATAGAAACATCAATGATGAGAGAGTCACTGATCAGCCGCAGCCCACAACCCAGGCATGTGCCCTGACCCGGAATCCAACCCCGATCGCCTGGATCCTAGGTCGACGCTCAACCGCTGAGCCACGCCCGGCCGGGCTAATTATTCTTCTGCTCACTTTTCTTGGTCTACTTTTTTAAATTGAAATATTATAAAATTATTTAATTAAATAATTAATCATTATTTGCTGAATTGTAATCATGCCATTATACTCTCCAAGAAGTTTGGTGATGAAAATTATATTCTGTGTAATATTAGAAAAATTATTATTATTATTACCATTTTTTTACCTTCACCTGAGAACATGCTTAGAGAGAGGAAAGGGAGGAGGAAGAGAGAGAGAGAGAGAGAGAGAGAGAGAGAGAGAAGGAGAGAAAGAAAGAGAGAGGGAGGGGGAGAGAAGGGGGAGGAGAGAGAGAGATTAGGAGGGAAGGAGAGAGAGAGAGAGAGAGACATCGATTAGTTGCCTTGGATCGAACCCACAACCCAGGCATGTCCCCTGACCTGGAATCTAACTGGCAAACTTTTGGTGCCCAGGACAATGCTTCACAAACTGAACCACTCAGACTGGGAAGAATACTTATTTTTTAAAATATATTTGTGAACCAAACAGTATTTTAAAGTAATGAAATGATACAAAATTTTGTTTTTGGAGACGACTGATTAGAAGCAAACACTACCAATTTGTGTGTGTGTGTGTGTGTGTGTGTGTGTGTGTGCGTGTGTGTGTGCGCGTGGACAGGGGGAGAGAGTAAAGAGGCCCGTGCCGGCTTCAGGAGGCACCGCGGAGGCACGAGCATTCAGGTCGAGGCCCTGGTTAGCCTCTTCCTCAGCAGGATCCAGCCTAATTTTTCCCACCTCTGGTTTCTGAGCCCTTCCCTGGCCGGACTGGGCTACCCCTGCTTGTGCCAGAACACCTCCTGTGCCAGCACTGGGCCTGACACTTGTCCCTGCACTGTTGGTCACCTCACCCTTGGTGCTCCCCTGGCACTTGCTTCGGTAAATTGCAGTGATTGTGTCCTGTCCTCATCTGTCCCTTTCATTAGTTGATACGCTTCCTGGATGAAAGCCCTCTGATATCTATGCTTCTATTCTTAGGGTCTGGGAAATACGAAATGATCTTTAGTTTTTCAAAATGAATGATTAAAATGTTTGCAGAGTATGTTTAGATAAATACAATAATTTACTTGTCCAATATATTTTGAGGACAAAAAGTCCTCAGGGGGAACAAAAAATGTTTTCAGCAAACTTGCAGTAGTTGTTGACAGGTAAGGTGTAACCTTTATGAACAGCATTTCCTACAGCTGATTCTCATTTTGATCTTGAAAATGTTCCCTGTGTTAGCTTTGACTTTTGGGTCCGGGACTTTTGGATTGTCCGCCCTTTGAAAGGCTAATTAATATAGGAAAATGCTCCAGTATTCTTTGGTTTCACTGATGGAGTCCCATTTCTTGAGAAAAGAATATATTTAATTCTGGGGATGTGAAACTGTCTTCATAACCCCTTCCTGCAACAGGCACATATGAGGCCATCAGTAAATATTGTTTAAGAAAAGAATGAATGAAAAGAGGGAATCAGAGAGTGGGTGCTGCTTTCACCACTGAGCAGTCCTGCCCCCTCCTGTGCCACCACCATAGAAACCCTGCTCCAGGCCACCCTGCAAAGGAGGCAGGAAGCAGCAAGGAGGTGCGATGTGGGTGGCGACAGGGCTCCATAGGCCAGCATAGGAGATTTCAGTGTCATTTGGAAGGGCAGGCGTCCTTATGGCTCAGGAAAAGCCATCTGCACGGCGATCATAATTTGAGGACTTCTTGTTATTGTGCGGGAGGAATTGACAGAGGAATCTTCCCAGTTACCCACACACAGGAAGGTCACCTCTGGCGTCTAGGGCAAAGCAGTTTTAGTCTGAAGCGCCGGCAGAAAAACTGGGAGGGGGTGGCCAGCCATTTAGGGGCTTGCTGCTATAGGGTTTTTAAGATTCCCCACTTTTGTCTTACAGACAGCTTTTTGATCACCTTGAAGGACAGTTTCACCTGGAGGTCATAAACTTTATTATGAAATAAAGGTAGGAATGTAATTCCTGGGAGAAGTCACCTGAGAGGTTGGACGCAGCTGAGAGGGAAATCGTAAGGATTACACAGAACCCCTGTAAGGAACAAAGGTTTCGCCCTTCAGTTTCTTTCGTTTAATCCACACAAAAAATAAAAGGTGTCTGCTTCTCCCTTTTACCTTGAAGAGATTATTTTTCCTCTAAATATCAGTGAAATCCCAGCATAAAACAAATGAATTTGAATTTAAAATAACACTGTGGACCAACATGGGGTCAGCTGCTGAGACAATGGAGAGGGGTGCTGACGCTGAACTTGCTGATAATTCTGTCACCTGCTGCATATGTTGACATTGAGACTGATGAGAGGGCAGGCGGGATATATCAAAGAGGCTGGCCATAAATAAAAAGTAGCAGGAGCACCCGAGAGCGCTGAGAAGCTAAAAACACGATGGCTGTGCAGTCACACAGGGCACAGGCTCCTTGCATTCTGACCCCCCAGTTATTGCGGCGCCGATACGAGGCCCGATTCACAGCCCGGGAGCAGACTGGAAACGGAAGACGTTCACCTTGCTCACCTCTAAAACTCCAACAGAAGGAATCAAAAGGCCCGGGCTGGCAGCTTATTAAAGATACTATATTGAAAAGGATCGGCCTTAGTCACTAAGGGACTTGCCTGAAACTGCGCCTCGTAGCAGGGTCTGAGAGCTCAAGAAGATGGGAAATGCACAGTAGCTTTAGATTATGAATAAAGGCTTTTGCATATTAATAGGTGTCGATTATTTTTAGCATGCAAAAGTCTCAACAATTCAAAAATCTTATTTCGAATTTAAAATCTATAACAAGAGGCTTTAGCTGGAGTCGACCTGCTCGCTCTTTACAATGAGAGTGTGAGAGAAGGGAATGCTTGAACTCCGTAAGAGGACAAATGGGTTGCAAACATCCCGAAACACTTGGCTCTCATGCTCATTAAAAAATGCATATGCTAATTGCAAACAAAATCTAACCATTTATTACTGAAAATTTCATAACAATATCTATGGGGAAAATGTTCCATTTTGAAATAGTACAAAAGGCTTGAAGATAATACTGCTTTATTTTAATCCAATTTCATATTAAAACACTAAACTGGTTTAGATTGGCTCAGATTGGTTTCCCCTAATTGTTTTGATACTTTGATTTTACTATTTATTTAAGAAAGAGTCAATACATTCTATAATTTTCTATAATTTTTGCAAGCTTGTAAGTAGGGAAAGCTCCATTAAAATATTAAAATCGTAAAAGACTTAATGGCATTAATTTGTTTCTCATAAGAAAGAAAAAGAGGGACTCTAATAAATGTAGAGTTTGTGGTTGATTCTTTAAAATAATCAGGGTTGTGAAACATTTTCACTCTTTGACTGGTAAAGGGAGGCCTCTCCAAAGTGTATGTCATGGTATTTTCAAGAATGTTGAGTTCCCTGGGAGAAAGGCTGCATTCAAATATTTTAAATAGATACAGAAACTCATGATTATTGTTTCCACGAGGGAAAGGTCCATCCAAGTTACCACCAGGACCACAACAAAACCTGTTCAATTTGCATTGTTTTGCACCAGTCAGTTCCTTCTCATTTGCACGAGTTCACTAACCTGTAGCACTTCATGACTAGTCTATCAACATGACCACACTGGCCCTTTATGTCCCATTTCTAAATTTTCTTCAAGCATCACCTTTATCATATCATTGGCCCGCTCACCAGCCTTCAAAGGCATGACTTCTGAGCCCACTTACAGAGCAAGTCTTACCTGCAAATCCAGGCCTTTTCCTTTTTTGTCTACTGCCTGCAGTTCCCCTAGACCAGGAGGACCGTTCCCTGCCCTGCACACGATGCCCTCTCTTCATACCCAATGCCCGCTTCAGGACGGTACACATACGTGTGCATATCTCTGTGCTTAAAATAAAGGTGGATGCTGGATGAAGGGAGCACAATGAGCATATGGGATCTCACGGGTTCTAAGATTATCTCTAGTGCTCTGTTGGGGAGAAAAAACCAAATAAGGAGAGCTAAGAAATATATCTCTTTGGCTATAAGAAGAAAGTTGGGTGTGTGTGAGAGAGAGCAAGAATTACTTGATTTTGTTCACTAAGAGGTTTCTGGAGCAAACAGTAATATACATGTTTGGAATTATTAAAAATTATCATGCTTAATATTCTTATTTATGTCACCATTCTGAGGTAGATTATGAATGTAATTAAAGAAAGTTAACTAGAAGGCCAAGCTTATACTTTTAGTCTAAATTACGAAAGTAGATATTCCCTGAGGTTCATCGACTACATTACTCTTTTATAGCAGAAACAGGATGTTCTGATTTCTCCTCTGGTCAATAATAATACTTATGTTACAGGTGAGGCGTCTAGACCTCGGTTCTTGTTTTCTTGAAGGAAAGACTTGGTTGCAGCAAAAAATACACTTAGGACAGTGAAACAAGGAAGGGCATAGAAAAAGCAACAGGAGAGCCCAGGCTCCGGCTCACTGCGATGTCAGAGAAAAGGGGGCCTTGGAGACAGGTTCAGGGGCTAAGCCCAGGATGAGCTGCCGCTGCCCATTGCTCCCTGATTGCAAGTCTCAGTGGGGTCCCCTTGGAGGGAAGAAGAAGGGGGGATGGCACAGGCTTGCTCCCCTGGCGGAGCATGAGGGCTGGGTCCTTCGAGTTGGGGGTATTTATCTCTCTCTTGCAGGTAGGAATCTTAGGGGAAGTTTCAAGTAAGGGTTCAATAGAATATTCATCAGCTCTCCCGGTGTGTGCTTTCAGGGTCATGGTCTCCACGGATTGGTGGGCACCAGGGCAGGGTCATTAGTCTATGCAGCTGGTCTTGAGGCAGCCACTGTGCCCCTTGTCTGGTTTTGCTGCTTTTTGGGCCTGGAGCTGAAATACAACCAAGGCCTAGACGTTATCTTTAGGGAGGAACACTCAGGGGGTCTAAACCACATGACCAGAAATACCTAGAGGAGGAAAGGTTACCCTGGGGGCGAGGCCCTTGTTTTTCCAGTTTCACCCTTTGCTAGGCACCAGGGCTTTGTGCCCTGGTGAGTCTCGGTACCTGGCCCATCGTCCTTGCTCTGCTCACGTCTGTCTAACTGCCTATTGCACATACATCCCGTTCTTATCCTCACAAGGCCCAATTTCATATGGCTCTGTTGCAGAGGATGCTAGCAGGGTGGAAACTTGCTACAGACAGATGTGGGGACCGGAGAAGGGAGGGACTCCTACAGAACACGGGCCTGGTACAAACAAGGCAGGTGGCACACTCTTATGGGTTACAGCAGCATTTTTTATTTTTTAGCCTTGCCACTACTTATTTATAAAAAGAAGGTAAGTTATTTACTCAGTTAATCAGATGTTTCTTTGAAAAAAGATCACAACTCTTAAACTTAGGATATTAGGATGTGGGTACATTCATGTGAGATAATTTAAAGCTATTTTCTACATTCAAAGTCATTCTGAAAGTGCCTGCTTTCTTTCATCTTCTCTGGAACCGACTGTCCCTCAATTGCACTAAATGTATCAAAGGGCTCACTTTTCTCTCCCTTTGACCCAGGAGCTCTCTCCTTATAAAAATCCTGGCATCGCTGGCCTCGGTGAAGAATGCTGCCCACTTTAATTCATTCTAGATGTTTTGGAGAACATCATTTGAGGATAAGTACAATGTAAACATTTTTAAAAAATTCCTGTCACTGACTTTTAGGGAATAAAAAAGATTAATCTAAATTCATGGAAGACCTGAAGAAGATGTAGCAGGACAGTGGTGGGGATTCTAAATAAATGGAAGGTAGTCTCAAATGTACATGCCAGAGGGTGGACTATTCTAATGGGTTTTTCGGTATTTTTAACAAATATCATAAATATGAGGACTTGGATAACCAAAAAGGGAATCTAGGCCACAGTAGGCATAAGAGCTGGAGATAATCCATCAGAGCCTCCACTGTGGCCTTTGCGGCCCTGGCCTGGCCCCGCACACCGTGTTGGACTCACTGAGTCACAGCAGCTAATGGAATTTAGCCCGCGTGCGTTGTTGCCATGGTGACACAATATTCTCAGGCATGTCATGTTCACAGATCAGTGGCAGCCGCACTGCTGCAGACGCAGCCAGGCTGGGCTTTGACCAGCAGCAGGAGCCCACGGGGCATCCCTGCGTCAGGAGCGAGGTCTCCGCACTGAAGGGCAGGGAGCTGGGAGACCAGCCCTTCCTTCCTCCTCTGTCCCCGCAGGGCTGTTATCATTAAAATGACCTGGCACTTCCAGGAATCCACTCCTTCACAAAGGCTGTCCAGACAGGGGCAGGGTTCAAGAGAACCCAGGGGGTCAGAGAGAGGACTGGTTTTAAATCGGCAGCTACTGAGCCTGGAAACGACAAGGCCTGTGCTACATAATCTTGCTCCTTCCACAGCAGCTCCCGCGTGCTGACCGCACCCGTCCAGGCGGCCTTGCCCCGGGAAAGGCGCTGGGAGCAGCGGGCCAGAGCCTTTGCGGCCCTGCTCCGAGAGGCAGGCAGGCCTGTGCGGGACCGTTTCGCGGTGAACAGGCTCCTCCACGGAGCGCAGGGCCAGTCCTGCCACGGCCCGTGAAGGGAGCGCGGATTCCACGCTCTGGACACATTCAGCTTCCAAACCAAAGCTGTAATTAGGAGGCTTTAAGATCTAAGATGTTCGAACAAGTCACAGGTATTGTGTGGGATGCTCTAAATTTGTATATAAGGAGAGATAAAGTGTAAGAGAAGGTGAATTTTCAGAAAAGTGTTTTTGCTGCTCAGAAATAGGCTTTTCATTAAATTATGTATAATATTCATGAAGCACGAACTCTACAAGTAAATGAGGCAAATTTGAAGCCACTTATGTAAATGTTCATCTATAGTGTCCAGTACGGAGTCCAGAATTATTTATAACAAAATAGCTTTGCATTCTGAGGATGCTGTGTCATGCTGGCTGCATTGTGGTAGCTTCTGGGGACAGCAGTGACAGCTCAGCATGCCACAGGGGAAATGGTGACGAAATTTGGTTCTGTGGATAGAGAAGTGTATTCAGAGCCAAGACTTCCTTGCCAGGATATCAGTGCTTCTGTGCTGCTGGGATGGGGTTCGCTGGGCAGGACAGGGGGCGAGGGAGGGGCCCCTAAGTTATGCTGTATCTCTCTTCCGACGGCTTTCAAGGAGGGTGCTTGCCGAGTTTGATCAGAATTTAAGGTCGTGAGGACCCTGTTTTCGGCACATCCCTGATGGAGGTCGGTCGGGGAGCAAGTGCGGAGCCGGGTGGTGTGTGTTCCTCAGGCTGTGCTGGACAATGAAGTAGTGAAACTTTGTTCGCCCCGCCTCTGGGCCACATGGTCCCAGGCAGGGATGTGTGTTAAAACAACACGCAGCTGCGTCTTCCCTTTATGGCTATAATTACCTGAGCTTCAAAGAAATGGCATTGACTGACTCAGAGGGAGAATGAACACCTAACATTAATACCAACAAAACCACAGACTATTAAAAATGGCTTGGCAGGCTTTCTTCTGAAAAACTTAGAAAATGAAACTGTACAACTGTAGGAATGCTTAATGCTTACCTTGCTTTGGACATAGAGAAATCCATGGATAATGAATCTCTCACTCATAAAATGCTACTTTAATTTTTAATGCACTACTAAATTACCAAACTAAGTGACATGTGAAGGGTAATATGTTGATTAACATCAGATGTTAGTGTCTGATCAAATAATGCAATGGCACTGAATTATAGGGAAGTGGCCCCAAGGAAGAAAAGAGCCAAAAGGAAAATGAGTGAGCTTTGAAAGGTCTAATCATCTTTCTGCCTGGCCAGAAAGGGTTGCAAGGCACAGGACAGAGAGAGCACTAGTTAGAAAAAAGACAGAGCCAACCATGCCAAGATCCCCGCACGGGAAGCCAAGGAAAAGGGAGCCGTGGGGATGGAGCCTGTGAATCCATCTCAGGAGCCTGCCCCAGGCAGCCGGCGAGCCTGAAGCCTGAGTCGGGCTTCCAGCTTAGAAACACAGAGGGAAAAAACAAAACAGACCAAACAACAGACAAACCCATACCTCTCCTTTTAAAGATTGAGAATTAAAAGAGAGACTGGACTTTTTTCCTTTGCCACCACCTTCCCCTATGTTCTTGGACTAAAGGGAGCTTATTGGGTGGCGTAGGAGGGGCCACTACCATTCGCCGCGCTCACAGTCACCCTGGGGCCACCCGGGAGCCTATGCCCCAGAGTGGCTCGGGAAAGCATTCCCTGGCTTGCACTGTCACCCAGGACTGAGGGGACGCTGGTGCCTGTGGTTCTGTGGGAATTGCAAGCACTAGCTGAGAGTCACCACACCCTCTGTCTCCCTCACCATCCACAGGCCTTGAGCAACAACCTACTGCCCGAGCCACGCCCCAGTTATGCGGTTGACTCAGGGCCACTCGTTGACCACAAATACAGTGATGGTGGGGGGTGGGGGTGGGGGATAGCAGGAACATTATTAGATCCACACTAATGTTGGTCATAATTTGTTTACACATGCAATGTCCTAAATCATGGCCACCTATATGATTTGTATGACTTGGTGCAAATGAAAATGCAGGCTTCTTGTTTATAAAAAGAAAGAAGGAAAGAGGGAAGGAAGGAAGGAAGGAAGGAAGGAAGGAAGGAAGGAAGGAAGGAAGGAAGGAAGGGAGGGAGGGAGGGAGGGAGGGAGGGAGGGAGGAAGGAAGGAAGGAAGGAAGGAAGGAAGGAAGGAAGGAAGGAAGGAAGGAAGGAAGGAAGGGAAAATAATTTCCTACTGCCGTGGCAAATCTCTGTCCCTTTCTCAATCCATCACAATCACTCAGAACTCCAAGCAGCTCTCTTGGACACATGGAAATTGCAGGGTGGGGCAGACCCTCACAGCTGCCTGGGGTGCCTCCCCCCAGTGCCCAGGACTCTGCTAGGGCAGAGGCAGCAATGGTCACTGGGTGGGGGCAGAGGGTGGGCAGCCAAAAAAGAACCCACCCTGCAGAGACGGGACCACACATGAGACTCCAAGCCCTCAGCACATGCCCCATTGTCTCATTTCATTTAAGAAAACGCAAAAATCAAAGATAAAATTATAAAGAATTTCAAGATGGTGTCCACAGAGCATTAAACCAAGTGCGGGCCCTTTTCTGAGCACGGGGCCCTTTGTGACTTCACCGATCTCATAGAGCCCATGGACCAGGCCCCGCTTCTGATAGAAACAGTTATGTGTAGTTTTGGACGATTCAGGATTCAAATGCTTCTCTTCATGCTGAGAGAAATAACAAATAACGAACAACAACAAAATCCATCCCTGGCCGGGTGGTTCTGTTTTTCGGAGTGTTGTCTCATGCACTGAAATGGGGGTTTGATCCCTGGCCAGGGCACGCACCTAGATTGCGGGTTCAATCCCGGGTCTGGACGCTTACAGGAGGCCACCACTAGAAGTTTCTCTCTCACATCAATGTTTCTCTCTCTCTTTCTCTCAAATCAATGAACATATCCTTGGTTGAGGAGAAAAATGCAATATCATCCATTAAAATAGATTTGGGGGAGTCTATGTTGGTTGTTTTAAAATTCCCAATTTTCTCCTTGGTTGATACACACAGAAATATATTAAAAGACATAAGTTATATATTTACAATGGATGGAATGATGGAGGTACAATGTTTATAACACACATTTTCAAATTATTCAGATGCCGTCATGTTTGAAAAGCGGTTAGGGCTCTATGTGGGATCACCTGGCTATTTCTGTTGCCAGCCACTGCTCTTTATCTTTGTTCAGATCAAATTCCCTCTACAACCGAACATTTAAAAAAAGTTATCAGAATATTTTCTTCTTGATAACTCTCCCCACAAGCATTTATGCTCTCACATAGAGATCAATATAAGCCAATGAGGAGCCTCTCATTGCTGGAGTGACACTGCATGGCCAGTATTGCTAAGAGACTCAAGGAAGTGAGCATGGATGTAGTTATATCCAAAATAAAATCACAGGACACACAACAAAACCTGTTAGAGATGACAAGCGGGAGGCAGTGTTCATTTTCTCAGATTCAATCCAATTACTTTATTGTCCCAGGATTTTTTTTTTTCTTCAAATTTCATCTCCTTATAAATGTTTGCTCATAGTCATTTGGTAGCAGCATATTTCTGTTCACTTTTATTCAACACAGGCTGCAAATATGCCCTTCACTCGACCCAGCCTATTAATTTTGAAATGCCTAAAGCCAAAACTGACAGTGGAGGAAGTCTTTATGAATTGGTTCTCCAAAGTGCAGGAGCAAGCTACCTGCTTCAGTAAAGAGTCACAGCCACATCACTTCTCTTTCAGGAAATGGCAAGCTTTCCTTAGAAAGAACAAAAAGAGTTTTAAAATAAAATAAAGAAAACTAATTTCTCAAAACGTTAGATGTGGAGTCTGCATATGTGCACACAACAGTTATGCCCATATAAATGCTGGCGTCAGGACTCTTACTCATTGGAAATTTTTGTTTTATTGTCTTATATATTTGCTGATAAACCTCCATTTTATTAAAAAATCCATGAACTTTCCCTAGGAACTGTTATCCTTACTCTCAAGAACTGAGTGAAAATTTGAATGCCTATCATTTTCCAAATTGATATTAATGCCCACAAGTTCTATAAAGATACACTTTTCCTAACTGTAACCCTAATATTTAGTTTCTAGGTTTGTTGTTGTTGATTTTTACTCTCCCCTATGCCCTGTAGAATATTGCTCTCAAAACTAAGTCACTAGCCCTATAACATTTGCTGTGACTCTAATAGTCCACATTTTACTGGTAAAGAAATAGAGGCCTCATGGGTCTCATCCAAGTGAAGGAAATCTAAAGCAAAGGGAACCCCATTGTGAAGCCTGGCAGGTCTGCACCTCTGGTGTTATTTGCTTTCTGTTTTCCCAGGGTATCAACTCCTTTGTCTACATTCCCATCATTGCAGTTTATTGTTTTGGATCTTGAAGGTCATTTGGTCTTTAAGACCCTCTATTAAAAAAATGACCCGTGAGCCCTCAGCATCCTACAGGATGCTTGCACACTAGTACTCTTGAATTCCCCACATTCTAGACATAGTGCTTGATATTGTTGATGACTTAGCTGGAAACAATAGTCAAACACACAAAACAAGTTGTCCTGAATTTGAGGAGGGATGGAGGAAGCGGCAGGGGGAGGAGGGGAAGGGAGCTTGAAAGAGAGACAAAGATGTACTCGGGACAGTTTCCCTCAGCACAGACACAGCTTTCAGTCTCTAAACACTGTTGACATTTTCAAATCCAAGTCTCTACAGGCTCCAGAGGAGCAACACAAGCAAAATGAGCATTTGATGATGCTCAGGACTGAGAAGTAGGTAGAGGTCTGAGCTTCAAGGGCAAGTGAGCCCATCCACAGGAAGACGAGAGTTCATGCCTGGTGAACAAGGTCAGCCAGGCTGATGGAGACTCAGGTAAGGGGCTCAGAGGCAGCTCCCTGGGGCAGGGCCCAGAAAAGGACCCGCGGCCTCTGCCTCGCTTCTGTCTGGGAGAAAGCTTCCCCTCCAGCGCTCACCTTGATGCCAGACGCTTCAGTCCCTCACCTTATGTCCCTGGCACCTTTCCAGCTGCTACCCTACTGCTAGAGCTCAGAGCAAGTGAGTCAAGTAAATCCAGGCGCAGGCCCTTGAAGAGGAACCCTTGAGACTCCAGCAGCTTTGTCTCAGTCGGCCACAATCTGCTGATTTTTACAGCCAGAAGTTACGGGGACTTCTCTTCCCGGCTCTGGAACCTTGGGCTGGAGGGTCTAAAGTGGGGCCCATCGTTTTTTAGGAGGGACCTTAGCAGCTGAGCTATCTCTCCCGATTTTCATCTGCCACATGTGGTTGGGGACCACCCAGTTTCATGTCTCTGCCCCTCCTACCAGTCTCACTGTGGCTTCTTTCTCATAGCCTTAGTCATAGGACTTCTGTTCAGCTAGATTTCAGATGTGCCGAAGGGTGGTTGCTCTGTGGTTTAGTTGTGATTTTGTTGTGGCTGTTGGAAGCTCCAGATTTTGCATTCACCTACACTGCTATCTTGACTGGAACCCCCTTCTTATCTCTTTATGTATCCATAGTCACCATCAAATTATATTCTGCTTGAACATTAGGGCGTTAGGTTATTATTTTTTTTCTATCCCTAGTGACTGGCACATAGCTGGCAATCAATAAAGATTGAATAACAAATTGTTCCAATAAAAATTGTTCAAACTTAAACTTAACAAAATCAATGAAACCTATGGTACAGGTAAACTTGCAATATTTATAATACTAGAAATCTCAGCTACTAACACAATGGCCAGCTATTTGTTTATGATTAGCTTATAGTAATGTTAATACCATAGGGTATGTTCAGTCCACGAGCATCTGATTCAGAATGTTAGTGCAAATACGAGGAAGCTAGGTTGCCTCTTCAAATTGCTAGCGATAAAAAAGTAGGAGACAATTCATCTGGTCTTTTTCATCTAAAAAATTCCATTGCCCTATGAATGAGGAGCTGGCACATAACAGATTAGAAAACATAAGAAGAGTCAGAGTCAATTTGTAGATGTCCTTCCACTTAGTGATAAGACAGTAACAGCAATTATTGCCTTGTATGTATTTGCTTCCTCAATTAGGAGGAAAATAAAAGGGAAAATAATAAAATCCTTTAGTCCCCTGTCGTTCTCTGGGCTACACATATTTCTTGTACTGTTTTTTCCCTTGTAGTTGCCAAGAAAGTATTTTGTTGAATTATTTTTAAGTTGGTCACTTAATTATCAGAATTTTTCAGCTTTATTGAAGTATAATTGATAAAACTGTACCTGTTTAAGGTATACAATGTGATAATTTGACCTATGTATGCATTGTGAAATGATTACCACAATCAGGTTAATTAGCATGTCTATCAACTCACATATTTACCCTTTTGTGTGTGTGGTGAGAGCAGTTGAGGTCTACTCTCCTAGCAAGTTTCAAGTACACTACACATTCTTAGCTACAGTCACCATGCTGAACATTAGGTCTCCAAAGCTTGTTCTCTTACAATTGCAGGCTGCACCCTCTGAGCAGCACCTCCCAGTCTCCCCCAAACCCTAGCCCCTGGGAATCATCATTCTACTCTGCTTTTATGAGTTTAATTTTTTTATTAGATTCCATATATAAGCGATTCCATATATACAGTATCTTTCTCTGTCTGGCTAGCTTCAGTTAGTATAGTATCTTCCAGGTTTATCCATGTTGTTGAAAATAGCAGGATTTCCTTCTTTTTAATGGTTAAAAAATATTCATATATATACATCCATTATTCCATCAATGACACTCAAGTTATTTCCATACCTTGGTTATTGTGAACACTGCTGCATTGAGTATGAGAGTGCATCTCTCTCTTTGAGATACTGATTTTATTTCTTTGGATATATATCCAGGAATGGAACTGTTGGATTACATGGTAGTTTTATTTTTAATTTTTTGAGGAACATTTCGTACCATTTTCCATGATTACTGTTCCAATTTACATTCTCTTCAGCATTTTACAAGGGTCCCCTTTCTATAAATCGTTGCCGATGCTTGTTATGTGTCGTCTGCCATAAAAGCCACGCAAACAGGTGTAGAGAGATGTCTAGTTGTGGTGTTGATTTGCATTTTCCTTATGATTAATGATGTTGGACAATTTTCTGAATACCATTTGGCCATCTGTATATCTTCTATGGGAAAATGTCTATTCAGGACCTTGGCCCATTTTTAGATTGAGCTATTTGGCTTTTTTGCATTGAATTGTATAAGTTTCTTATATATATTGACTATCAGATGTACGGTTTGCAAATATCCCCTCCCATTTTGTCGATTGCCTCCTTTGCTGTGCAGAAGCTTCTTAGTGTGATGTGGTTCCTCTTCCTCTTCCTCCTCTTCCTCTTCTTTCTCTTCCACTTCCTCTCCTTCCTCTCCCTCCTCTTCCTCTTCTTTCTCTTCCACTTCTTCTCCCTCCTCCTCTTCCACTTCCACGTCCTCTTCCTCCTCTTCCTCCTCTTCCTCTTCTTCCTCTTTCACTTCTTCTCCCTCCTCCTCTTCCACTTCCACTTCCTCTTCCTCTTCTTCCTCTTCTTCCTCTTCTACTTCCTCTCCCTCCTCCACTTCCTCTCCCTCCTCTTCCTCTTCTTTCTCTTCCACTTCTTCTCCCTCCTCCTCTTCCACTTCCACTTCCTCTTCCTCCTCTTCCTCCTCTTCCTCTTCTACTTTTCTCTCTTCTTTTTCTTCTTTACGTTCCCTGTGCTTAAGGTGTCGCATCAAAGAAGCATTGCCAAGATCAATGTCAAAAAGCTTTTCCCTGTGTTTTCTTCTAGTTTTAAAGTTTGGGTCCTATATGTAAGCCTTTAACCCATTTTGAGGCAGTTTTGTGACTGGTGTAAGCTAGGGGCCCAGTTGTGTTCTTCTTATGTGATTAGCCCGGCTTCCCAGCACTGTTCATTGAAGAGTGTGGTTTCTCCAGGGTGTTCTTGGTGCCCTTGGCAAAGTTCAGCTGACCTTATACGTGCCAGCCTATATCTGGGCAACATTCTGTTCCATTGGCCTATGAGTCTGTTTTAGGATAGCGATATATTGTTGAATTATTTTAGCTTTGTTATATAGTTTGAAATCAGAGTGTGTGATGCCTACAACTTTGTTCTTCTCAAGAGGCGCTGTCTATTTAGCATCTTTTGTCAAGTTTCTAATATGAATTTTAGAATTGTTTTTCTATTTCTGTGAAAAATGCCAATGAAATTTTGGTAGAAATTGCTTTGAAACTGTACATTACTTTGGGTGGTATGGACATTTTAACAATATTAATTGTTCCGGTCCATGGATACAGGTGTATCTTTCCATTTACTTGTGTCTTCTTCAGTTCCTTGCATCAGCGACTCATAGTTTTCAATTTGCAAGTTTATCACTTTCTAGTCAAATTTATGCCTAAGTATTTCATTCTTGTGAGGCTTTGGCAAATGGAATTGTTTTCTTAATTTCTCTTTTCAATACTTAATTCTTTAAGTATAGAAACATAACTGATTTTTGTATATTGACTTTGTATTTTGCAGTTTTACTGCTTCTGTTAATTAGTTCTAAGAAATTTTTGATGAAATCTTTATGTAAGAATGAGATATGGTCTTTAAAGTGGTAATCAAGGTTAAATGAGGCCATAAGGGTGGGTTTCTAATTCAATAGGATGGGTGTCCTTATAAGAAAAGAAAGGGGACCTAGAGTGTGAACACACAGAGGCGAGACCATAGGAGGGCACAGAAAGAAGGTGGCCTTCTGCAAGCCAAGGAGAGAGGGCTCAGAGAAGCTAACCTTCCTGGCATCTTGATTCCAGACTTCTAGCTTGAGGGACTGTAAGAAAAGAAATATCTGTTTTTTATGACACTTAGCTTGTGTGGTGTATCGTTATGGTTTCCCTAACAGACTAATACATCTCCCCTACAAAATTAAAAGCTTCTTACTAAGAAACATAAAACACCAATCAGAAAGAATATATGTACCCCCATGTTTATAGCAGCACAGTTTATAATAGCTAAGATCTGGAAACAGCCCAAGTGCCCATCAGTAGATAAGGGGATAAAAAGCTGTGGGACATTTACACCATGGAATACTACGCAGCTGTAAAGAAGAAGTTTCTCTTACCATTTGGCACAGCATGGCGGGAACTGGAGAGCATTATGCTAAGTGAAATGAGCCAGGCAGAGAAAGACAAGTGCCACATGATCTCACTCATATGTGGAATGTAATGAACAAAATAAACTGATGAACAGAATAGATCCAGAGGCATGGAAGCATGGAACAGACTGAGGATCTCAGAGGAAAAGCTGGGGTTGGGGGTGGTGGGAAGAGATTAACCAAATAATTTATATGCATATATGCATAATCCATGGACACCGACAGTGTGGTGAAGGCCTGGGGTGGGAGTGGGGCAGGTGTGGGGTGGAAGGGGTCAATGGGAAAAAAAGAGGACATCTGTAATACTTTCAACAATAAAGACAACTTAAAAACAAAACAAAAGCTGCTTACTAATACAATCTTTGAATCTCCCAGTGTTCTGGGGATTTGGTTTAATAAATATTTATAGAATGACAGAATTTTATCACTGATGACTACTTTACACACACACACACACACACACACACACACACACCCCTTTATTCCACCCACTAACTCATAATTTTTCTCCTTATTTTCTTCAAAGTCTGTGTACTCATAATCACTTTACTTGGAAATAAATTATTGTCTACACTGGAAGGAAATATATACCTTTCAAAATCTGAATATCAATCGCTCTAGGTGAATATTATCTTTTTTTTATGTTTTATAAGGAAGTACAGGTGCCCACAGACTGCCAGGTTTGTCCAGATAATAAATAAATATCCTTTGACATATATATATCACATGAACCTTTTTGAAACGTCTCCTTATGAGGTTATTTGTTTTACACAAGTCTTATTTCAATGATAAGAAATGTGAAGCTCATACAGTTTCAAATAGGGCAGATAGACACAACTGGTCATAGACTGAAATGTATTTATAACATTGCCCGTTGGATTATCACCGAAGCAGAAGTGATTGAGTGAAGCAATTTATAAAAAGTGTGGCTACTTAAAAATAAATCTGGGAATTTTATGACTCATTGTTTTATTCATCAGAAAGAAAATCACATGTAAAATTTAACCCCCCAAAAATCAAGATATTAAAAGGAAATAAGTGTCCTCAGACAAGTCCACCACTGTTTGAGCAATCTAACATCAAAATGTTTCTGTTGCCTTCGTCTAACAGATGATATTTATTTTCCAAGTGGATGAGATTACAGGGTTCGTGATCACAGTTTTAGAACCTGAATTAGGGTGAGCAGTATCCTGTGTGACATATTTCTGTGGCGGCCAAAGGTTTTCTCTATGCGTCAGTCCCCCTCTTCTCAAATGCATTCTCTGTGGCAATTCTGCAGCATCCTCACTGATGTGAAGCATCTGGGGGGGGGGGGAGTAGGAACATATTTTATTTAATAATTTTCACAAGGTCAACAGCTTTCTGAAGTGATTGGATTTGGTAATGACTAAGCTGGATTAGTTTTCAAATGGGAAATAAAATACACAAAAACCCTCATGTATCCTCATTATCTGAGTAATCTGATTCAACTTCTGACAAAAGAATTTCAGGTAATATTAAAAACAACAACAGTAGTGTCTCGTTTTTATATGTGCTCTGCCTCTTCTCAGTGTTATAAAATATCCCCATGTTGACTTACTGTACATTGATTTTAATAGGCATTCTCTACAGAGCAATATGAATATCATTGGAAATGTATAATACAATTTTCTACCCATGAAATGCTATAGAAAACTGCACATTTTATACTGACATGTGCCCCATCAATAATAGTGTTTTTATATCTTATTTGTAGCTATTGATCTCAACAGCCTAATGAAAAATTGATTGCAGCAAAGTGCGCCATTTCTTAAGTATAAATATCAATGTCAAATTATTTTTATCTATGCTTCCCAATTATACATGAAACTTATACATTTATATATGTTTGCTTCCACAAAACTCTACCACAATAAATTAGTTATGACAAGAATCTTCTAAGTCAATAGAAACCAGGTTTCTCTTGCTAAAATATAATTCCAAAATTAAACACACTAGTTTCATTTTATTTTCATTATAAAGAGAATTAACATCTTGATATATAGTATCATCTTCCTATGTAATTTAACAGTTTGAAATGAGGTCTTATATCTTCTGGGGATATGAACACACACACACACACAAGCACACGCACACGCACAACACACACCCAGAAATCCATGCATTCATTTGCTAGTCCACAAGACACTGTAAATGAGGTGCCTGTTCTCTGTTATCTCTTGAGACCTTATTAATTTGGAGGGAACATTCTGCTAGGAAAAGCTACAGGTATAAGGTCTGACAGAACCTAAGAGGAGCGTCATCTCTGCTCACCAATGACGATCCCCAAGTCCAACATCAGAGACATAGAATGAATTCGGTCAAAATCCACAAATCTAAACAAAATCCACACGCTTTCTACCCATAGTAAATAATGCCCCTAGACTCGTACTAGCAACAGAGTCTAGAAAAAGAGAAAAACTCGTTTCACGTATTAATTTACCCTTTTTATGTTATTTTAAACTGAAACCACTGATTAAAATGTTCAGAGCTTTTCTCTAAGGTATGTAAATTTAAAACATAAATATATTATTTAATAAAATGTATGAATATCACAAAAGAATATACAATACCCAGATACTCACTCCCCTGATGAGCAGGTCCCCAGCATTTACACGCGGGGTGTGGTGACGGGCCGCAGGCGGGTGAGGGCCAGCCTCCCTCCCAGTCGCTGATCGCTCACTTTGGGAAATAATTCTGCCCTTTCAACCTTTCCCATTAACTTTACAACCCACTGGCAACTACTTTGCAGTCGGGTTTGGAGGACTCTATTATTATTCTTTAAAACAAACATAAAAAATGGATTTTTCGAGATCTCACTCACATACCATACGACACCTAGTTATACTGTCCAAGTCTCTGGTTTTCATCATGAGTGCAGAATCGTGCAAGCACCCCCGTAATCTAATTTCAGAGCAGTCCCCCATCCTGAAAAAGGGCCCCGCGCCCATTCCCAGGCATTCTTTCCCATCCCTCCGGCAACCACTGAGCTCGCCGCGCCTCTGCGATCCGTCTGCTCTGGACATGGTGCACGTGGAGGCCCAGGGCACGTGGTGTTCTGGGCCTGGCTTCTTTCACGCGCAAAGTGCTTTCGGGCTTCGCCTGTATTGCAGCGTCCCCGCACTTCATTCGTTTCTCTGGAAGAACAGCCTTCCATTATAGGGATATAATATATTGTTTATTCCAGTTTTATTCATTTACCAGTTGACGAACCTTTGGGTTGTTTGTGTTTTGGCCATTAGGAATGCTCTGATGAGCATTAATATATCAGTTTTTGTGAAGACATATGTTTTCCAGTAATCTTAAGCACATACCTAGGAGTGGAATTCCTAGGCCATATGGTAACTGTGTTTAACTTTGTGAGGAACTACAACTGTTTTCCAAGAGACTGGCACCATTTTACATTCCCATTAGCAAAGTATGAGGGCTCCAATTGCTTCACATTTTTTAAATCCTCACACAAGGATGTGTCTTGATTGATTTTTAGAGAGAGAGAGATTAATAGTGATAGAGACACATCAATGGGTTGCCTCCCGTATGCACCCTGACTGGGGATGGAGCCCGGAGCCTAGGTGTGTGCCCTGGCCGGGAGTGAACCCACAACCTTTTGGTGCATGGGATGACGCCCCAACCAACTGAGCCACCTGGCCAGGGCCAATTTCTTCACATTTATAACAACAGTTTTTATTGTCCTCATTTTTTATTATATCCATGCTGGTCAGTGTGAAGTTTATATTGTAACTTTGATTTGCATTTTCCCTAGTGACAAATAATATTGATCATGTTTTCATGTGCTTATTTGGACATTTGTATGCCCTTCTTTGGAGAAATGTTTATTCAAATCCTTTTCCATCATTAAATAGGATTATATGTCTTTTTATTGTAGAGCTGTAAGAGTTCTTTACATATTCGAGAAACAAGTTTTTTATGGGATATGATTTTTAAATATTTCCTCTCGCTATATTGTTTTTTTACTTTAATTTCAACCAAGTTTTTAAGTGCCTACAATTGAAAGCTCTACCATTGAGAGTAGTAAATAAATATGGTAAACACACAACAAATGGAGATGAGCCATCAGCTCTACATGGGAGAGGCGACTACAATAGACCTCCGAGAGCGTGAAGCAGAAGCGCAGCGGGTACTGATACAGGCTGGATCCTGTTGTACCCTCCCAATTTTCAATTTACTTAGCAAAAGCTTCAGAAAACTGTCAAGTGTCAAAGTCAGTAGCATGTCAACAGAAATCTGTGAAAGAGTGTAAGTAAATGAGTAGTCGAGGAAAATGTGCAGCATTAAAACAAGGATCTTTGGAGGGAGGCTGAGTGGGAGGAAACTAGCAGATTTGACGGAGGGGAAGTCATAATTGTAACACTTTGCTATCGGCAGATGGGGGCCCAGAAGGTAGCTTGGAGTCAAAACAGAGCACCGAACACAGGAATAAACTCGTGAGAGAGCAGATGAGGTCAAATGCATGTTTATAAAAAGATCATTATTTTAGGAGAGGATCTAAATAAAGGTTCCTCAGCTGTGAAGGTTCAAAGCAGCGATTATTTTCGTTCTGTTAATTTTTCTGTTCCTGACAGTGATGGTCCAGTTGAGAGCAGCGGCAGTTTACTGCTTAAAGGTTCATTGCTCTCTGCAAAAATGACAGTTGCACCGTGGAAGAGTGAAAACAGATCAAGGAGTCATCACTGTATGTAGGCTTAGAGCTGTGAGCCCACTGCTCATTCATTCACTCATTCATTCATCTCATGAGGGCTTAATAAATAATCTGGAGTATCTGCAACTTTGCTAAACGCCGGGGTTATATAACATTAACCAAGGCATGGACCATGCCCTCTGGCAGGTTTTAGTTTAGCGGGGGAGATTACAAATTAAAACATAATTTCATGTAGCAAAATTTTATATCCCCAATGGCATAACACCGCTCTCTCCTGGAGTCGGGAGGTGCTAAACATCAGGGAGTCATGAGTCAGTTTGGTTATGTCAAAGAAGCACAGGGAAGGGCAGGAGACTGTCTCCCTGGCAGGTGTGGTGTGTGGCTCTCTCAGGCCTTGTGAATCAGCACACGTGCACTGAGGCACTTGGTCAGGGAGTGGGTCTAGATCCTGACGAAAGGGGGGGCAGGAAAAAATGCATGGCCCTTATTTTTCGGCTCCTTCATTTACGGTGACAGGGAGGAAAGAGCTCAGACCCTGAAGCCCATAAATAGCCTTGGTTTACATCTGATTCTGCCACTTAGCGGATGTATGACATTTAGGCAAGTGGCTAAATTTCTCTGGGCCTTAGCATCTTCATTTGTAAAAAGGGAATAAAATGGCACCTAGATTACAAAGCTGTCCTGTATGTTGAAAGTGAATACGCCCGTGGGGCTTGAGGGACGGGCCCTGCACCATAGGAAACACTCAAGAGACCTGATGTCTCTCAAGAGTTAGGGCCTCGCCTGAAACTTTTCCAAAGAATAGCTTCATTGCCTTCCCCGAGGACACTGTGTGAAGTGGGGGGAGAGGGTTGCGGGTCCTGATGGGGGCCCAGGGACCCTCTCTTTAGGGACCTCTATTGCATAGCTGGGCAGGAAGGCCACCCCCACCAGAAACCTCAGGGAAAGGGCATCTGTGGGGCTTGGAGCAACTGCCAAATGACATTTGTGGAGGAACCGATTTCCTTCCTTCATGCCACAGCAAATGTGACAGCCTGTCCTGCCCGTCTCATTCCTGGGTTTTACTTCTTCACGAAAAACGTTTGCTCATCTGGAATAAGCTTGCTTGTTGCCCTGTTCCGTCTGTCTGTCTCCTCAGGCGAGAAGGTGGACTCCGAGCGCAGCACCGACCAGGGTTAGACCCCAGGGCCACGCGTGGGCACGGTAAGGGAACCGGGAGGTTTGCCGACGGAACGGAAGCCCGATGATGCGCGGTGTGCGCTGCACGCTCGCCCCAGCCCGCCCCGTCGGGGACCCGAAGTGCGAACGCGCGCCCGGCTCCAGGCTGCCTTAGGGAACCAGCGAGTCCCCGTCTCGCCGTCTCGGTCGCCCCAAAGCTGAATACGCTGCTTACTGCACACAATGTTACTATTTTCTGTTTCCTTTTCTCCTGGATAGATTCATGTAACATCTGGGCCCTTGCAGAGACGAGCTGCGTTATTCTGCAACACTGCGCAGCCCAGAGGTTGGGACGCTGCGCGTTTGGATGCGCCCCGCCCGCTGTGGGGACCGTGCGCCCCCGCCCGCGGCGCTGGCCAGGAAACTGACGTCGCTCTTCAAGGCCGAGGCTCCTGTGGGCACCCCAACACCCCGGGGTTTTCCTTTCCCCTTCTTCAGAAAAAGAAAGGAGCGAAATGCCAAAAGCAGGAGCTTTCTCAGAACAGTTCTTTTACATCAAGATTTGGGGGTCAGAAATAGTCAGAAATCGTCTTTCTCTCTATTTAAAAATTTTCATTTCTGTATCACTAACAACAAGAAATACTAAAATAAAAGTTCTTTCCATATGTTGTAAAGGCCCTCAAGAGTTGGGCTTTAATTTGGTTTTAGATGCCTCACCTAGGGGGGGTCATGGAGCGTTTGTCTTCTGCGACTGGCTTATTTCTGTGTCGTGAAGGTTCATCCGTGTTGTCGCCGCTGGCAGGGTTTCCTAATTTTTAAAAGCTGAATAATATTCTGTTCTACGCACATGCCAGCTTTTCACTATCTACTCCGCTGTCCGCGGACATAAGGCTGTTTCCAGGTCTTGGCTGTGCCCGGCGCTGCGATGTGGAAGCGGATAGAGAGGCTGGGGCCCCGGAGCGGGAGGGGCAGGAACCGACGGTTGTTACTAAATGGGCGTCAAGTTCAAGTCGTGCCAGATAAACAGGTTCCAGAGACCTGCTGAGCAGCATAGGGCCTGTAGTTGGCAATACTCTATTACACACTTAAAAATGTAAAGGGTAAGTTGTCTATTATGTGTTATCATCATCATCAAAAAAAAAAAAAAGAAGTTGGTTTTAGGCTACTTTGAAAATTGTAGCTGGCTTTTCTCTTTGACCAAGTGTTCACTTTTCTGTAATTAGCAATGGCTTCAAAAAAATGAAAACTGCGTGCTAGGCATTCTCTTAAATACTTCAAATCTAGTTTGCAATCCTGCGATATAGGTGTTATTGTTCCAACTACGTGTGTGTGTGTGTGTGTGTGTGTGTGTGTGTGTGTGTGTGTATACACACATATATATGGAAACTAAGTTAAAAGATTAAATAAACTGCTGGAGATGTGCAGTGAGTGAGAAGGTGTAGCTGGGATGTAAGTGGGCCATGTGATTTTAAGTAAGTGTTCTTCAGCACTGCACAGTAACTCGTTTCTTACTCTATTCATTGACTCGGGTTTTTTTCTCTAATCACGGCCCCCATATTCTATTACAGTTTGTCTTTTCAGCTATATCTGGCTATTTGGAATTAGCCGGAATGTGCGGAACTTGAAAATTAGGCTACTTGGCAATAGCTTGGGTTGGAACATCTGCCCTCCCTCTAGGGCCTCAAGCCCTTCGCACCTTCCCAGGACTTCTCCCTTCACCCAGTGCCCTCCTCCCACCGCCTCTTCAGCTCCTGCAGGCTAATCTTAGGAGCTCTCTCTACCCAACCTCAACCCCAAACACCTGCACCCGCCGCCAGGAGCTATCCCCGCCCCCCGCTGCAACCCCTAGCGCTGAGTTCTGCTTCAAATCTTCATAGGACACACTTTCTCTAAATTTCCAAAGTTGTCATCAAATGATATAACAATGCCCAACTTTGTCCTTTGTGAAATTTCAGTGTTTCTGCCAGAATCCTAGGCTTTTGGTAGCTTAACTACTTCTTTTAATTCGTGAACTTCCTCTGGAAAACAGCTCGACTACTTTTAGAACTTTTTCTGTTCTCCATGGCTTCTTTTCCCTGACAAGTCTCTGTCCTAGATTTCTTCAAATGAGCACTGATGATATTCTTATGATTTAAATGAAAAGGAGCTGAGTATCTAATCATACTTTCTGTATTTTGGGGGCAATTCTACTTTGCTAAAATAGAATCTCCTTTTTTCTATGTCTCCTCCCTGTAACTGTACAACTGGTAGACAATGTTTTATTTTTTATTGTGATAAAAATGTTTATGACCGCTTTGATTACTTTTTCACTGTTACCTTCTCTGCTGGTGCTATTGCTTTTGGTGGGCTTCCTCCAGAAATCTTCATATAAAGGGTAATTCACAGGCCCAGCGGACCCTTCTACACAAAGGGAAGTGAAGCGTCTTATTAAGTGTTGCCTTCTGATGACAGGAGAGTGTCCGCCTTCAGACACTCTTGGAGAAATTGATGTTACTACAACATTGGAGGGCGATGTGACACCATTGGACATTTTTTCAAGCGGGCACTACTGAAGACACGCCTAGTGGTGCAGACCTGGGGGTCTTTAGTCCTTAGTGGTGACGTTGTTAGCAGAGACCCTCGGCCATTCTTTACAAAGAATGGAAGAGCATCACGGAGTAATTCTTGAAGAACACGAATTACCTTTAGTTCTAAATGATTTCCTAAAGAACACAAGCTCTAATGGGCGCTACGTTGGAAAAAATAGTGGGGGTTGTTCCCAATTAAATATGGAAAACACTGAACTAAAGTTCAATAAGCTCCTTCAGCCCACAACTTCCCTTAGCTTCTAACATGCTAATGTGCTCTGTACATTTCCATGGAGTAAAGGTAGTGATAGCAAACATGCCGTTTTCCAAGCATATTGAACTGCAACGATTAGCTCCAAGGGTGACTTCAATGTTCTCTATGTGACAGATTGGGAAACAATGTGTCCATTGGCTGGAGAATGAGGAAAGAGGCTCTCTACCTAGATGATTTCGTTGTGGCTGTTTGAAAATTTACTTTTCCTAAGCTTTTATGCCATCAACTCTGTCTGAAAGGCATTGCCACAAAAGTACCATGACACTTGCTACCCAATTTCTTAGCAGAATTTTGTTGTTTGACCACTGTTTCACTAATACGACTTTTATAGTGACCCACGAGGAAACAGTTTATTAGGTTACATCACCAGGAGAAGCAATGCACTTTAGCAACTTCATTTTCCCCCCAAAGCCTGCTAAAATATTTACTAATTCTAGTTTCTTGTGTGGTTGCTGCTAAGAAGTTCAGCCATAAATTTTGACCTATCTTTAGTAGCCTTTTAGAACTCGGAGCAGTGATGTTCCTAGTATACTGGACAGCTGGAGTGGGTCAAGTTCATAGCACCCATTCATTCCTCCATGAAAAACATCAGTAATAAGGAACAAAAATTATCACTTTTCTCTTGCTTTCTTTAGCTTTAAAACAGATTATTAATATTTTTAAAATAAATATTTTAAATTTAAAGATATTCACATTTTGTTACTGTGCACAAACTAAAATTTGCACTTACTGCCAGCCCGGCGTGGCTCAGCGGTTGAGAATTGACCTAGGATCCAGGAGATCGCGGTTCGATTCCCTGTCAGGGCACATGCCCGGGTTGCAGGATCAATTTCCAGTTGGGAGCATGCAAGAGGCAGCTGATCAATGACAGCTCTCTCACCGCTGATGTTTCTATCTCTCTCCCTCTCCCTTCCTCTCTCTGAAGTCAATAAAGATATATATATATTTTAAAATTTGCACTGATCAAACAAAAATATAGCTGGCAGTTTTCTGTTTTGCATTTAAAGACAAAATCTCAAAGTGAATTTTAGAATGGAATTAATTTGATCTCTGTTTTATAAGTATTGTGCTCTTATACTTTTGATTATTTAAAACCTACCACTAAATGCAAAGATATATAGGACCAGAGATTAAAGATAAGAACGGTGACTTTTCTTTGGTTTCCAAGGGACCGCTGTCTCCCGATCCTTTGTGAATCTTAACATCCCCTTTAAAACTTGACTGTGGTCTGCTGTGATTCTCATTCATGACTCCCCACTGTAATCACCTGGGGGGGGGGGGTCCTTGACAACGTAATGATGTCACTGCCTGGGTTCATTTGAGACCAATTAAATTAGAATATTTTGAGTTGGAATCTGAATTTATAAAATTAAAAATAACCTAGATAATTTTAATGAGCATCCAGAGTTAAAACTACTATCTTAAGTATTTATGTTCTCTAGGAGTTGTGTCCTCTGGAGTTCTTCTCTTCCTATAATAAATGACCTCCTGGTGCAATCTCAACTTTGTATACTGTATTAGTAAGGAAATGCTAAATTTTGCTGTGATAACAAACATACCCTACATTTTCAGAAACTTAACACATAAAGATTTATGTCTTGCTAACATAAAGTCTTTTTCTGGTCAACTAGCCCTCCAGGGCAGTGCCCTTTCAAGCAGTGACTTAGGAATCCCAGCTGCCTGCATCTTGAAACTGTCCCACCCTGAACACTGCTGCAGAAGGGAGGAGAGCTGGAAGGTCCCACACTGAGTGTTACCTGCTCCACCTGGAAGTGTCACACCTCACTTCCGCTCACGGCTCACTCGTCAGAGGTGCTTGTATGGACCTATACAACTGGGAGGGCTTAGAAAATACGTAGAGAACCCGAGACTGGTGATCGGTAAGCGTTCCTGTCACACCTGTTTTCAACAACCTTTTTCAAATGTGTGTGTGGAGTGTAGGCCTCTTTCCTACCTGGTTCCTATCAGTAAAGCTCTACTCGAACACTTCACCTGTTTATTACACGACTGACTACTCTAAATGTCTCCGGGAGTCCTCCCCAGCTTCCCCCAGTCCTCCCATTGTAATCTTGTGAGCAGTGCCAATATCTGCCTCGTTCTCTAACCTGGGCCTTAACCCTTGACTCTTAGCAAGCCATGCCTGTCCCATCCTGAACTGTCTCTCAGTTCTCTCTGGGCTCCTATAGGGCATGGAGCCAGAAGCAGCCGGCGGCCAGCAGTTTTCCTGGTATCTGCTTTGGGGGATTTTTAGCAGATTGCCTCTGGTGAGGCACCTCTTCATGAACAATTCCCTTGGTGCATTGGAGGGTGGATTTCCAGCAAGTTCCACAAGGCATATCTTTGGTAATTCTGCCAACGTGACATCACATCAACTTCTCTGCCATGAATGAGCTGAGGTCACACCCATTCCCATCCAGACCAGGTTTGGATCTCAGTCCTGGGGGTGGGGTGCTTCCTTGAGGGCTCTCTCTAAGCCCCAGGGCCAGTGGTTATTCTGTAATCTGCTGTTTCCTCATTTTTAGAGTTCCTTTTACTTGCTACTAGTCAATCCCTTGTTACTTTAATCTAGGGATTTACTAACTTTTTTTTAAAGGCACAGAGAGTAAGCATTTTACATGTTATGGGCCATACGGTTTCTGCCACATCTATTGGTCTCTGCCATTGTAGCGCAAAAGCAGCCATAGAAGCGAATGGGCAGAGCTGTGCACCAATTAAACTATTTACAAAGGCCGACTTCCAGACCGTAGGTCCCAGCCTGAAAAGCTGATCTAATTCTGTTATAGTTTATAATTCTTTTTTTTAATTCTCACATGAAAAAATTTTTTTCCATTCCTTTTCAGAGAGAGTGGAAGGCAGAGAGAGAAAGAAAAAAACATTGCTGTGAGAGAGACACATAGATTGGTTGCCCGTTCATGTCTCAACTGGGACAAGCCTGCAATGGAGGTGCATGCCCTTGGCCAGAATCGAACCCAGGGAGGACCCTTCGGTCCGCAGGCAAATGCTCTAACCACTGAGCAAAACCGGCTAGGGCTATAATTTTTTTTTTTTTAGATATCTTCATTAATTTTAGAGAGAGGAAGGGAGAGGGGGAGAGAGAGATAGAAACATCAGTGATGAGAGAGTCATTGATCGGCTGCCTCCTGCACGCTCCCGACTGGGGATAGAGCCCGCAACCCGGGCCTGTGCCCTGACCGGGAATCAAACCTCAATATTCTGGATCCTAGGTCGATGCTCAACCTCTGAGCCATGCCCAGCAGGGCAAGGCTATAATTCTTTATATTAAATTTTCTATTCAAATTACTAAATGGTTTCTCTCCCCTCATTGGACACAGATTCACACACATCACCCACATCCGGCTCCAGTCACATCCCTGTGAATGCTGTGAGGATGCCCCTGTGCCTCTTCAGGCTCAGCTCTTTATGTTCCTGAGGGGTTCATCTTTCTAATTTTAACACTTAAGTCTCAGCCTGGGTTTCCCTTCAGGGCAATTGAGGGGTTTTGTTTGTTTGTTTCTCCAGTGTCTCTGGTCCATGTGAAAAACAGATGTGTGCAGATGCTTTGCCTAAAAAGCACTTCACCATGTTCACCATGGCAAACTATCATTCATCATTAGAGAAGTCATTTGAAATTCATCTCGTTTGTATTTTTTTGAGGTGCCTTTATGGGACATAAAGCTGCAGGGTTTGGTTGACACGGAAGGACCTTACAGATCATTTAGTTTGGCTCCCTCTTTGTAGTAACTAGGAATTTAAGGCCCAAAGATGGCAAATGACACACAGGAAATCCATGCCAAAAAAACAACCTCAGGATCCACAGAGCCTCTGGGTTCTTAGAACCTGTTCACCCTCAAAACCCGTTTAATAATGAATACTTGGTAGCCAAACCCTGAACAGATCAGAAACTGTAAATTAGACCACACAACTTGGCTTAATATTCCACCTCTAAGAGTCTTACTATGAGGACATCAGCTTTAAATCTCTTTCCTTTATATAATTAATTCCTCTAATCTAGCTATTTCTCAAACACTTAGGGCATGATGTTTAAACCCTAAGTGGAAATAAAGGAAACATACCTCAACATCATTCCACCAAAAAACCACCAGAACTGATAAAATAGTTCAGCCAAGTAGCCGTATACAAAATAAATATCCAGAAGTCAGTTGTATTTTTATACACCAATAATGATCAGAAAAGGAAACTAAAACAATCCTAGAAGAAAACATAGGCAGTAAAACCACAAACATTTCTTATAGCAATATTTTTCTCTGCTGTATCTCCTCAGGCAAGGGGAACAAAAAGAAAAAATGAACAAATGGGACTACATCGAACTAAAAAGATTTTGCACAGCAAAGGAAACCATCAACAAAATGAAAATGCAACCCACTGAACAGGAGAACGGATTCTCCAAGGATACATCTGATAAGGGGTTAATATCCAAAATATATAAAGAACTTATAAAACTCAATCCCTTTTAAAACTGAATAAAACTCAACACCCCAAAAAACAAACAATCCAATGAAAAAACTGGGCTACTGATCTAATTAAACACTTTTCCAAAGAGGACATACAGATGGCCAACAGACCTATGAAAAGGTCACTCATCATCATGGAATTGCAAATTGAAACCAGGAGATGTCACCTCACACCTGTCAGATGACTGGTTATCATCGATAAATCAATAAACAAGTTTTGGCAAGGATGCGGAGAAAAGGGAGCCCTCTTGCCCTGCTGGCGGGAATGCAGACTGGTGCAGCCACTGTGGAAAGCAGTATGGAGGGTCCTCAAAAAGTTAAAAATGAAGCTGCTTTATGACCCAGCAATTCCACTTCTGGGAATATATCCAAAGAAACTCGAAACGCTAATTTGAAAGAATACATGCACCCCTATGTTCACTGCAGCATTATTTACAATAGCTGAGATCTGGAAGCAGCCCAAGTGCCCACCCGTAGATGTGTGGATGAAAAAGCTGTGGTGTAGTCACACAGTGGAATAGTACTGGGCCATAAAAAACCCAGTAAATCTTAACTTTGCAACAGCATGGATGGGCCCGGAGTGTATTAGACTAAGTGAAATAAGCCAGTCAGAGAAAGACAAGTACCATATAATCTCACTTATATGTGGAATCTATTGAACAAAAGAAACTAACAAACAAAATAGAAACAGACTCATAGATAGAGAACCGACAGACAGCTGTCGGAGGGGAGGGGGGTTAGAGGGCTTGGTGAAAAAGATGAAGGGATTAAACAAAAACCAAAAACAAAAAGCCCTAGATACAGACAACAGTGTGGTGTTTACCAGAGGGGAAGGGGGTGGGGGAAG
The DNA here is from genome assembly GCF_964146895.1 of Miniopterus schreibersii. Taxonomy (NCBI): domain Eukaryota; kingdom Metazoa; phylum Chordata; class Mammalia; order Chiroptera; family Miniopteridae; genus Miniopterus; species Miniopterus schreibersii. Next base: position 57,872,372 of record NC_138113.1, on the reverse strand, counting down.
GTAGAAGAAGGTAAAGTGTGGATGAATGGAGATAGAAGGAGACTTGATTTTTGGTAGTGGCCACCCAGTGCAATATACAGACGATGTCTTTTATAATTTTACTTAGCAATATCACCCCAATAAATTTAATAAAAATGAAAAAGAAAACACTTAAATCATTTTCTTTAAGGCTTAATTCTCTCTGGATTTTTGTGTCCTCTGTATAAGAGATAATGCTGGTTTGCTTACTTCCCCAGGGTGTTCTGCGGATAAAATAAAATGATGCTTAAAGGAGAGGTCTGCTAGTCACAAATCTCCAAAAATATCTATTTCTCACAGGACTATAAACTATAGGTGAGGTTCCTCCTGACCCTGTGCCCTCGGGTCCTACACGAGCTGTGCTTCATTCTGTGCCACTCGGGAAGCAGGACTGATCAATATGTCCTTCGCCACCCTGGCTCCCCAGCAAATCCCTCCTGCCCCCGGGAATGCCCGCCTCCCTTGCACCCCCTGCAAGTGCCCTCAGCTCCAGTGTCAGCACACTCTCAGCAGCAAACTGTGCCCTGGCTGGAGTGTGGGTCCGTGGGAGCCAGTTACCTCATGCGAGGCCAAGACAGTCTCAGGGGAGGCTTTGGCCTTGTCAGCTGAAGTGCATAAACCAAGCACTTTCTCAATATATCTAAATGCAAAGGGGAATAAATTATCTCCGTATTATCATTACAGTGACCAACAGAATAAATTTCTAAATGACGCAATTTGACTTTTTTTTGAATGCCTATTTGTGACAGAAATCACTTGAAATTTACCTATTCTAGAAACTACCATGTGGGGCGCCCCTAGAGGGCTGTGGCTTGACTCGGGGGCTACAGAGGGTTTGGTGACCATGCTAAGATTTGAATGTCGGGCTGAGTTGCTGGGATCGCGTCTGGTTGCTTGTGGCTGTCACTCAATACCCCCGGGTTGCTGGAGCGGTGCAGCCAGCGGAGCCAGTCATGCCTCACACAGCCCAGCTTCCTCCCTCCCGCAGCCCAGGGCGGCACAGGCAGGCAGGCCTTGTGTTCTGGACGGGAGGGGCTCTCTGTGCCCCTCACAGCAGCACGCAAGGAGCACGTGGCCGTGTGAGTGCACTAGGACGCACACCACCGGCCGCCTCCACAGGCTGGAAGGCGGAACACACGCAGACTTACAGACATCAGAAAGCAGGTGGGTAATTTTGTTGCTTTTGCAGTTGCTAAAATCCATCACTGTCCCTTTTCGTGTGTTTCCCATCTGGATGTCCCAAAACACCACTTCCGACAATCCAAGTCCTACCTAATTTCTAATATCCTGCTAAATCCCTTCCACTCCCAAAAACTTTATATGATTTATCCAGTTCCTAGTGGTCTCTCTCTACCGAAAATGCTGGATGGATCCCGAAACTTAAAACTTCAAGGCGTATTATCAGATATTGCTTATTTATTTTTATGGGTTTTAACTACAATACTTAAAGCATCTATAACATAATTGAAAGTTACCCCTCAATACATCATTTCTCAAAATGTACTGTGAAAATCTCTGGGAGTTTCTGAGACCAGTGGCTCCATAACCTGACTTTTTTTTTTTTAAATCCTTACTAGAGAATTTTTTTTTCCCATTGCTTTTCAGAGAGAGTGGAAGGGAGAGGAGAGAGAGGGAGAGAGAGAGAGAGAGAGAGAGAGATTGATTGGCTGACTCTCCCATGAGCCGTGACTAGGGCCAGGATCAAGCCTGCAACTGAGGTACATGCTCCTGGCGGGAATCGAACCTGGGACCCTTCAGTCCCTGGGCCAACACTCTAACCACTGAGCAAAACAAGCTAGGGCCACAAGCTGCCTTTTTAAAATAACCATGCAACCTTGATTTTCTTCATATACTTCAACCAAACAAAAGTGAGCATATCATAGCAGAATTGATTTAGAAGCAGATATGACAATACAGTTGGCTTTTATTAAGCCAGCTGTTGATTTTTTTTGTAAAAATGTAAAACAATGCAATTCACCTCCCTAATTATTTTTGTTTTAAAATACATACCTATTTTTAAAATATTGTTATTTATGTAAACATGTATTAGGGTCACTATTTTTACTTTAAGTGCATTGATAAACAGATCTTCTTAAAGTCTTAGTTTTACTTTGCAATATTACGAATATCAATAGTTATAACTCATACACAAAAGATTTCTCAAGCCTTCAATGATTTTTCAGCATTTAAAGGGATCCAGAGACCAACACACTTGAGAACATCTATCCTGGTTCATTGCAGCCCTTTTTTTCTTTCTTTTGACAGTGGGACAGCTCTGCAAATAAGCATGATATTGCTTTTTCATGAAGAGATGCAGGCCCAAACCCAGACTGAGTACAGTGTAAAGAAAGTGTGGGTTTTGAGCAGCGGCCTGTTTGATATGGAGAAATGGGGATTCTTTCCTGCTGCTAAGATTGGTGTGTGTCTGTGGCAGAGGTTATGAGAAGGAAGTTGTAGTAAAAAGGTGAGCTGAATCCAGCACAGCAAGGTGGGTGCTGCGAGCTGTGTTCCCTCTCCCCTCTGAGCCTTTCCCCCTTTATGAACCCCAGTTCTTCCAAACACCCCCAAAGTCCTGGCAAGGGCACAAAGGGCGGGTGAGGTTGGCAGGAAAAAATTGCCCATGTGAAGCTTCAGGATCCTCTCATATGCATCCATTTACTGGTGGAGAGCCTGGAGCAGGAAGACGGACACTCCAGAGGGTAGCTATCCTTGAAGGGAAAGTGAGGAAAAGACATCCGAAGGAGGCCTCTTTCAGGGAGGAAAACAGAGCTCAGAATGGAGCTTAAAAGAAAGCTTTCTGAGCAAAGGCCTGCGTTTTTATTTTGTATGAACTACTTCTTGGAAAATGTATACATTGCTCTTTTGTAAAAGCTTAATTTTGCAGAGAGGATTCATGGTCTGGCCCACTTGCTTTCTCTCTACAGACAGGCACGTAGCCGACTGCTTCTTCTGAGTGCTTTTCAGTTTTGCGTCCTCTGAAACACACTATCCATTTCCACTAATGAAACTGCCCATTGTATTTATTACCTAACTCACATTTTTCCTGACAGTGTAAAGCTATCTTCCCCTGAAGGCGTTTATCCCCCTTTAAATCTTTGCCTTGACCTTCGCTCTCCTTACGTACTCATATCATTTCTTTTCCTTCCCCAAACTCCAGCGTAATATTATAGTAATGTACGGAGAGAGAACTGGATTCTAAGGCACAGGATACTACCTGCAACTCCCCAGTTCTTTGTGCCTGAGTATTTTCTCTACCTTTCTGTGACTCAGGTATTTGATTTGTAATATTATTGCAATAATATCCAATATTTCATATCCCATAGAAAGCCTGAGAGGATAGGAGTCTAATATGCACTAGCGTAATGTGCCAGCTATTAGGCAGCGTATATATCATGGTCCCTCTGCCCCATTACTCACCTTCTTTCCTCTCTGTTGCCATTTGTTGTTCTCAAGCTCTATTTGCTTTGTTTCTGTAATTGAAACCTTCATTCATTCCCTCAATAAGTTGTTAGTGAACTGCTGGCTATGGTTCAACAATTACTTTGGGAAATGTGGAAATAAGTTAAGTACAATACAACTTCATGGCTCTGTTTACAATGGAGAATCAGCCGGGCGTTGCTCAGCAGTTGAGCGTCGACCTAGGATCCAGGTGATCGGGGTTCGATTCTCGATCAGGGCACATGCCCGGGTTGCAGGCCCGATCCCCAGTCAGGGGTGTGCAGGAGGCAGCCGATCAATGACTCCCTCATCACTGATGTTTCTGTCTCTCTCCCTCTCCCTTTCTCTCTCTGAAATCAATAAAGATATATTTTAAAACAAAACAAAACTTTGGAGAGTCAAATAATTATTCCATAGAACAAGCATAGGGCAGAATATATTAGCCAGGAAAGGCGAGCGTCTGCTAGAGGTAAGCCAGACCTCAGGGGCTTTCTCCAGTGTGGTTGTCAGGCTCCAAGGATGACCAACAGCAACACCTCCCCTCCAGGGATGTCCACCGTGGACCTCCCACCAGGGTGTGGTTCTCCTTCCCTTGGATCTGTGCTGCGAGTGTGACTTGCTGTGACCAACAGTGTGCGCTGGTTTCAGACATAGTGCTCAGGAGGCCTGGCAGCCTCTGCTTTGCTCTCGTGGACACGGCCACCGTGCTGTAAGGAAGCCCACGTTATTCTGATGGAGAAAGTCCCCGAAAAATTGTAAATTGCTGTTGTTTTAAGCTACTACCTTTTGGCCTGGTTTTTGTTATCTAGCAAGAGATAACTGAAAGAGTACAAGGTTTACTCTCACTCCTGCTACCAGTTCTTCATGGGTTGGCAGGGAAGTTCTGCTCTCTAGAGTCAATGGGAACCCAGATCAATGTTGGTAACACCTTGTCGTAGTGACTCCTTTCATAATACAAGGCCTCCTTGGCCACCGGGGCAGAAGAAGAGAACATCTACATGTGTTTATGTGCTGGAAGTGACTGCTTTCGCCCCTGCTCGCCGCCCCTTGGCTGAATCTGGTCGTGTGGTTCTAAGCCTACTTGGGCTGGAACCGTGTAACCTCCCCACATGCCCGGAGAGGGGGGCAAACTCGATAAGGGTGAGCGCTGGATCGTCTGGGACAGAGCCTCACAATACAGTGTGTAAGGTGCTGGAATGAATAGAAATGAGTCTTAGCCTGAGTGAGCCAAGGAAGGCTGCCTAGGTGAGCTAAGAGCTGAACTCACTGTGAAAGGACAGATAGGAAGAGGCAATAGAGAATGAGGCAGGGGCAGGGGGGTCAGAGGAGCATGGCCCGCTCTGACAATGACAGGAGCAGCCAGCGGTGGGCACGTGAATTAACTGCCTACAGGTGAAGGTGAACACGAAGCGCAACGTTTTGCAGGGCCTTGTATCTCACGCGCAGAGCTGCTGGTTCCATTCTGTAAGCAACCCCGACTGCAGTGGAAGAATTTAACAGAGAAACAATCAGGGCGTTTTAAGAAAGAAACTGTGCAAGTGGTAAGTGGGTTAGAAAGAAAAAATGGCAGAAATAAATACAATGATAGTGCAATAATTTGGGTGAGATGATAGAGAACCGATGCTAATGACAGATTTAAAACGTAATTCCAAAGTAGAATTGATAAGAATAGGTGTCCATAAATAAAAAAAATATACGGAAAACAAGGGAGAGAAAGCCAGGAATACCCGTGGGAGTTATTGCTTGAGGTACGGCACTGGGGATGACCAGGTTTGTGGTGAGAAGAGAGAAAAGACATTGAGCTCTATTTTGGACATACTAAGCTGGAGGTGCCTGTGGTGTACGTGCAGACTAAAAAGTGATGCAGGATGGAGAATGGAGCAGATAAGCTTGCCTTAGGGACAGCAGTGGCTATGAGCACACAAGTGACACCCCTGTGTGATCCGGAGAGAGTGCTTGCAAACCCTGGAGAATCCCAGCCCACTGGCAGAGCTGGGAGGGACACTCCGCACAGACTTAGTGGTGTTTTACTGGGTTCACAGAGGTTGGGCTGAAACATCGATTAAAGGTACAATATGACTAAATATGTACTTAAAAGTGCAATATTAAGAGGTACAATGACCAGCATTGTATGACAGTCGTCTAAAGCGGTAAGATCTGTGTTTCATTCCTTGAAGAACAACTAATAGTTGAAGATAACATGCTCCAAGAGAAAGGCATTTTAATGAATATAAAAATCTCACTTTGTCAGTAGAGATCATAAACTGTAGGGTTGGACAGGACAGACATGTCCTTTCCCCCCAATTATTTTATAAAGAGAAGGCAAAGAGTACATTTGGCTTCCGGCTGTCCGCAGAATTTCATACAGACGTCTGCTGCTCCAGATTCCCGAATAAGTAACTCGATCCGAAGTAGAAAGTGGTGTTTTCCTTCAGTGTTTTCGTTGATATCAAGTTGAAGGTTGTGGGGCGGCTGGGCGCATTGCTGGCTACCTGAGCAAGTTCCTTCCTCTCCCCCCTTGGAAGGCCGGGGCTCACTGAGCTCCGCTTGAGGCCTGTGGTCCCTTTGATGTAAGCAGCCCAATGTCATCAGACAGGAAACCTGCACTTGAGCCAAATTACACAAGTGTATGTCCTGGCGCTAACTTTAGTGTGCACCTGGGTTTCAAAAAAGGAAAAACAGAAACCCAAATGCCTTTCTTTTTCTTTTGGGATTCAGCACTAACACCATTTTGTTTAAATTTCATAGGTTTAAGTTTCATCAAAGTAGGATTTGTTTATGTAAAATTACACACCAGATGTTCAGAGCCATGGAAGTTGTGGAGTATTTTATTGCCAATGCGACCCTTGTGGGTTTCACATTATAACCTGAAGCAAGGTTGTTTATGGAAGGTTTCGGCTGCAGACAGCGTAGAAGTGCGGTGACGCGGGCCTGTGGCCTCAACGACAGGTCTACTTTGTATTTTTTTAAAAATATCCCCTTTAAAAATGGATAACTGGAGCTTGTAAAATTAGGAGTTTGGAGAAGTACAAATTTAGTGGCAAGATTTTGCTTTTTGAAATATTTTATGATCTTGCCACCAGCCTGGCATATGAGGTGGGAGGTAAGGTTGAGTGATATGTGAGGTCTGGAGCTGTAAGTTGGGCGAGGATCCTGTGTTAGAGCAGAGATTATCCGTTTCCATGTGCAACACCATCAGCCACAGGGGTGGCTAAGATGCAATGGCTGGGCCCCACCCTGAGTTTCTGGTTCAGGAGCCTGGGTAAGCTGAGAACTTGTATTTCTATCAAGTCCTCAGGAGATGCTGTTGCGACTGGGCCAAGGACCCCACTGAAGCACCCATTCCATTCTGTAGCAACAATTCTCCATGTCGATGCACAACAGACCTCTTGAATCAACAATTCTGGGGAGAGGGTTCACCTGTATCATGGCAGATTGAGGACACAGCCAAATTAAACTGACCAGTGACCGGTGGCCTATAGTCTGGTTTTAAAAGATGAACTGGACCAATCAGCTGTTTCTTTTAAAGCATTTGAAACCCCACCAGTAATCGGAGAGGAAAGACCTGCGGGAGGAGTGAGGTCAGCCCCGTTACTGCAAGTCCCGTGCATGGGCCAGTGCTTCTCAGCTTCACCTGCGAAGAGCTGGAGGGTCTAGCAGACAGGCCCGGGAGCCATTGCCACGCAGAGCGGGGAGGAGAGAGCAGCCTCAGCGAAAACAGATGAAGCCACTCGGAGGCCCACGAGGAGCAGACAACTAGAGCAGTGTCTTCAACGTGAGCAGCAGCCACGTCACCCGGGAGCTTCTGAGAAATGCAGAATCTTGGGCTCAGCATCGAGTCTGCTGAATCACAGACTCTGAAGGTGGGGCCCAGCAAGCTGTGCCCAGCCAGCCCGCAAAGTTATTCTCACGCAGGCTAAACTTTGAGAACCAATGAACTAGAACAGCAATTATCAACCAGGTGCCGTGAGAATTTTTAAAACATGCCATATCTGACTATTTAGTCAGGGCCACTGACCTCTTTTCCCTTAGATTGTCAAATAAAAAAATGACAACCGCCAACATGACAATAGCTGTACAGTGTGAATTTTGTCAGATCGGCAAAAAGTATAACATATCTTTTGGTGTGCCGCAGAATTTTAGTAATTAGTTTATGTGCCATGAGATGGAAAAGTCTGAAAACTGCTGCACTGAACGAGATGCTTGGCCTCCAGAAGCCATCGCCAGACCTAGCATTTATGGAGAGCCCTGCTACTCTTGTGCTTCTTGGATTTTCATTTATATCATATTTCCTTTATATTACCATTTACAGTTTTCAACGAACCCTTTTCTCTGAACGTGGCTTGAGGACTCACTGCTCTGTGTAAACAACTGTTCTAACTTCAAGTCAATAGAACATTTAGCCCAAGAAAGACATGATGGCAAAGACAATGACCATCCGCCTGCCTTAAACAGTTCACATCCCTGTGCTAGTGGTTACCCACCCCCTGCCTGGGCCTTAGACGACTGAGGACATTCCACTGACCTTCAGGCAGATTCTCCACTGGTGGGGACCAAGTTTCACAGTTTCTCCAGGTGGTTTCAATGTGTAGACAAGCCTGAGAATGACACCCTTAGTTCCAGATCAATGAATCTCAGGCTACTGAAAAACCTGCGCTACGATTCTGAAACCACATCAGCAATTTTAAGGTATCATAGAATATTGAAGAGATAAAAGCACCCACAGGAGAGCAATTATTCTGGTCTCACTGTATACAAAGGCAGGGGAGAGTGAGCTGGGCAGTGCCATCTCCCGCTGAGGAAACTGAAGCTTACTGAGGCCTCAGTGCTAGCAAGCAAAAGCCACGATGTCAGCCAGACCTGGAAATACTGGCACTGGAAGCACTCTCAAAATTAATGAGCTCTGATTTGCTGAGATTGAAACTTTGTCATAGTCTACATTTGGCTAACTACTGCTTTGTGTAATCTTCAACTTGTTCCTGAAACATCAGTGGGTTAGAAGGTACATCACAGGGCTTTATTAGATTTAAGTTCAAAAACGTTAAGACAGGGGGGAAGAACACTTCATAGTTGGGGCCATGTAATGCCAACTGCATCCCATCAGTAGCCATACGACAACTAGTTACCTCACATTCATTGAGATGACCTATATTATTGATTGGTTTAATAAATATACATTTCAACATTTTTGAATAATAATTAAATACATATCTATGTATATATATACATAAATATATACATAAGCCTTCCCTTTCTTATACAAAAGGTGACATGCTATAAACATTTTTCTATTTCTTGCTTTTTTGACTTTAGAATATATTCTGCAAATAATTCTGTATTGGTATATGGAAATCACTTCATTTATTTTTATAGCTACATAACACTCCCTTGTGTTTATACCATAGTTTATTCAACTAGCCCCACTGATGGACATGGGAATTTACCATCTTTGGAAATAAAAATAAAGCCACATTTAATAAAATTAAACATTTGTTTTCTTTTATTTTTGCAAATGTACTTTTGGGTTGAATCCTGGAAGCGGGGTTGCTGAATCAAAGAGTGGTGTATATTTAATGCTGTTAGACGTTGCCAGCTTCTCTTCCATGCAGGCTGTAGCATTTTGCATTTTCACTGGTATGTAGGAGAAATAAATATTCCCGCCAAATTTGCCATAAGAATAAGTTGTCAGACTTGTTATTTTTGTTTATACAAGGTAACATCAGTTTCCTTCAAGAAAACATATTTAATGGAAGAGGAAAGAGAGATATAGATGAAAATGGGACTCTAAGAAGGTAGGTAAGCGCCTACTCGTCAATGCAGGAGGTGGGAAGAGAGAGAAGAGAAGGGAAGCGATAGAGATGCCACAGGTACTGAAGATGCCCTTGATCACAGCCTTGGCCGTTTAATACTGTGCCTGTACAAACACTTTGTGCTTTTGTTTCCGACGTGGTTATACAATAACAAAATCATTTTTGCATACCAGTATATTAAAAAAATAATAGACCAAGACAAGTGGCCAATACCTACATTTACACTATACTAAAACTATAAATTTATTTGTTGAATAAAAAGGCTCGTATCTTTATTGTAGTGTTTTGCAAACCTAATAAAATCAACTACTGAGTTAGACTTTCACACTTTCAGATTTGTTTCGAAATACTATATGTGCAGTCCTATATTCTTCTGTGGTATTTCCCAAAGTACAAAGATTTTAGAGCCCAAAGTACGTAAATTGTAAAGGTCACAGGGTCTTCATATTTCTGGTTATTCTCATTAAGTATAGCTACAAGACAAAAATTAACTTTTATTTCCATAGCAGTCAATGGCAGAGGTCAAATTTTCTTATTAAATGAAAAGACTTTCTAAGTAGAAAATAATAATAATATATAGTTCCTGGCACATAGTAAAAAAGTATTAAATGTGGGTTTTCTTTCTTTAATTGTCTAAGAAGTTGTATAGTTAAAATATCAATAAAAAGAACATTTTAGTTGCTTATCCAACTTCGGGTATTATGTAACCATGATGTCAATAGGCTTTATCTGCATCATTAATAGAATTAATAATATTGTTTAAAAATGTTTTAAAGTAAGAAGTTGATGTTGTTGATTAGCAAATAGGTTGATGACCAGCAATAGTGAGCTCAGTGCTCGAGTCAAGGAGCACTAGGGCTGGAGGAGTGAAGGAAGGAAGGAAAACGGAGAAGAAGAGGTAAAGGGAGAAAGGCAGCTTTGGAGTTTAATCCTGCACACGAGACACAGGACTGCGTCTCACTGAAATGAGCGGATGATGCCCAGCACAATTTTGGTGATCAGCGCAGGTTTCTCAATAGCAATGCAACAAACACAACATTTTAAACATAGTAGGAGAAATAATCAAGTTACCTTAAGACCACGTAGCTCCATTTCGCTCGGCCTCCCCTCTTCTAGCTCTAAAACACTGGACATAACACAGCAAACCAGGGAAGAAAGACCCTGGAAGCTGGAAAGAAGACAAAAGGCCTGGGGACCTTCAGACTCGGGGGACAGCGGGCAGCAGGTTGCCCGGTTTCCTTTATTGCTCCCCCGCGGCCTGGACGGGGAGCTGTCGGAGCTGCCAATTGTCACTGACAAGAAATGGCCCAACCAAAGCCTGTTCGCCCAGACGAGGGACAGAGAAGAGGGCGGCCGAACAGCACAGAACCTTCCTGGCCATATTGTCTCTGCCTGTCACCCGTAGAAAGACCACGCCCCAGGCTGTCCAAGCAGAAGATGCTCTGAGTCTCATTCTTAGTGTCGCAGGTCTCGCTGTGAGGGGACCCGCCGGGCCGCAAGAGGACAAGCAGGTGGAGGAGGGAGCCGCTACTCCTGCGATTCCACTCTCAAGCTCCTTTCCTATGACCGTGATTTAAAAGAGAAGAGCACAGCGAGGAGATCCGGGAAGGAGAGCTGAGGGGGAGGTGGCACTGCCAGGACGGCAGCCTGCAGGGCTCCGAAGGCTGCTGGACGTGGGCCTCAGCTCCTTGGTCACCAGCCAGGAGAAGCCACTCGGGCTCTGAGGAAGAAAGGCAGAGAAGCAGGGTTTCTATCAGAAATGCAGAAGGGAGGGTTGTAAGTTAAGGGACAGACAGTGATGACGCAAACAAATGACTTAAAGGGACTGAGTTGGTGAGTTGCTCACACAGGCCAGAGCCTCCAGGACCGTCCCCAGCTACGGTCTGCATTGTCCTTCAAATCCTGGCCGCGTCTGAACGAACCTCAGACCAGCGCCCTGACCGTCACTTCTAGAAAACAAGTCACGTGTTTTCTCAATTTGGGACTTGCCTGGAGAAGGCAAGGCTATTATGCGAGGCAAGGCTTTCGAGCAAAACACAGACGTGCCTCCGGAGGTTTGCAATGATACCGAGGTGATTTGCGGAGCCGTCAGGAGCCGTGGTGCAGGCTGCAAGGGCCTGAAGGGCCCGTGGCCTACGCTGAAGGCCGGGCACACAGCCTGACTTCTGTACACAACTTGCTGACTGTGCCTCATTCTTGGTTGATGCAAGGGTCAAAAAGTCTAATCAAATTTGCGCGGTTCTATTATACACTGAGACAGAGGAGATCCCCTTTGCCGGCGTTTGAAATCCATATGGAAGCACACCATCAGCAAATTCCCTTGTCAGCCGTCTGCTCTCCTCTCCTGCTTTTGCCCCTAAGTGCCATGTAGGTGGTTTTCTTATATTTTAATGTACAGATATAAAGCTGAGGGTTGGGGCATTTATTACTATGTGAAATTATAACCCGCCCTCATCTGCATTCCGAAACCACAAAGGGAGATAAAAAAGCTATGACTGAATAATCCAGATGTTGATGAACAATAAGACCCAGAATGCCCTTCCACCCTTCAGAAACATCCAGTGCCCGACCTACAATCTAGATGAAGACCGTAGGCAGTAATGAGCTCAACAGCAACACTCAATTACAAGGATTCAATTACATGATATGCTCTTAATCAAAATATAGAATATATAAAAAATAAGCTTCACATTTTTCCAGGATCAGAAATCTCTTTAAAAATATAAAAGCTCCAGTCTGTAGCAAATATGCTTGTTTTGTTTATCTTGCCTAATAATTCCCAGTCTAGAGGAGAAGTTAATATCCTTTAAGACCAATATCTTTCTGTGGAAGTGCCTTTCTTCCTTTTTTTTTTTTTTTTTGACCCATCTGGATTGTCAGAAAAGTCTCCTACCTCTGATATTTATACAATATCATGCAAATGTCAAAATCTGAATGTCATCTTCAAAGACCCTTTTATGTCAGGCAACCCCTTTATAGGGAAAAAATAAACAATTTTATGTATGCATGCTTGATGCCAGTCCAATTAATAAAAGCCTTTTTTGCTATGCTTGGCTACAAGCAAGTTTCTCTTTTGAAAATGAACAGAGGGGGAATGAGATAAAAGGTCTGCATTGTTTCCTTGCAAATTTTACAGTTTCATTTTTAATTTGTGTTTGGATGTGAGGATCTTGGTGCAGATGGTGTGATAGTCCACAGTATGTTCTGAGAACCTGAAATGATAACAAAGATATGCAAATGGAGAGGGTGCTTTGGATGAAAGCCAAGATATCCAATTTCACAATAGCTGAAAACAAATTGATGTGCCCAGCAAACTATTCAGAGTAGCACTAGGAAATGTAACAGTGCCAAAACAAATTATATTAATGACCTTAGCAGTTTGTTGAATTCTATTGGCCAGCTTAATGTTGGTTACATTTGTCTGCATTGGCACTTCATTTACTGTGCAAAACAACTTTTCTAAAAAAACAAACCAAAACAAAACCGAAAGAAGAAAAAAATCGATCCTCATCATTGCAAAAATATAATACAACTATTTTTCGCACCTCAGAAATATTTAGTGACATTTACTATAGCAATAAGTAAACAATGCAAACACTTAATATTTAAGGAAAAATGTCAGACGTTTATCATTTTAGGAAAATCATATTTTTTATTGCAAATGAAACAGCAGTCGATAAAAAAGGGTTCAATACATAGTAAAGTTTGCACTGTTTCCTTGGGAAGTTTAGTCAAAATGACTAAACCAAAACGACTTTCAACAATTTTATGTAGATCAAAGGATATTTTAAGTAGATTATTTGTCAAATTCCATGTCTCAGGGCATAAAATGGGTTATTTCAGAAGACAGGAGCAAAGAAAGGAAGTAAATAAAAGAATAGAAGAAAAAATATCCTGTTAAAAAATGGAAACTCATGATTATAAAACCTAATTCATAATGTACTCCATTTAATTATAAGTATATATATAATTATTCACATCATCTTCAGTTTATACTTGAAGTAAGAAAAAAATACTGGATAGTGTTATTTAGAAGTTATTTTTCTACCTTATCTGATTTTGACAACCTGTTTAATATTTGCTAAAATCTAAAGTTCTAGAGTAAAATGTGAGAATATTTAATTTTAAATCCTACTAAAATATAATTCAAGACTGATGGAAGATGCTGACTTACATTAGATGTTTATTAATACAGATACATTCTTAAGGCAAATGTTGAGAGAAAGACAAATACCATATGACCTCACTAATATGCGGAATCTAATAAACAAAATAAACTGAGGAACACAACAGAACCAGAAGCATGAATACATGGAACAGACTGACCTGTGCCTGAAGGGAGGGCTGTGGGGGGTGACTGGATAAAGAAGGTGAAGGGATTAGCTAAAGAACAGATATACAAACCCCAGGGACACAGGCAATAGTTTGGTAAAGGCCAAGGAAGGAGTAGGCAGGGAAGGGTGGAGGTGGGCAAAGGGTTGGGGTAAGGGGTGACTCCTGCAATAATGTCAACACTAATTTTTTTTTAAATAAAAAAATATACATTTTTTTTAAAAGTGTTTATTTTTTCTTGGATAATTAATCTGAACTTTCATTAAAAGTAAGCAAATCAAATATAAACATAATTTGTAGGGGAGGCAGTTAAACTCTTGAAATCAATCACATATTTCTACAAGTAAACTGCAACTCTATTGACTTTCCCATTGTTCATGCTTTTCCAAAATGTTCATATTCAAACCCTAAAAACCTAGAGTTTCTTAAAAATTGTACACTTGTTGCTCAAAAACTAGTTGGCCAAATTCAAAAACCATACAAAATAGGCGAATAGAATCAAGATTATGAAAACATTCTGATTTGTGGCTTATTGTGAGAACGTAAAACGTGAGGTAACATCATCGAAAGCAGGACTCTACATTTCCCATCACTTTTTAATATTTTCCAGTTAAAATATATTTTTAAAAGGATCTCATCCTACTTGAAGAAGGCAGCATATATTCACAATAGGGCAGATGATAATAATAGAAGAGACAGTGTCAGTCAAATGCACATCCCCTAGTGGCTTTGGCCACCAATTTAAATTTTATTAAAAAATTAGAAATCCATTTTTAATTTCAGGATATTATTATTTTTGTTCCAGAATTCTTAGGTTTATGTTGCTATCTTTTTAACTTACGTCTCCAGGTTATTTCTGATTTCAAAAATTTAAAAGGAAAAATGACAGGAAATGAAAACGACTTTTATTCAATAAAGTCAAATTTCAGTACTCCTTTAATGCTAGTTCAAGGTCAACTGGGCCTTGGCAAAATAATGCAAGTTTGGCGACTCCAAGTTCAGTCATGTAAAGAGCAACAGGTTAGGGCATAGCTGTTGTCACGAGGTATAAATAGTAGCAGCACCTATGGGGAATATCTTGCAGCTAGAAGCTGGAAGGTTGGGTATGTGATCAGACGGTAGTGTAGCAAAAAACACCTCTTCTCATCACAAGAGTAGTTCTGCAGAGGAGTACTCTTGAGGTACGTTAGGCAAATATGTATAAAATGAAAATCACTATCTGCAACAAATAACAGCTCTTATTAGCTCTTTAATCTAAGAAACACCAAAATGTAGGGTTTCTGATCAGCCCCAAGTGACCCTTAGTTTAGGGGGGAAAATGCTCTAACCGAAAGATCTTAGAGCTGTCCATCAATTTCCAAGACACACCAAAATCCTGAGCAGTGAGGCAATGCACTCTCTGCCTTCATGCATAATACATACCAAATAGGTGAAGTAGTATGTAAAGTGAATTTTAATTGGCTATAATTGTCATTTCATTTAGTAAAGTATTGTCTGGAGACCAGGATATCAATTAGCACTCTATGGACTCCCTTCCTTATGAAAATATGCGTATGGAGAGACTGTGTGCTCAAGCAGTAGATATGCTTTAATTAAGAAAATAGACAGTAAATTAAAGACTTTTAAAGCATCAATTAATTGCCATATAGGTGGGTTTTGATTATCAACTTAGTAAAGTCAAAATCATTGTATGTGCTTCAAATGAACTATGAAAACATGTTTTGCCTATATTTTTTAACTCAAGGCATTCACTTGGTATGCCCTAAAAAAAAATTTCAACATTAAAAAAAACCCACACCAGAGATGTCTGAAATAGTAAAATTTTTTCTCCTTTAATTTTAAGCTTCGGTATGTATGCATTTCATGAAAACATAAGAAGACAGTATGAAGTCGAAAGTCTCCCATAAAGATCTCTTTCATATGTCCTTCATTTCCTCAGAATTAATGGACGGCCAGGCAGCAATAAGGTAGAAAGAACGATGATTGATGTATTTCGTTTTATTATTAAATTGTTTGTAACCACGGCGGTCCTTTCCATGGGGATGAAGAGGGACCTGTCCCTTTTTAACCACTTGCTCTGAATGACTTTTATACCCACTATCAGGGAGAAGAGAGAATGAATGTCACCTCTCTTCCCTTCCTCCCCCTGCTGATGTCTACTCCCCCCAGTGATTGACAGCTACTAATAACCTTCCTGCCCTAAGTGCCATGGAGACACTTTATTAGGACAAACAGCCAAGGAAATCTAGGAATGGAGCCAAGTCTGCAGTGAGTTATTATCGGGCTTGTATTTATCTCAGCTTTGTAATTTTTTCCAGTGATATGCAAATCCTGAAATAGATCTTCCGCTGCTGAAGGACAGGTCCCTCTGTTAATTGATCCACTGAGACTCGCTCTCCCCTCTCTGAGCTCTCAGCCGGGGAAACGCGCTACATGAAAGCGGCTGCAGCCGAGCGCAGGGCTCAGCAGCCCTCCAGCCGCCCCGCCGCAGGACTTCCACGCCGAGGATGCATCTGTGCCTCAGCAAAACACGCTCCCCTCTCCTTAGTACCTGCCCAGCCGATCAGGCTGGCTTGTTTATTTGTTTATTAGTTTTGCATAAAATACTCTTTCAAATTATAACCCAATGTGATTTCAGATGGGATTTGTGCTTTCTGCGGAGATGCGCAGGGCTCATATATATTGTAAATGTATTAAAACTAATTCAGGGAGAATCAACATTTACTTTTTCAGGTGGAAGGAAAAATGGTAGAAAAGACCAAGAAGTAGAGAAAGCTGTTTTCCTCAGAGCAGCTTCTTTGGAGAGTAAAAAAGCAGGTGCAGCCCCCCCCACCACCCCCATTCATTCTCAGAACAGTTGGCATTTGTTATTTCAGAACCATTCCGTGTGTGTGCGTGTGTGTGTGTGTGTGTGTGTGTCTACATGCACATCTCAAGAAGTTTACCAATAGGACATTAGAGATGACAATAACAATAATTCGTCTATATTGCCTTTACACTGCCTTGACAGCTTACTTGGTCCTTAAAATGCATACAGGGCATGTAACAGCAGCACTGGAACAAAGATAAATAAAATTATGGACTGAAAATCTAAGTGGTGGCTGGTGTTCTGCAAGGAGTCTATGCTATAAAGAAGATGACATAGAATCAGACTGGATTTTGAGACCGGCCCAATGTTCTCCTTTGCGGTATAAGATAAAAGTGTATGCGGAATTGCTCCATAAAGTATCATTCCCAGATAAAATATAAAAGCAATACAAATTAACCAATATCATTATACTTTATAGCATAGTAATTTTTCCTGAAGTGTGGTCCGATAAGTTTGGGGAATAGGCTACCTGGTCGGAGAGTCACAGGGCACATGAGCATATTAAATGCTTGAAGAAGTCCATCGACAGCTACACTGTTCAAGCCATGATATCCAAAAACAATGTGTGCATGGAACACTTTGATCCAGTATTATATATTATCCCCTTAGATCAATAGAGAACATATCCTATAAATTTAGCACTTTAATATCTAGAAATTTTTATTAACACAGGAAGCTGTAACAGGTTCCTGATATGCAATTGCTTATTTGTACACTGTCTTTCCTGCCACACGGAGGCCACAGGCAAGCTAAAAACATCCAAGGAGGCTTCACACATGTGAGTTCGGAGCATGTCTTCAGGCTCCGCACCCCACTCTCTGTCTCTCCAGCTGCCAGTCCCCAGAGCAGCCTTTCCCGAGGGTGCCGGGGCTGATTTTGTCCCTCAGGGAATATCTGATATTTGACAACATCTGAATTCATTTTTGGTGTCACAGGGCGGTAGGGGGGTGTATAGGGGGGCGACTGGCATCTGGTGTATAAAGATCAGGGACTTGCTCACATCCCACGATGCCTGGGAGAAACCCCAGAGCAAAGGCCCAAGAGTCGCCTGCACTGAGATTGAGAAGCTGGCCCCAGAGACTCAGCTGCGTCTGCTCTGGACAAGAAGCGTTTTCTGCCCTGTGTCTTTGGAGGGTGTCTGCTCGCTGCGGCCCCTTCCAAGCCCTGCCTCCTTGGCTGTGCTCAGGCCCAGCCTGGTCCCCAGCCTCTGGTTTGTATATTAGATTAGACTGTGCCTGACACAGGATCTTTTCTCAGTAAAAAACGTGCGTTTCTCTGTGGAGTTTAGAACTTAGATTTCTTATTTCCAATCATAATTTATGTTTCAATATTGGCTAAAGGCATCTGTTTTACAACATTTTTTCTCTTAGATTTATAGAAACCCCTAGTGAATCCCAACTGTACTCACAGCAAAATGGTATCTCTCCATATAGAATTCACTCAACACCGGGAAGGAATGCTGGTCACGGTGCACACTCCCACTCGAGGAGGTGCTGGGCAGGCCAGGGAAGTCCTCCCACCTCACTCACCAGCCTCCCTTCCCTCCTCCAGCCTTCACTATTACTGCTTGTAATAAGGCTTAGTCTGCTGTAACCTGACTGTCATATTCCTGAGAGATTGCTAGTTATCAAAGAGCCTTTTGATTAGAGTTATTTTCAGACATTCTCTAACTTTATTTAAAAATAAATTTAAAAAGTGTTTTGATGGTTATAAGTCTATTCCTTTAATAACCAAATGTCATTTGGGAATACGTGATGTTTGACATGTAGTTTTTTTTATGTATATGAGGAATATTATATTTTCCTGAAACTATTTTGTGCATCAGTAGCAGGAATTGTTTTCCCACATTCTCCTGTCTTGTGACGTCCATTGGTACAAAAAGAGAAATTATAACCACCTAAATTAAACAGCAGTAAGAGTCAGGGGGACTGTTTTCAGATTTCTTCTAGCTCCCAAAATGAATTAACTAATAAGGCCCACACTGTGCAAATTTATATTCTAATCCACTGACCAACTAGTACAGAGTTTGCTTAAAGAAAATGTGAACCGAAGCAGTGCCCCTACATGACGTAAAAATGCAAAGACAAATAATCTGGTCCAGGTCCCCTGGAATTTCATAAACACACACTTTCAACATTTTGTAAGCAATATAACAAATTCCACATAACTATCTAATATTCTGTTGCTAGTCTCAAAATGGTAAATGGAACTTTAGCTAGCCAGGCAGAAAGGAAGTGACATTTCAGTGCTCAAAACTAAATATCCTAAACTTAGTTGTTGTTCAGTAAATTCTACAGATGCTCATTGAACTTCGAGATGTCCCAAGAGGTACAACATACTTAATGTTCAGCAACAGCATCACTATATTCATTGCCTTAAAACAGATCACCCTCTTGAGTTGAGTTGATTGAATCCCCGCTGGAGCATTACGAAGGCCTGTTAGAGAGAAATTATCTAACCTATCCTTGGGATAAAAAAAAAATGGAATTGAAATTGTGATCCAGCTCAGAGGGATTTTTAAACATAGAGTATAAACATACTTCCTGAGAAAGGTGCCTAGTGTCATATGGGCACAACCAAATATGCAAACAGTCATGAGACTTTATAGTGACAGCTAGAGGTAAGTGTAAATGCCATCATCTTTAATCTAGAACCCTCCAAAGTCCACAGAGAATAAGTTCAACCGAGCTGCCCACCCAGCATAACCTGCAATGAACTGAGCACACAACTAAAGTGAGAGGAAATCTCCCGCGTCTTATACTCAGTAGAAAGCATGACTGGCTGTATTTGGACCCATCATCTACTCCTGTGTCCTGGTGTTTGCAAATGACGATGTGGTTTCAATGGATGGTTTGCAATCGCCGTTTCTCTACTCCCCAGCACGCCATAAAGATTATTTATACGGAGAAGAGACAAACCGGGGCCTAGCACCTCGGTTCCTCACAGCAGCACGTGTCCCTTCCACTAACCATGCGTTTCTCCGCCCAGAGGGAGCAGCCTCGAGGCTTCTCAAGTTTCTGTAAAACAGAAGGAAAAGGCGGAGTGGGAGACAAGCTCTCATCTGAGAGGGAGCCTCACTGCTACCTGAGGAGTGGCGAGGAAGCAGTTGGGGTTTTCCCTTTAGTCGGAAGCCAAGTGACTTAAGCTTGGCTTTGGGGGGGGGGGGTGTTCAGTGGGCGAGCTGGGGTGGGGTGGGAAAGCCTTGCTGAAGCCCTTACGCATTATTGAAGGCCCCATCCGTGTCCCTTACACATTATTGAAGGGCCCATCCGTGTCCGTCACGCATTATTGAAGGCCCCACCTGTGTCCCTTACGCATTATTGAAGGCCCCATCCGTGTCCCTGTCTGTCGGTGGGAGAATGGACAGAAAGTAGAGGGGAAGGCAAGCCTGCCATTTGAGACAATATGCATGAACCCGAAGGACATGATCCTGACCCAAATGAGCCAGACACAGAAAAAAAGACTGTGTGATCTCACTACACATGGAATCTTAAAAACCTGAATTCATGGAAGCAGAGAGCAGAACGGTGGCTGCGGGGTGGGGCGGGGGAGGGGGAGATGCTGGCAAAGGGCGCGCATTTTCAGGCACAGCATGCGTAGGTGCGGGGTATCTAGTGCACAGCATGCGGCGGTGACTAAAGTCACTAATACCGTATGGTCTACCTGAAATTTGTTGAGGGTCAACCTTACGTATTCTCAAAACATGCGCACACAGACAAACCATGTGAGGTAATGCATGTTTGTGCTAATCATTTCATAATTCCTATGTACAATTTAAATGTATATAATTTTTATTTTTCAATTATACCTCAATAAAGCTGAAAAAGTGGGATAAAATATATTTCGAGAAAGTGATAATTTCATGATTTTGGAAACTATAAATAACGGAGTATTATTTAAGAAAAAATGCATTGCTGAGATGTTTTAAATTGATGAAAACATAAGAAATAGGAAGTTACCCATCAGACCACCCTAACTCAACATCACACTGAGGAACAAAAAACATATTGGCAACTGGGTCAAGTTTTTGCTACTTTGTTCATTCTGACAAGGGGATAAGTTGAATGGAGCAGCTTCTCAGTCAGATAGCACCTAGAACTTGAAACTATAGAATGAGTAGAAAAAATCCTCAAAGATGGCTTCATGAAGATATGAGTCAAAAAAGAATTATTACCCAAGTCAGTTTTTAGAAGGTTCTAAGAGTGCAAAATATAAGAGTTCTGGCCTTGAACTAGACCCTACTAATTTGCAAACTAATCTAACAAAAAGTAATCTTCTGTCCTAATGCTGCAATGTGCAGCTATAGTTTTATTCCTGTACTCATTTAATTTGCATAATAATAGTTTCATAACTTTTATAATATATGTATTATATACATGCACGTGCATATGAACTATGTATATGTGCAAGTGTGTAACTTATATATCTACACGTGTGAACATAAACACATATATGTACAAAGATATACAAACATTATACACATACACATATATAGTATATGTATACAGATATACATACATTATACATATACACATATATAGTACATATACACAGATGTATATACATTACACATATACACATATATAACATTTTTAGTAGATATATTTCTAGACATATTTTTCCTGAAACTAAACACTTATAGTAATATGTGAATCCAGTTTTTAATATTTATAGAAAATATGATTATTTTAAAATATGATTATCAGTATTACTAAAATACTGATCCAGATCAGTTTCTCATTGAACTTCACAAGAAGGTTGTTTGTAGTGTCATCAGCAGTTTTGTTTTTTTCAGAAAAGAAGCATATCCTGTGAGTTGGAACTTCTTTCTTTGAGCAAAGAGGACTCCCTGGTGTACACCTGTGTGTGCAGGGAGCGGCTGGAAGAGGAAAGGGCATGGTTGCCAATGGGAGGCTGAACTAAGCAATGTTAATACTGAGTAAGTCACGGAAAAGCAAAGCAATGCAAGAGAAGGACTGGTTTCCACAGACCTGGAGAGGAGCCTGCAGCATTCCCAAACCAAAAGGTGCCAGCAGAGCCGAGGCTTGTCTAATAAGCAGCCAGGATTCTGAGCTCCAGGGGCTGAGGTGAAACCCAAGTACCTCCAGATTAGCAGAAAGGGAGGCGAGTAGAGCTGGACTTCTAGAATATTGGCTTTTGTCAATAAAACTATTTTGTGAGTGTACCTCCAAATAAGCACATTTACTTTTTTAATTATATGAATGTACTACTGTTATCTACTGTATGCTTTTAAAACTTCCAACACCCCAAATATGAAAGAATGAGGTAGATTGTCACAAAGAATCTCGCAAAGTGAAAAGGCTCATTACTGTTATGATGGACATATACCATGGGTGCCACCTTAGCATACGGATCAAAGCAGCAGACAGTGTGCCAAGTGTGGGCAGGGAAGTGGGGGGATTGGAGCACTCAGACGTCGCCCGTGGGAATGTCAAATGGTGAAACCACTTAGTACTACAGTTTGCCAGTTTCTCAAAAACTTAAACATGGGGTTATAGGAACCAGAAATTCTACTCTTAAATATAGACCCCAAATAATGGAAAACAAATGTCCACACAAAAATTTATATCAGAATGTTCACAGCAATATTTCATAATAGCCACAAATGAAAGCCAAGCCATCTAAAGGCTCCTCAGCTGATGAATGGATGCATAATACATGACACGTCTACGAAATGGGATATTATTCAGCTATCAAAAGGAAAGAAATACTGACGCCTGCTACAACGTGGATGAACCTTGAAAACACTTCTCTAAGTGGAAAAAACCAGACACAAAAGGCTACATATTGTATGATTTCACAGCTATATAATGTTTAGACAGGGCAAATTTATGGAGACAGCAGGTAGATTAGTCATTGCCAAGGGCTCAGGGAGTGAGAAGTAACTGTGATTGTGAATGAACGGGGTTTATTTTTGAGGCAATTAAAATGTTCTGGAATTACAGCGTAGGGAATATAGTCAATAATACTGTAATAATTATGTATGGTGCTGGCGAGTCCTTGAAATATTGGGGGATCTCTTTGTAAAGCGTACTGATTGTCTAACCACACTGCTGTACACCTGGAGCTAATATAAAATAATATTGAATATAAACTGTAATTGAAAATTTTAAAAAAATTGAATAAAATGCCCTAGCCAGTTTTGCTCAGTGGTTAGAGCATTGACAGGTCCAGGGTTTGATTCCGGCCAGAGGAGTGGACCTGGGTTGCAGGCTCGATCCCTGGCCCCAGTTGGGGCACAAGAGGCAACCTATTGACGTATCTCTCTCACATTGGTGTTTCTCTCTCCCCCTCTCTCCCTTCCACCCTCTCTGAGAAATCGAAAGAAAAACTATCCTCAGGTGAGGATTAAAAAAAAATTAAATAAAATGAATAAAATTGTGAGTCAAAAGGAAAAACATGAATAGATGGGGAGATCATTTTAAAAATAAAATATTCTAAATTTAAGTAGTAAATATGATTGTGCAATTTTGTGAATCTACTGAAAGTCACTGAACAATAGTCTTCAAAAGGGTAAATTTTATGGTATGTAAGTTATAAAGTTATACTCTAATAAAAATTAAGGGCCATTCTGTGAAACAGCTGCTCTAACCTCTTAAAAATAGTCTATATCGTAAAAGACAAAAAATACTGGCAAAGTGTTCTAGGTTAAAAAGTATATAAAGGCAACGCATGATCTTCAATTAATCCTGTATAAAATTTTAAAAATAGTTAAGACTTCACTGTGACAAAGGCGCTGTGTATCGGATACAAGCATTGTCTCGAAGGTGTGAGTTTCGATTTTCCTGAGCATAACCCTGGCACTGTGGTCGCGTGGGAAAGTGCCCCGTGCTTTGGAGAGGATGGCATATTTAGGGTATTGGTGTCTGATGCCTGCAACTCTCAAATGATTCAACAACAATAAACTTAAAAATTACATATGCAGGGAAGGGACATGTAGTAAGATGCTAGCTTTGGGGGAATTAGGCAGAGGTATATGGGTGTTCATTTTACTATCTTTACTACTTTCCTGCTGTAGGTTTTAAACTTTTCAAAATAAAGTGTTGTGAAAATAACTGAAATGGCAGAGTAAAAATCAATGTAAATCGCTATTTTAATATTTTTCACTATGCCCCACTGCATCCCCTGTCGGCCACAGATGGAGTGAGTGGCCAGGCCGAGAACAACGTTCTCAGTTTCTAGGGGCTGATGGGTCCTGTGTTCAACCTGCCTGCAAAGTTCTTAAAACTTTAAAAGTTTTAATATACATTTCAGCCTATTTAATAAACACTTAATATACCTTCAAATAAAAGCTCTCGGTCTCTCTGTTTGCTTACCATCCCTCTCGGGATTTGGTAAGTAAGAGCACTTTGGGGAAAGAACAAACTGAGGCTTCCACGTTGGAGCAGGAGCCTGCAGGCACCACTGAGCGCAGCTCCCAAGCTCCGAGAGGCCGCAGAGAGCAGGGGAAGCTGGGCATGTTCTCGGCTGAACCCTGGATTGTTCTTTGCTGGAAAGGACTGGCTGTGCTCCCAATTCTCCCGGCGTGATGTGCGGGCCTTCCTCCGGCTTCGTGCAGCAGCGAGCACTGCGTTTGCACGGCCTCCCCTCTGCCGTCCCCTCGAACAGCGGCCTGAGCATAAAAGCCACGTGGGCCTGTGCTCAGTGCCTGCCTCTCGCGCCTGCAGATCTACCTCTCCCCCCCTAATAACAAAGCACCGAGTACTGAGGAACATTCTGGCAGGAAAATAACCACCTTCCCCACTCACGGAGAATGAGGCAGAGCCTCTTACACCGTTTCTCACTCGTTTTCTTCTAACCTCTCTCTGTTTCCGATGCTCAATAGTGTTTTTTTCCTCTTGTGTGACTGTGTGTTTTTGCATTAAAACGGGAGGGAACACTATGCATTTTATTTTATGTGTTACTTTATATGAGAAGTAAGAAATTCTTTTCACTTGCTAGGGCCAAAAAATCTTTGGGCCTAGAAAAACCGCTGCGATCCAACTGTTCTGCCACCATGTCACCAGGGCACACTCGACCCAGAGAGTACAGAGGGGGAGCTGAATGCTGATCGCTGTGAGGAAGGTTCGGGTCCCACTGAGCACCGCTCACCCGAAGGGGCCTTGCTGGCCTGTGCTGAAGACTTCGCTCTGAGTCCCAAGTCCATAGGGAAAATCAGTCAGAACTGTTCTTAAGCCATCAAAAATAAAATGCAACACATTACGGCTACCAGACCATAGACTTCTTCATTGGCAAGAGAAAAATAATAATAATCTTGAAGAATGCTGACCTTTTCAATAGATGTGACTAAAGCACAGAGGGTTACATTTTGCTTGAAATATGTTTAAGCCGTTGGGTTTAAGCCTCTTGTCTACACTGCTGTTCCTCCCGGGGCCGAGTCTGTCTTCCCACACGCACGCCCTCAGTTTCCTCCCCCTCCTCCGTCCAGACTCACGGCAACACCTTCAGTACTTGAGAGCGTAGCCTTTGCAGCAACTGTGGCCCTGGGAAGGACACACTTGACAGGGAATGACATTCCATGGGCCAGCATGTGGTGGCCACTACTCCAGTCACTCTCCCAGTATTTCAAAGTTGTATATAAATCAAGAAGGTAACCAAACTGATTTTTAAAGCCCCTCCCCTTATTTTTAGGGGGAAGTTGTTTTGCCTTAGACTTTAAGAAAAGCTCTCTATTTTGTGTGGATTTTTTAACTGAAGCTAAGTGCCCACTCACACTGTTTATGCCACTTCCATTCCTATGGAAAATGCCAGCATCGTTAATGTAATTAAACTTTACAAATTATCTGTATTTAATCTATTGTTTGAATGTTAATAATTAGATTATTTACCTATTATTTTAACTAACTCCCACTCCTAGACATCCTGACTTCCCTGTTTTATGTGACCCGGGCATTAAGGTATTTTATAAAGTCCCACCAGGTAATTTTAAACTTTAGCAAAATTTGGCGATTAGAAAATAGCAGTGTCTTAATATTATATTTCATGATTTTGCTTGCTGTTATTATGAAGAAATACACTGCAACATTTAAGGACTGAAAGCACTGTGTCCACCTGTATTATATGTAATGCCTGAGTATATGTACCATAAGGTGGACGGAGACCCATAAAGCAAGTGGAATAAACTATAATCCGTTGTTGAATCTGGATGGGAGATATATAAGAGTCTCCAGTGCAACTCTAAAACATGCTCTCAAAATTTAAAATTATATCAAAATAAAGGATACCAGCACTGCCGACTCAGGGGTTGGGCATCGACCTAGGATCCAGGAGATTGGGGTTCGATTCCCAGTCAGGGCACAAGCCTGGTTTCAGGCTCAATCCCCAGCAAGGGGCGTGCAGGAGGCAGCCGATCAATGACTCTCATCATTGATGCTTTTAGCTCTCTCTCTCCCCCTCCCTTCCTCTCTCTGAAATCAATAAAGACATATTTAAAAAGATTAAAAAAAGAATAAAGAATACCAATAGTAATCTGGTCTCACTTCCTCAGAGAATATTGAACACGCCTTGAATTTTCCTTTCACTGCTCAGCAATATCTTTTTCCCCCTCTTTTTCTCCCACATTTTTTGTGTTATTATAAACAAGATTATACTTGCTTTGGTAGATCAAAGTCACGAGGATGTAAAGTGCAGTCGATAATACTGTAATACCTAAGGTGCAGGTGGGAACGAGACTTAGTGGGGCGACCCCTTTGTAAGGTATATAACTGTCTAATCATTATGGTGTACCCCTGAAACTGAGATAGTATTGTAAGTCAACTGTGATTGGAGATAAACTAAATATGGATATGTAATTTACCGAGATACCATGGACACATAGGGCTTTGTGGAAAAATCATACCTCTGTCAAATCCTACATTTAATAGCACTTAACAGTTTTCAAGGACATTTCAGACAAATTATTTCATTTGGCTCCTTCAAAAACCTGGAGAAACTCTTATGGTAAGAATGATAATGGCCATTTTACAGATGAGAAAGCTGAAAGTCACAGGGGATAATTACTGTCTATGTCCCCCGAGCCGGGGTCCTGAAGGAGCTGGCAGGGGCTCCACACTGCGAGGCGGGGCTCCCTGGAGAAGGCCACTCATTAGTATCTCACAGGTCACCGCACCCCTTTCCCACGGCTGCCAGAACAACCCCTGCACATTTAGCGATGTCAGGCAGCACATCTATATCTTTAATTCTGGAGGGCAGGAGCTCACAGTGGGTCTGCAGGGCTGTGGTCCCTCTGGAAGCTACAAAGGAGAAACTATTTTCTTTCCTTTTCCAGCTTAAAGGCCGCCTGCATCCCTTAGCTCATGGCCTTTCCTCCACCTTAAAGTTGGCACTGTAACGTCCTCTCTCTGACCTCTAATAGGGACCCTTGTGACTACATGGGGCCCATTTTTATAATCCAGGATAACCTTTCATCTCAAGATGCTTAACTTGATCACATCTGCCCAGTCGATTTCTCTACCTAAGGTAACATACTCATGGGTCTAGGGATTAAGACACTGAAATGTTTAGGGAACCCTTAGTCAGGCTATCATCTTTGAAAGCATCTGTACACCTAAAATGTGCAACTAGCTTTTTAGTGTTTCTCATTTATTTTATAATTAATGGATATTTTAAGAAAATTTATTTTATTAGAAAGAGAATACAAAAAATTAGAAAAATAAAAAAGATGAGCCAGATAATGCAGAAGCAGAATAAAAGTTTAAATAAACTTCTCTATAATTAGTGTTTTTATAAAAATCATAATATCTAGGTGGGATTTTTGTCCAATAGGAATGGTTTGCTATGAAAAATAACATGAAAAGCACATCTAAATCAAAACTATAAAAACAGAAAGGAAAATTTAAAAGAAAGATTGGAACATTAATTTGAAAGTATCTCTGAAAATGGAAACAATTTTTTTAAAATTTTGAATAGAAGAGAAAAATCTAATAAAATTAGGAAGTAATTAATTTGGTCCAACATCTGACTAAAAGAAATTTTGGAAAATGAAGTAGACGTAATTACTCCCTTACAAATTCAGGAATAATTTTTCTTACTAAAAGCTATGAACTCCAGAAACGGAGACTATGTTTGAGACTCTAGATTTAAAATGGTCAGGGCAGAAATCAACCACACTAATAAATTTCAGAACACAGGGCATGAAACTAATATTTCAAATGAAGGATCGAACAGCTCATACAGAAATGACTGAAATCAAACTGGCTTTAGATTCCTCAAGCATTAATGTATGCTTTAGAGAAAAGTAAAAAACTACCTTTAAATTTTTAAGAAAAGAAGTCTTTTGCCCTAGAATTTTATACCCAGATAAAAAGATATTCAAGTGTATTTCAGATATGCAAAGGCTAAAATAATGTGATCTCCCACATTTCTTTTCCTAGCAAACTACTACAGTGTGTTATTTGGCAACGAAGAGAACATCAACCCAGTTGCAGAAGGAAAACCAGAGTGGCGCCAGCTCGACTGTCCTTGCCATGGAGGGAGCTGCAGGACACACACGCCCAAGCTTTCTTGCCATGAGGCAGGGAGACTGACTCTCCAGATAGGTCATTGGCTTGATTATGAATTCTCTCTTGGCTTCTCTCCCTTCCTGTGTCACTTCACTAATTCTCTACCAATGTTTCCTGAAATATCCTCTTGGTAGAGCTACTCACACTTGCATGGCTCAGATTCAGCCTCTGGGAGAGCCCAAACCATAGTAGTGAAGGCTCAAGAAAATTAGCCTAAGCCTGGCCGGGTGTGGCTCAGCAGTTGAGCATGACCAGGATCCAGGAGATGGCAGTTCAGTCCCCGGTCAGGTCACATGCCTGGGTTCAGGCTGGATCCCCAGTGGGGGGCATGCAGGACTCATTATTGATGTTTCTATCTCTCTCTCCCCTCTCCCTTCCTCTCTCTGAAATCAATATAGATACATTTTTTTAAAAAAAGAAAATTAGCTTAATTAAGTGGTATAGAAACAATTAAAAAATTAAACTCTACAGTACACCATCAAATATTTTTGTGTAGGCATCTGTTTGTTCACTTCTCTTACATGGTGCCATGCGGATGGTTTACTGCCCAAGAATCAACAGTGAGGACGTATTAGAACTGCTTTCTAAAATGCTTTTAAAAATCACACGGTAGTCTCTTCGGTTTATTTTCTTCATTTTTCAAAGCTAATGACCAATTTGCTTTGTTGCACTTTGTGTCTTCCTGCGAAAAGTAAAATACGATTGTTAGTATTTACTGACCAGCGAGGGCATTGTTGACAGGCTCGCAACTGCCGGGAGAACTGGAGAAAGAAATTGAAATGATTTCATTGACGCCGACTTGCAAGGGGTAACGTTTCCACCCGCTAACCTGGGAACAAGGGGATCTGCCAAACGGGAGGCGCTTTCAGACGAGACGCGAGAATAATGCTCGTCAGTTTTCCTCGGCGCACAAAGTGAGAGTGAAAGGTTTAGATCCTTAAAGAAAAGAGAAGAGCTTTTCAAAGCCCGGGCGACACCGCAGGTGACAGGGACCCCACTGCCTGAGGGCACTTGCATGGGCCTCGGCAGCCTTCCCCGCACATGCTGGTGAAAGGGTGGTTTTATCCTCGGGCAAAGCTGCGGATTCAGTGGAAACCCCTTTCTGACATCAGCTGGCATGTCACAGTGCCACGCACTGTCTTCTCGCCGAGCTCATAATGAGTCTTCCTCGCTGCGACTACCTGAGCCCCAAAATGCACATTAAAGGAGTCTGTCAATTAACATTTGAATCAAAATGTGACCTCCGTTCCTGCTGACACCGATGCGCGGAGACAGTCCTGCAGAGTCCAAATGTCTACCCACATATTTTAACACGCTATTTATTACTGAGAAGGTATAATATTCAATTAAGAGGAGGTGGTTCCTCGGAGCCCACAAAAAGGTGGATTCTGTTTATTACAATTAGTTAGGTGGTGGCACTTAAGAAATTGGCAGTTTCCTTGTAGTTCTGCTCATATCACTTAGTCAAGAGATTCAAATAACGTAGGCTTCAGTCCCCTGGCTTTATCCCTGAGAGGCCAAATGACCTTGGCTGAATCTTGCTCCCTTCCTCTGCCCATTGCCCCACCATAAAAAAGTGTCCTTTTTTAATAAAAAGAGGAAGTTTGACTGCATGACCTCAAAGGCCACTTCCAACTCCCAGTCACTGTCCTCTCTCTTTTCTTGTCAGTGTCTCACTTTCTGATGGCCCTTATGAAAAAACAAAGCAAAACAAGGATGAAAGGTAAATAAGAATAGCAAAAATAACAAAAGCAAAGCTGAACATAAAGGCCTGTGTGGTTTTCCACTATTTTCCCTCTTTCATTTAGGTGGAGCTGTGTATCTACAGATTTTCCTCTCTCTGTGAGCCTGGGAGAGGCTCAGCCTTAAGGCACAGGTGGGAAAGCCGCTGGGGCAGGATTCCCGCTTCCTGCTTCTGCACATAAAGAGCCTGGGATTTTCTTCTTGTTTTTACAGCAGGTTGGTTCAGCATTCAAAACCCTGTCACTACAATCACCATACCAACAAGTTAAAGAAGAATTATCACATCAATTAATGAGAAATATCATTTGACACAATCCAATGCCCATTCCTGGGGGAAAAACAACTCTTCAGCAAACTGGAAATAAAAGGAAATATACTGAACTTGAGAATATTTTATGGTTAATATAATTCTTAATATTGAGAAACTGATGCTTTTCTGATAAAATCAGGAACAAGACAGTAATACTCTTTCTCAACCCTATATGTCATATTATTTTAACTACTGTAATGAGACAATTCAAAGGCATAAAAAGTACAAAGATTGAGACAGAAGGAATAAGACAGTTTTTCTTCACAGATGACTTGATTGTCTATGTAGAATATCTAAAGAATCGACAAAATAACCTCCAGGACTGATATGAGTGTACCAAGGAAGTGGAATACAAGGTTAATATTAAAAACTCAATTGCTTTCTTATTTACAAGCAATAAATTAGAACTTGAAATTTTAAAAATACCACTTACAATAGTACCAAACGAATGATATATATTAGGTATAAAACTAACAAAATATGTCAAGAAACTAAATGCAGAAAACTATAAAACTTTTATGAAAGAAATTAAAGAGATCTAAATAAATGGGGAAATTCCAGCAAGCTATTTAGTATCAATTAACTGACTCAAAAGTTATATAAATAATCATGTACTTTACAGAGTGGTCACTGATTATCTAACCACTAGGCTGTATATCTGAAACTAGTACCAAATAATATTGAATGTAAACTGCAATTGGAAAAAAAATTGAAAAGGCAAGTCGGTGATAAAATGTTCAAATATACAAAAGTACAACAAAAGACTTGTATCCAGAATAGTAAAGAATTCTTGCAAATTAAAAAAAAGTTGTGTTTTTTTTTTAAGTTTCTTTATCTTTATTGTTGAAAATATTACAGATGTCCCCTTTTTACCCTAACTGATCCCTTCCACCCCCAGGCCTTCCCCACACCAGTGTCTGTGTCCATGGGTTATGCTTATAAACACACAAGTTCTTTGGTTAATCTCTCCCCACCCACTCCCCCTCCTCACCTTCCTTCTGAGATCCCTCAGTCTGTTCCATGCTTCTATGTCTCTGGATCCATTTTGTTCATCAGTTTATTTTGTTTATTATATTCCACATATAAATGAGATCATGTGGTACTTGTCTTTCTCTGACTGGCTTATTTCACTTAGAAAAAAAAAAAAAAGTTTATATGGAAAGGGCAGAGACCTAGAATATCCAATAATATACTAAACAAGAAGAGTAAAGTTGAAGGAATCATATTATCCAATTTTGAGACTCACTGTAAAGCTATGGTAATCAAGACAACATGGTGTTGGTAACAAATTAGACATACAGATCAATCTAAGAGGAAAAAGGAACCAGATATAAACCCACACAAATATAGTCAACTAATTGTTGACAAAAGAATGAAGGTTATTCAAAGGAAAAAGAGTACTATTTTCAATAAATGATGCTGGAAAAATTGGTTATCTATATGCAAAAAAAAAATCTAAACACAAACTTTTCACCTTATACAAAAATTGAGTAGATGTAGATCACAGGTGTAACTAAAAATTAAAAATTATAAAAATTATTTTAAAAGCATAGAAGAAAATGGTGATCTTCACATCAGTGATGTATATTTAGATAAAATAACCAAAACATGGTCCATGAATTAAAAAATTGATAAATTGAAATTTATTAAAATTCCAAACTTAGATTAAGGAAATGAAGACAACAACAACAACAAAAACAAGGAAAAGACCAAAAAAAAAAAAAAAAAAAAACAAAAGAAAAGAACAAGCCACAGACTGGGAGAAATTATTTGCAGAATACATAGTCTATAAAAGCTTTGTATCCACCCATACAAAAAACTCTTAAAACTCAACAATAAAAAAATGAATAAGCCAGTTTCCAACTAATGAAATTGAAGCAATAATCACAAAGCTCCCAACAAATAAAAGTCTTGGATGGGATGGCTCCACAGTGAATTTTACCAAACATTCTAAGAAGTACTAACAACCACCTTTCTCAATCTATTCCAAAAAATTTAAGAGGTGGGAAGACTCCCTGGTTCATTTTATGAGGCCAGCATGATCCTAATTCTAAACCAAATAAAGACACTACAAATAAAGAAAATTACAGGCCAATATCCCTGATGAACATAGATGCTAAAATCCTCAACAACATATTATCAAACTGGATCCACCAATACATTCGAAAGATCATACACCAGGATCAAGTAGGATTTTTCCAGGTTTGCAAGGTTGGTACAATATCTGCAAATCAATGAACATGATACATCACATAAACAAATTGAAGGAGAAAAAACACATGATCATATCAATAGGTACAGAAAAAGCATTTGACAAAATCCAGAAACCATTTCTGATAAAAACTCTTAGCAAAGTGGGAATAGAGAAAACATACCTCCATGTAAGAAAGGCCGTATATGAAAAACCCACAGCCAACATCATACTCAATGGGCAAAACCAAAAAGTGTTTCCCTTAAGATAGAGAACAAAATAGGAATGCCCACTTCCACCGTCTTATTCTACATATTACTGGAAGTCCTAGCCACAGCAATCAGACAAGAAGAAGAAATACAAGGTGTCCAAATTGGAAAGGAGGAAGCAAAACTGTCACTATCTGCAGATGACATGATATTGTATGTAGAGAACCCTAAAGATTATACCAAAAAGCTACTAGAAGTGATAAATGAATTAAGGAAAATAGCAGGATACAAAATAAATATCCAGAAATCAGTTTGATTTTTATACACCAATAATGATTTATTAGAAAGAGAAACTAAGAAATCAATCCCATTTGCAATTGCATCTATAAGAAAATAAAACAAAATACCTACGAATAAATTTAACCAAAGATGTAAAAGACCTGTACATGAAAAATTATAAGACACTGAAGAAAGAAATTGAACAAAATACAAATATGTGGAGGTATATACTGTGTTCGTGGATAGAAAGATTTAACATCACTAAAATGTCCATAGTACCCTAAGCAATTTATAGATTCAACAAAATTCCTATCAAAATAAGCTAAACATAGTCTTACCATGCAACCCAGAGACTGCACTCCTGAGTTTTTGCCCAACTGATTTGAAAACTTATGTCCACACAAAAATTTGCAGTTGAATATTTTTAATTACCAAAAACTGGAAGCAACCAGTATGTCCTTGAAAAGGGGAGTGGATACAAAAATAGGTTTTTCCATAAAATAAAGGAATGCTCTCAAGCCACGAACTACTATGGAGGAGCCTTAAATGTACAGTTGACTCTTTTTTTGTAAAAATTAATTAATTTTTAAATTAAATGTATTGGGATAACATTGGTTAATAGGATCACATAAGTTCCAGGTGTGGATTTCTATGTTACAAGATCTGTATACTAAACTGTGTGCCCACCACCCAAAATCAAATCATCTTCTAGTACCATATATTAGGCCCAATTAACCCCTCTGACTCCCTTCCCTCCGGCAACCACCACACAGCTGTTTGTGTCCAGGAGTTTCAGTTTTATATCCCACATATGGTGAAATCATTTAGGTCTTATTTTTTTCTGCCTGGCTTATTTCACTTAGCATAATATTCTCAAGGTTGATCCATGTTGTCACATATGATAATATTTTTTCTTTTCTTGGCTGAGTCCATTGTGTACATGTCCCACACCTTCTTTATCCAGTCCTTTATCGAAGGACACTGGTTGTCTCCATGTCTTGACTACTGTAAAAATGCTGCAGTGAACACAGAGGTGCATGTATCTTTGCAAATACGTGTTTTATGGTAGCTCTATTCTTAATTTTTTGAGGAATTGTCGGACTGTTTTCCATAGCGGCCGTGTCAGTCTACCTTCCCACCAGCAAAGAATGAGGGTTCCCTTTTCTCCACAACCTCTCCAGCACTCGTCATTACTTGTCTTGTTGGTAACAGCCGCTCTGACAGGTGTGAGGTGGTATCTCATTGTAGTTTTGATTTGCATTTTCCTAATTGCTAGTGAAGTTGAACATCTCGTATATCCGTTGGCTGTTTGCATGTCTTTTTGGGAGAGGTGTCTGTTCATGTCCTCTGCCCATTTTTTTAATTGGGTTGTTTGTTTGGTGTTGAGTTTTATGAGTTCTTTATATATTTTGGATATTAAACCTTTGTCAGAGCTATTATTTGCAAGTATCATCTCCCATTCAGTTTGCGGCCTCTTTGTTTTATGGTCAGTTTCTTTGGCTGTGCAGAAGATTTTTAGTTTGATATAGTCCCAGTCATTTATTTTTGCCTTTACTTTCCTTCCCTTTGGAGTCAAGTTCATAAAATGTTCTCCACGACCAAGGTCCATAAATTTAGTACCTATGCTTTCTTCTATGTAATTTATTGAGTCAGATCTTATATTTAGGTCTTGGATCCACTGAGTTAATTTTTGTGCATGGGGACAAACTACAATTATGTTTCATTCTTTTGCATGTGGCTTTCCAATTTCCCAAGTACCATTTATTGAAGAGGCTTTCTTTAACCCATTGTGTGTTTCTGGATTCTTTGTGAAAATTATCTGCCCATATACATGTGGTTTTATATCTGGGCTCTCAGTTCTGTTCCGTTGGTCTGTGTGTCTGATTTTCTGCCAATACCATGCTGTTTTGATTATCCTAGCTCTGTAGTATAATTTGAAGTGAGGCTGTGTGATGCCTCTGGCTTTGTTCTTTTTCTCAGGATTGCTTTGACTACTCAGTGTCTTTTGTGGTTCCATACAAATCTGATGATTTTTTTTGTTCTATTTCTTTAAAAAATGACTTTGGGATTTTGATGGGGATTGCATTAAATCTGTATATTACTTTGGGTAATATGGTCATTTCAACCATGCTGACTCTCCCAATCCATGAACAGGGGATATTTTTCCATTTTGCTGTGTCTTTTTCAATCACCTTTAATAATGCTTTGTAGTTTTCAGTATATAGGTCTTTCACGTTCTTTATTAAGCTTATTTCTAGGTATTTTATTTTTTTGGTTGGAATTGTAAAAGAAATTGATTTTTTCATATATTTTTCTGAAGATTCATTGTTAGTATACAGGAAGGTAGTGGATTTTTGTACATTGATTTTGTATCCTGCAACTTTACTGTATTTGCTTATTGGTTCTAATAGGTTTTTTGGTGGAATCATTAGGGTTTTCTATGTACAGAATAATGTCATCTGCAAAAAGTGATAGTTTTATATCTTCCTTCCCAATTTGGATGCCTTTTTTTTCTTTCTTTCTCTTGCCTTATTGTTCTAGGACTTCCAGAACTATGCTGAACAAGAGTGGTGAGAGTGGGCATCCTTGTATTGTTCCTGATTTTTGAGGAAAAGCTTTCAGTATTTCTCCAATGAGTATAATATTGGCTGAAGGTTTATCATATATGGCCTTTATTATGTTGAGGTACTTTCCTTGTATTCCTATTTTATTGAGTGTTTTAATCATAAATGGATATTGTATCTTATTGTCTTTTCTCACCTATTGATAAGGTCATATGATTTTTAACCTTTCTTTTGTTAATGTGATATATTACATTGATTGATTTGAGTATTTTGAATCATCCTTGTTTCCCTGGAATGAACCCCACTTGATCATGAGGTATTATTTTTTTTGATATATTGTTGCATTCAATTTGCTAGTATTTTGTTTAGGATTTTTCATCTGTATTCATCAGAAATACTGGTTTGTAGTTTTCTTTTTTTGTGTTATCTTTGCCAGGTTTGTTCTCAGGGTTCTGTTGGCCTCATAAAATGTGCTAAGCAGTATCACCTCTTCTTCAAATATTTGGAAGAGTTTGAGAAGGATAAGTTTTAAATCCCCTTTGAACACTGGTGAAGCCATCTGGTATTGGACTTCAATTTTTTGGGAGGTTTTTGATGGTTGTTTCAATTTCCTCACTGTTGATTGGTCTATTTAGATTTTTTAATTCTTCATGATTTAGACTAGGATGGTTATATATTTCTAGGAACTTATCCATTTCTACTAGGTTATTGAACTTGGTGGCATACAGTCCTTCATTGTATTCTAGTATGATCTTTGTATATCGATGATTTTGTAGTGACTTCTCCTCTCTCTCATTTATGATATTATTTATATGGGTCTTTTCTCCTTTTTCTCCTTTTAGTGAGTCTTGCCAACAGTTTGTCAATTTTCTAAATCTTTTAAAATACCAGCTCTTTGTTATATTAACTTTTGTATAGTCTTTTCATTCTCCATTTCATTCAATTCTGTTCTAATTTTTATGATTTCCTTTCTTCTTCTGACGTTGAGTTGCTTTTGTTCTTGTTTTCCCTAGTCCTTTAAGATGTGATGTTAGGTTGCTTTCTTTGATTTCTCCTGTTTGTTTCTCTCGTTTCTTGAGATAGGCCTGTAATGGTACAAACTTCCTTCTTATTACTGCTTTGTCTGCATCCCAGAAGTTTTGATGTCTTGTATTGTTAGTCTCATTTGTCCCTATATATCTTTTGACCTCACCTTCTATTTTTGCTTTGGCCCAGTCATTTTTTAGTAGTATGTTGTATAATCTCCACATATTTGTGGGTTTATTTACTTCCTTTTTGCAGTTGATTTCTAATTTCAAGGCATCATGGTCAGAAAATATGCTTGATATAATTTCAATCTTCTTGAATTTGTTGAGGCTAGTTCTGTGATCCAGCCTATGGTCTATCCTTGAGAATGTTCCATGTGCCCTGAAGAAGAGTGTATAATCTGATGTTCTGGGATGAAAGGCTCTGTAAATGTCAGTTATGTCCATTTGGTGTAATGTGTTCCTTAAGGCCAATATTTATTGATTTTCTGTTTGGATGATCTATCTAGAGAGCTGTCAATAGACTATTAAGGTCCCCAACTATGACTGTATTTTGATCTGTTTCTCCCTTTAGTTCTATGAGTAATTTTTTATATATTTTGTTGCTCCCTGATTGGATGCATATATAGGTTTCCTTTGTCTAGGCATCTATTTGTTATAGTTGCCCTTACTCTGAAGAGGTCTTTCTACTATTTTCCAGTAGGTGACGCTGAATCACAGTGTTTTTACCTTTGTGACCTTCCAAAGCTGTCCTCCTGGGCATCTGTCAGGCAGTACAGCTGCACTGCTTGGGTTGGTGTTTGTTTTGCTCTCACTGTAACGGCAACCCTGGACCTTTGTGGGGTCCCCCTCACACACCCTACATGGGGATCAATCACAGGGAGAAACAGCAACTCTGCTGCAATATCTTTCAATTTACAGATACAGATAATGTGCTCCTTCTCCCAACACCAAGGGCAACGGAAGGCAAGTTATGGGATTCCAAGGGGCAGTGGGACTCTGTGGCTTTGTTTTTTTGTCTGAAACACCACCACCTGACATGGGACAGCCATGGCAGAACCCCTATTCTGTGTCCTTCCCCAGGCATCTCTACTGGCTCAGCTGCTATTTGCACCGCTTGCCCTGCTGAAGAGCCCACAGAGACTCTCTATTTTCCCTTGTCCACAGAAGCACCTGCTACATCTGGCTTTCTTCCCTCTCCAGGCCAAGCTGGCCACCAGATTCCTGCTGTAGGGCCATGTCCCTGGCCATCTGGGCTCTCATCCCTTCTTGCCTCCCTGTTTATTTCTGGTTGCCCACCTTTAGATGCTTCAGTGTGTGGGTCTTTCAGCCATGCTTCTATATTGAGCAGGGAATCCTTTATTGAGTCATAGTTGATTAACTTGTTGAAGTTTCAGGGGGAAAGGCCAAGGGGATCTCTCAAGCCAACATTCGTCTACATTTGACTCTTAAACGACACTGGTTTATAGGTTTAAACTGCGATGATCTGATTATCAATATATATCTTCCTATAAATGCTGTACATACATTTTCTCTTCCTTATTGTTTTCTTAATAACATTATATTTCCTCTAGCTTACTTTATTGTAAGAATACAGCATCTATAGCATATAGCATACAAAATATATATTAACTGACTGTTTATGTTATCAGTAAGGTTTCCAGTCAAGACTAGGCTATTAGTTAAGTTTGGGGGGAGTCAGAAAGTAGACATGTGTTTTTTTTTTTTGCTTTGGGGATGGTGTTGTCCCTCACCCCCGCATTGTTCAAGGCTCAACTGTAAATTTATAAGCAAAAGAAGCCAATCTGAATATTTATATACAGTATGACTTTGCTTAAATGACAGTCTTAACAGGAAAAACTCTAGAATCAGTAAAAAGATAAGTGGTTGCCAGGGAGAGAGGTTTGAATGAAAGAAACAGGGTTTTGTATTTTTTTGCTGTTTTAAGATCAGTTACCTTATCAGAATGTGTTTTCTTACACTCTTTATTCCAAATCTTAGCACAGGTGAACTGTACCAGCACTGTTATTAAATTTCCTTTCCTTTTGAATTCCTTACATACCTGTGTTGAGCATTAATTGATTTATGTCTATACTTGCACCAACATAGGTTTGTCTAGGGTTTTTGTTTATTTGTTTGTTTGTTCTTGCAATGAAATTATTCTGTGTGATACTATAATTGTGGATACATGACCCTGTGTTTTTGTCAAAACCAATTGAACTTCATAGCACCAACTGTGACCCATAATGTATTCAAATAAAATAATTATTTAGGAAGCCAATGGATCACCACAATGATATGAAGAATGTGTGCAAACAATTTAACTGTATTACAAATGTACGGAGATGCGTCAGTGAATGGGGCAGGGAAAAGGTTCTGACCTAAGGACCTTTGAGAATGGTACAGTCCAGGAAAAAACAAAAATGGAAATGAGTCTGTAGCAGTAAAGGCAAATGAAGCTACATAAGCACTTAAGTACTGCGTCCTTGTAAGGTCATGAAACCGGTGACAGTCTCAAAAACTGCCCCTCCAGTAAGAGCCTGAGAAGATATGATGATGAAAGGTAATGAGAAACAGAAAGGGGCATAATTAAAAACTAAGGAAATCTGAATAAAGCATGGACTTCTGCTAATAATATAAATACGAATTTAATTGTAACAAACGTAGTGCAAGATGATAATACCAGCAACACTGAGTGAGGGGTACATGGAAACTCTGTATTATCTTCATAATTTTTCTGTATATCTAAAGTTCCTCAAAAAATTCAGGGAGCCCAGTGAAATCTGAATTTGGATAATGGTAATTTTTAGTATAAGTATGGCCCATGGAATATTTTGGACTTACTTATCCTAGACATTGTTGTTTGTCTGAAGTTTGTCTTTAACTGTATAAAAATGTGTTGCACATAATAGGTTCTCAGTAAATATCCACTGAATGGATAAATGAATTGTAAATAGCACAGTTCTCATTAACTCACTGAGAAAGCAAACAAACACAGGTGTCAGTTACTGATTTTTTATTCTAGAATTACATATTTCTATTTCTATTACATATTCCTAATTTGACACTACATCAAGTGTCCAGTTCGTCTTTGCTCTCCTGTAGCTATGGGAGTAAGCTGAGTTGTCATAACCTGGAACAGCTCTCAAATTCCCATGGGAGAAACTTAGAAACAACCTGGGAGAGGGGCTAATCAAGAAGTTCACTTAGAGAAACCTCAGAGAAGCAAGGATTCCAGAGGAAAGCATAATTTTAGATTATATTTTGAAAAGTGACTGAGTGGACAAGTATACAAGGCTTTTAGCAGACAGGGATTTTATTAAATCAGGATTTTTCTGGTGATAGGGAGGAGGCTGGATTGAGCATAGAGACAGGAGGCATGTGAGTAATGTTTCCATAACAGGATTAATTTATTTTAGAGGAAGAACAGTAAGAAGTCAATGAGTTTCCATCTGGTTTTTCTTAGTTTGGAAATCTTCTCAAATCCCTAACAGATTTTATCATGACCTTAGTATATTTTTAAGTTAGCAAGCCTTGATAGAAAAAAAATTAGACTCTAAATATTTACAAAATATGTTTCAAGTGGTGCTAGAACATTTCCTTTGTCATAAGGACATTTTACCAATCTGCATAGAAATACTAAAAGTCTTGGAGAGTTTTCTCCATTTTGTTGAGCTTCCTGCCATCTGCATTTTGAATTTTGGTTATTAAGGTTGAGCAGCTCTGGGCCTGCTCAGATTGCCAGCATCTGCCTCATTTTTCTGTGCTTTCTCTTTTTCTAATATCCTGCATGAATTGACTTTTAATGGATGGTGCTGATGTTAACTTTGCCTTCTATTGAAAAATAAACGTGTTTTTTTATATGAATTTAAATCTTTTCCTCTTGCTCCAAACACTTACTGGACAATAGGCATTTTGTGGAATGTAATTATTACAGCGGAGCAGTGCTAGTCTTTATTTAGCACAATTCACCTATTTCAGAGCACAGCATACGGTTCTACAATCACTGTAGTCATAATGGGCGACATAGACCCTCTCGAGTAGCTCTATTTTTCATATGATTCATTTTAATTTCAGAAGCACAAAAGGGATTATGTTTCTATTGGAATGTCTTGAGTAAGCCCTACAGCAGGAGAGCTGTTGTGCAGTTTGTTCTATGAAAAGCATGCGTTCATGTATTGTGGACTGAGTCTAAGACATAAATATAGGATACTGAAGTGCTCTTCCTGAGAAACCGGTCATATGCATTTTTCTCCCAGTTTAATCAACAGGACACATTTTCCTGTGAAAAACATTTATTTCATAACTTCCAGCAGTTGACTCAAATTGGAAACATTTTAAATCATTATCCCTGCCTTGATTCTTTAGATATCTGGTAGCCATTTGTGACAACCTGGGCAAGGCAGTCTGTGGGCTTTGTTACTTCCAGTTAAAGTTGGTCTATAAATATAGGTACTGGGTGAAATTTCTCAAGAATTTTCTCAATTTTATTGAAATTTTTGCTATTTGTTTCAGAAATTTTTTTGTTAAGATGGTGACTAATGAGATAAATTATTAAATCACAGCAACAATTAACTTGGTATGAGTTTAAAATCACTGGACAAACCAGAGCTAGGGCTTGAAGTTCTAAATTCATCATGTCCTAGCTGTGTAATTAGTACTGACCACCTCATATTTGAGCAGTTTTATCATTTGCCTTTTCAAGGATTGAGATCTATCTAGCCTTAGCCAGTGGTTAGAGAATTGGACTGTGGACTAAAAGGTCCTGGATTCGATTCTAGCCAAGGGCATGTACCTCGGTTACAGACTCAATCCTCTGCCCTGGTTGGGGCATGTGCGAAATGCAACCAATCAATGTGTCTCTCTCACGTTGATGTTTCTCTCTCTCTCTGTGTCTCTCCCTTCCACTCTCTCTGAAAAGCAATGGAAAAAGTATCCTTGGGTGAGGATTTAAAAAAATAAAAAATAAATAAAAGGTTGAGATCTGCAACAACTTGTAGTGACAGATGGAATTAGAAATACTTGATATGAAAAAGAGAAGATGTTTGCAAGAGACTAAAAGGGTGAGAAAATATATACCACACAAAACTTTATCAAAAGATAGCTGTCACAGCAATGCTTTTATCATAAAATTAAAATTTAAAGCCAAACAAATTAAACTCCCAATATAGATAGCAGACAAAAAACATTACAAAATAAATTGACAAATTCACAATCAACATGGGAGATTTTAACACAGCTTTATCAATAACTTGTATATCACACAGACGGATAACTTATGATAGCATAAAATGCTTGGAAAGCAAAACTAAAAAGTGTGACCTAATAAATAACTTAGAGAGAAACCTGCAATCAACAAATAAAAAAGTATGTATTTCATGCAAGTTGCACGAAACATTTACAAAAGGTTTATAAAATGTTTAACAATTTCAAAGAATTGATGCAATGCAAATCAAGTTTTCTGACTACAAGGAAATTAAACTAGAAATTGACAGCAACAACAACAACAATAATAAACCCATCATGGTAGCCAGCTTTAGGGTGCCAAGGATCCTTGACTTTAGAATTCAACTTTTGTGTAGTACCCTTCCATATTCTGTCATAGTTGGTCTCTGTCACCAATAGATTATCACATAAGTTATGGTGTGTCCTGCCTGAGACCAGGTGATAAAGGCCATCACAGCTCCCTTCTTGCTCTCTCTTGGATTGCTTGTTCAAGGGGACCAGGAGGAAACTCTGCAAGGAAATCCACAAGGGAAGGAGCTCAGGCCTCTGCCAAAAGCCTGATGAATATGTGGTCTCCACATAAGAGCCATGTGAGTAAACCACCTTGGGAGAAGATTCCCCCAGCCAGAAAACTGAAGACTTGGTCAACATTTTGACTGAAACCTCATGGGAGCCACCCAGCCACATCTGTATCAAATTCCTGAAATCAGAAACAGAAAGACATAATAAATATTTGTTGTTTTAAGCCACTGAGTTTTAAGGTAATTTGTTAGGCAGCAATAGATAATTAACCAATTTATATACTTGGATAATTAACATTTTATTCCCAAATAATTCCTGGTTCTGCTTCTTTAATACTTATTTTGTGGATATTTTCAAAATTATACTAAAGCAGTGAAAAAAATATAATAAACCTCCATGTACCCATTAGCCATACTTTTAAAAAATTATATATTTTTATTTTTTTATACACCCCAGTAACCAGACATTACATAATTTAATGTGTTCATCCCAATAAATTCCGCACCCATCCAGCACCATGCCTACTTACCAGAATATTATTGACTATATTCCCTATGCTGTACTTTACATCCCCATGACTATTCTGTAACAACCAATTTCTACTTTTTAATCCCTTCCCCTTTTCACCACCCCCACCACGTTCACCTCCCATCTGGCAACCGAAACAAAAATTTTTGTAGCTATGGATCTGCTGTAGTTTCTAATCTGCTTGTTCATTTTGTTTGTAGTTTCAGTTGTTGATAGATATGTATTTATTGCCATTTTATTGTTCTTATTTTTTATCTTCTTCTTGTTAAATAAGACCCTTTAACATTCCATATAATACTGGTTTGGTGTTGATGAAGGCCTTTAGCTTTTCTTGTCAGGAAAGCTCTTTATCTGTCCTTTGATTCTAAATGATAGTTTTGCTGGGTAGAGTCATCTTGGTTCTAGGTCCTTGCTTTTCATGGTTTTGACTATTTCTTGCCACTGCCTTCTGGCCTGCAAAGTTTCTGTTGAGAAATCAGTTGACAGTCTTGCTGCTTTTAAGATTCTCTGTTTATGTTTAACCTTTTGCATTTTAATTATTATGTGTCTTAGTGTGGGCGTCTTTGGGTTCCTCTTGTTTGGGACGCTCTGTGCTTCCTGGACTTATATGTCTGTTTCCTACACCAAGTTAGGGAAGTTTTCTGTCATTATGTTTTCAAATAAGTTTTAAATTTCTTGCTTTCTCTCTTCTTCTTCCAGCATTCCCATTATGTGAATGCTGTTTCACCTGAAGTTGTCTCAGGTTCCTTACACTGTCCTAATGTTTTTGGATTTTTTTTTTTTTTCTTTTCTCATTAGGTGTTTTTTGCTTCATCATATTCCAAGTTGCTGATTTTGAT
Source organism: Miniopterus schreibersii (assembly GCF_964146895.1). Classification (NCBI taxonomy): domain Eukaryota; kingdom Metazoa; phylum Chordata; class Mammalia; order Chiroptera; family Miniopteridae; genus Miniopterus; species Miniopterus schreibersii. Next base: position 57,828,947 of record NC_138113.1, on the reverse strand, counting down.
TCTCAGCTTCATCTACTCTTCTGTTGATTCCCTGTAGATTATTCTTTATTTCAGCTAGTGTAACCTTCATTTCTGACTGGTCCTTTTTTATGTTGTTGAGGTCCTCACTAAGTTCCTTGAACATCCTTATAACCTGTGTTTTGAACTCGCATCTGGTAGATTGCTTGTCTCCATTTTGTTTAGTTGTTTTTCTGGAGTTTTCTGTTCTTTCATTTGGGCTATATGTCATTGTCTCCTCATTTTGGCAGCCTTCCTGTGTTTGTTTCTATATATTAGGTAGAGCTGCTACATCTCTCAAGTTTGGTAGAGTGGCCTAATGTAGTAGGTGTTCTGTAGGGTTCAGTGGCACAGCCTCCCTTATCACCCTAGCTGGGTACTTGAAGTGCACTCTCCATGTGGGCTGTACACCTTCAAGTTGTAGTTGAGTCTTGATTGCTTTTGACACTTCAATGTGAGGGATTTACCCAGGCCAATTAGGACTGACTGTGACCACTGACCACAGACCTCTAACCATCTTGGAGGAACAGCTGTGCAGGGACCCACTGCACAGCTCAGGACTTACTTCAGCAGGGCTCTGGCACCCACTGAGTCTGCTCCTTGAGCGTGTTCCTTCTGGAGGTGGGTGGGTGATGGTGTTTTGACATGGTCTGAAGCTGTCAACTGGGTGTGCTGGCTCTGGGGCCTCCTGGGAGGTGCAGGCCAAGATTAGCCACAGCCTGTGTTATGCCTGGTGTCACCAAGCATATATTACAAAGCAATCTTCCTATGGCTGCTTCTTGTGCTGGCTTGGAGGTGCCCATGTGAGGCCAAGCTGTGAACCAAGGTTGGCTGCTGCTAGTTCCAGGCCTAGGGCCACTTAGCTAGAAATACAGGGCTTGCTGAGGCCAAATGCTGCTCATTTGAGAGGTTTTAGTAAAATCTAAACCATGAGCCAAGACAAGCTCTTCCTGTGGTAAAGCCACTGGAAACAGCTTGGGTGGGCTGGAAAGTTGAGTGGGGCACAGTCTCAGAGAATCACCAGGGTGGGGCAAACAATATGAGCCAAGTTGATGGAGTCTCAGATATGGCACCCTTCTGCTGTCTCTGTGGGGGGAGGGTTCATCAAAGGAACAATAGCTTCTGCCAGCACTGCTGTCTGGGAGAAAACTGACCCTTCAGCTCTCATCCAAATGCCAAACAATTCAATTCCTCCCCATACATCTCTGGTGCCTTTCAAGCTGCTGTCCCACAGCTGAGATATACTTTCTGATTTTTATCAGCCACATGTGGGTGTGAGGCCAGCCCATTCCACCCCTCTGCCCTTCCTACCAGTCTTGATGTGACTTCTTCTTTAATTTTATAGTTGTAGAACTTCCATTCAGCTTGATTTCAGGTGGTTCTGAATGATGGTTATTCTGTAGTTTAGTTGTAATTTTGATGTGGTTGTGGGAGGAGGCTAGCATTGCCTTTGCCTAGCTGCCATCTTGGCCAGAAGTCCTGCACATACTTTTTAAAATTAAATATTTTATTCAACAAACTTTCTCATTTCAATATTTTTAAAATTATTGCTCTCAATAATTAAAAATACTTTATGAGGCAAAACTTTATTATAAGGCAATAATTTATAATGCAACACACATAAGCACATTATTTAACCCCAGCACTTAGGTATGTATCTTTAACAGATCAGAACCTAAAGAAAATAAGATTATAAAACCATTGGATATTGCAATTTCTTGGATTATCTAGGAAAAAAAACAAAAAAACAAAACTAAGGTAGGTTTGTGTGAATTGAGGTTAAAACAAAATCTGGACAATGCACCTTCCTAAAATGTGTGTGAAATGTTCTTTATATCACTATAGCTTTGCTCCCTCAATCCCCTTTAACTTTTCTATTTAGTTGTTGAAGAAACTGAATTTTTTATCATTCAAATATCTGTATTTGTCAGATTGCTTTCTTGTAATGTCATTTTCCTTATTTTCATGTTCCTTCTATTTGCTAATATTTTTTTGTGCTTCAAGTTAGATTCCAGTTCATTGTGTGTGTATGACAATGGGAGGTGGCTGACACGTTCGATGGCATCCTGTCAGAACAAATAGAGGAATTTGCGGTTCACATTTAGTGGGCTAAGATAGGTCCATAGATTCAGGTACCATCAGATGTGCATGTAGGTGGTGCATTCCTTACCAAGTTTCCAAACAAATAACTATCTAATGGTTTTGCATCAGTGGATGATCACTGTCTAGGTTAGTTATATGATAAAAAGAGCAAAATGGTGAGTTTCTATTATTCACTGTGCATTTATTAGTTGGTGTTTGAGTTAACATTTTTTTCTTTACCCTACAATAACTTTTCTTCAGAAAAAGCAGGCTAAATACTCAAACAAGACTTTCAATTATTTATCTTTTTTTTTTTTTTTTAATAATACTAAGCGACCAATGAGTGTCTTTTTTCTTTTTGGGTATCATTTTGAAGACACGAATTTTTCCATATTTGTTTTTGGTTTTTTTCTGTATCTTTTTCAGTCATTGTTGTTTTTAATATTCCAATTGTTCTATCTTCGGCCAGTGTACATCTTTTCAGATAGTCTAATATGTTTCTGTTTACATGATATTTATTACTGTCTGTGTTCTGAGGTATAACTAGCTGTTCTAGAATTGTTTATACATGTCTTCCCCAGGTCTGGAATCCTCATTTCTTCATGAAGCCCTGGACAGTGAGGGTTTTTAGCATTTTTTTATTTCTCTTTGCTAGGAACTATGTATGTAAGTCCTATTTTTATTATGCAGATATTAAAATATACTTATTAATAAAATCAGTCAAAAGAGAAAACAAATGCACACATGCAAAAACAGTACAAATCATCTTTCTCATTTTTGCTTCCCTGCCTCAGAACTACCTGGCTGTTGAACCCAGGGTGGTCTTCGAGGAATTTTCACAAATATATCACACGGTCATAATAGTCCACCTGTATGTAATTATCACCTGCATGTCCATAATCTACTTGATAAAAAAAGACAATACAATATTTAAAATTTTAAAATTATTTTGGTGTCATTTTAAAATTTTTCCTATAGAAGCTGCATTTTAGTCTTTTCCACGCACAGAGAAATCTTACTTATTTTTATTAGTTCCTTGTAGTTTGAAAACCAACTTTTAGTGGAGATTTAAAAGAACTGAATACAAATTTTGTGTCACATTAAAGAGCTGACTTCTGCACATACTTCCTTCTACTAAAATAAAACCTTAGTCCGGGACAATTCAAATGCACATTATACTACTTTGTTCTCAGAACCTTATACAAGTTTTGGTGATTTTCTTGTTCAGAATTAAGAATTATTGAAGCTTGTGTAACAAGGACTTTGTTCTTCATAATTCATTTCCTGTTACTTGCTTATGCAATGAAGCATTATAATTTGTAGTCTATTACTTCACAGGACTTAAAACTTCATTGCTTCTACAAAGAAAAGAACAAAGATGAGCCAGGAGTATAAAAAAAATTCCCTAGGTAATGAGAAAGTAAATCAACTTACATTCCTTGCAAATTGATAAGTAGAAAGTTTTTTACTAATGAGTTCTAGAATTTTGACAATGCAGTGTTTATTTATAGAGTTCTCTCCCAAGAAATATGTTCATATAGATATAGAGCAATCATTATACACTGAGATGAGGTTCCAGGTAAATACAACCTGTGCTGAATTACTTACATAAGAATTGATATAAAATATCTAGCCATACTTTGAAATTGCCAGGTCTCAATAATTTTAAATCCACTAACACTTTTGACAGACCCATTACATAGTAGTTGAAATGCACCATGTAAATTTATTTAAAAATTAATGAATCATACTTACCTTTAAAATATTCAAACTTGCTTTGATTGAAGAATTACTGAGACAGGAGAAACGGCTCAGCAAAGCCATGGCCACTGAAAAGTGCTCCCAAGCAAGGTTTCCGCATGGGGGCAGGTCCTCCAAGCTGTGCTTCATTCTGCTCTGAGGATTCGAGAAGCAGAAGGTGGAGAAGCTGGGGTGCGGAAGGCCGAATACCATTTTCCCTTTAATTCTTTTTTAAGTCACTCATGTAGTAATAGAATATCAACTACTTCATAATATTACTTTAAGTACCCAACAAGTCAAAAACTGAAAAATGTGTATCTCTTGGGAAATACAGGAGATATGCTTGATATATGTGAGTGGAGACTGTTATAAAAAGACTCAATATGATCAGGGTAAAAAAGTGATCACAACTAGAGATTTGGCAGAGATTAAACAGATAAATATTATCAATACCTTCACGCCAATGAATTTAAAAACTTAAAGTGGAAATATTTCCAGAAAAATATTAATAAAAATGTAAAGAAAAGATCCAACAAGAAACAGGAAATGGGCATAATCCTACGAGTCATTAACACACTTGTATCAGCAGATAAATATCACCCCACAAGAAAACCCCAGGCTCAGATGGGTTTACAGGCAAATTGTACCAATCATTCACAGAGGAGACAGTTTCTATCTTTCTGATATTAAAAGAGAAGCCATATTCACAAAATCATTTTTGAGTCAAATACAATCCTGATAGCAAAACCAGATAAAAAGAGTAACACAGAGAACAAGAGAACTTAGACAATACCATTCATGAGCTTAAATATTACCTAACTGAACCTGCAAAGTATCAATTAGCATCATTAGAAATCTTAAAAGGCACCTCACTCATTGATAAAGGTAGAAAAAACATATAGTCGTCTCAAAGTAATTACGAAAAGTAATTCAGTGCAGGGCAATCTGAAAACATGATAAAACCCTCAGGAAAATAGAAATGGAAGCTTTCTTAATCTAAAAAGAGGGCATGAATCTGGCAAATTCGTTACAGTTCAAATCATACTTGATAGAGAAACATTTAAAACATTCCCTTAAAAATCAGTAGAAACTCAAGGCAATTCCCTCGCAAATATGAACAGGGCAACTAGATAGGCAACTTAAATATATATAATGGAGATAGGAAAGAATTATCGGTCTAAACTCTATAATAGGAATTCTTGGAGCCAAATCGTAGCCTCAAGGGCTGCAAGAGAACCGTGCATGTGGAAAGAATGGAAGACAGATTTCAAAAGGCCCTAAATTCTGTAGACCACACAATTCTCCAAGAAGCTCTTATTCCAAAGTAGAAGGTCTTGCTGGGACAGAAAGACTTTGTGGCAAGTCTGAGAACCACAGTCCAAACTCGGATTTGCTTTTGGTAACGTGCCGGTGGGCGCTGGCGACTCAGGCCGCTGGATGTTTTGAGGAGCAGAGATTTCCTAACTTCTTGGAAAGGACTGTGTGTCCTGCACTGCTGAGAAACTCGTGGAAATAACTCAATTATTCAGGACCCCTCCTCTGGGAGAAAGGACAGAGCCGGCCAAAATACAAAAGAGAGGGGAGATAAAAAAGAAGGTCCTAGAGAGGTGACTAGGGGTAGAGGTCGTCTTTTTAATAATTAATCATAACAGCACAACAGGAGTGCAAGAACCCTCAGCTATGACTACAGTCCTGGTTCACGCCTGCCTTAGACTCGGGCCACCACAGGAAAACCCTGTTTATTCAGACACAAAACAAGGACTCAAGTTGAACCTCAATATACATGTGTGGTTTTTTTCAAAAGAACCAAAACAACCTGAAAAACCTGCAAACAGAAATTGAGACTGTCACATATATAGACACATACACATATTTGCAAAGCACAGTACCACTGGGATCTGATGGTTCTAAAGGAGAAAATTTAGAAGATGACAAAACTATGAAAGACACACATAGGCTGCTTCCCAACAAAGACTGTGAGAACATGAGCAGAGGGTCACTGGCTTCCTTAGCAGCGTGGTTTGGAAAATGGAACTGGTTACAACCTTCTTTCCCAGAGAGTTCAGTATTCCTCGAAGGGGCTAGTTTTTTTGTGTGTGTTTTTTTCCACTCTTTTTTTCCCTAACTAACCCTTTGGAGAAGAAACACACACACACACACACACACACACACACACACACACACACTGCTGGAATTTGCAGGGTAGAGGTAGAAAAATGCTTCCTAAAAGTCTCATTCAGGCTTCAGCTTTTTAAGTCTTCCCTAATTTTTAGAGTCTTTTCCTTCATTTCTCTCATTCTTACTTTTCTTTTTTTCTCACCAATACTTTTTTTTTTTATATACTTACCTCTTGGATTTTTAATAGCAATAACATAATCAAGCATAACTAAGCAAATTGTTTCAAACATAAACATTTTAAATTGTGAAAGATTTTATTTAAAGTAATAGCTATGCCCACTTGGGCCCCGCTGGTGCAAATGCCTCCCTGAGCGAATGGCAGCCCTCCTGTGAACTTCCCTGTAGGGTATGTGTCCTCTGGCTTATTTGGGAAAAGACTTTTATATAACACAGAAGATGAGCTCAGACCAAAAATGCATGGCATATTTTATGAAAGGCAGGTAAAATCTTGTGCCCTTAATGTCTTTTAATTATTGATTTTTGGGTGTTTTGTTTTTTTAATTTGAATATAAGCTTTTTGTCCAATATCTAAATTGCAAATATTTTCTCCTAGTCTATAGTTTGCATTTTTAGTTTCTTCATAGATATCTTTTGAAGATCATAAAATTTTACTTTATCTGAAGTCCTACTTACGAATTATTTTATGATTGGTGCATGTTGTGTCCTAAGAAACTTTTGCCTATCCCAAGATCATGAATATTTGTTTTCTTCTAGAGCAGGAAACATCAAATATTTTCTGTAAAGCAGTAGGTGGTATATATGCACATATTTTTAAATATGTCTTTATTGATTTCAGAGAGAGGAAGGGAGAGGGAGAGAGAGATAGAAACATCAGTGATGAGAGAGTCATTGATCGACTGCCTCCTGCATGCCCCCTACTGGGGATCGAGCCCCCAACCCAGGCATGTGCCCTGACTGGGAATTGAACAGCGTTCTCCTGCATCCTAGGTCGATGCTCAACCACTGAGCCACTTCTGGCTGGGCAGTAGGTAGTATATTTTAGGTTTTGTGGGCCTTATGATCTTTATCATAAATACTCAACTCAGTCATTATCATGTGAGTGACTATAGACAATATTTAAAGAATAAGTGTGTGCATGGTTTTGTTCCAATAAAACTTTATTTACAAAAACAGATGGAAAGACTTTCTGTTCAAGGAAAAGTTGAATGCACAGACTCAATTCTCCCTGTTCCTTCTCTTTAATTACAACTATATACAGTACCTTGAAAATCATTCAGCAGACAATCATAAAAGGACTGATGGTAGAAACAAGGTGGACTGGACAGGGAACCCAGGAGCTGAAGGATGACACCACCTTGAGTTCCTTGGGTTTTCTCTTTATTTCCCATTTGTCCCTGATTGGACACCAGGGAGACTTGCAGCACAGAGTGCCAACAAGAATGAACAAAACAAATACCCTCACAAGAAAAGCCTGCTGTTTTTCCATCCTAGAGCTAGGAGGGAAAGCCCAGTAGGGACTTACCTGATGGCAGTGGTGGGAACACCCCAGCAGAGGTAAGGGTGTGGGGCAACTCATCTACCATTCACCCCCTGACAGAAGCAGTGGCGGCCGAGGAACCCTAGAAGGCTGATCCACCCCCACGCTCACTAGGTAGTAGCGGAATCGTTTCTGGCCAATGGGTGGCACCAATAGGCCCTGTGTCCAGGCTCTCCAACCAGTGGCAAAAGATGACTGCTGTCTCACAATTCTCCGCTACCTAGAAACAGCAGATGTGAAGATGATGGTTATGGCTGGAAAAAGGCAAAATGAGAAACCCTTATGGTGATGGAACTCTTCTGTAATTTCACCTTGTTGGCAGATACACAGAACTACATGTGATAAAGTTGCCTAAGGCTTAATACACACACACACACACACACACACACACACACACAATGAGTTTAAGGAAAACTGGAAAAAGCCAACCAAGTTCAGTGGACTGTGTCAGTGTCAATATCCTGGAGATGATATTGGCTAATATGAATGGTGCTAAAATGATGGATATCTGTGTAAGGTTTTTGTATGAACGTATTTTCAGTTCTCTTGGATGTTTACCTAGGAGTAAAATTACTGGGTCATAAGACAACACTACATTTTTGTGCAACTCTTAAAGCATTTTCCAAAGTGAATGCACCATTTTACATGCCCTCCAACAATGTACGAGAATTCCAATACCTCCACATCCTTGCTCACATTTGCTCTTATCTTTTTTCCTAATTATAAACATCCTAATGGTTATGAAGGGGCATCTCATTTTGTTTTAGTTTAGATTTACATTTTTCTAATGTCTAGTGATGTTGAGCCTTTTTATGTGGTTATTAGGTATTTGTATATCTTCTTTAAAGAAATGTCTATACAAATATTTTGCCCATTTTTTTTTTCAGTTTTGAGTTTTAAGAGTTCTGAATATTATAGTTATACAACATACATGATTTACAAATATTTTCTCCAATTTTGTGGGTATCTTATTTACTTTATTGATAATGTACTTTGAAGTAAACAAGCTTTTAATGTTGTTAAGCACAACTTATCTATTTTTAAATTTTGTTGCTTGTGAGTTGGTATCATATCTAATAGAAAGTATTGCCTAATCTCAGGTCTAATAATTTAGCATTTCAGCTCCTACATTTAGGTATTAATCCATTTTGATTTAATTTTGGTCTTAATTTCAGACAAATACAATCTGAAGTGGGAACCCTACTTCATTTTTTGCACATGGGACATTCTTTGTTCCAGCACTGTTTTTGAAAAGATTATTCTTTTCCCCACTGAGTTGTCTTGAGCCTAGCTGAAAATCACCGACCATAAATGTATAAGTTCTTTCAAGAGTCTCAATTACATTTCATTGATCTAAATGGCTACTGTTACGCTGCTACCATATGGTCTTGGTCATAGTAGCTTTGCTGGAAGTTTTGAAATCAGAAAGTGTAAGTCCTTCAAATAGATCTTCCTTTCAAGATTGTTTTGGCTCTTCTGGATCCTCTGAATTGCCATGTGAATTTTGGAATCAGCTTGTCAACTTTTATAGGAAAGCTAGCTGAGATTTGGCCAGGGCTTGCATTGAGTGTGCTGATCAATTTGGGCAGTGTTGCCATCTTAGGAATGTCAAGTCCTTCACTGAATAAGCAAGATATGTGTGTTTTTTATTTATTTGGGTCTTTTAAATTTTTTTAAACCATGTTTTGTATTTTTCAGTGTACAAATCTTATATCTCTTTTGTTAAATTTATTTCTGGGTATTTTATTCTTTTTGATGCAATTGTATACGAAATTTAATTTTATTTTCAGATTTTTAATCTTAATGTATACATATATAGTTTACCCGTGAATAATGTGGGGGTTAAAAGTACACCAACCCCCACATGCAGTTGAAAATTCACATATAACTTTTGACTCCACCCCCAAAACTTTACTAATAGTTACTATATACTGGAAGCCTTACCGATAACATGAATTGTCAATTAACACACATTTTGTATGTTATATGTGTTACATACTATATTATTACAATAAAGTAAGCTAGAGAAAAGATGTTATTAAAAATCATAAGAAAGAGAAAATACATTTACAACACCGTATTGTAATCATTGATAATGTAAGTTTACGTCTTTACAAGATGAACTGTTTATCAGTAACTATTTTATATGTATTACTATCACCAGGTATTAGAAATGAGAGATAATATGTAAGAGGAATTAATATTTATTTACAGATATAATGATTCATGCACTGCTAATGAAACAGCGGTGACGTGACTGCTTTGTGGTAGCCGAGGGGAACTGATACATGTGCTTCATGGTGCAGCATTGCCCACACACTGAGGGGTGAGTCATGACATTTATAGCATGCAGTTCACAGTCCTATTCATAAGAGTATTGGAAACATTATTATATTTTTAGACAACTTAACAGTAATGCTAGGCTGATGTGAAGTTTCTCCAACTATGAGAGACATATAGTAATTTGAAAGCAAAGTTGTAAAACTAAGAAAGCTAAACCATCCTTTGCTTTATATGAACTATCACTCGCCTTATAGCTATGGAAGGATGGGTTACACTTAGTACAAGTCCTGCACGTGACGTGCTACAGGATGAGTCCTTGGGCGATGGCAATCATGACAAAAATGTCTCACGCAGCGGACACTGTACAGTTACTAAATTTTCCCACGAAGACACTCATGCGGCGCAACAGGTACGTTTATTACCTGGCAGGACGGTTACTTGCGGTTCACTAAGAGGAAGGGGGTCATCAGGGCATCATCTGGTCATCCTCACCTCATGATGTTCTGCTGGGTTCTCTTCCACTGTGTGGACAATCCTTTCCATGAGTCTTAAAAGTCCTCATAGCCCTCTGATTAGAAACGTTGTGTTCGGGGGCAAGTAGACCACCCTGACGCCTTTGGTGCTCAACTCAGGGGTTCTGGGTGGCAGGGCCATTGTCCAACATCAAGAACTTTAAAGGGCAATCTCTTACTGGAAAGGTATTTCCTGACTTCAGAAACAAAGCATTGACGGAACCAATCCAGGAAAAAGTTTTCACCCTGGCTGGTGTGGCTGAGTTGGTTGGGCATCGGTCTATGCACCTAAAGCTTGTGGGTTCAATTCCTGGTCAGGGCACATGCCCCCTTGCAGGCTCCATCCCTGGTAGGGGGCCTACAGGAGGCAGCCAAGCAATGTTTCACTCTCACATTGATGCGTGTGCATCTCTCTCCCTCTCCCTCTTCTATATCTAAAAATCAATAAAAAATAATATATATATATATTTTAAATATATCTTTATTGATTTCAGATAGAGGACAGGAGAGGGAGAGAAAGATAGAAATATCAATGATGAGAGAGTCATTGATTGAGGCCACAACCCGGGCATGTGCCCTGACCGGGAATCGAACCCGGATCGCCTGGATCCTAGGTCGACGCTCAACTGCTGAGCCACGCCCGGCCGGGCAAAAAAATAATATTTAAAAAAAAAAAGTTCTCATTGTCCAGGCCTTCTTGTTGTCCAACCTAACGACTGGCAGCTGCTGTTCATCTTTTCCCTTCCAGGAGCAGGGGTGAGCAGCTTTACATACGAGGCAGTCCTGATCAGAAACCCAGTTGCTTTTGCATAAAATAGTAGAGTTAGCATATCCCTTCCTGCCTTAAATCCTGGTGCTCACTAACAAATGCCCTTTGTGGCATTTTTTTTTTTTTTTTTCCAAATAGCACACATTCATCTGAATTAAAAACCTGATATATGCGTCAAGCAGGCTGACAGTTGTTGGGGGGAGAGTTGGGGGGTGTGGATGGATTGAGAAAAAGAGAGAAAACTCCTGGACATGGACGACAGTGTGGAGATTGCTGGGAGAGGGGGCTGCGGGCAGGTGGAGGAGGGCATGGGGCGATAAATGGTGACGAACAGAGACTTGCATAACAAAGGCCTTAATAACCCAAACTGGATGCGGGCGAAATGCCCTTAAAAGCAGAATGGGCGAGCACATTTTAATGCATTTACACAACCAAGTGCTCGGGGGCAATAAGAACAGCTTGCTTTCCTGTGTGTGTGTGAGATACACATAGTATACATATGACACAAAGGTGTCACATACACATGGCCACATACATATAAACACACGTATAACATGTATAACAGCGTGGGAATTATGGAACAACTCATCACTTTCCCGATTTCAATACTTATGTAAATACTTTTATTAAATTTTCTAAACACATATCTTAAGAAACTGTTTTAAATTATTCAGGTAGTTACCCAGAAGAGGGATTGCAGGGCCGTGTGGTGGCGATGTTATTGATGTTTTGAGGAACTTCCACACTGCTTCCCACAGCGGCCGTTCCCACCAGCCTGCGTTCCCACCGGCAGTGAATGCGGGCTCCCGTCTCTCCACAACCTCTCCAGCACCTGTTATGACCTGTCCTGTTGGCAACAGCCACTCAGACAGGCGTGGGTGGTCTCTCATTGTAGTTTGATTTGCATTTCCCTGATGGCTAGTGAGGCTGAGCCTCTTTTCCTATACCTGTTGGCCATGTGCATGTCTTCTTGGGGAAGTGTCTGTTCAGGTCCTCTGCCCATTTTTTAATTGGATTGTTTTGCTGTTGTTGTTGAGTTGTATGAGTTGTATGATGATATTTTGGATATCATCTCCTTATGGGAGGTGTTGTTTGCGCTCCAGTGTTCACTGCAGCATTATTCACGGTGGCCAAGACATGGGGACAACAGAAGTGTCCTTTGACATATGGTTGTGTAATGAAGATGTGGAACATATGTACAGTTAAATACTACTCATGAGAAAAGATGAAATACTGCCATTTGTGACAATATAGGTAGGTTTTGAGAATATCATGCTAAGTGAAATAAGTCAATTGGAAAAAATCAAGAACCGTATGATTTCCCTCACGTGGGATATAAAAATGAAAGCAAAAAGGAGCACACAAGGAGGGCAAACAAAACTCCTAGAAACAGACACACCAGTATGGTGGTTACCAGAGGGAAAGAGGGGTTAAGGGGCTCAAATATATGGTGAGGGAAGGAGATTCGATTTGTAGCTATAACACAGTGCAATATAGAGGTGATGCATTATGGAATTGTACACTTGAAACTTATGTAACTTTATTAACCAACGTCACCTTGATAAATTTAATAAAATAAATAAATGTTAAAAAAAATGTTAAATACATATTCCAGATTTCAGGGATAGCATCCTGAATCTTTCTGGTCCCAACCTGTTATAATGTAGTTTTTTAAAATAACTTCAAGCACGTTTCCATTTTTTCTCATTTTTTTCTAATTGTTTTATCTCCCTCTTTTAATACTTTAGTTAACATTCCTCTTTTTATTGGGTCCAGTGCCATTTATTTTTCTATTTCTGTCTCACGGTCTTCATGACTTTGTATATGCTAGGATCTCTCGTGTTTGCTGTTTCATAGGAACTGGACTCATTCTCTCTCTCTCTCTCTCTCTCTCTCTCTCCCCCCCCCCCCACACACACACACACATATACACACACACACAAATGTAAATTACAGCAGGCATAGAAAAATGTAGGATCACAGTCTAAACCATTTTTCTCAAGTTGTTTATAACACTTTTATATTGTCAGTAACAAATGTATAACCCTGCTAAAAATAATGGGCTCTACTTAGCAGTAAATGACAGGTGGGGCCAACTTTTCCTTATGTTCTCATGCACTTTTCACTTGGTTGTGTTATTTGATTGTGTATAGCTCAGACCAGAAGACAAATGCTATGATTCATCTCCAGTCTGAAGCCTCATTTAAATGACACTTTGTTGACATTAGCATTCCTAATTACTTAACGACGAATCAGATATGGTTCATTGCTAGTAAGTGTAGAAACATGTTGTCTGAAGGATGTAGTTTAATTAGTATACTCTTAAAAACATGTCCCTCATGACCATTGGATGTAATCATTATTTTATGTATTTAACTGTGGAATTCATATTTACTAATCAGGCCACAGAAGAGATTTTTAGTTCTCAAACCTTGTTAATAGAGCATAGTTAGATTTTAAAAGGTGCCTGCAAAATCTTAACAGAAACAGATTACTTTAAAAAAATAGCCATCATTCCGATAAAACAGTTATTATACCTACATACTAATATAATATCCATAAAACTACAAAGAAGGGATAAGCTGATTGTAATTCTGTCTTTAATAATTTAGGTTTAGGAGATTCACATTACTCTAAACCACAGTTTATTTAGGTATTTTTATAATTGATTAATGATTTTGAAAATGACCTCATTTCAAGGGTAACTGGTGATTTCTATTTTTCATCCTATTGCTTACTCGTTAAACAATGAAATTAGATACATTCTATATCCAGAAAACCCAATGTATAAAACCTGAACTTAGCCTTGGTGGGAGAGAGCGAGTGTAGTGATTGTCCTTCCACACAGGGCATTTTCCTGATGGTCGTGTCTTCCATGGACTGTCATTGGTACTTAACTTCTGAGAAGCACCCTGTTTCTTCTCTTTTCTTTTTTTAACATATTTTTATTGATTTTTAAAGAGAGGAAGGGAGAAGGGATAGAAACATTGATGAGAGAGAAACATCGACGGGCTGCCTCTTGCAGGCCCCCTAGTGGGAATCAAGCCCGAAACCTGGGCATGTGCCCTGACCGGGAATCGACTCTGCAACCACTAACATCACCAGCCAGGCACACCTTGTTTCTTAATGGGAGTTGTCACTTGTTATACTTTATATATATTATATGCAGACATACATATATATACATACTAAAGAAAATTAGTTTGCAAGGATTTAAAACACCCAATAAAGAGGATACCATGAGCATAACCTTTGTGAGAACTTTCTAGTATGCAGCCATGAGCCCCCTGATCATTCATTGTGCAGGATTCTCATTAGGGTGTGACTCGTGCAGACGCCTCAGGACCACTGCTCTTGCTTTATCTGCAGGAGTCAGTCAATATTTCAGCAACTGCACAAGCTCTGACTCTTGCTGTTCCCTGGGAGACTTTCCACACCCTCCGGAGGCCAGGGGCTCGCATCCCAGGTACTGCCAGCAGCAGTCATATCGTCAATGCTACTGAGGCAAGCATAATATTAGAAATACTACTTTAGGCCTTACTATATGTCTGGCATCTTTATAGTCATTTTACTTCATTCACTTGTTTACTCCTCTGAGCCATCTACTGACTTCAGCATTATTATTATTATTCCCATTTTAGAGATGAGGGAGTGAAAATACCGAAATATTTAGCACCTGTCTGAAGGTCATGTACAAGTACTAACGGGTGGCACCTGCATTTCATAAAAACCTTTAGAAGTTATAAATAAGAAATTTTTGTAACTTTGAAGAATTAAGATCACTACTCATTTGTAAGGTTACAAGCTATCGTCAATTTTTACAGTATCAGAAACATATAGGACAATAATTTTCAGGAAAATGTATTGAAATAGTTATAAAAACCACTTGCAGTTCTTCTCCCACAAGCACATAATGAGTTCATTTTTAGCTTTTTCCTTAGATCGCTATGACTTGTGACAGTTTACTAGTGGTTGGGTGGCACTTGCCTTTCCAACAACCTTTTCCTGAGCAAATATCAAGGAGGGGCCCTTGGCCTCGGTGTAGCTGTCACACGGCCAGCCATCAGGAGCCTCTCCATTTGCTGAATTCCTGCTCAGATTAGAGTTTTCAATGTTGTATTTGTTGTCCTGCTGAAGACTACATTGTCCTCCTGTATCCTTCCAATGAAGTCACATACATGGGTACGGATGGAAGCCTTTTATTTATATAGATTCGGGAAAGTATTTTCTGTATTAAAACCTATCAAGTTATTCTATTAATGGGCAAAGGTTACTAAAGTAGGCTTCATTTTTTTTTAAGTGGACTTTAACACATAAACAGTTCTCTAAAACACAGACTCTTCAGTATTTAGAGTGAGACAAACTTAGACTCAATTTCTAGCCACGCCAATCACTATATATAAGATTTGGGGTTACATTTTTAATCCTAACTTAACACTATATTGGTGGAATCATTACTAGCCCCATTTTACTTATGCAGAAATTGAGGCTGAGATGGAAAGTTACTTGCTCCAAGTCATACAGAATAATGGAGCTGAAATATAGACTCAGGTATTTGACTGCAAATCCCATGCTCTTAGCTATTACAGCAAGGAACCTGAAGTTGCCCGACTCCCAGAGCAATCTTTCCACTACCACAGGTCACTGAAAATATAGAGCAGGACCCAACAAGAAACACATCTGCGTCCATATATGAACATGGAAATGAGCGTGTACACATGTCATTCAAGATTCCTAATTGCATGCAGCAGAGACTGTTGGGAGTAATTAAAACCGAACTGTAATTCATTGGAAGGTTCTAGAAGAAACTATATGATAAACACCTACTAACAAAAGAGGGGCAAGGGGAGCCTCAGTCAAGGTCATAGGGCAGGAATCACTTGCTTCAGATGTTGCCATTGGTAACACCTCCTTCGTCATCACAAGATACCCAAGCCACCGGGTGCTGCCCAATACATGAATGCTGAACCCTAGATTAAAAGTTCTAAGAAAAAATATGGAAATGGCCAAGGATGGGTCAACTGGCTGCATCTTTACCTTCCAAGGCGTGGGAAGAGAGTGTCTCTGGCCCTGCTTTCCGCCGGGGACTCTTCTTCTGATGAGAACTTTGTTGCACCTATGAGCGAACCATGCAAAACCTTTCTGTGCCTGACTTGTTTGACAGAGCATGGCACCCTCTAGGTCACTCGCGCTGTCTCCAAAGGCAAGGCCGCATTCCTGCACGCTGCTCTGCGTAGGCCCACTGTGTGTATGTGCCACAGCCGCTTCAGCCAGCTGTCCGTGGACATCTGGGTTTCCCTTACAAGTGGAATCTAAAACAAAACAGGACAAAATAAAACCAGGCTCATAACAACAGAGACAAAGCAGGCGGTTGCCAGAGGGGAGGGTGGTGTTGGTGGGTGAAAAAGAGGAACGGGAACACGGGGAGTAATTGTGGTAAGTTTGCACGGCCACAGAGATTGCTAAAATCAGTATAGTGATCACGTTGTAAGGTATATAAATGCCAAATAACTAGATTGTATACCCGGAGCTAATATGTTTGATACCAACTATACTTATATTTAAGGAAAAGGTGGTTGGATTTTGGGAAGCCAAAGAGAACAAATTTCCAGCCGAAATGGTACAGAATTATATCCAATAAAGTGCTTTTTGACATTAGCTGACACACTGAGAGAGCTGCTTCCAGATAGCAAAAAGCATTACAATGTTTTGAGTGAAATACAATGGAATTTACTAATAACATGATGTTTGTAAAAATTTTAAATTTGAGATAATTAATAGTTATAATAAAAGAAAACTAAAATTGAAATGTTAAAACGTTTAGTCAAAATGCATATGAAATGACACTATATTTGTAGTTAGATTATGTGTGTAAGTAGGTCACTCTGGTTAAAGCAATAACTTAAACTTTTTTGAAGCTTTGGATGGAAGAAGAGAGACAGAAATGCATTGCGCTGGTCCCAGACTATTCTGGTCTTTTTGATGCCTCATATGGGGTCTTAGAAATGAATAGCCAAGATATTAGAGAATATTCTGATGTGGAATAATTGTTTGATTTCCCTTTGAGGGACAAAGGAGCAGAGCACGTCTCTGTGGGTGAGGGCAGGGTTCTCCTTGAAGTAAATCAGATTTCCCTTGTCAGTCCTTCTGAGATGCCACGGGGAAGAGGCTCTTGACTTGAAGGGGGGAGAAATCTTTTGTCTCTTGGGCTTAGGGAAGCTGGCCCAGAAACCCTGGTATAGAGTCACCTGCGGTTATTTTTTAACAGCTTTATTGAGGTATAATTAACATAATTAATGGCACTTATTTAAAGTGCGCAATTTGATGAGTTTTGACAAATGTATAGGCCCATGAAAACATCACCACAGTTAAGAGAGCGAGCTTATCTATCATCTCCTGAGGTCTTTGTAATTTACTCCTACTCCCCTGCCACTCACCTGGCCCCGGGCAAGCACTGTCCTGCTTTCTGTCCGACTGCATTGCATTTGTTAGTTTTATACAAATGAAGTTATACCATATTTATTTGTTTTTCTGGGCTTCCTTCACTAAAGTACGTTTTAAGACTCACCCGCCTTCTTGGGTATACCAATAAAACATTGTTTCTCTTTATTGCCGAGGAGTGCTCCGTTTTATGGATGTGCCATCATTGATCCATTTATTTGTTTATGGACCTTTCCATTGCTTCCATTTGGGCCTGTTATAAATAAAGCCGCCATGACCATCTGAGTACGTTTTGTGCGAGCCTACGCTTTAACCAAGGAGCTGTAGAGCTGTTTCATTGAGAAGGTTTAGGGCCAACCTTAAAGAAAGAGTCAAACCGCTTTCCAAACTAGCTGTCCCTGGTTATATTTTCACCACCATATCTTCTCCATAACCTGGTAGTGCCCGCCTCTGGCACACGTGTCATAACCAAGGAACTGTACCAGCTCATTCCTATCAACTAACCACTGTTTGTCCAGGTTTTACTGGACATTCTTTTATTTCTTTTTTTCAGGGTCCCATTCAGGACACATTGTCCTTAAGCATCCTGTCTTTCCAATGTTGCTTCTTTTACTTAGAGGAATACTTTTAAAATTAATCTATGCTGGTGCATAAGTCAACAACTCAGTTTCTTTTATTACTGGACAGTGTTCCAGTATATGATATTATTCATTTTTTCTTGGTTGTTTAGGAAACACAATTTGTTTATTTATGCCTATTGAAGGACAGATTAGTTCCCTCTAGTTTGGGGCAATTAGAAATGGAACTGCTATAAACATTCGTGTGCAAGTTATATATTTTTATGGACATAAGTTTTCTTTTTTATCTTTATTTTTTAGTTACAGTTGACATTCAATGTTATTTTGTATTAGCTTCAGATGTAGAGCATAGTAGTTAGACAATTATATAGTTTATAGAGTGATCCCCTGGTATTTCAAGTACCCACCTGGCACCATACATGGTTATTACAATATTATTGACCATATTTCCTACGCTGCATTGCAATTCAAACTATGTACTTCTTTGTTTTTTCACTCCCTCATCTCTAGCAACTAGTATAGGACCTGGAACACAGCAGGTGCTCAATAAATATTTTTTAAATATAAAAAATAGCCACAGGGACCTCAAGTTCAGCATATGGACAGCATAAAATTCAGCAAAGTTGAGTAATACCCAGGAGTAGAATTGCTTGGTTGTATGGCAAGACTATGTTTAGTTTTGCAGGAAGCTGCCAGACAGTCTTCCAAAGTGTCTGTGGCATTTTGTATTTCCACCAGCAACGATGGCACACATTCTCACCAGCAATCAGCACTGCCGAGAGTCTGAGTGCTTGCCATTCTGATGGTACTATCTCTTTGTTTAAATCTGAGGCTAGTCTTCTAATTTTGGCATTTCCACTGAGCATGCTGTGCTATAACAATATGGCTTTAATTTGCATTTCCCTAAGGACTGATGATGTTGAGGACGCCTTTATGTGCTTTTATGCCATGCATATGTCTTCTCTGAGGGTGTGTCAAAACTTGTGTCTACTTGTTAAAATTAAACTCTTTTTATTTTAAGATAATTGTAGATTCACATGTAATTGTAAGAAATAATACAGATAAACCCTATGTAACCTTTACCCTTTCTCCCAATAGTAACATCTTGCAGGATATCGTAATGAAAAAGTAAAGTTACACAGCTGTCACCACAGGGCCTTTGTTAGTGCCTTTAGCCACACCCACTGCCCTCCTCTCACTGCTCTCTGATGGCCAGGTGTGTCTTCTATTCTAAAACACTATTTCAAAAACAGGAAAGGAATTGCACAGTATGTAGCTTTTGACAATTTTTTTTTCCTTCAGCATAATTCCCTGGAGATTCAACTGAGCTGCTGAGTATATCAATATTTTATTCCTTTCTATTGTTGATTGCTATTTAAACGTGAAGATATATTAAAGATTTTTTAAAGCCATTCACCCACTGAAGGATATCTGAGTTGTTTCCAGTTTAAAGCTATTTATTAAGAATAGCACTGATATAAACATTTATATAGGTTTTTGTGGAAACATAAGTTTTCATTTCTCTAGAATAAATGCCCAGGAGAGAAATTTCTGGGTCTTACGTATTTGGCAAGGTTCAACTATAATTTATTTAAGTACTTCTTCAGCCCCACCTTCTTACTCCACTCTTTCTGCAACTCCAATGACACAAATATTAAACATTCTGTTGTAATTCCAAAAGTCCCCGAGGCCATATTCATTATTTTTTCCTCTATTTTCTCTCTGTTGTTCAGACTGGGAGATTTCTTGTTCACATATTTGTTTTCCTGTCCCTTCTATTATGCTGTTGAGATCATCCACTGAGATTTTAACTTTAGTTATTGTATTTTTCAGCTTCAAATACATTTGGTTCTTCTATATGGCTCCTGTTTCTTTGCTGAGACTATTTCTTAGCTATTTTTTTCTACTTTTTTATTTATTGATGGCAGGTTCACACTTGCCTTTTGAAGCAGGTTTATCACGGTTGTTTTAAAA
Source organism: Miniopterus schreibersii (assembly GCF_964146895.1). Taxonomy (NCBI): domain Eukaryota; kingdom Metazoa; phylum Chordata; class Mammalia; order Chiroptera; family Miniopteridae; genus Miniopterus; species Miniopterus schreibersii. The sequence goes on along the minus strand of NC_138113.1, from coordinate 57,808,895 downwards.
TCATTGGCAGAAAAGATCTAACATCTCTGTCATCTTATGTTAACATTTATTATTGCCTTTTTAAATTCAGTTGGAGCAGGGAATAGTTCCTCCTCTTCTTGTTTTTTGTTTGTTTTTGTTTTTTGTAAAGAAGAGTTCTCAGTGGACACTTGGAAAATTTCACGTTATGTTTAAGACTGGATTTTATTCAAACCTCCTATTTAACTTCCTCACTACCACCAGGTAGAAGTAGAAAACCATGTTTTCATTCAGCCTCTTTTGACACCAGAGTGGGGGCTCCTTGGGAGAGCTGGTTGGCAGCAATGAAAGGGTGTGGTTCTCGGTGGGGGTGGCGCAGTGGTTGAGCATCAACCCATGAACCAAGAGGTCACCTGTTCAATGAGGCAGCCCATCGATATTTCTCTCTCATCGATGTTTCTGTCTTTCTATCCCTCTCTCTTCCCCTTTTTCTAAAAATCAATAAAAACATATTAAAATAAAATACTTTAAATAAAAAAAGAAAGAAAGGCGTGGCTCTCTGCTTGTTTGTCTCTGACACCATGATGCAGGTATGGGTGTTGGGAAATTTTGTTAAAATCGCATAAAGGTGAGAAGTCTTGGCTTTTTTCTCAGCCTTAACAGGTGTGGGTATGTTGGGGCAAATTTTGTGTCTGTGTGTTTTGTGGTGATGTCTGGTTGACATCAAGAGATAATTGTCCTTAGTCCTTCTGTCTTGCTGGGCTGTTCTTTTATTGTCTTTTGGTGATGGAGACCAAGGTTTTCTGAGGCTTTTTTTTTGGTAACTACCCATTAGTGCTTCTTGGTAGCTGTCTTCATCAATTCCAAACCCAGGAAATTCAACTCCGTCTTGTTTCTCTGGTCCCAACATCTCTAAGCAACATCTCTCCATCTTTCCAAGTCTTCTTATAGTTGTTTTATATACAATACACAGGTGTTCTGTCTGTATTTAGCAGAAGAAACAGAGGAATGTAGGTCTACTCTTAAAGAAGACCCTTCAACAGTTCATATAATACTGGTGTGGTGGTGATGAACTCCTTCAGCTTTTTCTTGTCTGGGAAGCTCTTTATCTGTCTTTTGATTCTAAATACAGAATCAAATACCTAACTTTGCTGGGTAGAGTAATCTTAGTTATCGGTCTTTGCTTTTCATCACTTGCCACTCCCTTCTGACCTACAAAGTTTCTGTTGCTAAATCAGCTGACAGTCTTATGAGAGCTCTCTTGTAGGTAATTAATTGCTTTTCTCTTGCTGCTTTTAAGATTCTCTCTTTGTCTTTAACCTTTGGAATTTTAATTATGATGTGTCTTGGTGTGGGTCTCTTTGGGTTCATCTTGTTTGGAACTCTCTGCATTTCCCGGACTTGTAAGTACATTTCTTTCACCATATAAGGAAAGTTTTTTCTGTTATTATTTTTCAAATAGGTTTCCAATTTCTTGCTCCCTCTCTTGTCCTTCTGGCATCCTCATTATTCAAATGTTGGTACGCTTGAAGTTGTCCCAGAGGCTCATTACACTATCTTCATATTTTTGGATTCTTTTTTCTTTTTGCTCTTCTCATTGGGTGTTTTTTGCATCCTCATATTCCAACTCCCTGATTTGATTCTCAGTGTCCTCTACACTACTGTTGATTCCCTGTAAATTTTCTTCATTTCAGGTAATATAACCTTCACTTCTGACAGTTCCTTTTTTATGTTGTTATTCTCACTAAGTCCCCTGAAGCTCTCATTAAGTTCCTTGAACATCCTTATAGCCATAGTTTTGAAATCTGTATCTTGTAGTTTGCTCACTTCTATTTCATTTAGTTCTTTCTCTGGAGATTTCTTCTGTTCTTTCATTTGTGGCATTTTTTTTTTGTCTCCACATTTTGGCTGCTTCCTGTGTTTGTTTCTATGTGTTTATTTCTGTGTAGAGCTGCTATGTCTCCTGGGCTTGGTAGAGTGGCCTTGTGTAGCAGGTGCCCCGTAGGGTCCAGTTGCTCATCTTTCCCAGTCACCTGCCCTGGGCACTCTAGGTGCTCCCCTATGTGGGCTGAGTGCACTGTCTTGTTGTAGTTGAGTCTTAATTGCTGTTGGCATTACTGGGAGGAATTGACCTTCAAGCCATCCAGCTGTGGGGGAACCAGCTGTGATTACAACAGGAGAGCTGCTGTGCAGGAGGCACCCTTATGGATCAGGATTTGCTTCAATGGGGCTTTTGTGTTCACCAAGTCCTCCCCTTGAGTGTGTCATTCAAGAATTGTAGGGTTGTAAAGAGGTGTGGTCAAAGCTGATCACTAGGTGCACTGGCTCTGGGGCCTTCTGGGAAGTGCAAAGTCAGCCTCTGCCTATTCCCTGCTTAGGGCCCTCAGTATAAGCTACATAGCAATCTGTAGATGGCTACTACTTGTGTTGGGCTTGGAGGTGCCCAGGAGAGGTCAAGCTATGAACCAATGCAGGCTGCAGCTAGTGCCAGGCCTGGGTCTACTTATTGAGAGGTATGGGGCATGCTGAGGCCAGCTGCTGCTTGTTTAAGAGATTTTTAGGAAAGTCCTAAGCCTGAGGCAAGAAAAGCCATTCATATGGAAAACCACTGGAAATGGCTTGGATGAGCCTGCAAGTAAGAAGGGGCTAATGGGTTTAAACAGGTTGGTGGAGACTCAGATATGGTGCCTGCCTGAAATTTCTGTGTGGGGAGGACTCATCAAAGGAGCAATGGCCTCTGCCAGCATTTCTGCCCTGGAGAAAGCTTCCCATCCAGCTCTTCCCTGATTCCTGGCAAGTTAGTTCCTCCCCAAATATCCCAGTTCCTTTCAGGCTGCTGCCCAGAGCTAGAGCTCAGAGGGAGTGCATCTGAGAGAGAATCCAAGGGCTGGCCCTTTAAGAGGAGCTTCCTGGGCTCCTGTAGCCTCAACTCACTCAACCTCAATCCCCGTTGATTTTTACAGGCTGAAGCTGTAGGGATTTCTTTTCCTGGCACTGGAACCCTGGGCTGGGGGACTGATGTGGGGCTGGGACTCCTTGCTCCTCTGGGAAACCACCACCAAATATCCTTCCCAGCTTTAAACAGCGGCACCAGGTGTGGGACTGCGGCAGCCTCCCCACGATTCAGCCCAGATTCCACCCCATGTTTCCACCCCTCCTAGTGATCTCGATGCTTCTTCAGTTCCATAGCTATAGGACTTCTGTTCAGCTAGATTTCAGGAGGGTTGTAATTTTGATGTGGTTGTGGCAGCCAGAAAGTACTGCGTTTATCTATGTGGCCATCTTGACCAAAAGCCTTATTATCATAAGTTTTAAAATGCTTGTCTGCATATTTTAAAAGAAACATCATTAAAAAAATAAACACAACTTTCAATGGATTTACCAGGTACAGTGGTGCCTCGGTTTTCGAATGTCTCCATTGAGGAACATTTCGGGTTATGAATGCTGTAGACTCGGAAGTAAGTGCTTTGGTTTTGGAACACACCTCGGAAGTGGAACATGCCACACAGCTTCCGCTAAGGGCAAAATCCTGAGGCCCAGCTGTCGGCTATGGATCCCTCTGTTTTCGGATGTTTCAGAACTCAAACGGTCTCCCAGAACGGATCACGTTAGAAAACCGAGGTGCCACTGTACAAGTAAATATAATAGAAGAAGTCTACATAATAAAAAAGATAACTGAATAAACAGGTAAAGAGAAAGGTAAAGTTGACATAATATTACTCTTGTGTTTGTGTGGAATATTTATTCTGTAACTATCAACTGTTCATGTTAGGAAAGCATGCTTTTGATAATACAAAATAAAAAGGAGGAAAAGAGATGCTGTAATACTGGATGGATCAACAGAGAAAGAAAATTTCAACAAACAGTATTTAAATATAATAGAGAAGTAATCATTAATATTATATCATGCATAAAAAGGAAACAATATGTGTTGATATCAAAACTGCTAAAAAAAAAAAAAGTGCCCTGACAGGTGTGGCTCAGTTGGTTGTAGTGCCCTTCTGTGCACCGAAGGGTGACATGTTCTATTCCAGGTCAGGGTACATACCCAGGTTGTGGTTGGATCCCTGGTTGAAGCACGTAGGGAGGCAACCCATTGATGTTTCTCTCTGACATTGATGTCTCTCCCTCTCCTTCTCCCTTTCCCTCTCTCTAAAAATCAATGAAAACATATCCTCGGATGAAGATTAAAAAAACTGCTAGAAAAATCAATCTAGTCAAACGGAAGAGAGAATAAATGACACAAATAAGTGAAAAAATTAAATAAGGCTAATAAATTATTGGAATGGAATCACGGAATCAGCACAATTATTTTATTTATTTCAAAGGTACGTAATTTATATTTTATCATTGATTGATCAATTGATTGATCTATCCTCCATCTCAGTAGAAATATGGCATCTACTTGAAATAGTGATACTGCTTTTTATATTTATTGAAATATGTCCTCTGCTGAAAATCTGGGCATCCACATTTATTCATTGTGTTACAAAACAATACATATCTGCAATTCAAGTTGAAGAAACCAAGTATCAATTGATGAAATTAAAAACAGATTTGGTTAGCCTAAAAAATTATGATGCAGTAAATAATAGCAGGTACAGTAGAGAAGCACTGGTATAAAATATAAAGATTTGCATGTTGACATATGTTACCTGAATTTGTTGTCTAATTTCCTTTGGTGTGCTCAAAACATTTAGGAATAGAGAATATAAAGCAAGCATAATCATAGTTTACATTGAAAAATTAATAAGTAAAAGAAATCAATATTCAAAAGACCTCCAAAGCTGTGGGCTACTTTGTGGAAAGGGTCTCTGTAAGTGTAATCTGATTTCTCAGGAGAAGTGGCATAATGAGTGAGGATTGCCTTGATTACAGGCACTGTGCCTAGCTCTACTTAACCCTGGGCAGATTGTAAAAGATATGAAAAAATTTTAGACTACTGGCTTTAATTAAATAAAAAATACCCTTTAGACCTCATTTTAAAAGTTGTTAACATAATAAAATGGAATGATACTAATTTTAATAGTGGGACATCACGGAGTAAAATTTCATTTATTGCTATGGAGTTTTAAATGCAGACTGGGCCTTTTGGACCCAATATTTTCAAGAGTTAAGTGATACCTGAAAAGTGTTCTGGATTGGCCCTGAAGAATGGGTGCCTGGAGAATATAAAAAAGGGGGTGAGAGGAACCTTGGGCGAGGGAAAAGGATCCCAGGTGACATGTCTGGAGAGGTCACTAAGGCAGAGTTGAGGCGTGGGATACTTATGTTTCAGAGCTATCAGGAAGCCACTGGCCATGCCGGGTGGTTTTTATATTTGTAAAAACAGCACTAAATGTGATGATCAGACAGAAGCATAAAATAACTTTTTTTAAGGAGCTCTTACTAGGAGGCAGATGTTGTGAAATGCTCAATGCACATTACTTCATTTGTTCTTTGCAGAAAGGATATGATAATATATATTAGGTAATGTTCTCATCTCTACAGATGCAAAACTGATCTTGTTATTGGTGCGAGTGGGGCTCTTGGGACGCCACTGGAATAAGCATTTCCGGAGGCCCCCACGGGAGGATGAGACTTGGTAGAAAGCTTTATTTTCGTGGAATTACACCCCTGGGTTTTCAAACTCCCATGTCCCTTAGTCCAGTCAGAAGAAGTATAGCTAAGTTTTCAATAAAGTTAAAAGCAAAACCAGTGTCTAGAATTTCCTTTCCATGTTGGAGCTGGATCCAGTACAGCATCAGGCTAGTTATAGTCCATTAGTCCATTGTGTGGTGGGGTCCTCAGGGCCATGGGCCATGTGGGCAAATGCCAGGAAGCCAAGCATGAGCCATGGGCCAAGCATGCTAAGAAGAACCAAGAAAGTCAAATTCCTTGTTCAAGGAATTAAGTATCCCAGATTTCCTATGCTTACAGTGGCCATGCCCATTCTGGCCAACCATCTCTGTCCCAAGGTGTGATTGACACCAAACACCTTCACTACACCCCCAACTTTTCTGGGCATGGGTCTATCTTCCCTTTGTTGGACACTTGGGGAGTGTAAAGTTGCAGCTTCCTAGTGAAGCTGCCCAAATGACATGCCTATAGTGGCTGGCTTTCCCCTTTGTTCCTTTTCTGTTATTAATAACTAGGTTAATTGCAACAGCATCAATCTGAAGACCTAAGTTAACTTGCCTTAAATCACAGAACTGACATAGTTAAGACTCCAGATCTAAACCAGAGCTAAAGTTTTCAAAAGCAACATTAAACTAATTTATTTGTATCCATGAAAAATTATTTTATGATTAAAAGGGACAGTTCTCCCTACAAATGTTCCTTTTGTTCCTTTGATTTTCTTCGCAAAGTGTCCTTTCCCTGTGGATTCATGTGAACAGTTCCTGAGTCTTTTTACAACATGCCCAACTGTTACCTCTTGTGTAGTTTTTCTTGATTTACTATGGATTTCTTCCCACCTTCCATTCCTGGTATAGAAATTGCACTTTAAACATAGCACTTACCATTAAAAAAAGTCTTTCCCTTTCAATCTCCTCTTGCCAGATTCTGAGCTTCTAGAAATGATTTCTTATGCATTTCTCATCAGATCTGTTCCTAAAATAATGATCAGCAGAAACTAAGCACCATATACATATTTTTATTGATTGAATAAATAATTTGGGAAACTGGCAACACACATGAATAATGCACTGCATTTTTTTCTCCCAACACTTTAAAATTTGTTAATTGGTTCTATTTGCTCCCAGAATCACTTAGTAAAGGGGATTTGTGGTCCTAAAATGTGGAACACATGGGAATGAAGAGCCGAGGCAATCTTAATGTGCTTGTGTGTATGCTTCATTCTTTTTTTTTTTTTTTCTGAGATGAGAGCAAGATAATTACCAAGGCTCAGTGCTAAGAATATTTAAAAAGTTGAAAAGTTTTGCAGAATGGAAGATTATTTTAAAATTCTTACCAAGTTCCAGTTACACTCCTGTTTTAGTCTAAATAGCTTTCAACCATACAGTAAAAATTATATAAAAAGGAGCCATTGAAGATGCACTCTAACAGTCTTTGCAATTTCTGAGCTAAGTGTTTCTTTCCCAAATACTTGTACTCTTTTCTTGTGGATTCAGCACTGGATTGAAGTGTTTCTTTTTCCTACCATCAACTTGAAAGTTTACTTTTTAATTGAGATTTATTTCCCATGCAACTGCAGAGGTTTATCATTGTGTGAAGGTCTGAACTTGACTTTCAATTTATTTACTTTAAAACCTTGAGATGTCTCCCATTTACATAGCTATCTCCCTAAGTGATGAACTCTATAGGTGACATTCACAAACTGTCAATTCCCTTTATCTCTGTTCTGTAGCTGAATAGCTGTTCTAGGGAAAGAGTAGGCACAAATTACTGCTGAAGGGTTTATCAATTGAGGGTCCTTGTGTACAGCTGGTTAAATTATATTAGTGAGGTACCATTATGCAACTACTTTGGAAAATCTGCAAAACAATTGAGTTGCTAGTGGTGATAGAGGGGAGGGGGGTTACACCTGCAAGTTTATTCTCTTAAATCCTTTGAATTCAACCCTGATGAGTGCTGCCAATCATTAATGTCCCCTGCTGCTGGATGCACTGCCTTCCCCTTTCTTTTGAAGGAAGATATAATTTTGCTTATACAGCACTAATTAAAATAGGGACTTTGTTCCTTAACTTCTTTTGTAAATAGGTCTGGAGAAATTTATAATCTCTCAGAAATACTGTGAGGCAGGCCCTGGGAATAAATACTGCTTTAAAAAGTTTCTGTGTATCCCCTTTGCTCTTTTCTACAGCTTTTCTTCCATGCTGTTGGAATGTGGGTGACACCTACTTGGAACATGACGCTAAAGCCAAAAAGGGTGGAACAACAAGGAAGAACTGAGGTCTTAGAGACAGATCCTTAGCCACCCCCTCCAAGCATTTCCATGAGAAAGACATGAAGGGTTCTTGTCCTAATGCCCTTTGTAGCTAACGCCATATTGCTGTCTATTTCTTCATTTCGTTCTTCATTCAATAAAAATGTCATGCTTTTCACGGCCTTAAAAGAATATAAATGAAGCCGTTTGTCTTCCTGCCTAGTACAACTCCCTTTAGCATTACCTTACAGCACAATTGAAGGACCAATAACTTAAATACTTCTATTTCAAGATTCTGAGTTTTGCTAATATTATTAGTCAAGAGTAGTGATCAGCTGAAATCTGTTTAATGGGGAGAGAAGATGGATCGATGGGCAGGAGACTGATGCCTGCTTTTCCACCCCAGCCTGAAGGAGGGAGCATGCCTCCAGCTCCCCTGTGTCATGGAGGACTTTTTGTTTCCTGGAGTCCTGCCAGAGGAAACATTCAGCATTTCCGCTCTACTTCTCCTCTGTGGAGATAGCTATCTCATATTTGAGGTAAGCAAGTTCTCTTTTTTTGCTTTTTAAAATGTACTGTTGTTATGTATTTAAGAGGAGTGTTTCAAACTATGCATTCTTCATGTTTCTTGAGTCAGAAGTGGCTCTGATACTTTCTAACTGTATGATTCTTAGCAACTTACTTTATATGCCTGAGCCTGCTTTAGGATAGTAAGAAGTCAGGAAAATTCCAGGACGAGCGGAAACTGAGACAGATAAACAGCAGTTTGCGGACACCTGGTAAATCCTTTCTTCCCCAAACCAAGGACACTTAAGAATAAATGGTTTGCACTCCTCCCCAACCAGAGTGAGTAGTTTAAATCACCCTACTCAGAGAGACATTTAACAGAAATCCAATTAGTGCCATTTGCCAACTGCACCCAAGGACGGACAAATTAAGAGAATAAATTTCATTTTGGTATATCAGCATAAAGCTGATGAACAGTCTATTGATCAGCCCCTAAGAACTACCCTAAACACCCAGACTTCAAAACCCCTGAAAATGAAGGTCCCAGTGCACTCTCCCTCCAGGGAGCACACCGGAGACATTCCCTCCCCCTCGCCTTCCCCCACAGGCATGTGATCTCCTAAACTCTAAGGGACCTCCGGAGACTTGCAATCAGGGGAGCAATGGGCAATGGCAGCTCCTCTGGGCTAACCCCCTGAACCTGTCTCCAAGGCCCCCTTCCCTCTGACTTCCAGTGGGCCAAGGCAGCCCAGCCTGGGCTCTCCTGTTTCTTCTAAGCCCTTGTTTCACTGTCCTGAGTGTGTTTTTGCTGCAGCCAATAAATTCTTGCCTGCTTTTCTACACTTTGTCTCTTGATTGCAATCTTTCCTTCAAGAAGACAAGAACCGAGGTCTCATCACCTCCCCAGTAACAAGCCTATTACTTGATTTGTACAATTAATAGACCTCACAGTGTTTGGAAGGTGAAAACATGTTTTATGAATAATATCTAATCACCTTCAGGTGTCTGCTGAAATCTTTACTTTAAAATTTCCCAAAAGGCAGAATTTACAATGTAGCCCTCCTTCCCTTTCCTACGCTTCATTCAGCGCCATTGCTCTGCAGTCACATCAGCATCAAACATATTGTATATGTCAGTTGTATTTATTTTTCATCATCTTGTTCGCTAATCTATCTCCAGTGCTAACTCTCTGACACATAGTTGACACTAGATAAATACTAATTGATTGAACAAAGAATTGAATGAAATAAGGCCTTACATTCCATATTTTTCTATTTTGACTATTATAAATAATGCTAATGCTAACATTTTTAAACATGTATTTTTGACCATATGAATGATATTACCTTAGGATAGATTCTTATAAGAAGTGATTAACTAATTCTTTCTGTAGTTACATGTTTCCATCTGATATTGTTGATGGTGGCAGGAACCACACTGGGTGTTAGACCCGTGGGGTCAGACTAGACCTGGGGTCGGCAGCCTCAGTACTTGAGTTCTGGGTAGGAAAGAATTCAGAGCCAAGACTCCAACTATAACAGAACATCTATTTATAAAATCAGAGTAGAAGGAGTAATTCATAAGAGAAATGGGCTTAGGAAACAAGTTATAGAGGTAAAGGAACGGCCCTTGGAGCTTGGGAGTGAGGGAGGTCAAGGTGAAGTGCCTCAGGGGATGGAGAGGAGGAAGGAAAAGGCACAGGGTGTGCTCCCTGAAGGGAGAGCACACTGGGTCCTCTGTCCTAAGTGTTTTAAAATTGGGAATTTTAGGGGCGGTCCCAGGGGAAGATCTCAATAGAATATTCAGCAGCTCTCCAGCTGTGTCCTTTCAGGGTTGAGGTTTACTCTGATTGATTGGCCAGAACAAGGGCAGGGGGTCATTATTCAATGCAGCTGGTCCTGAAGTCAGCCTTGGTGTTGCTTGTCTGGTTTTGCTGCTTTTCTGGGCCTGGAGCTGAATACAACTGAGGCCTAAATGTTATCTCTAGTGAGGAACCGTCAGGGGGTAATGATCAGCAATACGAAAGGTCTGAGGGTAGGGAGGGGGAATCCAAATCGCATGACCAGTGATATGCTAGGGAGGAAAGGTCACCCTGGGGATGACCTTGGTAGATACAGAATTGTCCTACAATTGTCCATTGCTAGGCCTCTGGGGCTTTTCACCCTGGTGGCCCTCTGTACCTGGCCCATCATCCTTGCTCTGCTCATGTCTGTCTAACTGCCGACCACAATATTACTTCTATTCAGCATAAAAAGATAATCTTTAAATCTTTAGCATTTCTTTAGTGAATTTCTGCTGTAAATTGTTACCAACTTCCATTTATTTGAAAAATATATATTTCATTTTAATTTTTTAAAAATTTTATTTATTTATTTTTAGAAAGAGAGCAAGGGAGAGAGAGAAACATTGATTTGTTGTTCCACTTATTCATGCAGTCATTGGTTGCTTTTTTTATGTCCCCTGACCAGAGATCGAACCCACAACCTTGGCATATTGAGACGATGTTCTAACCAACTGAGCTACCCAACCAGGCATATTTCACCTTCATTTTTAAGAAATATTTTTGGTAGATACAGAATTCTATGATGAACCTTATTTACTTCCCACCACCACCACCACCACTGACTTTTGGCTTCTGTGAGCATATTCCATTGTTTTCTGGCCTCCACTATTTCTATTGAGAATTCAAGTGTTATTTTTATTGTTCTTTTTATGTAATTAATGTGTCTTGTTTTTCTCAGACTGTTTTAAAACACTATATTTAATATTTAGCAGTTTCTTTGTATTTATACTTTTTAGAGATTCTTAAATTGTATAAATTGAACTCTTTCAATAAGTTTGAAAAACATTTGACCAAAATTCTTTTACTTTTTTCTGTCCACCTCTCATTCCTCTCCTATTGGTAATTAAGTTCTACTTTAGGAAATAAACCCTCTTCATGTCTTTCAAATTAATTTTCTCTCTGTTGTTTATATTGGGTGATCTGTTATTCCATCTTCAAGTTCAATGACTTGTATTTTTACTTTCTTGAAAACTTTCTATAATTTCCCATAAAGTAAAATTTTCTTTCTGATATTTTATTTTCATTTAAATATTTAACAGATTTATTTTTTAAAAAAATTTTTTGTCAGCTTTTCAATGTGTCCTCTTGCATCAGTTTTTTCTTTTTCTTTTTTTCCCCTGCATATTTGTTGATCATGGCTAATTCTTTTATCTGGTTTTTGCTTTTATATTTCTTATCTGTAGAGCTATATAGCTATATCTATATCTTTATGCTTTCATATTGGACATTTGGGATTATACTTTGCAGAGTGATTATAAAGATATTATAGGGGCTCTAGATCACATGTCTTCTGAAGAGTCACAATTTTTGTTCTACTAGGCAGTTATCTTATTAGCTTATCACCTTTAACTTTTACTTTTCTTCAGTTATAGATTGTATAATAAAAACCTGATAATTATCAACCCATCTAAAGTAGGGAGCTCAACCTCAATACTGCCTTGAAGGTGAACATCAACTGAGGTCTACGCTTTGTCCTTTTGAACTTCCAGTTGTTTTTCTTTTTTTCTTATTTTTTTAAATATATCTTTATTAATTTCAGAGAAAGGAAAGGGGAGGGAGAGAGAGAGATAGAAACATCAATGATGAGAGAGTCATTGATTGAGCCCGCAACCCGGGCATGTGCCCTGACCGGGAATCGAACCCTGATCACCTGGATCCCAAGTCGATGCTCAACCGCTGAGCCACGCCTGGCCGGGCTCCAGTTGTTTTTCTTTTCTAGTCTCTTTGGAATCTGCTCCTCCCATGTGCATAGATCACAGATAAACCACAAAATTGTTGAGAGGGGATTTTGAGCAGCTTTCAGGTCCCCACAAACACTATGCTGTGGGGCTCCCCTTTCCTGCATTTCCTTACCAATTTTCAACTGTTTATGCTGACACCTTAAGCAAAAAGATCTCTAATTTCTACTTGCCCTTCAACTTCCCTGCATTATATACACTCAAGAGAGGCCTTGATAGAAAAGCTGTATGAATGTGGGTCATACCCAGCTTACTTTTCTTCTTTTCTCAATGGTTGAATCTCCTCCAATTTCTGTATTTCCTCCATTTCTCCAAATAGTTTTTGATAATTGTCCAAATTTTATAATTGCTACCTGCTACCACATACTACAAATTGTATTGTTTATTGTAGCCTCTGGTACATAATAGTAGCTCACTAAATGGTAATGCATCTTTTGCAAATATAATTATTTTGTTTATTTAATTAGTATTTGAGATGATAATTTCAATGATGATAATAAAAAAAGAGAACTCTAGTCTAACATAGGCTACTCTTCCATTACTAAAACTCAAATTCATGATTTACTTTTAGACCAATTAATGGGAATAGAAATCATTGGTAAAAGTGTGCTTTGTACTTTAATCAAAATAAATAAAATATGTTATAGGTATTAAGTACTCATTTATATGAGGCACATTACTTTTAGGGCACAATAAATAGTTTTAATCATACATAAATATGTAAAATTTTTTCTCAATAATTAATAATTCTAGTTACTTTATATATGGTTATTTCTATGAACAGATTATCTGCTTTCAGGAAAGCATTTCTCTATGATAAAAATAAAGGTAAAACTTTAATAATAATATGACTAAGCTATAAAAGTAATTTCTCAACATCATCTCTCTTCCCTTATTTTTCTGCTGTAGGTATTTTGGTGGTAATGGTTTCCACAGCAAGTTAAATGGCAGGTCAGCTGGTCAGGCACTAGGATACATGCAGGTATGCAGTGTTTCCTTTGAAATGTGGATGTGATTACTGGAGCATTATTTTGGATGATTTTAACATACTTTTAGAAATTATGGCACAGAAAACTAGAGGGATCAAATTGGCCTGAGGTCTTTTTCAGTAGAGCCGCCTACTAATTCTGATTATCCACTGATTTTCACCCTAAGAAAGACATGCATTCCTATCTTGTTCAAGCCACTGTTATTTTGTTTCCTTTGTTATGAACAAAATCTAATCCTAAGTGAAGCATAATACCTCCAAATGCCTCTGGACAACCTTATCTTTTCCCGAGCATTTTTTGCCCTCACTTACAGGTGAGGCATTAAAGGGCCCATCACTCTTCCACTGTATCACTGTATTGTAGCATTAGCCCATGAAAAGAAATGAAGTTTAAAGGCCAGGCACTGGCAATATTAGCTTTGCCAAGTAGCTGAAAGGGGCACAGGGGTTGGTTCAGTGAATGTATAAACATTTTGCTAGAGCTGAAAGCACTTAAAAATGTATCTTCAAAATATTTGCCTTACTGATTAGTTCACCTAATAAACCATGTTGCTTACTGTAGCATCTGGTACGAAGTAATAGCTCACTAAATGGTAGTGTTTCTATTACAAATGTTATTATTCTGGCTGTTCAATTAACACAGGCATACCTATCTTTATTATGCTTTACTTTACTGTGCTTCACAGATGTGTTTCCTTTTAGCAATTGAAGGCAGATCCTCCACCAGCAAAAGCCTACACCTCACTTTATTTCGATATTTGCTTTATTGTAGCTGTCTGGAACCAATCCACAGAACCTCTGAGGTATGCTTGCATGTGAGATGATAATTTCGATAGTGATAATCCTTATGGAATAAAGATAGGTAAGCTTTTGAGGTCAAAGCCACACTGCCGAACATTAAATTAGATGCTAAGAAAGAAGAGCTATCTTTTCTTCCCTATTCACGAGCCCCTCCCCAGAGGTGGTTCCCATGCTTGTGATTGCACAGCCTCCCACAAGGAAGAATCCTTGTTGCTGTGGTAAGTTAAGGAAGGAGGGGAGTATTTCAACACACAAACTGACTTTTGCCCTGGAGTGAACATGACTGAAATGATGAATCATTAGCTAAGATCTAATATGTAGCACAATTTTAATATAATATCCGTTAACAATATGGAAGGATTTAGTTATAATAATTTTTGGTATAAAAATTGTAAATTAATTAATGATCACAGACCACTCACAACAATATGTTTAATAAGAATCCCGCTTTTATTTCTTGCATAAATTTTCTAACAGCTTTAAATATGCTAGTTTTTATTTAGATATATTATTATGCTCTAATGATTCCATAGGAATTATAATGTAGTTTAGTAATGTTTTAGAAATTGTTCTCAATTGCAACTAATTCATACATTTGTTGGCTTACTATGAAACAGGGCCAAGTCACAAACACATACGCATGGCCCACGCACATATGCGCACACAGTGAACAGAAAGCTGGACTCTGTCACAGTACCGAGGACAGCAAAGTATGTAGAAATGTTCATGATATCATAAAGCTGGGTGTGGTCCTTGGGCCCATCACCTATTAGATCATTAAACTTCTCAGAGCCTCAGTTTTCTTAATTATATACTATACTCAATAGCAATTCTCAAGTATAAAGTTTGTATGCCTTGGATGCAGTAGCATTTAATGAATATTATGTTAGTAGGTATAAACTGATCCTGTCATATAGACCTGCTTGCTGATTTATTTCTAAATGTTAATTTAAGCATTGCACAAGGAAAATATTTTTAAATCTCTGATAAAAAAAAACAAAGCAAAAACCATGCCCTAAAATATTACTGCCTATTAATTAGAAGCTAGAGTTGCTCACCGCATTCTCGAGGGTTTTCCTAGGCCTGTCACACCACATATTCTCTATGCAGGGCTTGAATTTATGTCACTTTTAGACTCTGCCACACAACTTACCACCCAGTTACATTTCCCCCCTTAATCAATAGTGACTTTCTGTGTGTTGTTTGTATCTGCAAATGGATTTTAGTTTCTTCACAAATCTGCAACAGGCCTAGCCCCAACCACAGAACTGGGTAGGTGAAAGGTTCTTGGACACTGATTAATAAAAACAAATATTTATCAGAGTTAAATAAAAAATAAAATTCTGTAATCAGCAGTTTAATTATGATAGAAAAGTTTTATTTGAGAAAGAGGTGTTTATTGTCTACCTCACCAGTGTATACTTGCAAATCTCCACAGAAAACCCCATATTAATTCTTCTTGTGAGAAGGGGCTCAACTAGAAATTTATTGTGAGGCAGAGCAATCATCACACAGAAAATATAAAATTAAAGGTGGTGATGCATTCAATCTGAGCAGCTTTCAATACTTTCTGACTCCAATTAAATCTGTAGATTACAAAAAACAAAACAAAACCACCAACTAAAAAAACATATATTCAGTATCCATATCAGGCCAGAATTAAAAATTTGACTACTAAATAAGGCCTTTTAAAATTATTTCATTACTTTCAGAAGCTGAAAGAATTAATTTAAATTTTTAAAAATTATTTACTATTTTATTATTATTATTATTATTTTATATTTTATTTTCCATCACCATTTATTCCTTCTATGCCCTCTTCCACATCCATCCACCCGCCTCCCCCCTGCCCCACAATCAGCACACTGCTGTCTGTGTTAATGAGTTCTTTCTCTAGTTTTTATTTTTTTCTCAATCTTTCCACCCCCCAGCAGTGCCCCCCCCACTGTCAGCCTGCTCTCTATCTATAAATCTGTCTTCTATTTTGCTTGTTAGTTCAATTTGTTCTTTTAAAGTCACATTGTGATAAACCATCATTTTACAAATGAAAGCAGATCTTTGAGCTTAGAATTATCTTCATTACATCAATACTTGTACATGCACATGTATTGAAACTGAACTGCTAAAAATCAAGAATAAATAGATATTCTTAAAGGCCACAAAGAAACAGACAGATTTTCAAAAGATTTTAATGGAATTTAATCAGTTGATTCTCAATATTAAATTACAAGTACAAAGTGCCATGAAGCAAATATATTCATCAAAAAGAACATCTCTAACAAATACCAAAATAATCACAATCTTATGAACTAAAGCATTGTGATGCTAGAACAGAACTAAACCTCTAGACCAGTACAAACAAAATAACTCAGAAAGAGGCTCTCACTTGTGTAGAAACCTGATATGATGGATGAAGAAAGGACTATTGAATAAAAGGTATTATAATGACCATATATATTGAAAAAAAAATGTATCTGCTACCACTCTGTACCAAAATTAATTATGAATGAATTAGATAGACAAAGAGAGAAATTTTAAATGAAAGGAGAATATGTTTTTGACACTGAGATAAGTAAAATTTTCTTAAAACAAGTCACACAATATTAACCCATTAAGAAAATGATTGATCATTTTAACTATATTAAAATAGTCATCAAAAATCATTGAAGAAATGAAAAACTTAAGCCAAATTTAAGCCTACATGTTACCTACATAATTAAGAATATGTTACCTACATAATTAATATTAAATAATAAATACTATATATTGAATCCACATCATATAACAAAAACCTGCAGAAAAATAAGAAAAGGCAAATAGTGAAAATATGACCAGCAGATAAGAGGTATTTCAGATAAGAGGAAATCTGGATTTAAATGTAAATGAGATAAAGATGTTATCAATATGGCAAAATAAGATATTCTTGACTTTTATCCCTCACAGGGAAAACAACTAACAACTATTCAAGAGCAACAAACCCTGAGAGAGTCCAAGAACACAGGGGTGAGACTGAAGCACCTCCTTGCACCTCAGAGACTAAATAAACTGTCTTACTAAGTAAGAGAAGTGACTACATGGTGACCTCATCGCCCCTTCCCCAGGCCAGAGCAGTACCACATGGAGAGGTCTCCCTGAGCCTCTGGTTCTTTCATTGGGAAAAGAGAATATAGGGAAGACAACCAGCACCCCCATAGCATTTAGGTTGCTTTGTGATACCCCATACCCTGATCTTGCCACGTGGTTTAGGGGAATCTGCTGGGCTCAAACACTGGGAATTGGCTGTGACAGAAAAGGGAGAATGTTTGTGAAAACCAGCACTCAGATCTTGACTGACCTAGTTCATGCCTTCAGCACCCAAGTAGTAATTGTAACCATGCAGAAATTCCATTTCCTTAACATAACACTTTCTCCTTTCTGCCCATCCACTCCCTTCTTTAGTCATTAATCTCTTAGAACATCAGATTCTGGTCTATATCAAACTATCTTAAGAACAAAGCAGCAGGTCCGTAGATCACAAAAACAGAGTTTCAGTCAAGTTAAAGATAATATCTGACTTCAGTTGTATTTCAGCCCCAGGCCCATGAAGGAGGGACAATCCTATTGAACAGTGCCATGGCTAACATCAGGACCTGATACAATAATACACTACTCCCTACCCTGGTCCAAACCAATCAGTAGAGCCAACTCCTTTATCCACCATAATTAATGATTTTTCCCTTATATAACCCATCCTCTGGAAGCCAGCAGGGAGCCGGCTCTTTTAGCTCCCGCCCTCTCCTACCCATGCAAGGGAGCTAAAACATAGCCCCACCTTCTGAGGAGTGTGTCTTCTGGGCTTCCTTTGACCAGAGGGCTGGCAACAACTCCTGGAAGTTGTGTGGCCCAGCAGTGTTCAAGCTGAGAGAAGGGCAGACAGAACTGATATTTTGCAAAGCAAAGCCAGTGGCCCTGATTGGCCTGGGAACTTGGGATGCAGGCTGGCTTGAGTTAAAACAGCAAATAAAAAGCCCCACAAACTTTAGAGCTATATCTTCTTCTACATCCAAACAGGAATCTAATTTGTAGCTCATTGTTGAATTTCAGCCTATCCAACCAGAGAACCTAACCAGAGCACACAAAAAATTGTGTAGTGCATTCAACAGCTGTACATGTAGTGACACTTAAACAGCATAGTTCATGGCTTCTCATATCTGCAGAGAAATAAAACAGAGAAAAACCAGTGCACACTCTAGCCTAATTCAGTTACCCAAACAATAAACTATATAGTCTCTGGACCCTGTCCTGATGCCTTGCCAGGGCAGGGAATCTAATTCACATCCCCTTATATTTCTGAATATAGTACCCAGTGCCAACCATCTAGTAAACCTGACCAGGGAATTCAAGCAACTATGGAATTCATCCTTATAGCCTCGCTTGGGTAGGGAACCAAGCCAGCAGTCTTAACCAACTGTTTTCATCCAGAGGCATACCCCTTCCATCTTTGTGCTCAGATCTCAAACAGTTGCCTTGCCCTAAAATAGGCCATAATAGCAGGTCACACTCACCCAGGGTCATTACCAGTAAATATAGCCAGAAACCCAAACTGAGCTGAATTCTGAACTGTCTCTGCTAGAGAAACGTGTTAAGTCTGAAAGTGTGCCAATACCAATGTAAGAATTTAAGGACTATGAAAAATCAGGTAAATATAATATCACCCAAAAAAAAAACTAATATAGCTGACCCTAAAAAAATGGAGATCTGTTAACTGTGAGAAAAAGAATTCAGAATAATTATTCAAAGAAAGATTAGAACTACAAGAACACAAAGACAACTAACAAAATTAGGGAAACAATAAATGAACAAAACAAGAAATTTGATGAGAAAATAGCTACCATCAAAATAGAAAACATCAAAAATCTTAGACTGAAAAAATACTGTAACTCAACTGAGGAATTCAATAGAGAATTTCAAAAGTAGATTTGACCATGCTGAAGAAAAAATCAGTGACATGGAAAACAGAACATTATAAATTTCCCATTCATAAGAGCAAAAAATATAAAGGATAGAAACAAATAAATCCTATAAGAATATGGAACAATGAAAAAACACACATAATGTTTGCATTCTGGGAATTTTAGAAAGAGAAGGAAAGAGCAACGGTAAAAAACTATATTTAAAGCAATAATGGCTGAAAACTTCCTGATCATGGGGAGAGTAACAGGCATTCAGGTCCATGAGGCCCAAAGTACCCCAAATAGGCTGAACCTGAATAGGATTACAAGAGACACATTATAATTAAAATGTCAAAAGTCAAAGACAAAGAGATAATTTTATGAGCAGCAAGAGACAACAGAGGAGTTACATATAAGGGAACCCCCAAGACTAACAGTGGATTTCTCAACAGAATCTTTTCAGGTGATGAGATATTGGAATGGCATTATTGAAAAAAATGTACCTGTCAATTAAGAATTCTATACCCGACAGAACTGTCCTTCAGAAATAAAGGAAGGGTAAAGAATTTCCTGAACAAAGAAAAGCTGAGGGAATTCATTACCACCAGTCCTGCCTTACAAAAATGCTAAAGAGTTCTTTCAGTGGAAAAAAAGAACTCTAATTAATATCATTAAAAAATAAAATAGTAGTGTGAATCTCCCTGGTAATGGTAAATATATAGTCATAGTTAGGTACTGCAATACACTTACAACTCTAGCTTAAAAGTTAAACATAGTAAAAATAGCCATAGCTACAATAATCTGTTATTTGCTACACAATATAAAAAACATGTAAACTATAACAACAGTAACATAAATGTGATGGGAGAAAAATAGCCATAGCTACAATAATCTGTTATTTGCTACACAATATAAAAAACATGTAAACTATAACAACAGTAACATAAATGTGATGGGAGGAGAAGTAAAAGTTAAAGTCGATGAATTCTACTGAATTTAAATTGTTATCAGTTTAAAATAGAATGTTATTGGTTTAGGATATTTTATGAAAGCCTCATGGTAACCACAGAAGGAAATCCTGTATTAATTACACAAAAGGACATGGTAAAGATGTCAAAGCCTACTGATACCAAACAATGAAAACACAGATAAAAAAGGCAGCAGAATAATCTCTTTGATACATTCATAAATTATTGTTGTATTCTACTCCTATATTTTTCTTAGTAAATAAAAACGCCTTGAAGAATATCTTTCTCCTAAAAGACATTTTTCATACTGACTCATTCATACTGACTTATTCACTCACTTCAGGTTTGAACAGGAAGTATCAGTTCTCAGTCTTACAAATATAAATATTCATTTATGTTGTTGCTACCATAGTCTTTACTATTTCAGCTCTCTCAGCTAAAGCCATAGAACTTATGATCTCCAACAAAATGTAAATTTTTTGTATTATTATTTGCCTGTTATTTGGCATTAGCTGCCTCCTGGGGATAGGAGGTTAGGAGGAACTGTAACTCAACTGAAAGCAACCTGTAATATCAACAGATGTAATGTTACATAGGATCCACAATAGTGATGAGCACTTTAAAATATGAATATGTGTGGCTTTTGAAGGATTATTATAATATTTGATGTTTAAACCATAGGGGGCGAGTATGTCAGAATGTTTTCAAATGGCTCTTTCTGTGTCTAGGGTATGGAACGTTTTGGTGGGTTATTTATTACATTAACTTAACTTTTGAAGGAGGCAGAGGAAGCAATCGTAAGAGTTGAAAAGAATACTGATGAACCAAACAAATTTTCATAGCCTTGGTTGGGAAGGATGGAGGAAACTGTGATGATAAATGGCAAAGTGGCATGACCTGGTGTGCCAATTTTTGGTATATGCACTGGAAGCACTAGAGAAAGTTTTCAAGTAACACAATTTTGAGGAACCCAAAGTAGAGATAAAATATTACATAACTCGTCCAGCTGGACGTGGCTCAGTGGTTGAGCATCAACCTATGATCTAGGAGATCGGGGTTCGATTCCCGGTCAGGGCACATGCCCTGGTTGTGGCTTCGATCCTCAGCAGGGGGCGTGCAGGAAGCAGCCGATCAATGACTCTCATCACTGATGTTTCTCTCTCTCTCTCCCTCTCTTTTCCTCTCTCTGAAATTAATAAAGACATATTTAAAAATATATATATTACATAAATCAATGTGAATAATGAAAAATTTACCAAAAAAAATGCTTTATGTATTCACATTTAATTTAGGGTTTTTTAAAATTAATTTTATCACTTGTGTTATTGTGCCTTTTTAAAGGGCTATGTCACAGATACTTTGAAAAATATAATGAGTTTTCCTCTAATAAGGTCATTTATCTCATTTCAAATACTTTTTCATATTTTGATTTTCATCTTTTCCCTATTCATGAAAATTCCAGTCATATGTCTAAAATTCAGTTATGTTAATGTTGAAATCAGACAGGGCACCTGTCAAGATGGGCAATGTTGAAGGGATTAGAACTATGTAGTGGTAAGTAGTTGCATTGCATTTTCACTGCTACAAAAGCAAATTATTTTGTACTAAAAGTATAGTTAATTAATTTTCATAAAATATATCAAATAACAGGAAGGAAAGGCAAACATCTAGGTCTATAAATTCCGGCAAATCTTTTTTGAGAGATTTTTTGTGTGACTGTCTCAGCCGTGTACAAGCCCTCTAGGCCCTCCAGCACTCGCTTGCTAATTACTTTTGCTGGTCAGACTTCAGAGCCTCTGACACTTGGTGTGATCAGGTATTTTAATTTTCACCATTCAGATATGTGTTTAATGGTATTTTATTTTGGTTTCAATGCGGCTTCAATGTTGAGCATTTTTCATGTGTTCATTTCACATCTACAAATCATTTTTTGGTAAAGTATCAAATATTGCATTTTTAAATTGAGTTGTATGTTTTATTTTTATGTGTTTAGAGAGTTTTGTAGATATTTGGTATATGAGTCTTTCATCAGATATATGAGGTGCAAATAGTTTCCTCTGGTCTGGGGCTTCATTTACATTGAATAAAAAGCCTTTGAAGAGATAACATTTTTAATTTTGGTGAAGACTATAGTAAATTTCTGTTGAATGGCCCTGCTTTAGAAAATAATTTACCAAAGAATGAGAATCTCATGTGTATGCATGTTTCTGAGTAATAATAATAAAACTTTCTTTGTTCTAATTTCCTTGTCTGTAAACAAAATCATGTTTTGCATAAGTCTATATCAGTGAGCACACAGAAACGCTTCCTAATAGTCATACCTAGGGAAAATAAAGGAAAGAAATGGAGAATAGAAGGGAAGGAAAGAGAAAGAACGGAAAAGAAGCCACTGTTTTAGAAGAACTTCTTGCACATTAGGTGCCAGTTTACTTCCTTGAAGTCCCACAAGGACCTTGTGATGCAGGTGCAATTATTCCCACCATCCAGTTGTAAAAGCCCTAAGTTGTTAAATAGCTCATCTCAGGTCGCCGTGGTGCTAAATTAAACCCTGGAGGTGGAAAGTCAAACTTAATTTTCTGACACTAAGACTATATTTTTTAGACATCAATATCCTGCTATTTAGGACACTGTCAAGTAACTAACACAACCCTGAGAATAGAAATGAGGCACTGGATGTGAGACCTTTATCTACTCAACTGCACTACACAGGTTAAGGAGCTAAAAGTTTTTTGAAATAAATTTTTAAAATCTCTTTCTAAAGCATCTTGATTTGCTATCTTTTACAAAGGATTTGTATCAAGTCATTCTTATCAAATGTAAACGTTTTGTCAACTCTAATTTTATACATAATTTAAATAAAAGCATTACACTTTAAAATTAATACTTAGAAAATGTGCTTTTTTGTTCAATTTATTGGGATGACATTGATTAACAAGATCGCATAAGTTTCAAGTGTAGGTTTCTATGATACATGATCTGTCTATCGCATTGTGTGCCCACCACCCAAAGCCAGATCATCTTCTGCGAAACCATCTATTTGGTTCCCTTTACCCTTTACTGCTCCCCAGCCCCCTTTCCTCATTGTCTGTGTCGATGAGTTTCAGTTTGATATCCCACATGTGAGTGAAATTATATGGCTCTTAGCTTTTTCTGACTGACTTATTTCACTTAGCACAATATTCTCAAGGTCCATTCCTATTGTTGCAAATGGCAGTATTTCATCCTTTCTGATGGCTGAGTAGTATTCCACCCTGTACATGTCCCACATCTTCTTTATCCAGTCCTCTATCAAAGGACACTTTGGCTGGGTTATGTCTTGTGAATAATACTGCAGTGAACATAGGGGTGCGTATATCTTTGTGAATACATGTTTTCAAGTTTTTCAGGTATACACCCAGAGAGGGATTGCTGGGGCATACGGTAGCTCTATTCTTAACGATTTGAGGAACTACCACACTGTTTCCCATGGTGGCTATACCAGTTTATATCCCACCAGCAGTGAATGAGGGTTCCCTTTTCTCCACAACACTTGATATTACCTGCCTTATGGATAACAGCCGTTCTAACCGGTGTGGGCGTGGGGTGGTATTTCATTGTAGTTTTAATTTGCATTTCCCTAATAGCTAGTGAAGCTGAACACCTTTTCATATATGCGTTGACCATTTTTACATCTTCTTGAGAGAGGTGTCCCTTTAAGTCCCCTGCCCATATTTTAATTGGGTTGTTTGTTTTGTGTTGAATTGTATGAGTTCTTAATATATTTTGCATATTAACCCCTTGTCAGAGCTGGTTTTTTGCAAATATTATCTCCCATTTGGTTGGCTGCCTCTTTGTTCTGTGGTTGGTATCTTTTGCTGTGCAGAAGCTTTTTAGTTTGATATAGTCCCATTCATTTATGTTTGCCTTTACTTCCCTTGCCTTTGGGGTCAAGTTCATAAAATATTCTCTAAGACCAAGGTTCATAAGTTTAGCACCATTTGATGCTTTCTTCTATGTAACTTATTGTGTCAGATCTTCTATTTATGTCTTTCATCAATTTTGAATTAATTTTTGTCCATGGAGACAAACTAATCTACTTTCATTCTTTTGCATGTGGCCTTCCAATTTTCCTAGCACAATTTATCAAAAAGGCTTTATTTTCTCCACTGTGTGTTTCTGGCTCCTTTGTCAAAAATTAGTTACCCATATGCATTTGGTTTTATTTCTGGGCTCTCAATTTTGTTCCATTGGTCTCTGTCTGTTTTTCTGCCAATACTATGCTATTTTAATTGTTGTAGCTCTGTAGTATAATTTGAAGTCAGGTAGTGTGATACTTCCAGCTTTGATTTTTTATTTTCCCTCAGGATTGCTTTGATGATTCTGGGTCTTTTGTGGTTCCATACAGATCTGATGATTTGTTTTTCTATTTCTTTAAAAAGTGACATTGGGCCCTGGTCAGATAACTTAGTTGGTTAGAGCTTCATGCTGATACACCAAGGTTGAGGATTTGATCTCTGGTCGGGGCCCATACAAGAATCAACCAATGAATGCATGAACAAGTGGAGCAACAAGTCAGTCTCTCTCTATATATAATGATGACACTGGGGATTTTATGGGAATTCCACTAAAGGTAAATATTGCTTTGGGTAATATGACCATTTCAATTAGTTTGATTCTTCTAATCCATGAACACAGAATATCTTTTCATTTCATTTTGTCTTTATTAATCTCTTTTAATAATGCTTCATAGTTTTCAGTATATAGGTTCTTCACATCTTTTTTAAGTTTATACTTACATATTCTGTTGCAATTGCAAATGGAATTATTTTTTCCATTTATTTTTCTGAAGTTTCATTGTTAGTATATAGAAAAGCAGTAAATTTTTGAACATTAATTTTGTATTCTGCAACTTTATCTGTTTATTGTTTCTAGTAGTTTTTTGGTGGAGTCTTTAGGAGTTTCTATGTACAGAAGCATGTCATCTGCAAAAAGTGACAGTTTTACTTCTTCCTTCCCAATTTGAGTGCCTTTTATTTCTTTCTCTTGCCTGATTACTCTAGCTAGGACTTCAAGTACTATGGTGAGTAAGGGTGGTGAGACTGGGCATCCTTGTCTTGTTCCTGATTTTAGAGGAAAAGCTTTCAGTTTTTCACCATTGAATATGATATTGACCATTTTATCTTTTGTTAAAATGTTCTGTGTTCCCTGGATAAGAAGGTATATCTGATGTTCTGGGACAAAAGGCTCTATAAATATCAACTATGTCCATTTGGTGTAATGTGTCATTTAAGGCCCATATTTCTTTATTGATTTTCTGTCTGACTGATCTATCGAGAGCTGTCAATGGAGTATTTAGGTCTCCAACTATGATTGTGTTTTGATCTGTTTCTTCCTTTAGTTCTGTGAGTAGTTTCTTTATATATCTTGGTGCTCATTGAACGGATGCATATATATTAAGAAGCGTTTTGTGTTATTGATGTAGTATCCCCTTTATCATTATAAAGTGTCCATCTTTGTCTCTTGTTACCTTTGCTATCTTGAAATCTATTTTGTCAGATATAAATATGGCTACACCTGCATATATGGATGTAGTTTACTGGGAAAATCACTTTCCACCCTTTTACTTTAAGTCTAACTTTGTCTTTGTATATTAGATGTGTCTCCTAAAGGCAGCATATGGTTGTTTTGTTTTTTTAATCCAATCTGCTGCTCTGTGCCTCTTTATTGATGAGTTCAGTCCATTTACATTTAAGGTAATTACTTATGTATGATGACTTCCGATAGCCATTTTATCTTTTGCTTTCTGTGCCTCCACCGGTTCTTTTCCTTTATGTTTCTGTCTATTGTTTTTATTTGGTGGTGTTCCATACTTCTTTCCTCTGTTTCCTCTTTTTTTAAGCTATGTGTCTCATTTTTGGGTTTTGTTGTGTGTGGTTAGCATTAGGTTTATGAAAGAAAGTTTCTTATACACAGCAGTCCTTTTTCTTTCTAATGTGATTTCCATTCTCCTTTGCAAATGCAGACCTTCACTCCCTCCCTTTTTATATTTTTGTTGTCACGAGTTATCCCCATTTATTCTGTAAGTTTGTTGGTGATCTTTTGTTCTTTATTTCAAGTAGATAACCCCCTTGAGCATTCCCTGGAATTGAGATCTTCTGGTGACAAATTCCCTCAGCTCTGTTTGTCTGGAAAAGTCTTTATTTCTCCTTCACATCTAAAAGATACCTTTTTTGGCTGGTAATTTCTCTCTTTCAGTAGTTTGAACATTTGGTTTTACTCTCTTCAAGCTTATAGTATTTCTGCTGAGAAGTTCCAATGGCAACCTAATGGGATTTCCTTTAAATGTTACTTCTTTTCCCTGGCTATGTTGAGAATCCTTTCTTTGTCATTAATTTTTGATAGTTTTAAGATAATGTGCCTTGGAGAAGGTTTCTTTTCAATTGAGGTAATTAGGTGTTCTCTTTCTTCTGGTATTCAAGAACCTAGCTCTTTCCATAGGTTTGGGGATCTTTCAGCAGCTAATTGCTTGACTAGGCTCTCTACTCCATTCTCCCTCTCTTCTTCTTCTGGTATACCTATTATTCTTATATTGCTCTTTCTGATGGAGTCAGATAGTTCTTGTAGAATTCTTGCTTTTTTTTTTATGCTCAAGTCTCTCTCTTCTTCCCTCTGGATCACTTCTAGATTTTTGTCTTCAATGTCACTAATTCTTTCCTCCATCTGGTCAGTTCTATCTTTTTATGCTCATTAGTTTATTCTTAGTTTCTTATATTGTGTTCTTCATCTCCAGAATATCTGTTTGGTTATTTAAAAAGTGTCAATATTTTTGGTAAAGTACTTATTTTGTTTGTTTGATTTGTTTTCTAAACTCATTAAACTGCCTGACTGTACTTTCTTGCATTTTGTTGATACTTTTTCAAAAATGTAATCTTGAATTCTCTGTACTCTATGTCACATATTTCCATATATTTAAGTTTATTTTTCTGGAGATATTTAAAAAAAAAAAATTCTTTCTGCGCTGGCTCACTACCTTGGTTATTCATGATATTTGATGGATTTCTTCTCTGTATAGGCATCTATGTATGAGTGACATTTCAGCAGATTGATACAAAGAGGTCTATCTATTTTTTCTTTCTATTATTTTCCAGTAGATGGCACTGAATCATAAGGTTTTTTTTAATTTCTTTTGCACTTTTTTGCCTTTTCAAATCTCTGCAGGATGATGTTCCCTGGTAGGTGCATGCCTCTCCTGTGATCAGATTGCCACGATCCCTGAAGACCAACTCTGAAGAGGAATCTGGTGGGTGATGAGCCTCAAATTTGTGAGATCCCCAGTGCTGTACCCTGCAGCCAGATGCTGCCTTCAGTGTAGCCACAATGTGTGGGGTAGGGTGGGCTGGGGGAACCCAGGAGCCTTTTGTGTTGCTTTGTTCTCCCAGAAATGGTAACCTCAGAATTCTATGGGGTTGTCCCTACACCCCAACTCCACAACCTGTCACAAAGTACACCCTTCTCTCAGGGAAGAAAGTGATTCTATAGTACTAGTTCTCAGATTTGCAGATTATGTGCTCTGCACCCCAAAACTAAGGGCAAAGGGAGGTGAATTCTGAGAGGTTACAGAGCAATCAGGTTCCATGGCTTTGTTTCTCTGTCTGGAATGCCAACTGCCTAACAACCATGGCCACACTTTGGTGCAGCGTCCTTGCCCAGGTCTCTGGGCTCAGCCACAGCTTGTACTGCTCACTCCTGTAAGAATGCTCATCATATTTCTTTGCTCCTCCCAGCTGAAGGGAGTGCCAGCCACAGCCCAATTCCTCTCCTCTTTGGGCTGAGCCCTGCCATAAGCTCCTGACTACAGTGCTGCATCCCTGGCTCATCCCAGCTTTTCCCCCTTCTCACCTTCCCAGTTTGCTTCCCCTTGCCTACCATTAGATGTTTCAATAGGAGGATCAGGTGTGTTTGTGCTTTAAGCAGGGAATCCCTTGTTGAGTTATAGCTCTTCAAATTGTTGAAACTTCAGTGGGGGAGACAAAGGGGATCTCTCACATCACCATTCCTCTCACATCACTCCAGAAAATGTACATTTTTGTTCACTTATATAAAGCCAAAATTTAAAATTAAATGAAATACACTGTCCATGTTCACCTGCATAATTTAAGCAAAAGAGCCATCTAAATCAATACATTTTTAGGTGACTTAATAGGTGCAGCAATATAACTTAAGAACACATCTGAAACTAGTGTTTTAAATTTGCCCACATCAGACCCATCTTCATGTTTTCACTAAGCACACCAAATATTTAACCTGTAATATATGTTAATTTTAACCTATAATATAAACTAATCACTAAAGATGGATTTTTAAAATATTTATATCTTGGATATGATTCTTATTCAGAAACATACATAGATTCTAAAGATCTAAAGAAAATAGGTTTCTTACATGCTCGCCTTCCAGTTCCACCTTTGTGTGGATAACACTTTCATTCTCTCCAGCTTAAGTATTTTATGGGTATCAGCTACAAAAATGCTTCTGTCCTTGTCACCCTCCATTGGGTAACATGAAAAAGGTGGGAAGGGTGTATATCTGATGATCAGAGACCACAACTGTTCCTCCAGACTTCTGGAATAATAATAAATTATTATATGTGTACAGATTATATTAGTTAATTCTGATACATTTATAGATGACAGAAAATTAACTCATAAGTGATTTAGCAAAACATTAAATACAACATAGTGGCAACTTCATAATAATGACTTGTTTTTACATGCACATTTAAAACAGGGGTAAGATATTGCTGCTTAGATTACCAATTTCCATAAAAACAGTAAGCAGGCCTCCAGCAATATGCATACGTGTTTATGAATCTTTTTATATGCATTGAAATTTTACTGTGTAAATATGAAACTAAGAATTCTGGTATCTTATCAGAGTATTATTTATTTAAACATGATAAAAGGTCTGCCATGAAAGATGTAGTTGTTTGGGTTGTTAATTTTCATTCAGCTTCATTTCTCCATAAAAAAAAGCAATTAAAGACACCTATTATCTGCTATTTTGAAATACCCCAGACAGAGCCTAAACCTCTGTTGATCTTTCCCACAGCTCCCTGGTTTCGCAAGTTGTTTGCAAGTACAAAACTGTTTCATCACTCCTCCTTTTCAGTTTCTGAGCTAATGAAATGATTTACCTGCAGACGCTTGAAGGACAGGCAGGGTAAGTGGATGTGTTAGAGAAACACACTTTACAAACTAGTCTCATGAGCTGAACTCCTCTGATATTTTTATGTCATATCAGAAAGACACTCAATTTTTACCAATGCTTTTATATAATAAAGAGCTTGTGGTATACTT
Source organism: Miniopterus schreibersii (assembly GCF_964146895.1). Classification (NCBI taxonomy): domain Eukaryota; kingdom Metazoa; phylum Chordata; class Mammalia; order Chiroptera; family Miniopteridae; genus Miniopterus; species Miniopterus schreibersii. The sequence goes on along the minus strand of NC_138113.1, from coordinate 57,779,739 downwards.
CAAGCGCATGCTAAACTGCTAAACTCAAAGTTTTTAAGCCTCACAACTACCCCTAGTCATTTTCACTAATTGTTTCAAAAAAAAAATTTTGTTTTCAAAATATCTGGTAACAATTGAGACTGAAAAATTTTTACTTGATTTGTTAATTTGTAAAGCTATTGAATCATATGATTTTGTACCTTACCTATCATGAGTTAGATAAAAATACAGATATTGTTTTTTGAAATTATTACTGCATCCTAGAGGTCTTGCTTAGATAAAATTACATACATATTCTAGCATTAATATATGTACAAAGTGTTAAGAAAAGATAAATTTTTAAAAGAAAGCCACTAAGTAATAAATGCAGTAAATATATTAAGGTGATCAACACTCTCTTCTCAAGGGCTGCTATGAATATAGATTCCCAAGCACCACTCCTGTGTTACAAAATCAGAATTACCTGTGGGAGGCCTGAGAAACTGTACTTTACTATGTTTCTCCATGTAATTTTGACGCTCACTTATATTTAGTAAAAATTGAAACTGTGAATGACTTTTGAAAGAAAAATATAATTTACTCTTTGGTTTTATTTAAATAAAAGTAAAAAAGATAATTTTGTAAGGAGATTATGCTATGCTATTTCCCTATAAATACATGCTTTCATGAATTCCTGCTTTCAAAATATTGAGAACAAGAGAAAATGAAACAAGTTTTAAGTACAATATTTGACAAATTAAAAACATCAGTGTCTTGGATATCCAAAATTTCAATTTATATTCTAAATATTTAATGCCCAAGGAAAAACATTTAGAGCTGTCTCAAATTATTTAAAAGTTATTATAAATATATAAAATATTAGAAACAAAAATGAATATAATGTGAAGATAAAAGAGAGACATTAAAAAAATCCTAAACTTAGAGAAAAGAACATAATACCTAAAATAAAAAATTTCATTAAGTGGTGCTAAGAGCAAATTAGACATACTAAGAAGGAAAATGTCAGTAAAGATAAAGACAGAAATATATGCACTTGGAAACAGGAAGCAGAGAAAGAGCAAAAGATGAAAGAAAAAGATAAATTAAGCCTTAATTATCTATGAAATATTATTAATATTTCTAATATCAGTGCGTATTTACAAAGAGTAGAGGCAGGAAAAGATTGGAAGAAATAATAGCCAAAAGTACTCCCAAATTAATACAAACTAAAACCAACAGTCACAAGCAATTTAATGAAGTCAAAACATGATAAATACCTGTACATGCATGACTGTATGTGTGTCTACATGCACACAAACACGTACCCATCAAGGCGCGTAAATAGCAAATTTCTGAAAAGCGGTGATGGAGAAAAAATCATAAAAGCGATCAGCAGTGAGTGAGAAATGGAGTGGAGGGGCAGGGCACAGTGCATTCAGAACAAAAAGAATTAATAAATAAGGCCAGTTGGATGGTATGAGAACAGAAGCCTGCGTAATGACATCGGTAATATGCCAAGAGGATTTGAACCTACAGTTTTATATCAATTGAGTTTTTTGTCGGTAAAGAAAATGAGGAATGGCCAACAGGCAGCTTTAAGCTCTCACTTTCCCGGAACCAGCTTTTACAGAACCCTGGGAACAGCTGCAAGTTTGCAACCGAGAACATAAAGAAGGCGACTTCAGAATGGGGGCGGCCTTGCGTGTTTACTTGCAGGTGGCCACAGGATGAGGACAGGGGTGGGCGGGTTCCCACAGCGGGCCCTGTTTCCTTGCTCTGGAGGAAGCAGGTCTGAGCTGTTTGTAAGTTAGTGTGTGTGTCTTTGCTGAACTGCCTGGGAGCTGCTTAAAAGCCTCACATGAGGTGTGCTCTGTTCTTACTCCCTCGGAACCCAGGGTCCCAGCAGCGCCACACTGACGCTAAACCCACAACCTGAAGGTGCCTGGGGCAAAAGATGACAGTCGGACATGGGATGGACTGCCTCAGACCTGGGAACGAAAGCTGGGAGAAGCGGTTTTTGTTTGGTTGGTTGTTGTTTTGAACGTGCAAACACCCCCCATACATGAGAAATTTTAAAAGTTATGAACATGCCCAAGATAAGACTATGTTCAGAAAAAAAACTGAGACGATCTTAAGCTCTCACCTGAGGCTCGGGGGCAGCCCAGCAACATGCCTGAGCACAGGGTCAACCAGCAAAGGCTAGGAAACGTGTTTTCATTTTACTGTTTGTTTTTGGTTTTGTTCCTTCTTTAAGCACCTTGAAATCAAATAAATCTCTGTCAAAACACAAATGCACAAAGACTTTAGTGATGACACATAGCAAGAAATAAAACCTTTGCAAAATTATTTGGGAAATTCACTAAACAGACTACTCCAGCCTTCAACAACAACAAAAAACTTTCCTAAATATCAAACCCTGGGAAAGCAGGAGGTGATGTCTAGAGTTACCGCAATGTAATATTTAAATATCTAATTTTCAAGAAAAAAATCACAAAGCATACAAAGAAACAGGAAAGTATGGTCCATCGAAAGAACAAAATAAATTGAGAGAAACGATCCCTGAGGAATCCTAAATACTGTATTTAGTCAAATCGACAGATGTGAAACTTGGGGATACAAAGGGCCAACTGTATATTTATTGAAATGAAATTTGCATTTAAGTAAATCCATGCAGCTCAAACCTGTGTTGTACAAGAGCCAACTGTACACACAAAGGCACAGTGACAACCAATGACAGATCTGGAAGGAGAAATAGAGTTCTATGATAAGATTTGGAGACTTCAACATACCACTTTCAATGATGATGGAACATATAGAAAGAAGATCGATAAGAACAGGGCGTACTTGCAAAACACTATCACACAAATCTGAGAGACCCATAGAACTCTCAGAATAGAACACAGTTTTCTCAAGAGTACATGGGATGTTCTCCAGAGTAGAGCATATTTTAGCCCATAATACATTTTAAAAGACTGAAATCATGCAATGTATATAAAAATTAATAACAAAAGCAAAACAGGGAAATTAAAAAATATATTGAAATTAACAGCATACTCTTAAAACAAATATATCAAAGCAGGAACCACAAGGAAAATTAGAGGACTTTTTGAGACGAACTAAAAAGCACAACATACCAGAACTGAGGTTCAATGAAGGCACTGGAAAGGTAAATTTATACACGTAAATTCTTACATAAAAAAAGATCCAACTCAAATCAAAAGTCTAATTTTATATCCTAAGGAACTAAAAAAAGAAGAGCAAACTAATCCCACAGCTAGCTCAAAGAAAGAAATACTAAAGGTTTGACTTCAGGTAATTAAAATAGAAAATAGAAAAACAATAAAAATCAATGAGACCAATAATTGAGTGCTTTTAAAGATCAACAGAACTGACTGACTTTTAGTTACACTGGCAAAGAGAATCAGAGAGAAGACACAATTAAAATCAGAAATGAAAGTGAGGTTATTGCTACCACCTATAAAGAAATATAATATCATGGATAATTATACACCAAGACATTAGGTAACCTAGATGAAATAGACAAGGTACTACAAACAGAAAAATGACCAAAACTGTCTTAAGAAAGAACAGAAAATCTGAACAGGTCCATAAAAAGTAAAAGGATTGAATCAGTAATAAAAATTCTTCCAACAAAACACAGAACCAAATGGTTTCACTGGTGAATTCCACCACCAAATATTTAAAGAAGAAATAACACCCTTCCTAACTCACTCTTCCAGAAAATAGAACAGGAGGGGATGTCTCCTCACATATGTTATGACTTCAACATGACTCAGATACAAAAGCTATGGAAAGACATCACTAGGAAACAAACAAGAAAAGACCAAGATCCATTATGAATGTAGAGGCAAAAATCCTCGACAGAATCCTAGAAAACCAAATGCAATGGCACATTAGAGAATTTTACACCACAGCAAAGCGAAACTTGTCCCAGTAATGCAAGGGTGGTTTAACATTATATAAATAAGGGGAAAAAAGAACACATGATCTTCTATATCTTCTCAATTAATGAAGAAAGTTTATATGACAAAATTTAACACCCTTTCATGATACAACTGTCTGAAATCTAGAAATAAAAGAACATTTTCTTAAGATGATGATGGGAATTTATGAAAAGCCGGAAGATAACATCATACTCAATATTGCATTAGTATGATCTAGAAGCTTTCCCCCGGGGATCAGGAAAAAGACAAGGGCGCCTGCTTTCACCAATGTTATTCAATACTGTACTGGATTTTCTAGCCAGGCAATTATGAAGGAGAAAGAAGTAAAATCATCCGAATTGAAAAGGAAGAAATAAAATTATATTTGTTCACAAATGGCATGACCCCACAGGTAGAAAATCCCAAAGATTCCATAAGAAGGTGACTACAGCTGATAAAGAGATTCAGCAGAGTTGCAAGATACAAAATTAGTTTTAGGGTAAAAAATAAGTGTGTTTCTATGCACCAGCAATAAATAATCTGAAACGGCAATTAAGAAAACAATTCCATTTAAAATAACATTCAAACATTATATACTTAGGAATAAATATAACCATGTATATGAGAGATGTGTACTTTGAAAACTATATATTTTGGTGAAATTAATTGACTTAAATTAATGGAAAGACACCTTGTCTTTGTTCATAGATTAGGATACAATATTTTTAATACACCAATACTACTCAAAGCAACCTATGGATTAGATGCGATCCTATCAAAATTCAAATGGCCTTTTACGTAGACATGGAAAAAGCTTATTTTCAAATTCATATGTAATTCCAAATGACCCTGGATAACCAGAACAATCTTGAAGGACAATATTAGAGATTTTCCACTTCCAGTTTTCAAAACTTTCTACAAAGCAACAGTAACCAAAACATAAGGATAGACATATAAGCCAACGGAACAGGGTTGAGAGCCCAGAAATAAACCCATCCATCTATGGCCAACTTGTTTTTGACAAGGGTGCCAGGCCCATTCAGTGAGGAAAGAATAGTCCCCGTAACATGTGGTGTGGACACAACTGCCCAGGCACAAGCAAAAGAGTGAAGCCAGGCCCCGTCCTCAAAACAAGTGCAGAAATGAACTCAAAATGGATCCATGACCTAAAAAGGTAAAGCCTTCAGACTCTGACAGCAGAACATAGAAGTGATGGCCTTGAATTTGGCAAATTCTTGGCTATGACACATCAATAAAACATGAGTGAAAACGTAAGCAAAACATGAGTAAAGACCCTAGATGAATTAGACTTTATGAAATTAAAAACTGGGCATCAAATGACATTATCAAAAGATAAAGAAAGTGAAAAGACACCTAGAAAATTGTTTAATAGATCTGAAAACTTTATATCTCATAAGGTTATAGTATTCAGATAACTGGGTAATTAACTCTTAATTCAACTACAATAAAGAAACCTCTTCTTGAAAAAAACTGTGAAAATGACTGGAATAAACATTTCTCCAAAGAAACTCCACAAGTGCCCTACAAGGTGCTCAACATCACTATTCATTAGTTGGATTATCTACCTAGCTCTGCTGTAACAAAATACTACAAACCGAATGGCTTTAAATAATAGAAATGTATCGCCTCACGGTTCTGGAGACAGGACGTCCAAGATCAAGTTTTCAGCAGGGTCGGCTCCTCAGGCTGTGAGGAGGAATCTGTAGCTGTCTGTCTCCTGAAGTCCAGGCTCAGGCGTCCTCTGGGTTGTCTAACGGTTGTCTAATGTGTCTTCTCATCTGCCCTCTGTATATGTCAGTCTCTTTGTCCAATTTTTTTCTTTTTATAAGGACATCAGTCCTATCAGTCCCACCTTAATGACTTCATTTTACCTTGATCATTCACAATAATCCAAATAAAATCATATCTGATTTATAATCCAGTGAAGATCACATACACAGCTGCTGAGGCTGAAGACTTCAACACCTTTTGGACACAATTAGCTGAAATAAGTGATGTTGAAATTAAAACCACAACAAGATACCACTTATGTTCACTAAGAGGGTATTTAAAAAAAAAAAAAAAAAACCACCCAGAAAATAACAAATAACGGTAATAATGTGGAGAAATTGGAACCCCCATACATTGCCCGTGGGAATGGACACTGGCCCAGCAGCTGTGGAGGCGCTTTGCCAGTCCCTCAACAGGTTTAACATAAAATTCCCATATGACCTGTGATTCCATTTCTGCCTATATATCGAAAAGAATAAAAATAAGTGCATGTACATTCATCTTCATAGCGGTACTATTCACAAAGTCAGAAGGTAGAAATAGCCCAGATGTCCATCAATCAGTGTATAAACTAATTGTGAGATATACATACAATGAAATATTTGTCCATAAAAAGGAATAGAGTGCTGATACATACACATATTATAACATTGATGCAACTCCAAACATTATATTCGGTAAAAGAAGTGAGACACAAAATATATCACATATTGTACCATCAAATTTTATATGAGATATCCAGGGTTTAATAAATCCATGGAGGCAGCAGATTGGTGGTTTCCGGGGGGTGTGGGGGGGAGAGGATGGGCAGAACCCGCTTAATGGATAAGGGTTTTCCTGTGGAGTGACGAAATGTTTTGGAACTAAATTCAAGTGGTGGTTGCACCACGTTATGAAATGTACTCAATGCCACTGCAATTTTCACTTTAAAATAGTTAATTTTGTATCTTGTGAATTTCACTTCAATATATTATTATTTTTTTAATACAGAAAGCCTCCTTAAAGGTATGGCTGATTCTATGACTATAGTATGGAATATGTAGGATGAGCTGGAACATTTTGTAAGTCATAAAATAAGAAAGCACTAAAAAAAAAAAAAAAAAAATTGTGTGCACAGCAGCCCAATGAAACAGCAGCTCCCAACGGCCAAAACTTGAACAATTTGAAAAACAAAATAAAAACACTGTACTAGAATATAGCACAGAGTATAAAATAATATTCATGAGTATATATATATATATATATATATATATATAAAGTTACTGAATAAATAAATAGAAGGGGAAAATCTCTCTTGCAGAAGAATTTTAAATAATTTTATTATTTTTTAAAATTCTTTATTTTTAAATAATTTTAGGTGCTCCACCCTTAAGTTGGTGAATTCCTCGCTACTTAAGTATTGGCAGCTCATAGTACCTCTGCCTTTGAAAGCTTACAGAACAGAAAGGGGGGAAAAGAGCAACTTTAAGTGGGGAAGTCAGATAAAATGTGGACTTTAGTTAATACTGATGTATCAATATTGGTTTATTAATTATGAAAAAAGTACCATATTATTGTATGATTTCAATAGGGAAGGATGTGTAGTGAATGAGAACTCTCTATACACTCTTCTCAACTCTTTCGTCAATCTAAAATTATTCTAAAATATGAAGTTTATTAATCAAATATATTGTGTGTATAAAATTGGCATGATAAGATTGTACTTACATTTCTACCTGGTTATTTATCATCTTGGATTTGGTGACAGGTTGAATGAATAGATTTTTAATGCTTATATATTTCTCAAATTATTATGGGTAAGACATTTGAATTACATTTAAATTACCATTATAATTGTAGGATTTCTATTAGTATGGATGTGTGTGTGCTCCTAATGATACCACAGAGAAATAGCACGATTGTTTGAACTTCTCTGACACACTCGCAAAGCCAGGCAGCCGATCTCCATGCAGGCCAATAAATATTAATCTAAGCTATGAGCTGAGAAAATACACTGAAATAGATTTCACAAACTAATAGGGGTTTACTACCCGTTATTATAATCAGCTCTCTGATTCAATTATTACATTGTAAGGGAAGGGACGAAAAAGAATTTAAAAATCAGGCGTATTTGCTGCCCATATCTCCCCGTCAAGAGGCTGCTGGTAATCGCTGTCTCTTAAGTGAGATGAAATGTTATGCTCCCTTACAAAATATGCTTTCAAATTTATTTTTCCATGCTGTTCCAAGATGACAGCTTTCATTCAAACATGAAGTTAAACTTGAACTTATGGAAGCGTTTGTGAGCTAACGGCTCTGCGCTCCGCTTCATTCTTCCACTGCATCACTACACGTCACGGTGTGAGAATCGCGCTGGAAACTGAGCCGCACCGTGAAACTCCGCGCCCTGCTTATTGATGAAGGCATAGTCACTTAACCACAATTAGTAACAGAATAAATTGTAGCTGCTTCACATTCTGTTAGCTCAGGAAGATGTACTTGAATGTCAAAATATATTTGTAGGAACGGGAAAAAAGGGCAGGAGTAACTTCATTGAGTTGAATTTTTATATTTCACTAATGGGTACAGTCGCTGTTCCACTGACGGCATAAGTCATTCTTTTGCACAGTGAGAACCCACTGGGGAATGTATTTTATCCATTAGATGCCATGCTAATAGGAATTTGTCCAGTCCACCCACCTTTTATGAGCTAACCCTTTCAGAAAACTGTTTTTCTATACTCTAAAAATTAACTTGCAGCCTGGCCGGGCGTGGCTCAGCGGTTAAGCATCGACCTAGGATCCAGGCGATCGGGGTTCGATTCCCGGTCAGGGCACATGCCCGGGTTGCCGGCTGCAGCTGATCAATGACTCTCTCATCATTGATGTTTCTATCTCTCTCTCCCTCTCCTTTCCTCTCTCTGAAATCAATAAAAATATATTTAAAAAATAAAATAAATAAAATAAAAATTAACTTGCCTGGCACAAAACTTTACTCCCTTTAATATGCCTGGTACATAATTCTACCTGACCGATCTTCTGGAAATACATGTAATAAAGCATTTTTCCTAATTTTTTTTTTCTAGGAGAATTAAACCTCACTTTCTTAGTTTGCAATTAATGAAACACCACAATTTGGCCTCAATCTATTTTCCAAAGTATGGTAAACTATGATGTAGTGATTAAGAGCATGGGCTCTGGAACAACCTGTCTTATTCCAAATCAAGGCTCTGGCATTTATTTTCCATGTGACTTTAGGCAGGTCACTTCACCCTGTTGCCACTTAGTGGCCTTATCTATGCAACAGCGATAATTGTACAGGTCCTCAATCCCCTACCTGAAACTATTGGTCTAGACGTAGTTTGAAATTAAGAATTTAAAAAATTTATTTCAAAGGTAACATGGTGCATATACTCAAGGTTAGGTATGATTCTCAGAGTGATCTGGGCTGCACTTTTAATAAAAAACATTATAACTCTTGGGTAAAACAAACATTTCTGCTAAGTAAGATATGTAAAACCTCCAGCAGCAGTCTGCCAATGCCAAACCATTTGCTCGTTTCCAGCTCGGAGCAGTTGTAGGTATTCAGGGCTGAGAACAAGGAATTGTGGAGCGATTATAAATACGCCTCAGTATTGGGAAAGTTAAATTGTCTGTGGTATATTAAGCTCTTAGGACAATGGTGGGCATCTAGTGATAACTCAACATATTTTGCTTCTATAATTATCAGTTTTACTCCTTTCCTAATAGGTGTCCCCCAGGCCTGCAGAGTCATCTACCACTGTCCTAATGACATCACGGTATTTCTGTCTGTCCTGACCCTTTCCTGAAGTCATCGCCTGTCTTCTCTAATATCTATATTTCACAGAGTTCTCTAGGCCCAGATTAATTCTACTTGACTTTTAAATAATTTTTAAACTTCCAAATTATATTTTCCTCTAAATTAAAGGAAAATCGTTTTTGAATAGAACTTCCACTTAGTTAAATGTATATATATGCAAATGTGATTTTCTGGTCTTAGTCGTATTGTATCAAGACTGTATATTGTAATTAATTGTATTTTAAGTTAAACATGTGTGCCCATGTGTTTTGTGTTGGTTTTGTTTGTTTTCATTGAAATATAATTCAAATAATATAAAGTTTACTATTTAAAGTATAAAATATGCCCGCGCCCCCTGCGCCTCCCCGTGATGTCAGTGACGCACTTGGCATTTGGAGCAGCTGTCACCAAGTTGTCAGTCGCTCTGTGGCGTGTCGCCCCCCGGTTGGGCCCCCTAGTTGTGTCCTGTCAGCGATGTCCGAGGGTGGAGGGCGCAGCAGGGAATGGGAATCGGCCCTTGCTCCGGCGGGAGTGGCTGGCCAGGCTGCCGGCGGCCTTTGGTGGCCAAGTGGGCCTCAGCGTCCCTGCCTGTGTGCGTTACTCCCAGACACACTTCAGAGCGCCTGTTTCTCTCCCTGTCATGGTGCTGAAGTGTCAGACGGTGCACAGTCTTAAAAGAGAGCCCAGAGGCTGGAGAGGGTGTCTCCCATGACTGTCCCTGTCCTGCCAAGACTGTCGTCTCCCCGTTTGTTCCCAGCATGAGCGCTTCTGTGGCCGTGTTGGCCGTGTCAGAAACCAAACTCCAGTCACCTGACACTCTGGGAGGCCAGAGCCTGCCTTCAGGTGGAGAGGCAAAGCTCTGTCTGTGCGTCACAGAGCCAAGAAGGAAGCCGCCCAGGCGGCCGCAGTGGACGTGTCCCAGCTGCGGGACCCACAGCGCCACTGAGGGGCCAAGAAACCCGAGTGGGTTCTCCCGGCTGGTGTTTGGGTGCATCTTGGCTGTGTACCCGCTGCAAATGCAGGAGATTGGAGGGCAGGTGCATTTCTGCCCTTGTCATGGGTCCCACTATGACACGCCTGGCAGGTCCAGAGGGGCTGCACCGCTCAGCCTTGAGGTTCCCTCCCGTGGGTTCACCAGTGATGACCTGGTGGCTGCTGGCTGGGGACCCAACTCAAGTCAGAGGCTCTTTCCGTCTGCATGTCGCCTCAGAAGAGTTATTGAGAGCAAGTCTTCTGTACTTCAAGGTGGCCAATTTGGAATATTTAACAGTTGCTAATAATTTATTTGCTAATGTTAATATGAAGTAAATACAATTTAATGTTGAATACTTGCAAGCACTCGCCTAATAAAGAGAGTCTCTGTTAAACATTGTTGAGCTCAGTCAAAAGAAAAAAAGTGCACAATTCATTTGGTTTTAGTTGATTCACAAAATTGTGCAGCCTTTTTTATTCATAAATACCTATGTATTTATTCTCTTACCCAGAAGGAAACCTTACATCTCTGTAACCATTAGCAGTCACAACCCCAATCCCACATCCCTTCAGCTACTGGGAACCCCTAATGTACTTAGTCTCTATGGCTTAGTCTATTCTGACATTTCATATAATAGAATCACACAATATATGTGGTCATTTTTGTCTGGCATCTCTTACGTAGCATAATGTTTCCAGGGATCATCCGTGTTCTCTATTTCACTACTGCAATATTTCTTAAGGCCAAATAATATTCCATTATATAAATATACATATATTGTCTATCCATTCATAGGTGAGTTTGGCTGCTAGGAATACTGTAGATATACATATTCATGTACAAGTTTTTGTGTAAATATATGTTTACAGTACAGTATTATTATTTGAGGAAATGTGAAGTTGTTTTCCAAATCAGCAGCATCATTTGGCATTGTCACCAGCTTTGCCCACATTCATTATTGTGTTATGGTGGGTTTTTTTTAATCATAGCCATCCTGGTAGGTGTGAAATATTTATTATTCCATTGTGGTTTGGTTTTTATTTCCCTAATGACTAATAATGTTTACACTTATTCATGGGCTTACAGGCTATTTATAACTTTTCTTTGAAGGGCTATGCCAATCCTTTGCTGATTTTTATTGGGTTATTTGTCCTTTCATTGTTGAGTTGCAAGAGTCCTTTATATTAGTCTCAAAATCATTCCCTTATCAGATACATGATTTGAAAATATTTCTGCCATTTTTGGATTATCTTTTCACTTTGATGTTGAATATACTTATTTGTTTTATATCTATCAGATATTTCTTCTTGAGTCAATTATAGTAGTTTGAGTTTTCTAGAGATTTGGCATTCCAAGTGTCTAAACTGCTGGCATATAATTGTGTGCAGTATCCCTTATGCGCCTTTTTTATTTTGACTCTAAAATTCCTTCTTTTATTACTCATATTGGTAATTTAAGTTTTCCATATTTTCACATAATCTGGCAAATATTTTGTTAATTTTTTAAATCTTTTCCAAGAACCAAGTGCTTTATTGATTTACTTTTCTGTTTTTCTCTCAACTATTTATTTTAGTCTGCTTCCATCTTTAGTTCTGTCTTTTTCTGATTGATCTGAGTCAGTTTGCTCTTTCGTTCTAGTGTCTTAAGGTAGAAAGCTAGATGCTATATTCAGATGTTTCCTTTTTAATATAGGTTTTCACAGCTATAGTTCTCACTGAGCACTGTCTTAGGTGCATTTACCAAGATTTCTTGTGTTTCATTTGAGTTTTCATTTATCTTTAGGCTTTTCTAATTTCTTTGGTGGTTTTTCTCTTTGACATATTGATTATTTAGGATGGAGCTGATTAATTTTCACATATTTGTGTATTTCTCAAATTTTTCTGTTACTGATATATTATTTTATTTTGTTCTATTTGGAGAACATACTTTGCACGATTTCAATCCTTTTAAATTTAGGCTGGCTTGTTTCATGACCTAGCATATGATCTACCCAGGGGATGGTTACATGTGCACTTGTTTATGTTGGGTGTAGTGCTGTAGACATGGCTGTTAGGTCTAGTTGGTAAACAGTGTTGTTAAGTTTTCTATTCCTGGTTGATTGCTGGTCTAGCTGTGCTACCTATTATTGACTATATAAACAATTGAGACTACTTATTGAGGAATTAGTGAGATATTGATGCTTTCAGCTATGATTGTTAAATTATTGATTTCTCCCTTCAAAGCTGTCAAATTTTGCTTCAATTATTTTGGGTCTCTGTTGTTCAGCTGATATTTGTTTATAATTATGTTTTCATGGTGGATTGGCCTTCTTTTCTTTGTCTCTTATAACAATACTAAATTCAACTTTGAGTTTTATTAGTATACTAGTCTAGCTCTCTTTTGGTTACTGTCTGAATAATTTACCTTCCTCTGGCCTTCGTTTTTAACCTATTTGAGTCTTTAAAGTGTCCCTTATAGATTGTGTGTTAATTAGATGATTTTTAATTTATTTTGTTAATTTGTTTTTTAAATTAGAGTGTTTTATACATTTTTATTTAATGGAATTATTGTGGTAGAATAGGATTTATGTCCACTATTTCTCTATTTGTTTCATGTCTTAATTTTGTTTATACTTCTTTGTTACTTTTCTGTTAAATAGGTAGTTATATACTACTATTTTAATTTTTTTTGTTTCTTTCACTATATTTTGTTCATTTTTTTCATTATTGACAGTATTACAGATATCTCCCATTTTCTCACTTTTTGCCTCCCCCCATACACAACCCCCGTCCCACCCCAGGCCTTCCTCATACTGTCAGTGTCCCTGGGTTATACATACATGTTCTTTGATTAGTCTCTTCCCATCTTCCCTCTAACCCCCACTGAGATCTGATATTCTGTTCCATGGATTCATACCTCTATACTTACTTTGTTCCTTAGTTTATTTTGTTCATTAGATTCCACATAAAAGGGAGATCGTGTGATATTTGTGTTTCTCTAACTGGCTTATGCAGTTTAGCATATAATCTCCAGGTCCATCCATGATGTTCCAAAAGATAAGAGCTTTTTTTTTTTTTTTTTTTTACAGCCACATAGTATTCCATTGTGTAAATGTCTCACAACTTTTTTATTCACTCACTTGGGTTATTTCTAGATCTCCGCTATTGTAAATAATGCCACTATATTCTTCTGATTGGTGTCCTGGGGTTCTTACGATATATTCCCAGAAGTGGGATCACTGGGTAAAATGGCAGTTCTACTTTTAATTTTTGTGGCACTGCCATACTGTTTTCCACAGTGGCTGCACCGGTCTGCATTCCCACCAACAGTACTTAAAGGTTCCCTTTTCCCCACATCCTCGCCAGCACTTGTTGTTTGTTGATTTACTGACGGTAGCCATTCTGACAGGTGCGATGTGATACCTCATTGTGGTTTTAATTTGCATCTCTGATGATTAGTGACATGGAGCATTTTTTCATGTCTCTTGGCCATCTGTATGTCCTCTTTGGAGAAGTGTTTATTCAGGTCCTTTGCCCATTTTTAACTGGATTGTTTGTCTTTATGGTGTTGAGTTGTAGGAGTTTAAACATTGTTTGCCTTGACTAATAAGTAATATCTCTGGTGATGTCATCGGGTACTCAGGTAAATTCTGCAAGGCAAATCTTTGGGCTGTAATTTGTAGGTGCAAAGCTCAGAAAGAGTTAGTTCTCAATAGTTCTAAATCAGAGGATGGGAAAAAAATAAAACATTAGTTTGGAAGGTTGTAACCAAATAGTTAAAAAAAAAAAAAACAACAGAAAAAATCAGGATCTAGTTCAGTTTATATATGGAAAAATATTAAACGTTGAAGACAGTTACCTGAACTAGAGTCTAATATCTACAGCTGTGTATTATAGATTCTTTTGAAACACAATTTATCCTCTTAAAAGTATTTTAATATTTATAAAAGAGCCAAATCAAGACCAAATTATTTACTATATCAAGTCTAGTTCCAATTTGGCCTGATTATTTGCATAAAAACAACAAGAATAGCAATTGATTATGTAGGCTCTCTTAAATCAGCTTTGCTGGAATCTTATAAGGAAAATCCTGATAGTGCTTTAATTAGCCTCTCAGGGCAAAGAATCCAAGCTACACAGTTGCCATCTGGCTTTGTCTGCAATACCTATAGATTTGGGTGAATTCCTCAAGTTCTTAAGGTCCCCCAAAATGTCTTGCATTTCTTGCTTTGCCATCTCCCAGGAAAGCAACCTTCGTTCCTTACTTGGAAAGAATACCATGAACCATGTAAATAAGCAAGTAATGGGACTGTTTTCCCAAGGTGATTTTGTCTGCTTCCAAAGTCAGTCCTAATTTCTTAAGGCTTTCCGATGACATCCAGACTTCAGGCATGTTTCTCTCAAACATGACATTCAGTCAAAGTTTTGGTTAATAAAACCACAGCTGGTTTTATGTATCTTATTATGAAGAGATCAGATTCTACCCTTGCCAGATGGCACAGTTGGTTGGAGTGTTGTCCCACCCACCAAAAGTTTGTGGGTGCAATTCCCAGTCAGGGCACATGCTTAGGTTGTGGGTTTGATCCCTGGTCAGGAGTGCATGGAAGGCAACTGATCAATGTTGCTCTCTCTTTCTCTCCCTTCCCCTCTCTCTCTTAAAATCAATAAAAATTGCCCTGGTTGGTGTGGCTCAGTTAGTTGAGTGTCACCCTACCCACCGAGAGGTCACACATGCCTGGGTTATGGGCTTAATGCCCAGTAAGGGGCATGCAAGAGGCAGACAATTGATGGTTCTTTCTTGGTTGGTGCACTTGTCTTCCACAGTGTCTCCTTAATTTGCTTGTTTCTCTAAGTTTTCTAGAGAATGCTAATAATCTGTCTATTTTACAGTGATTCCTAAGGTAGGATTTGACCTCCTGCATTATCTGTATAGGGCTGATCGGTATAAAAAGATAAAGAAGACATATGGGGTGCGATCAGACGCTGCTACAGAGAGAGAGAATGCTTGGAGTACTCTAAGGACAACCTGACCACAGGTTCAAGTGAGAGATGGATAAAGAATAGAAGTTTGCTATTCTGAGAAAGTAAAGAAATATGGACACAAAGATGTTAAAGGGAGGAGTATTTTGAATTGCAACTCTCATACAAATTAAACATTAAAATGAGTCCATAGGAGAATAGATCTGAATTTTAGAATGCAAATCATTAGTCAATATGCATTAAAAGTTCATTAAGAATTTGAGATGACAGCTTCCAATTTTTCAATGTGTCTCTGCTTTAAACAATGCATGCAAAAGGTGGAAAAGAGCAACATTGATTTCAAAAGGCTGCATTTCTTATAGAGGACATATGAAAAAGCAATTAATGAGAATTTAGAGCTTTCATAAAACAATAATTTTAAAGATTTTTCTCAAATAGAACATACATATAACTAGAGAGAATGACTACATATAGCAAAAGTTATCATAGCAGCATCTCGCTTCTTTGTTCACCCCTATCACATTTGTTGCTTATAAGTAATATAGAGAAAATAAACCTTAACATTACCAATCACCAATCTGCTTAAGTTAATTCCTCACACCTTATACTAAGCTGCCAAAACTCATGGATAACTCTACAAATAAGGATTCAAGATATTATTTCTTCTATTATTAACATAATAATATTACGTGTATGGCACATTTATTTTAGTGTTTCCTTAAACATCACCAAAAAGAAGATTATTAAGCTTCTCAAGGAGTGTATGCATTTTTTTCCTGAGATCATGGATCTACAGTATTTCTCACTAGTTCACATTTTTAAACTCATAATGCTAACAACAGAGAATATTTTAGAAGAATTATCCAACTTGTGTTAACTCTGTACTTCAAGACTAAGTCACAAACTTCATGACTCACCACTTAAGGAGTCTTGCAAAATCAGGTGGCAGATCACTGCACCCCAACTCCAGCACCTTTGCTAGTGTGACCACAGTCTATAGAAAAATAGTGTGATACACAGCTTAATCATACAATGCTAGATTATATTAGCTGTAGGAATAATCTATTCCTGTATCTATTCCTAATGTGTGGACATCAGCCCATAATGCATTTAAACAACCAAGGATGAAAAAAAATTGTGAGTTGCAAAACTATTTCAGCATATATTTTTCTTTTAATTTGTAATGAGGTATACTTCACATAAAATGCACAGATTCTTTTCAGTTCGGTGAATTGGTAAAGTTGGTGGCTTTTAGAATGTAAAGTTGTAAAGTTGGTGACTTAATAATTGAATTCACTGACCACCCAAACAAGAAATCAAACATCTCTATTACCCAGAAACTTTCCTGATTTCTTCCATTCAGTTCCTGCCATTTCCCAACACATCTAATGGAAGCATTTCTGACTTCCACAATTAGCAAGAGATTTTCTTTCTTCTTGGACACCGTAGAAATGGAATCATAAAATTTATAATTGCTGCGCATATGTCTGACTGCTTTTGCAAAAGGTCATGTGAGACTCATTCATGTTGTGTATTTCAGTAGGTCTGTTTTTTCATTATTATTTCTGAACAATAGTTGCTGTATAAATAGATATATATTTTCCAAATAGTGCTCTGACTTTCTTGTGCTCTTTCATACTCTTCCCATCAATCCAGTTGCTCTAAATCCTGGCCGGTGTTTAGTGTTGTCAGTCATTCCAGCTACTCTGGTAGCATCTGACTGGTTTTCATTTCACATTTCTCTGAAAACTATGTTGAACACTTTTTATTTTTTTGCTATTGGCCATGTGCTTGCTAGTGGATATATTGTCTTTCTTATGTCTATTTTGCTTATTTTTATTGGTTGGTTGATTGTGTTGAAGATGTTTAGGAACTGCTTTATAAAGTCTAAGAACACATTTCTGTCAAATATGTGTACTACTTTCCCTGTCTGTGGCTTGTATACACTTTTTCTTAATGCTGACTTTGTTCATGAAAATTATAACATTATTATTCTTATTTTAAATGAATAGGCTTTATTTTTAAGGTAAGCTTTAAGTTTAAGAGCATTCTGAGTAGAACGTATTACATTTCCATACACTCCCTCATCTCCAGTGTCCACATGAAGGGCTCCTTCGCCTCCAGAAGCAGCTTAGATAAAGAGACGGCCTCTTTGTCCAGGCTTTGCAGAACTGACCATGTAGTCATTCTCTTAGCTCAATTATACACACACAAAATTTAGATTCAGGTTAGAATCTACAATGCTATACTTACGATGCAAGCCCCAGTGACATTCCCCAGATAGCTTTACTACCTATTTTCATTTCAGTAACAACCGATGTTTACTTGATGTTTAATTTTTTTTCTGTTTTGTTACTTATCAAGTTATGCTCTTTTCAAGAAAAATCTTAGGAAAGAAAACGAGTAAATACTAGGACTAAAGAATAAAAGCTGCGCCCAGCCGGGCAGGGCTCAGAGCTTGGGCACTGGCCTACGATCGAGGAGATCGCGGTTCCCAGTCGGGGCACATGCCCGGGTTGCGGGCTCAATCCCCAGTCAGGGGCGTGCGAGAGGCAGCTGGTCAATAATGACTCTCTCATCATGGATGTTTCTATTTCTCTCTCTCCCTCTCTCTGAAGTCAATAAAGATATATTAAAAAAAAAAAAGAAGAATAAAAACTGCATCTCTATCCTTCAAAAATCAACTTAGAAAGATCCTGCTTGGCTGGAAACTTGTGCTAATTGATATATTTGAATTTAATACAGTGATTGTAAATTCCTTCTTTTTTATTAAGAAAAAAAAATCACATGAACAAGAAAAGAGAAATCTGCCTTGGCAGCATTCACACAAAAAATACACCAGTGTTTAAGCTGATTAAAAAGTTTAATATGAGCCAACACAGGGATGAGTGGACTAAAATGTTATAATAATCATAAGGTTATTAATATAGTATAACTTTAGTTCCTAAAATTCTGTAGCCACATTTTATTCTTAAATGATCAAGAAACATCTGGATACTTTGTTTCATTATTTATACTATTTTCATTTAAAAACAAAATTCACTTGAACAATAGTCATGAAGATAAGGGAATGCAGAGTTTCCTTCTTGGCAACTTGGATGTTTATGTGCAACATTATTCTGTAAATTTGGTAATTTGGTAAAGGTGATATAATAGTTTAGGCCACACAATAGTAAAACAGAAAATGATGATTTATTCAGTATTGTGTCATCCTTACAGAAGATTCCACCATTCTTACATTTTCTCTTTGGTCTTCTATGACATAATTCATAGGAATTGATAAGTAATAACAAATGAAGATGAAATATTTTCTAGCATGATACAGTACCAAAATATTTTAAAATATAAGTAAAGTAAAATGGCTGATCACATAATTTATCACAGATTTCTACAAGAATTTAGTTAGTATGACAATTGTATGATAAAATTAGCTTTATTCTAGTGACTAAGTAAATTTTATCTTTGTTACTTGGAGCATCTCTAAAAAATAATACAAATCATGAAATATCAATTCCTGCAAATAGCTTGAACTGCTCAAGAAAATCTCAAAATCTCAAATTATATCAAGTGTACCCATAATTAATTGAGACTTTTCCAAATATTTGACTTTCAAATCAAAAGAAATATAATGAAAATAAATTTAGAAATAATATTAAAAACTAGAGCTATATAAAACAAACCTTCAAACTAAATTCTAAAGTTGGCACTAAGAGTTATTGAGTCATCAAAGATAAAGTTATAGTTTGTATTTGGTATTTAAGGTAGAAAAGTGTAATAAAAGTAAATTTGAAATAGATTTCAACAACAAATATTGAAAATAATGTCTTCTAATCAGCCAATTGGTTCATTTATTCATCTCAAATTAGATTTGGAGAGTAGAAAACTCCACACACCATTATATATACTCTGGGGAAGTATATTAATTGTCCAGCTTTCATAAGTAAAGTTTTCTTTGTCTATTGGTGCATAACAAACTACTACACTTTAAAACAACAATTTTATTATGCTCAGGATTTTATAAATCAGAAACTAGGGCTCAGTTGAGCATTTTGATATCAACTGAATGGCTACTACCGGAATATTTACTTCCAAGAAGTTCAGTGATAAATGTTCAGTGACATGGCTGGCATCTTGGTGCTACGTGGCCTCTTTTTCTCCACATGGCGTTTCACCTTCCAGGGCCTATGCATGCGGCCTGAGTTTCCCACAACATGATGGTGTCAGGGGACTCAATTCCTTACGGAGCTGCTGGATTCCCCTAGTGGAATGTTTCAAGGGTGTTAGATAGAAGCCACAAGCTTTCTTAAGACCTAGTTTTGAACCTCTGGTAAAATGATTTCTATGATTTCTGGGGGAGTGACTGACTCACCCCATTGGTCTTGAGCTTCCCCAGGGTTAGCCTGGAGCTTTTCAGGTTCTGAGGACCCTGACGATCCTACTTAAATCTGGATGGTTGGTTGTTCACCCTGGTAACTGAACTACCAAGGCTAGCCTAGATTTACAGGGAGGGAGAGTCCACTTCTCAAATGGAGAAGTAGCAAAATGTTTGTGGTCATGCTTCAGCTACCACAGTCCTGAACCAAAATTATTTAGATTCCTTAAACATGCAAAATATACACATTATGGCAACCACCTAAAGCTTGAGGTATGACACCATTTCTTCAATTATGGTTCTTTTCAGTCTGAATTCCTGAATTAAAGAGACAAGTTGCATGTCCCTTCCACTCACCTACTTTACAAAACAGAAACAGAGATAAGTCAACTGCAGTAAACACTTCTACAAGAAAAAAAAAAAAAAGTAGGAACAGGAGATACCAAACACTTCACTGAGCCGTAAGAATCTTAAAGGCCAGCGCATGGCCATGACCTCGCCTGGGGCTCAGCCTGAGAGTCTGGGAATGTTTCCCGTAGCTGCTGGGATCTATCCTCTGGGCTCTTGGATTCACCTTTGGCTCATTTCTCCTGCTCTTTTAAGAATTAGACTGTTTACAACTGGGCAGCTTCTTCCAGCCTGATTCCTACTTATGGAAGGTTGAGAGCCCAAAAGTCTCTTCAGTTTGAACTGACTCTGTCTTTTTTAAATCAAGCTGATAAAATTCCTTTAGAAACTTTGTCACCTTTCTGTGTACCAAGTTATAATCCTGTCTACTTGACAAAAGCCAGTCACTTAACTGTTCCTTTTCAAGACAGGCTTTTCTATACCTTGGGTTGAGTGTCAGAGTGCTGTACTTAAGACGCTTAGAAGCATTTTGTCTCTTTCAAAGTCTTAGCACAGGCAGCTAGGAGTTATCAAAAGAGAAGAGAGCCCGACTGGCTGAGCCTGATTAAGCCTGGAAGTTACAGCTTCACACACCCCAAGGGCAGGCCGCATCCTTCACACCCTCCACCAGCATGGACTTAATCCCTCTGGGAAGATCAGCTTTCCAATGGGGTGCGGGGAGGGATGCCTCTGCTAGGAGCCAAGATGAGGACCACTGGGGGGCTCGGTCCAGCCTGGAAAACCTGGAGGAAAGACTGATTTGGATGGGGGAGCCTCCAGCACAAGCCTGCGGAGGATTAGGAAAGAAATTGGTTGTTTGGGAGAGAGCCCTTTTTTCCCAGGCCTGAAATAATATCATCCAAGCGAGACCAAGGCCCTTGTTTGTAGCACACATTTGTTAGTTCCTTCCTCGGTTTGCACGTCCTGTCTCCATGAGGGGACCAAACTTGGGGGAGCTGCAAACCCGGCCTGGGTGCAGCGGGAGGCGCACAGCCGGGAACGCGCGCTAAGCGACTAAGACTCAGCGGGTGATGGGACAGACAAGGAGCTGACCAACCCTGGAGCTGAGGGCCCTGAAGTGGAAGGTCTCGGATGCCCTGGGACGCCAGCCCACCCGCGCAGGGTCTCTGGACCCGGTCCTCTGGGGCTTGGCGAGGACAAGCGCGGGACTGTGGCCCCTGAGGCTGGGCTCCCGCAGCAGGACTGAGCGCAGCCGCTGGGTTCTGAGCCAGACGCCAGGCCCTGGGCCGGTCCTTGGCTTCTACTGTAGTCAGCCTTCCCCTCCTCCTGCTGTGCGTGCGCCCCCGCAATGCTTTTCTCGTGCGCCCGTGGAAGAGCCCATGTGCACCTGCAGCAGGATGTCTCTGGCATGCCACGAAGAGCCACGGTGGTCATCTGTCCAGTGGAGGGTCTGGGAGGCGTGCCCTTTGTGACCTTGCGACTTCGGCTAGGAGAGCGCATCTCTTTCTGAAGCCTTAAGCAAGGCCGGGGCTCTGACGCCACCCTGCGGCCGGAGGACTTCATCCTGGGGCGCGCTCCACTAGAGGGCCCTGGGCTGCACCTTTCCCCTAAGCCCAGAGAGTTCCACCAATAGAAAAACAAGTGAGGATGGAAAGAGTTGAATTTTCAAGCCCAGCAACTCTTTCTTCTTGGTATTTTCTCCAATTTCTGCTTGAAAACGAAAAATTTTACTTTTTGTTCACCTCTTTTTATCCATGTTTTACTATATGCAGATAAAAGAAGCAACTTGGCGCTTTTTACTACCTCAGTCTCCTGAGCCAAATACTCAAGTGCCCGGGGTGTATTTTCTGTTTTCCTCGTTTCCACAGACGGCATTGTTACTAAACTTCCCTCAACTGTATAAGGGGGGTTATATTTTTTCAGATTTCAATGCCAAATTCTGTTCTGTCCTTCAAGTTCTCACTAAGAGCTTCCACTAACCCCAAGGCCAGCTGAGCAAAAAGGGTTCAAATTAAGCAACTGGTTCATTTATTTATTTACCAAATAGTTTTTGAGAGTTTACCATCTGCAAAGCCCCACAGGAAGTGCAGTGGAGAGAGTGATGCAGTTTCCTGAGTCCTGAACACCTAAGTTAATGTAACAAGAGGCAGAAAGTGTGACGTGCTGAAGAAGAAAATATACAAACTTCTACGGTATTTCAGAGACGAAATTGCTTTATTGTTTGTTTTCTGGGTGAACTGAGGACATGGCCCACAAAGATCAGCGGACAAGTGTTGCAAGACAACAGGGACTTTCTTTGAACAGAGATGCAGAAAAGTGTCTGAGAAACACTGGATTTGTTGCTTTAGGTGAGTTATAGGAATGGGAGGTAGGGATGGGAAATAATGCAGGAAAGAAGTGGAGCCAGGGCTATGAATGTCAGGCTAATGGTTTTAAGATATTTTTCCTACTGAAAATAGAATGGCATTGTTGTGGTTTTTAGCTTGGCTTTCTAAAGACTAGTCTTGAAGTGCAGTGGGGTAGGGCATCAGTTAGGGGATCTGCATTTGTTTCGGAAGCAACGTCCGAGGCCTGTAGAACAAGGGCAGCAGGGATGGCGAGAAACAGACCAGAGTGTTAATCAAGCTTCACCGTCTCTTCTTCTCACACTATTACCATCTCTCTCCATCTACATTAGTAATCCCTCGTTATGTATAATTTTCCTAGAACTAATAGCAAAAATCTTGGGGTTATCACAAAGGATTTTATCAGTTCAACTACCTGTGGTAAAAATGTAAACATAAGAGTTAGTTTCAGAATACTTCTTGGACCTGGAAGGCTACGTAGAATTTGTCAGTGGGCCTCCAGTGATTCAGTTGTTAATGAGTCCCTAAGGACAGCAGCATGCATATCAAGGATACGGGGTCTGAGTCTTCCAGAAAACACTGCTGCTTGCTGCTGACTGAAATCAAGATACAATTAATCATGTTCTTGCCTCCCCCGGAAAGTCACGGTCACTCCCAGGGACTTGCATGTAAGGAGTGGAAGGCCATCTCGGGCAGTTTTGAAGTTTGATTGCTTTTGCCATTGGCTATAAACAAATACTAAAAGCATCATAATTTATTTTAAACGTCTCTTATAAAAAATGCACTTATTCAAATGGCTTCTTTTAATTTCTAATTCTTTCTTACATGTAATTTTATCACATAAAGGGGACTTTTAATATAGGTGACCATATCTAGTAATAAAGAATTTTTTATCAATTTATTGGCTTTAGCTTTGATTCCCTCCACCTATTTAAAATTAATACCTGAAAAATTGGTCATTCATCTTAATATCTTGATTTAAAGCTTTATTTTCAACAATTTGCCATAAAACCCTATCTATATAACTTCCAAGAGCAGCAGAATATCTCCTTAATATTTGATCCCACACTAAAAATAGAAATAACAAACTTAGTTTAAGTTACACAAATAATATAATACACAATTAAATCATACAATACAAGAAGGATTAAACACTTGTTTTGCTACTGGGTTGGCATGAATTAAATGATTTTAAAGAGGCAGGGACATTTTCTTTTGAATACAGAAGATCCATTGCTTTTAAAAAAATATTTTGAGTTCATTTGGAAAGATAAACATGAGTTTAAAATATTTTATTTTTCCAGAAGCATTAAGATTGATGATATTTATTAACCTGGTCATGATATTAAAATATTTCTTTAGAAATGTTCTTTTATCTCTTTTTAAAAGGGGGGATGTTAAGTTGAATATTATTTTACATTCTCCGATTTCCATATATCATTATCTGATATGAGATTTTATGTAAAATTCATCTTATATTTGAAACCAAAAACTATATGGACATACACTACCACTATTCTGAGTAAAAAACAAAAGAAGAATTATGAAAATCAATGAAATACTGGAAATCATCCTAAATTACATTTAAAGAATGATTGAATTTGGAAAATCAAGTCAGCACTGATGCTTACTTGGCAAAGGATCTGAAGCTTGGAAATAAGAAATAAAAATAACCAAGCCAAGTCACAAAGTATCTAAAACCAAATGAAACAGTACGAGCATGTGTAAGTGACATTTTTTGATGAGTGACATTTTTTAAAAAGTAGAAGGGCACACTCTCCCTGTAAAAATGTGAGATAGATAAAATGTGTAGGATTTAATTACTCTCTGGAAGTACAGGGTACACTCAGTCACCCTGACTTGCCCTAAGACCGTACATGATTTTCTTTTCTCAGAGCTCAGTTAAGCATAAATCCATAGATTTCATGGTTAAGAGAGCTTGAGATGAGATGCCGGTTGCTTGCACTTAGTCCTGCCACTTTTTATCGGACCATCTGCTGTCACCTCAAAAAGCCAAGACTGTATAATCTCGGTACACATACAAACCATTTCTGCATTCAATTTCAGCTGGAAGGAGGGCCCTCTTATGTGTACTGACTTTGAAGTGTCACTACCTTCCTTTGACAAATCCTTAGTACCTCGTAGCTAGACTGCCATTGCATGAATGCAATGTTGTATTTAAAAGGTTTACTCCAATCCTTCTCCATAAATGCTTAGTAAAGTCCAATGTTTTAGAAGTTAATCTAGTTTGTATGAAAGTCTGCCAATAGGTTTTACTCACCTTCTAGATTTAAATAACGTTTGTTATTAATGGACCCAAATGTGCTCTAGCTGGCACAGTGAGTGACCAGCAGAAGCAGAATCTCTGGTTACTGATGAGACTAGTCGTGCTGGCTCAGAACTACTGACCACTCTCTTGGCTAACACTGTATTGCACCGGATCGTGGGACAGGTATGTTTCCTTATAGGTGGATATATACATGTGTTCCAACTTGTTGGGGACATATGAGCTAAGGTGGGGGAAAACCAAAGAGGTGAAGTATCCTGGCTGTGAGAAAGCAACGTCATCAGAAGCTGCGCCTTTTCCCAGACCTGTAGTTTCATGCCTCCTTGTACCCCAGCCTCGGTCCTAAGAATTCTTTAGGACTCCTTAGCATCTATGATGACAGCGTATTCACACTGAAGGAGCTTGCAAATCTCACAGTACAGTCAAGCTAGGGACAATATAAAATAAAGGGAAAACTTTGACATACTCTAGAGAAAAAAGACATCGTTTTGAAAGCAACAATAAGGAGGATTGAAGATGGAGGCAGACTGACTGGAAGCTACACTGACACTCTCTGGGGACCAAAATGGAATTACAACTAAAATATAAAAAAACCCCACCCTGAATAATCAACTACAGAGGAGCTGGAGAGCACCCCCATAGCCAAGGAAGAAAAGTGAAGACCACATAGAGACTGGGAGGAAGTGCAGAGGTGGGAAAGGGCTGTCTGGGCTCTCACAGGTAGCAGCTGAAGGTCGGGAGGGATATCTCAGCTGTGGGGGGTTCCCACTGAGGACTCTGGGGCCTAAACCCGAGGCTGGGCTTCCCAGCCCAGAGCACCAGAGCTGAGAAAGCTGCCCTTGTAACATCTGGCTGTGAAAAGTAGCCAAGCTTCTGTCTGTCAGGGAGAGACAGCTGGAAATGCAGGCACCCTCTTAAAGGGCCAATGCACAAAGTTTCCTGGGTAGCCACTCACGTTGGGCTCCAGCAGAGGCAGGGCAGAGTGGATTGGAGCTGTGTGAGGAGAATTCAGGGAGGCTGGTTGGGGGAATAGAGCTCAGAGGGCATCCCTCTGGATTCCTGTGCCAAGTCATTGCCCCATACTGGCGAGGACAGCTTTCTCAGGCAATTTGTTGCTTTTGCCTGGGGGTTGGTGGGAAGGAGGGGAGCAATTACCCCGCCCTGCTGGAAAACCTCTTACCCTACCCAGAGGAGTTTCTACAGCCTGAAGCTCATTGAGAGAATCAGATTAATCAGCCTGTGGGCAGAGGCAGACATCAGAGTGCTTTGAGTCTTTCTTTGATTTGCTTCTGGACCCAGGCTTTGGAAGAGTAGACTCTGGTGTGCATCTTGGTCCTGTCTCAATGAACCGAACCCCAGTAGGGGAGACCTCAAGCTCCAAAGAGTACACTCACGCCCAGTCACCAACTGCATCTGACATTGGCCTACACCAGAGACCCTCCAAAAAGACTGAGAGTCCTAGTAGAGCTACCTAATACAGAGAAACGAACTTAAACAGGCAACCAAAATGGGGAGATAAAAAAATAAGACCCAACTGAAAGAAGGAGAGAAGTCTCTAGAAAAAAATTAAATGAAATGGAGATAAGCAATCTATCAGATATAGAGTTCAGAATATTGATTTTAAGGATGTTCAACAGCATGAAAAAGTATATGAAGGAAATTAAGAATGACATAGCAGAAGTAAAGAATACATCAGAAAGAATGAACAGCAGATTAGGGGAAGCTGAAGATCAGATCAGCAAATTAGAAGACAGGGTAGAAAAAAATCACTCAATCAAAGGACCAAAAAGAAAAAACAATTAAAAACCAGGAGGACAGTTTAAGGGAGCTGTGGGAAAACATGAAGTGTAAAAATATTCACATTATAGGGGTGTCAGAAGAGGTCGAAAGTAAGCAAGGGTTAGAGAACATCTGTGAAGAAATAATGGCAAAACACTTCTCTAACCTGGTGAAGGAAAAAGTCACACAAATTCAAGAGGCGCAAAGAGTCCCAAGTAAGAAGAATCCAAAGAGGCTCATGCCCAGGCACATCATAATTAAAATGCCAAGAATTCAAGACAAAGAGAATATTAAAGGCAGCAAGAGAAAAGCAATCTGTTACCTACAAAGGAGCTCCCATAAGGCTGTCAGCTGTCAGAAACTACAGGCCAGAAGGGAATGGCATGAAGTATTCAAAGCAACTCAAAACAGGGATCTGAAACCAAGACTACTCTACCCAGGAAGGCTATCATTCAAAATAGATGGTGAAATAAAAAGCTTCCCAGACAAAAAAAGGCTAAAGAAGTTTATCACCACCAAACCATCATTGCAGAAAATGTTAAAGGGACTGCTGTAATTAGAAGTAGAAATAGAAGCATTGGAAGAAATGTTAAAAGGACTGCTGTAAAAATAAGAAGAAATAGAGAGATAAACATAGGGATAAAGAATTAAAATGGCAATAAATAAAGACCTATCAATAATAACCTTAGGGCATTTAAGGGAGGGATCAACAGCAATACCGTCATAGTCGTGGACTTGAACACCCCACTGACTTCACTGGATAGATCTAGACAAAATATCAACACAGAAACAGTGACTAAATGGCACACTAAGTTAGATGGATTTAACTGACATTTACAGAACACTTCACCCCTAAGCTGAAGAATATACATTTCTCTCAAGTGCACATGGGACATTCTCAAAGATATGCCACATGTTGGGACACAAAACAAGTCTCTACAAGTTCAAGAAGATT
This sequence comes from Miniopterus schreibersii, assembly GCF_964146895.1. Taxonomy (NCBI): domain Eukaryota; kingdom Metazoa; phylum Chordata; class Mammalia; order Chiroptera; family Miniopteridae; genus Miniopterus; species Miniopterus schreibersii. The sequence goes on along the minus strand of NC_138113.1, from coordinate 57,752,231 downwards.
GAAATCATAACTAGCATCTCAGATCTCAAGTGCATGAAATTAGAAACCAACTACAGTAAAAACACTCAAAAACATTCAAACACATGGAGGCTAATCATCAGTTGTTACTAACTCATTCAGGTTTTCTGATTCTTCATGATTCAGTTTTACATGATCTCATTCATGAGGAATCTAATAAACAAAATATACCCATGAACAAAATAGATCCAGAGACATAAAAACATGGAACAGACTGATGAATCTCAGTGGGAAGGAGGGGGTGGGGGAGTGGGTGGGGAAAGATTAATCAAAGAACTTATATGCATATATGCATAACCCACGGACACAGACAATAGTGTGGTGAAGGCCTGGGGGGTTAGGATGCAGGATGGAGTGATGGGGGGGGGGGAGATCTATAATACTTTCATCAATAAAGATAAATAAAAAATAAAAGCAAAAATAATTCTACATATGGCAAACTTTTAATCAGGAACTATGGAGGTCAAAAATAATGTAAAGACATTTTTAAAATGTTGAAAGAAAGAAAAAGTCACCAACCCAGATGATGCCAGCAATAGCCAGTAAATCCATTTTTCCAGCATATAGGAGAAATAAGCATATTTTTAATTCAAGAAAACTAAGAGAATTCATGGTCAGCTAGCCATAAATACAAGATATTGCTAAAGGAAGTTCTTCAGAATGAAAACAAATGATACCAGTAGAAATTTTAAATCTTCAGGAATGAATGAAATTGCAAGTGCCATAAAAATAAGATTACTTTTCTAATAATTCTTTTAAAATACACATACATTGTTTAAAACAAAAATCATAACATTGTCTTATGGAGTTTATTATGTATAATACATCGTTTTTAGCATAAAGAATGACAAGCTGAGGGTAAACAAAAATATATTGTCAATGATTCTACATTTTGAAGAAATGATATAATATAAATTCTAAGTAAAATATAAAGACTTGAAGTAGTTTATGGTAATCCTTAGAGCACTCAAATAAATAAATAATGCAAAGAGATGAAGCAAAAAAGAGAATAGGTAAATAAAATGAAATTCTAAAAGTAATTTTTTACTAATACAAAAGAAAGCATCAAGGTGGAAAAAGGGAACAAAGAGTGAACAATAGAAAAACAAATAATAAAATGAAATATTTAAATAAAACCAGATCAACAAATTAGATGGTAGTAAGTTAAAAGCTCCAATTAAGGAGAAGATATTTTTAGAATGGATTTAAAAAGCAAAACCCAAATAACAATCTCATACCTATAAAAGATGCCCTTTTAACATAAAGAAATTAATATGTTGAAAATCAATGCATGGAAAAAGATACAATGTGTAAACTGAGTTTAAGAAGGCTAGAAAGTATAGAGGATGGGGCAAAAGTAGGTTTACAGTTGTGAGTACATGAGAGTTATTCTTGTGTTATTCATTATTATTTTTTCATTTCCCATATGGACAACTGTAAACCTACTTTTGCTCACCCTGTATATCAGTGCCAGATAAAACACACTGGGAGACAAAGCATATTGCCAAAGATTAAAAAAAAAAAGTGCTATTTCATAAGAGAGTCAATTAATGAGTAAGACATAACAATCATAAATGCGTATGCCCTTAACAGGTCCCCAAAATACATGAGGCAAAAATTGACAAAATTTGTAATCATAGCAGCAGGTAATAACCACCTTCATAGACTGAAAAAGGCAAAAATATCAGCAAGAAAATAGAGAATTGGAACACTATCTCTAACTTTGACCTAACTAATATCTCTACAACATCATATGTGATAACTGCAGAATACGCATTGACAGGTGATATACTAGACCACTTACAGGACTTCGTAAATTTTAAATAATTGAAAACATATTGAGTATGTTGTCTAACTACAATAAAATTAAAATATAAATTGACAAAAGTCATATATTTAGAAAAACTCTGAATATTTGAAAATTAAACAGCATGCCTCAAAATAATATATCTGTTGAAGAAGGAATTGTAAGGAATATTTTAAAATATTATAAAATGAATAAAAATGAAAAGACAACATTTTAAAATTGAGATGCAGGTAAAGCAGTTGCATGAGGAAATTAGTTCATGGGGAGCAGAGACCCATGTGAGGGAGCTTAAAAGAAAATCTTCTTCCAGTTGAATCTTCAGATAGACCACAACCCCCAACAATAGCTTTACTGACTACTCATTGGAGATCTTGAGTCAGAGACGCCCCACAAAAATTGAGAGATAACAAATATTTGCTGTTTTAATGTGAGAACTTTTGGGATCATTTGTTATGATTTAATTTTAAAATAATCATCAAATTCACCAAAGTTTTACAAGTAGAGAAATTACCATATTATAATTTAAATTGATGTAGAACAGTCATTTGACAAGTTTGATACCAATTCATGAATTAAAAAACAAACTCATCAGACTTGGAATAGACGGAGGCACCTTTACTGATAAAGAACATCTAAAAAAATCAACACATTACATCATGCTCAGTGGTAAAAAGGTGAAACTTTTTCTCTTATTTTAGGAATCAGACAAAGATGTGTGCTCTCATCATTTCTACTTGATATTTTTATTGGAACCTTAGATGGTGCAATAATGTGAGAAAAGAAATGAAAGATGTACAGATGTACAGAATGAAAGCTATCTCAGTTTGTAGATAAGATCGTTTATGTGGAAAGTTTTATTTCAATTCAAGAACTAGGAATTAAAATTTAAAAGAATGTGAAATAAGAAGTTAGCATAAAATGTAAGTGTATTTTCATATAGTAACAGCTAATATTTGGAAAAATTGAACTTAAAAAGTAATGACATTTACAATGTGAGGAAAAAACTTAAAACACTCCTAATGAACAAAGAAAGTTGTACAAGGTATTATCACTGAAGACTATAACCATTGCTGAGAGAAATTAAAGAAAGCATAAATTAATGGAATAATAAACCATGGTTATGGATTGATAGGTTTATTATTGTTAAGATGCCTGTTATCTCAAATTCATTCATAGATTTGAGGCTGTCATATACAAACTATCACTATGCATTTGATAGAAATCGATGAGCTGATTCTAAAATTTATATGGTAATGAAAATGATCCAAAATAGCTAAATTATTAAAATAATTTTGAAAAACTTATAAACTACCTGATCTCAAACTATTATGAGCTTCCCACAATTAAGGCAGTGTGATTTGCACATGAACAGAGATATAGAGATTAATGACAGAGAACTGAGATTCTAGAAATAGGTATACTCACATATGGTCAATTGATTTTGACAAAGATGACAAGGCAATTCAATAGGGGAAAGACTTTTCAATAAATGGTGTTGGAACAACTATATATCTATGTAGGAAAAAAAGAGAATCTCAGTGCTTATCTCACAAAACACACAGATATTAACTCAACATACACCACAGATCTAAATGTAAAAGTTAAATCTATGAAACCTCTAATAAGAGAGAAATGAGAAATCATCCTTAACTTAGAGAAATAGATTTCTTAGATAAGACACAAAAAGCATCAATTAAAAAGATTACATTTGATTTTATCACAATTAATAATTTTTTGCTCTTCAAAAGACATGATTAAAAAAAGAAAAGGTCAAATTAAGGAATGAGATAAAATATTTGCAACACATATATCAGACAAAAAACTTGTATCCAGAGTGTATAAATAGCTCATAACTAAATAATAGAAGGTAAAATAATACTTAGAAATAAAAAAAAAAATGGACTACTGTTACCCGCGATGATAAGGGCCAATTTCAAAATCATTTTGTGAAGATAAATATGACATAATTCCATTTCTATGAGGAGCCTAGAGTTGTCAAATTAATAGAGTCAGAAAGTAGGACAGTGGGTGGCTGAGGCCGGGGAGGCGGTGGTGCCTTGTTTGATAGGGTACCGAGTTCTAGTTTTACAAGATGAAAGAGTTCTGGAGATGGATAGTGGGGATGCCTGCACAATGAGGTGAATGTATTTAATGCCACAGAACTGTGCACTTTAAAATAGTTAAAATGGTGAAGTTATGTTATGAGTTTGACTGCAATTAAAAATTTTTAAAAATTTTTAGAAATTAACAATAAAGAACATGGGCACTGTGTTCAGACGCAAGTTCTCTTGACTTTGACTAAAGAATTCCCTCTTTGAGGAAAAAAAAAGATCATTTTGCGAGTAAAAAAAATAAGACAGAAAAGACTACATGCAGTATAATTTATATAAAATTTTAGAAAATTCAAATTGATTTGAAGAGACAGAAAGCAGATCAGCGATCTCCTGGACTTGGGATGGATGGAGTCACCCATTTTCAAGGAAAAAGAAAAAATTTAGAGGTGATTAAAAAGATTCTGTATCTTGATAGTGGCTAAGTTTATACGGGTGTACATTTCAGATCAAAGTCTTTAAATTGTATGTTTTAGAGGGCTGCAATATAAACTGATAGAGTGTATAAATCGTATGGTAATAAAATTGATTATACAAAAATTTTGAAAACTTGAGTCTAAACCTTTCTCACAGAAGAAAATGAAGTGAGCCATGTAAACATAAAGATAACACCAGGATGGAATTGAAGGCATTGCATCACTGTTATTATGAAATACACTCTCAATCAGGCACGTGCCCCATGTGGCACCCTGCGCTCTTCACGGTGGTGTAGCAACACTGGGACAGAAGCTCTGAGAGCACTTTCTAGAAATTCCACATCAGGGGCTTTTAATTGTCACAACCCCCTATCTTTTTCCTTAAATCCTGCCTACCTGCGACGGAACTGCAAGCAAATAATTGTACTACAAGAGGACCCTCGGTTGTACGTGATTAAGAGGTGGAAGCACAGAGGATTCATTCCCAACCGAACCGATCAGAGCAGATGTCACAGGAGAGCAGCTACACGCAGCTCTTCACGACTATACAGGAGGCTGGGTAGCTTGAGGAAGAGCAGCTGGACAAGGAGCCCTAAGAGTGGTCAGAAGAGGGGTGAGAAACCAAAACCCTGCAGCAAAGTGGCAGCTAAGGGAGGAGAATTTCAGGGAGACAGCATCCTAGCTGCTGTCTGCTTCATCTGTGCCAGTATCTTGTCGTGTTATTTATTTGCAAAATTCAATATATCCCCCAGACTTGTATGAACGATGCCATTTTCGATTTATAAGGTGTGTGTGGGCTCTGAATAGTGATCCTGATATGCTCAACCGGGAAGCCTGGGAAAGCGAGATTTCGCACATACATGGTCCCTTGGCTAACACTACTATACACAAAATAATGCCTACTCATCAATTAGACACAGCCACTGAGGCAGAGAGCAGCCAAACAGCGAGGATGTGGGGCAGTTTGACAGAGGGTTTCCAGAGTAAAAAGCCTGAAGAAGTCCTGTGGTCCACGAAACTTGGTTTAATTTCATCAGACCTGCTCTGGGCCTCCAGTGAGCTCAGCCCTCCATGCACTTGGCAGCTCCCTTCTGTTCCTAGTCACCACCAGGACGCTTCCCAGCTTCCCCAGGCACCTCCCACACTCATCAGATGTCTGCTTCCCACTTCCCACAAAATGAAATGGAGCTCAGCAGTCCTGGATTTGCTAAATGAACTTGCCCACTCTACCTCAAATTATGTTTTTGGGTTTTTGGTTTTTTTTTGAGAATCCTCTTTCCTTGCCCAAGGTTAATTTTTTCCTCCCATTTTTACTTAGTATTTCTGCTTCTTGCTCACTGTTGAGCTCAATACATCTGATTTGGGGCCCTATAAAGACTTAAAAGTGATGTAAGTGTCCAGATGAGTTCCTAATGTATTCCCAGGATTCTTAGTGCTGTTACTCAGAGCCCCTGGCTTCATTCAGATGTTTATCAACTCTTGTCAGAATACTTAAATTGCCCTGTAGGTGTCCTCATGCCTCCAGATTCAGCCCTGAACACCTTACACCTGCCTTTTCTAGCATTCATCCTAAACCACCCATCTCCTCGCATCAGTCCCCATCGCTTACTTAACAGGGCAGAGAACACACTCAAACACCTCACGAAGTATCTTTCTAGTCTTTCTTTTTCTGTTATCCCACCCTATACCCTATGCCTTCAACATATTTCCTATGCTTTGGATACATCAAATTATTCAAAGCTCATGTTCTCATGTTGTGCATCTTGCCTTTGGACCCACAGTTAGCTTTGCCTGGAAAGCCACTCAGTGCCCACCAACCACCACTACCTGCTTCCATTGCATTCATCAACATGGTAGACTGACTGTGCTGATGGCCCCAGCTCTTCATTTCCCCCATCATGTGGGAAGTTCTGTCCCACACATTGGCCCTAGGTTTATGCCATATGATATGCAGCCAACTTCATAAGCATGGGGGGAGGGGCACAGGGGAGACAATGGGACCACCAACTAATCTAAGGATGTAAGAAATAATATATGGCTGCTCTTCTAAGCCACTAAGCTTTACTATGGTTTGTTACACAGCAATGACCAAGTAAAATTGTGTGTCAGGCCCAGCCGGGCGTGGCTCAGTGGTTGAGTGTCGACCTAGGATCCAGGCGATCGGGGTTCGATTCCGGGTCAGGCCACATGCCCGGGTGGCAGGCTGCAGCCGATCAATGACTCTCTCATCATTGATGTTTCTATCTCTCTCTCTCCCTCTCCCTTCCTCTCTCTGAAATCAATAAAGATAAATTAAAAAAAAAATTTAAAAAAAAATTGTGTGTCAGTCACCTTTATGGGTCCAGTATCTAGCAGAAGGAAGGTAGCTGCTTAAAAATTGTTAGATGAATCAATAAGTGAAATAGTATATATTTACTAACACCTACTCCTCTTTTCTACACTTTTATCAATTTTTACTGTATGTATTTTATCACATTAAAGGTTTAGAAATGACAGATATATTACTGCAAAATATAAATTATAATAAACATAAGTTATCATTAAAAAATAACTTAAAAAGTATGGAATATCTTGATTGTTAATTTTTATAAGGCCCAGGGATGTAATAGAATGTGTAACCTGTGCTTATTGTAACGCTTGATTTGATGAGCATAATGACACTACACATAATAAAATTATAAAATTCAAGTAATGTTATCACTTGTGAAATGGCAACACATTTTAAACTGAGGCATGAATTCACTTGACTTTGCATGAATGTGAGCTGCAGAGCCAATCCACTCTCAACTCTAATACAAGTTTATTTTATGGAAATTAGAAAGGGAAGACATTGAGGGGTTTCCTAGTAGTTCTTTTTACAAATTAACTTGTAATGATTTTTAAGCAGTTACACTTCAACGTAATCTCTCTTCTACCCTTAGTTATTCAAACATTAGCCTCTCTAATTTTAATGGAATTACAATAGCATTTTGAGCCCTGGTTGCCACATGCCATAGGATTACTAATGACAAATTTTAGGTTATCGAGCCAACCAAGCATTCAGTCACCCACAAATTTGGCTGTTTATTATTAATGAAGCTGCACAAACTTGAGTGCATTGTCATACATCTCATTTCTCAAACATTGTGATAATATAAACAACATAGAAGAAAAAGATTTTTATGAATACATATAAAATTAATTTATTGCCTGACATGCACTAATTCATACATATATTAACTCAACAAATATTTTGAGGCCAAATGACTTTAACCTTATGAGATCAAAGGTAGAAAATGTATAGACTTTGAGTCATGGAAAGTAAAAAGAAAAGTAAAAAGAAAAGATGAAAAGAGAAGAAAATAAAATGCATAGGTTTAGTGGAAAAGGGAGATATTTAAATAATTGCAATTCCTTGAGTGCTGTCATTGGTTTGCGTACAAAATCTTGGGGAAATAGAGAGTGGGAGGTGTGTATATGTTTTCCTGGGGAAGTCTGCAAAAGAGATATGGTTTTGAAAGTGGGTACTGAAGACTAAGTATGATCTCATAGGTGGACACCCTTAGAGAGTAAATGATATGATGAAAGTCAAAAATACTGGGAAGTACTTACTCTTTCTGAGAGGAGTCCTCTTTGGCTTGTCTCCCAGTGCTAGACAAAGTTCAGTATGTGGACCAGGAGCAGTAACATCACCAGAGTGCTTGTGAGAAACACAAATTTCCAAGCCCAATTTCAGTCCTGCTGACTTAACCTCTGGCGGTGGGGCAGAAAAATCTGTGTTTAATGATTCTCCAAGTCTGATACAGGAAAGTAGTTACTAAAGTTAGGATGTATCAAAATCACCTATAGGGCTTGTTAAAATGACAACTTTTGGTCTCCAGCCCAGAGTTTCTGAGGCAGGTCTCAGGTGGGCTTCAGAATTGCATTTCTTACAAGTTCCCAACTTATACCAAAGCTGTAGGTCCCAGGACCACACTTTGAGAAACAATGACTTAGGGGTGTGAGTAACGAATAGTGACTTTTCAAGTTTAAGTTGGGCCAGATTCTGAAAGGATGAGGTGATAGGCAGACTTCCCCCAAGATTCCTTACCCTTGGTACACACATACCTAATTCAGGTTACTGGAACATACATTATTATAAGTACTATTGCTTTGATGGGATTTTGCAGATGTAATTAAGGTCCCAATTATTTTACTTTCAAATAAGTAGATTATTCTGGTAGGACTGAATTAGTCACTTGGGAACTTTAAATCTAGGTCTAAATACCCAGGTCCCAGCCCCAGCAAAGGAACCACAAGCTGTGAAGTGCAGAAAGCTTCAAACAAGGTACTCAAGGCTAGTCACAAACAGCATCTGACATTGGCTTGCACCAGGACCATCCAAAAGACTGGGCGTCCTAGCAGATCTACTTAATACATAGAAACAAATCCAAACAGGAAGCCAAAATGGGGAGACATAAAAACAAGCCCCAAATGAAAGAACAAAAGAATTCTTGAGAAGAAGAGCTAAATGAAATGGAGATAGCAATCAATCAGATACAGAGTTCAGGACACTGATTGTAAGGATGCTCAACAGCCTAAGAAAACATATGGAAACTATGAAGGAAATTAAAAATGACAGAGTAGAAATAAAGAATATGTTGGAATGAATAAACAGCAGATTAGGGGAAGCTGAGGATTGGATCAGTGAATTAGAAGACAAGGTAGAAAAAAATCACTCAATCAGAAAATCAAAAAGAAAAACAGTTAAAAAACAGGACAGTTTAAGGGAGCTGTGGGACAACATGAAGCATAACAATATTCACATCATAGGAGTACCAGAAAATGTAGAAAGCAAGCAAGGGTTAGAGAACCTGTTTGAAGAAATAATGGCAGGAAACTTCCCTAACCTGGTGAAGAAAAAAATCACACAACAAGTTCAGGTGGCAAAGAAAGTCCCAAGCAAGAAGAACCCAAAGAGGCCCATGCCCAGGCATATCATAATTAAAATGACAAACATTCAAGACAGTGAGAGAATCTTAAAGGCAGCAAGAGAAAAGAAATCAGTTACCTACAAAAGAGCTCCCATAAGGCTGTCAGCTGACTTCTCACAGAAACCTTACAGGCCAGAAGGGAATGGCAGGAAGTATTCAAGGTAATGCAAAACAAGGATCTGAAACCAAGATTAGTTTCATCAGCAAGGCTATAGTTCAAGATAGATGGTGAAACAAAGAGCTTCCCAGACAAAAGAATGTTAAAGGAGTTTATCACCACCAAACCAGCATTGCAAGAAATGTTAAAGGGACTGCTGTAAGAAATTGAAATAGAGAGAATGAGAAACATAGGCATAAAGAAGTAAAATGGCAATAGATAAGTGCCCATCAATAATAATCTTAAATATAAATGGATTAAATGCTCTAATCAGAAAGCATAGCTGAATGGATAAGAAAACATGACTCAAATATATGCTGTCTACAAGAGGCCCACCTGAGGACAAAAGGCTCAAGAAGGCTGAGAAAAACATAAACAAAAAACTTCTGGAGGACTTTAAAGAAGAGATTGACAGCAATACAGTCATAGTCATGGACTTTAAGACGTCACTGACTTCACTGGATAGATCTTCCAGAAAAAAATCAACACGGAAACAATGACTCTAAATGACACACTAGATCAGATGGATTTATTTGATATTTACAAATCATTTCACCCCAAAGCTGCAGAATGTGCATTCTCCTCAGGTGCACATGGGAAATTCTCAAAGATAGACCACAAGTGAGGACACAAAACCAGTCTCTACAAGTTCAAGAAGATTGAAATCATATCAAGCATCTTCTCAGACATTTACTCCATGGAATACTATGCAGCTGTAAAAATGAAGGATCCCTTACCCTATGAGACAGCATGGGGGGACCTGGAGAGTATTATGCTAAGTGAAATAAGCCAGTCAGAGAAAGACAGGTGTCACATGATCTTACTCATTTGTGGAATCTAATGAACAAAATAAGCCAATGATCAAAATAGATTCAGAGACACAGAAGCATGGAACAGACTGACGAATCTCAGAGGGTAGACAGGGTTGGGTGGGTGGGTGGATGGGTGGGGAGAGATTAACCTAAGAACTTATATGCATATATACATAACCCAGTCACACAGACAATAGTGCATTGAAGGCCTGGGTGAGGGGTACAGCTTGGAGGGAATCAATGGGGGGAAAAGGGGACATTTGTAATACTTTCAACAATAAAGATAAATAAATTAAAAAATTAATCTAGGTCTAAATAGCAAAAATGCAGTAAGTCCAAGGTTCAGAAGAGAAGGATTTGCCATGTCACTAGTGGCACCTGTGTTCAGGATGCCAGCAGCTCTGGGGGCTGAGTATAGCTCTAGGCTGACAAGCAGGAATTGAATCCTCAGTTCTACAACTGCAAGATTTTTTGCTAAGAACAAGAATGAGCTTGGAAGCACATTGCTTTTTCCCTGGAACCTCCAAGTGATAACTTAATCTGCCTGGCACTTTGATTTCATCTGTGTGACACTCTGAGCTGAGAAGCCAACCAATGACATACCAGGCTTCCGGTCTAGGGAACTGTTGGTGTTGTTTTAAGCCCCTAAGTTTGTGGCAATTTGTTATGCAGCAATGGAAAACAAATTTAAACTATAAATGTCATCCTTAAAAAAACAAACAAAATAGAAAGAGACTCATAGATACAGAGAACAGGTTGGCAGATTGGAGGAAGACTGGGAGCCTCGGTGGGAAAGGAGAAAGGATTAAGAAGTACAGGTTGGTAGTTCCACAGCAGTCACAAGGCTCTAAAGTACAGCATAGAAAATATAGTCAATTATATTGTCATAACTATGTATGGAGCCAGATGGGTGCTTGAAATATCAGGAGGACCACTCTGTAAAGTATATGACTATCTAACGACTATGTTGTACATTGATGGGCTCAAGAAGTCTGATGGGTGGACATCGGTGATCAGAGAGGAGGATATTCCAATTTAAGATTCCCAACTTGAGCCATGCCATGAGTTTGCATGTCTAGCATGTGGCCATGGGTATGAGCAACTTCCTGGGTTTAGACTAATTTCTCTTCTTTTCTGGTTGCCAGGATGAGATTTTCCCTAAATATCTCTGGTCATGTACAGGTCCCTACTCCACCTCTTATTTGATGGCTTTGGGAAATAGGTGGGCATAGGTGATGTGTTGTCTTTTCTCTTTATGACCCACAGCTTGTGGTGAGCACACTCTTGTCTGCTAACCAAGCTGTACATTTTATAGATGCAAGTTATGCCCCAAGCAGGAGGCTGCAATTGTCCTGCACTATCTGGGACTGGGGTCTTGAAGCCTGTATTTTTCTGAGGTTATTAGAAAGCTCTATGCTCTTCATGTATCTAAGTCACATCCTCCAAAGCATCCCTTATTAGTAATAAGTTATACTCTATTTCCATTTAACTTATCTGTGGGTTTAACTCTGTATATTCAGAACTAGAAGATCACTTATTAATTTAGTTATGATGTGTCTTCTAGGCAGGAAGTTAGTATCTGATTGACAATGAAGTATTCAGTTTTAAAAGTTATAAAGATGTTTTATATGTCCTGAGAAAACGACGTTAAAGTCAGTCTTTAGGTCAAATTATTCTAGACCTAGGATAAAGTGCATTATATGGTATGAGAAACAATACATTGTCAGGTCTATGTCTTTTACATAAAAGAAGGTACTATACACCTTAGCTGTTAAAATTGCCTAACTTATGACACCTAAATTTATATAAAATAAAAGTTTCTAAAAGAAAAATTGAAACCTAGAATTTCTACAGAGAGAGAGAGAGAGAGATTTTTTATTTGTTTTCAATAATCTTGCTCCAAACCTAATTATCACAAATTGGGAATAACTGCCCACAAAATAGATGTCCAAATACCATGAAAGATTTCTTGACATGTCTCAAAAGTAGTGGAGCGTCCTCATATACCTTGTTTCCTAAATTATTTTTAAAAGTATCCTGGATAATTTTACCCAATATGCCACACAGTCTCATATTTTCCAAACAAGAAGGCAACCTCAGGAGAGGGGTGGGAGACTGAAAGTTTCTGCCCTGAGGGAGGCATTGCTCCGTATGAAGATGTCTGATAATTATCACTCTTGAGACACTGGTCACATATATTATCTTTGTTTGTTTTTTCTAAAATTTTAAGTTTTGCATTTTTAACTTATCTCTGTTGCATTTTGAGTTAATTTTTGTGTAAGCTATGAGGTCTGTGTCTAATTCATATTAACTCTTTTGTTGCATTTTTTTTTTTTTGCGTATAACATCCAATTATTCCAGCAGCATATGTTGAAAATGACATTTTCTCTCCATTTAATTGCCTTTACACCTGTGTCAAATTCATATGACTGCAGTTGTGTGGATCAGTTTTGAGACTTCGACTTTGCTCCATATTATTGCATATTTCTATTTTTTCTACAATACTATGATATTTTTATTACTGCTATTCTATTGTAGGTGTTGATGTTGGGTAGTGTCACTCTTTCAACTACGTTCTTCTTGTTTAGGCTCTTTTAGATCTTTGGCTTTTCTATATAAACTTTAAAATCAGTTTATTGATCTTTATAAATAATTTTTATTGGGATTTTGTTGAATCTATAAATCAAGGTAGGAAGATCTGACATCTTAACAGTATTGACAGTTCCAATCCATGGACATGGAATACCTCGCCTTTTATTTAGTTCTTTGATAGCTCCCATCAGTGTTTTTTTTACAGTTTAAAGTTTCAGTATCCAGTTGTGAGGACAGTGGCACAACTTGCTATAATAAAGACCAAGGGCCTTGGGGATACATTCCCTTTCTTCTTTGTTGCCAGGCCCTTGTTCTTAGGTTTCTCTTAATGTATGTTAGCTTTTTCCTTCCATATGATATTTTTTTTCCCCATGAGATTCAGTACCAAAGCCTTTTCTAGTCAAGGCCAGATATGCCGGTATACTAGGGAGAGCGCAGCTGGTCTCTCACCTAAGATTCCTGATGCCCTTGCCTGAACTAGTCCACTGGTATTGCTGCCTGGTCTTGGTTGATAGTCTTCAAGTCATGGCAACTATCACTGAGAAAGAATTTTATAAATGTTTATAGGATGAATGAATAAATTAATGAGTGGACATACTGAAGACTTATGGAAAAGCAATGGCACAGTAGCGTGATAAGGCACTGAAGGTGGATTTGGGTCTCCCACAGTTTTTACCCACTGTGGTTCAATCCGAGCTGGTTCCGACAGTTTTCTCACAGTGTCTTGTTTGGATTCATCTCTGTGCTGACTTCTACAGGACAGAGACCCTCCTCCCTCCATCACACTCATTATCGGCGTTACAGCAGGTCTCACTCTTCCATCACTGGTTGGTCCTATTCCATTCTTACTAGTTCAGTCTTGCAAACCTTGACTCCTCGGGATAGGCACACGCTATTTTTATAATGCTAGTTTATAGCTCTTGAGAGCTATTGTTAATAATACTTCTGTAAATTCTTGTACATATCTTGGTTTTTCTTAGTATATTTTTTAATGGGACTTCTTCCAATTCTGTATTTTCTGGATCATAATTTTCATGTTGAAATATGCAATGAAAAACGTTTCAATGGATTACCTATGCTCCTGCCAAAAGAGTAACTGCACAGAGTCCAGCTGCTCTGATTAAAAAGTACTAATCACTTTAATTACCATTTTAAAAAAAATGTTTTTATTGATTTCAGAGAGAGGAAAGGAGAGGCAAAGAGAGATAGAAACATCAATGATGAGAGAGTCATTAACTGACTGCCTCCTGCAAGGCCCTTACTGGGGATCAAGCCTGAAACCCAGGCATGTGTCCTGACCTGGAATTGTGAATCACGACCTCCTGGTTCATAGGTGGATGCTCAACCACTAAACCATGCTGGCTGGGCTAATTACCATTTTTTTAAAAAAAAATATAAGTTTGTTATATCCTTTCTAATTTTATTGAGCTAATCTCTCAATTAGTGAATAGGGCACAGTTATGTTTCAGTTATAAACAGAGTATTTCTTTCAAGGTCTTAATGTAATCAGGGATCACAGTTCAAAAAAGTCCTTTGTTTACCATTTCCTTATTTCTTGTTTACTTTTCAACTCATCCCACTTCCATGCAAATTCCAAACCAACAGATGCTACTTAAATTCATACAGTTGGGAATCTCCAACTTGTTGAAGGCCTCAACTCCTCAACTCCGAATACAAAAACATTTAAAAAGGGGTGTTAAATTTGTGTGGGTAATTGCATCATTCTCAGACTTTAGAATGCAGTAGAAGGTGGGGAAATTCTTGAATGAAGACACAGGAGGAAGAAGCAGCTTATCCGCCTGCTACCTCCTGATGTGGGTTTCCAAGGCCGGTCTGCTCACCTGATGATGACTGAGGATTTCCAGAATGCCAGGCACACCTCTATTCGAAAACATGCCAGCACTGAATTGCATGTTGTCTGGAATGTCATTGTCTTTCTCCCTCTTTGTTTGGGACACTTGGCAAAGTTATGGAGTTCGCTTTTATGCCGAGGACCCTCTCCTTCCTGCCTCACTGTGGCCCCTATCCTGTACTGCTACTAAATACCATCAGTTCGAAGGTAATGGGGAGAAGTTTAATATAAAGGCTATGTTTCTCTTTCTCATTGGAAAGCTGAGGTCAGCAAGCTAGAGCCTATGGGTTAAATTCAGCCCACCACCTGTTTGGTGTATACATTTTATTGGAACACAGGCTCATTTGTTTCCATATTGTCCATGGTTGCTTGGGCATGAAAGGCAGAGTTGAGTAGTTGTGGGAGAGACCAGATGACCAGCAAACATTTACTAACTTGTCTTTTGAAAAAGAGTTTGCTCGCTGCCAATGTAAAATCTTGACCAAATGAGTTTTACATAATGGTGAATTAAGAACATTTTATCTCCCTGACTTTAGTGTCTCTTATAATCACCAAATGTCTTATTAAATGTTTACATAAAGACATGAAGGGTAATGACCATGAAATCAATTTTATATTGTCATCGACAGTGACATTTACTTTTAAAAGTCATACTTTTAAAATTGGTATTATGTTTCATCATTTTGTTGATAAATTTAGTTTAAGAATGTTATGTAAACAATGCAAAAACCTTACTCTCCGCTTTGTTTTCTAGAAAGAAGAGTGCTTTGCTTGAATTTAAGGCAAGGTGCCATTTAGTTGTCAACTTGGTTTGGTATCTTTTATAATAGGGGCTTGTCAACACCACAGGCCAGTGTCTCTTCTTATTAAAATAAGATATTAAATGTTAGTGCCCAAAACAAGGTGATATTTCAAAGGACAGTTTATTTAGAGTGTTCTTTTCTTGTTTCAAATTGTGCATTTTTACAAAACTACAACTTGTGGCTTCAAGAACAAGCTTAAAATGAAGAGAAATCTAGAAATTAAGAATACTCCAAATATGCTGAAGTTCAAATGCCAGCAAGTACGATTTTTTAGAAAAATAGTTTTTTAGTTTCTGTGAACTGAGGCATCTATAATCTGCAAAATATCTATAAAATTTCTTATATCATTTCCAGTTATATTTTAAAGACTGAATTTCCATTCTTGAGTTCTTTTGTGAATTTTTTGCTCTTATCTCTGCTGATATTTGGTTCATAATGACAAGGTTGAGGGCTCTATCCCTTACCAAGGTATTACTTTCCACCTCACTTCCATATTTAACTTGCCTTCCACAGTTTATTCCCATTTTTCATTTTACTGATCTGTACATATTTTAAAACCTAACTCTACCATCCAGAGTCACCCTGTCATTTCCTCTTCTCTCGTTTTCATTTATTTCTCTTTTCCCCTTTTAACCCTTAGGAAGACTGGGGTCAGTAGAAGGAGATAGGAGGGTGAAAGCAGGGGCTGGAGTGACACCGGGGAGGGGCCAGGGATCTGAGAGCTGAAAAGGCGAGGCAATGGAAGCCAGGGGGAGTGCTGCCCAGCGCAGGGTGGTTGTAGACTTCTGACCTCCAGAGCTGCAAGAGAATAGATTTGTCATGTGTGAAGTCACTAAGCTTGTAGAAATTTGCTGCCGCAGTGGTAGGAAACTGATACTCTAATATCAATATTTCTACCATCTTTTACTGGTGAATATTTCAGAAATAAAATGTTAGATGAAAAAATTATCTTCTCAGGGGAGTTTTCCTGGACTTGGGAAGATTTGTAACTCGGATAGCAAAACTGAAATATTCATAAACAAGAATATTAAAAACTACATTTACCAAGCACATTCTATGTCCTAGACAGTCGAATCTCTTAAGTTACGTTAACATATGTCACTGAATTCTCACGCAGCACTGAGAGGTAAGTGTTAATACCTATTTGATATGGGTAAGAAATCAGGTCCAATAGGAAACTATGTTAGTCAATAAGAATGCTTTATGAAGTTAATGCTGTATGTGCATTATCAGGGGAAGAGGGGAAGAAAGAAATAGTGTTTTTTTCCTGGATTGAAACATAAAATACTTCAAATTTGTCGATATTTGCTGCTTTAGGGGGGGAAAAGGTGGAAAGGTGCCCTACCTTACTGTGAGGTGTCTTCAGTGATAGCTCTGAATATCATACTGTAAAGCTCATCTGTAATGTAATATCTACGTTAGAAACCAATCTATTAAGATAATTCTGATTTTTCTGCCATCATAAGTCTGCCAGCAAGAGCAATTTTATGTGATAATTATATTCCTTTATACTTATTTCACAACTGTATTTAGTTACCTCAAGAAATTAGTTACACATACATCCACAGGACATTGCAAAGACAGTCAATTTTTAAAACAGCATTTCTAAATTCTGGCTTCCATCGATAGTATCGCTTCCATCTTTCCAGAGCATTTTACCTCAAGAAAGTTTTGTTAATAACAATATGGTTTCAACTTCAATATACTCAGGATGTCTCCGCATTGAAATAAAAGAAAAGTAGTTATTCAGCCCAGCGCCCCCATGTATATGTGCAACGATTCCCTGGAATTCAAAAGGTATGAGGTAGAGCTTGTTTTGATGAACAACAAATGAGACTTCACAAAAACTGCTCTAATGTTTTATGACATCTCGTATTCTTGAATTTTGAAAAATATTTTCACGGCTAACCAATAATTGTCAAAACTCGACACATTAATTTGATGAATGCATGCACCTAAAATGCATTTTTTGTATATCAAATATGTGTTTTAACCTCAATTTCTTATTACTCAATAAGAAGTGAAACTTTTGAGCTGACTGGATACTTTTCCCAGCCCCTCAGCTCGTTCTCTGCCAGGGGAAAGCATGGAGGCAGATGGTCAATTGTCTTTTCTTCAGATGGGCCTTCTCTAGACTCCATGCAGACAATCACTTCTCCTTGAGCATGCACTTTCCTCAGACAGAGTCAGTACATTTATAGGAACACAGATTTTTTTAAACATTAGGATTCTAGCCATGGTTCATCTGATTGGGCATTTGCATTTCATAAATTTTAATCCAAAACACTTGCAAGCTATTTTTCAGAGGATACATTTCATAGATATCACCACACCATATTGTTAAACTTTCCCAATGTGGGGGACCCTTACCGTTCCCCAGGGATGAGAGAATTTATTATCCTATGTGGTTTCTCTCTCTATCTCCCTACCTATTTTTCCCCCCCTTGTCCTTTTTGTCACTTTTTCCTTTGTGACTTCCTTCTTTCCCTGGTTTTATTTCCCTTTTTCCATTTGGTAAGAGTCTGTTTTTCTAAACTGGGTTATAAAATTGGTTTTACGTAATGTTTGTCCATACTGTAAGTCTCCTAAGTGCGAACTTCCACCTAAATCCCAGCCATCCGCGCAGATCTTTTATACCTTGTGTTATAATTTCTTTCTTCTTCAGTCAGGCCAGCCTGCTCCGTGATTTTCACACTAGACATCTCTGTCAGTGTCAGATCCATCCCTTGTAGAGGATGCCCTCTTCTTGTCTCGTCAGATTAAAGCTTTGTCAAGTTAAATTATTTAACTACTATGGTGAGATGATGGGGCGCACACAGGCACCGGAGTACCACGCAGACTAAGGGCGTTGCATGCTGTCTGTCTTGCCACCATGAAGCAGCAACTCTGCAGATAACGTCAGGGTCATGGTAAGAGTGGAGCAGCAGAAAAAAATGTGAGGCCCAGAAGCTGAGTCATGGTGGAGCCATTAATGAGACCCAGATATCAACACCAGGCCTCTTTGTTCTGTGGGAAAAATAAACCACTGTTTTTTAAGCCACTAGAGTTGGGTTTAGTATTTCATGTAGCTTAAAATAAATCTAAATAAAATCATCTTCTTTACTTAATGGTCCCTATTTCTTTAGAGCTCCTTGTGTCCTCAGCATGGTTTCCTTGGGCATGCAGCATGGCAAGAGTGTCATCTCAAGACTTTGCACTGGTAAGTCAACTTTTTCCCTCTGAGTCAGTAGAAGTGACTTTACTTCTAATGCTTAATAAAGCTGAAAGTATAGCTTGACTTTCTCATTTCAGAGGTGCAGATGACTCTTTCTTAGGCATGGGTGTCAACATGTAGTTCTCTTATTTGAGGATAAGTTAGAAAACAGTTCTTATAAATTGTCAACTACGGTAGTTTCCTCATACGTATTTCTTTTTCAGCTGTGAACTATTAAACAACCAAGAAAGGAGATGTTTAACAGTCATGAGGAAACTTTGGCCTGAGTTTCTCTTACACTGTGAGAAATGCTCTAGCCCAGAACATGTCACCTGTAAAGTTGCAATGTCTTTGCACTATTGATGACTGCACAAGAACAGAATCACCCAAAGCTGTCAAAAGAACACACCTAGCATCGCCACCTTGACCTCGTTATGGCCCAGTAGCGATAAAAAACACTACAATTAAATGATTATATGCTATTGCTCTTAGGATACCACCTAGTTTAAAAGATGTCAAAGTTTATTTTTTCAAGTGAATTTAGAATCGATGAAACAGGTTATTATTTAATGAAATAATATGATCAATGAAATCAAAGAAAAGTTAGCTCCCACTATGTATAAAAGAAGTCTCCCAAATGACACACAGGACAGATGAAGGAGAAAAGAAATGTTTAAATTCAATGTTATTAACAGTTTAAAAGTTTGGAGAATAATAATAAATTAGGAAAACTCTTAAAATCAATACTTATAGCATACCTAAGGAGCACTATTTCTAATGCAAACATTTATTAGAACTTGCATTTAGTTATAAAATATGAAAAGGTGCATTGATGATGTCTTCCAGCAGTGAGCTGATGTAATAAGTCTTAGTCTTCTTGTCCTGAAATGGCCTCTGATGTTGTAAATCATTCTGGCATGTTCTGTGCTAGTTCTATCTTAAGAGGTAAAAAAGGGCATTTTGAGCACTTGTGTGTGTGTGTGTGTGTGTGTGCATGTGTGAAAATGTTTTTACTTGGCAACAATTCTTTGCTCAAGTGAAGACGAATCTAATACAAACTACCTCATTTTATACACACTAAAACTATAATCATTTTATTTATTTATTTTTATTGAATTTATTGGGGTGATGTTGGTTAATAAAATCATATAGGTTTCAGGTGTATAATTCTACAGTACATCATCTGTATATTGTACTGTGTGTTCACCACCCCAAGTCAGGTCTCCTTCCATCCCCATTTATCCCCCCTCTACCTTCTTCTCCCTCCTCCCACCCCCAATCCTCACTCCCCTCTGGCAGTCACCATAAGGCTTCTGGTCTGTGTCCAGAAGTCTTTTTTTTTTTTCTTTGCTTAATCCCTTCACCCTTCTCACCCAGCCCCTAACACTCTCTCTTCTGACAGGTGTCAGTCTGGTCTCTATATCCAGAAAAAAACAAGTACCATACGATCTCACTTACATGTGGAATCTAATGAACAAAATAAACAAACACACTATAGACAGACTCATAGATAAAACTATAATTAAAATACATAGAGGATTGAAGATGGTGGCGGACAGATAGGCAGCTATACTGACACTCTCTGGGGACCAAACTCGACTTACAACTAAATATAAAAAAGCCATCCTGAATAATCAACTGTAACTTCAGATAAGCTGGAGAGCACCCTCATAACCAAGGAGAAAAAGGGGAGACCACACAGAGACTGGTAGGAAGTGTGGAGGCATGAGAGGGCTGGCTGGGCTCCCCTAGGCAGCAGCTGAAGGTCCAGAGGGAGATCTAAGCTGTGGGGGGTTCCCACTGAGGACTCCAGGGCCTAAACCCAGGCTGGGCTTCCCAGCCCAGAGCACCAGAACTGAGAAAGGTGCCCACATAACATCTGGCTGTGAAAAGCAGCCAGGTTTCTGTCTGCCAGGGAGAGATGGCTGGAAATGCAGGTCCCCTCTCAAAGAGCCAATGCACAAAGTTTCCTGTGCAGCCACTCACCTTGGACTCCAGCAGAGGCAGGGAAGAGTGGACTGGATCTGTGTGAGGGAAATCTGGGGTTTTGGGCTCTGGAGATTGAAATCAGAACTGGGTTCCTATGCCAAGTCATTCCCCCATACTACAGAGGACAGCTTTCTCCGGCACACATTTTGCTGCTTTTGCCTGGGGGAAGAAGCAATTGCCCCACCCTGCTGGAAAAAATGCTTGCCCTACTCAAAGGAGTTTCTAAAGCCTGAGCCTGGTTAAGAGACTGATAATCAGCTGCCCCACCCAGTGGAGTTTCTACAGCCTGAGGATCATTAAGAGAATCAGATTAATCAGCCTGCAGGCAGAGGCAGACCTCAGAGTGCTTTGAGTCTTTGCCTGATTTGCTTCTGGGCCCGGGCTTTGGAAAAGCAGACTCTGGTTTGCACCGTGGTCCTGTCCCAATGCACCGAGCCCCAGCAGGGGAGACCTCAAGCAGAGGTTTGTTGATAGCTCTAATCATGGTACTCAGGAAAAGTCACAAACTGTGTCTGGCATTGACCTGCACCAGAGACCCTCCAAAAAGAGTGAGAGTCCTAGCAGATCTACTTAATACATAGAAACAAACCCAAACAGGCAGCCAAAATGGGGAGACAAAAAAACAAGCCCCAAATGAAAGAACAAGGGAAGTCTCCAGAAAAAGAGTTAAATGAAATGGAGATAAGCAATCTATCAGATATAGAGTTCAGAATACTGATTGTAAAGATGCTCAACAGCATGAAAAAATATATGGAAACTATGAAGGAAATTAAGAATGATGTAGCAGAATAACAAATACATTGGAAGGAATAAACAGCAGATTAGAGGAAGCTGAGGATTGGATCAGTGAATTAGAAGACAGGGTAGAAAAAATCACTCAATCAGAGATCCAAAAAGAAAAAACAATAAAAAAAAATGGGAGGATTGTTTAAGGGAGTGTGGGACAACATGAAAAGTAACACTCTTCGCATCATCAGAGTGCCCAAGGAGGTCTAAAGCAAGCAAGGGCTAGAGAACCTGTTTGAAGAAATAACGGCAGAAAACTTCCCTAACCTGGTGAAGGAAAAAGTCACACAAGTTCAGGAGGCACAGAGAGTCCCAAGCAAGAAGAACCCAAAGAGGCCCACCCCCAGACACATCATAATTAAAATGACAAAATTTCAAGACAAAGAGAGAATCTTAAAGGCAACTAGAGAAAAGCAAGCTGTTACCTAAAAAGGAGCTCCCATAAGGCTGTCAGCTGACTTCTCATCAGAAACTCTACAGGCCAGAAGGAAATGGCATGAAGTATTCAGGGTAATGAAAAGCAACAATCTGAAACCAAGACTACTCTATCCAGCAAGATTATCAATCAAGATAGATGGTGAAATAAAGAGCTTCCCAGACAAAAGTCTAAAGGAATTTATCACCACCAAACCAGCATTACAGGAAATGTTAAAGGAATTGCTGTAATTAGAAGTAGAAAAAGAGAGAGAAGGAAACATAGGCATAAAGAAATAAAATGGCAATAGGTAAGTTCTATCAATAATAACCTTAAATGTAAATGGATTAATTGCTTCAGTAAAAAGACATTAGGTGGTTGAATATCCTATAAGAAAATAGGACCTAAATGTATGCTGTCTACAAGAGACCCACCTCAGAACAAAAGACTCACACAGGATGAGAGTGAAGGGATGGAAAAAAATTTTCCATGCAAATGGAATGAAAAAAAAAGCTGAGGTTGCAATACTTGTATCTGACAAAATAGGTTTGAAAATGAAGACCATAATGAGAGACAAGAAAGGTCACTACATAATACTAAAGGGATCGATCCAACAAGAGGATACAACCCTGATAAACATATATGTACCCAATATAGAAGGACCTAAATTTATATTTTAAAAATTTTTTAGAGGACTTTAAGGGAGAGATCGACAGCAATACAGTCATACTAGGGGACTTTAACACCCCACTGACTTCACTGGGTAGGTCTTCCAGACAAAAAAAATCAACAAGGAAACAGTGACCCTAAAAGTATTATGCTAAGAGAAATAAGCCCGTCAGAGAAAGACAAGTACCACATGATCTCACTCATATATGAAATGTAATAAACAAAATAAACTGTTGAACAAAATAGATCCAGAGACATAGAAGCATGGAACAGACTGAGGGATCTCAGAGCGAAGGTGGGGAGGGGTGTGTGGATGGGGAGAGATTAATCAAAGAACTATATGTTTATAAGCATAACCCATGGACACAGACATTGGTATGGGGAAGGCCTGAGGGTGGGGTGGATGCAAGGTGGAGGGGATCAATGGGGGTAAAAAGGGGACATCTGTAATACTTTCAACAATAAAGGTTTTTTTAAATGGGGAAAATGAAAATATATTTTAATTGTTATGTATTAAAAATTTACCTAATGCAGAGTATTCTTGCATATAAAGGAAAGATATGCAAACTAACCTGCTAGTTGCCACTGTCAACTTTCCCCCCGTCCTCTTTGGTCCCAGGACTACCAGATTTGAACGAGGCACACCTGCCGGAAGAAAGGTCACATTGCTCAGCATTTCTTTCTTGGTAGTTCCAGAAGCATAATGGAGCCCCACACAAAATGTGATACAGTTTCAAAACTGACGATGTGATACACACACACCAAGAGTACTTAAAAAGATTTATTACTCACATAATGAAGCCTTCTGGGCAGAGGAAGGTAACTTCTGATCAGATCCAAAGATGTTCTGAGTGAGATGCAGTGAGAGGAGCCTGGCTTCAGGTCTTTGTGGAGATTGGACAGTGGGGTCTGAGTGCAGTTCCCCAGCATGGGCAGAGGCTCTTGTGGTTTGAAACTCCCGCCAGAGGCAAAGGAGAGAACTCCTGAGTTTCCTTAGCTTACCCCAAACAGAGTCAGACTCTATTAAAGCAGCTGTGTAACTTAATTCTGATCCATTGGAAGTATGCCAAGAATGTTTCCAACTTCTAGGGAATATCCTCAAAAGCATAAATGTCTTTAAAAGCCACAGTCCCTTTTTTCTTTCCTGTTGAATAGAACGCAGGTGGAACTGCCACTGTGAACCATGAGTCACCTTGAGCATGAAGACCAGTCATAGAAAAACACTTACAGAGGGATCCTGGGTCTCTGCACTACCTACTAAACACCACTGACTCCTGCATAAACCAGATAAGTAAACTGCTATTCAATTTAGGCCACAGTTATTTTTGTTTTTCTGTCACAACCAAGCTTAATCCAAACTGCTACATTGAGTAAACAAGGACTGTGAGTAAAAGAAATTACAATGTAACTTGGTGGTCTGGGAAGAGAAAACCCCACTAATAGACATAATATACACTTATGCCCTACACCATAATATACTTTCCAGGAAGAAGCATAATGAGAATGCAGATTAGGGTTGTTGGTAGCTAAAATAATGAAATAACTTGAAGGAGAGGCAATGGAAGGTAAGTGGTATTATATCACATAAATAAAGGCAAAAGTGATTAAGGGGGGGTATTCTATGGACAGATAACAAGAGTTTCCTTAGAAGAGAGTAGGGGTTAGGGTTTGGTAGGAATACAAATTATACATATGGGAGGAGAAGGCAAGCCTGGGAAGGCAAGTTAAGATTATATTACAGAAGTCAGAATTCTTAAGGTTAAATTTATTATTTTATTTTATTTTTTAATTTTCATTTTTGTTTAAAATATTACTGATGTCCCCTTTTCTCCCCAATGACCCGTTCCACCCTGTCCCTTCCCCCTCCCCAGTCCCTCTCCCCACCATTGTCCCTGTCCTTGGGTTGTGCATATATGCATATAAATTCTTTGGTTACTCTCTCCCCCTCCACCCACCCGCCCTCCTCCATCCCTCTGACATTTGTCAGTCTGATCCATGCTTCCATGTCATTGAATCTATTCTGTTCATCAGTTTATTAAGTTCTTTAGATTCCACGTATAAGCGAAATCATGTGATATTTGTCTTTCACTGCCTGGCTTATTTCACTTAACATAATATTCTCCAGGTCCATCTTAAGGTTAAATTTAATTGTTTAGTTTGTTTTTCGATATAAGCCATGGATGAATTAGTAGTGGGTGAATGATCTTAATTATATAGGGCCATTCATCTACTATCTGTGACAGTGAGGTTTGATTAGTCTTGGTCATATTATTGCCATTAGGACAGAAGGAGAGGGCAAAAACCTGTATCTGGGATACTACAGACTGCTCAGAGAAACAACAGGTTCATGGAAAATATCCAGTAGCACATGCTGACAATATTTTCTGAGAGGTAGGAGAAAACAGAACGGAGTTGTTCCCATTCATATCAGGCTAAGTGCTGAGTACTGCATCTTAATATCGCTACAGTGCATAGCGTAGGCCTGGGCCACAGGTGGACTTACAGCTATTCACACAGCCTGCATCTGGAAGGCTTTACATGAGTAATCAGAACCAGACGTTTCCTTCAGTACCAGCTCATCAGGGATGATTAAAGAAAGACAGAATCCCAATCCTATAAAGGAACTGGATATCAAGTCAGAATTAATTCAAGGGGAAAAAAATCTAAGCAGAAGCTTGTCACTCAAACAGAAAGGTGTGGAGTGGGGGCAGTAGAATAGAAATTGACCAAATAAAATTTGCTCAAACAATTTCAGACTAGAGGTCAATGTTAATAGTTATGAAAGCTGGACACATGGTAAGGGAGAAACAATTATGAAGCCATAACATACCTGGATGTGGAAGTACACCCTGGAAATGATGAGACTCAAACTGACAGTGCAGAAATATAGTACGAGGACTGCTGTATGAACTCAAGTGTGAAACCATCAGCAAGTTTAGCTCAGTGATTAATTATGTTCTTACTCTCTGGATTCCATTATTCACAACTTTGTCTCTCTTCATCCAATACCTTTTCTCATCTTGGCTTATTCTTGATTACACATTTTCTGGACTAGTCTATCTATTTACATAATTAGCTATTGAGCTCCCAATCTATCTACTAGATTTACAAACGCCTTGGAAGCAGAGGTTGTTTCGCTTCACTTTGCATTCCATAAACAACTAAAATATTTGTATATCATAGTGATCCAGATATGTGTGGGAGTTACAGTCATCACAAGTACTTAACTGGGTCGTATGGTGCAGAAGTAGACAGGAATGGAAACTGGGAAAAGATGTTCAACACACAGTTGAGTACTGTCCATGGTGCTGAAGACACCTTTAAACAAGATATAGTTTCTGTCTTCTGTGAGCTTATAGGAGGAAAAACAGATAAACAGGACACTAGGATGTAATAGCAGTCAGGTGGAAGTATCATAAGATAATATAGGGGAACATAAGAAGTTTACCTAACCCATTGAATTTGGTGCTATAGAGGTCACTGTGTTAGGTTAATCATTGTTCTTTTAACAAATGGTTACAAACCCCGGCTTAAAACAATGCAAGCGTATTATCTTATAATTGTATGGGTCAGAAACTTGACACCTTTATCATTAGGTTAAAATCAAAATATTGACAGAGCTACATTTCTTTCTTGAGGCTCTAGAAAAGAATCTGTTTCTTTGCCTTTGCTAGTTATTTGAAGCCACCCACATTCCTTGGCTAGTGGCCTCCTCATTTCTTGTTCAAAACCAGCAACATGACATCTGTCTGAATCCTCTCTCATCACTACAACTCTGTTCCTGAGCACAGCTGTGAAAACTTCTCCATTTTTATAGACTGATGAGATTAGATTTCTACTCAGATAACCTAAGGTAATATAACCATCTCAAGGTCCATAATTTTAACCTTTATCCCATGAAAGGGAACTTTAGTTCCCGGCAAGGAGTGGGTCCCGCTGGCCGAATTTAAATGCTGACGGAATTTAAATGCCGTCCTTTAAAGGTTAAATACTCAGAAACCTAAGCATATACGTTCTTTTTTACAGGCAAAAGGAAAGAAACCATTATTTGTACAGTTGATCCTGGAAAATATATGGAGTTTGTATGATGCTGTCTTTTAAATGCCATCTTTTAAAGTTTAATCCCCTCTGAAAAACTCCTTTTGCCATATAAGGTGACATATTAACAGGTTTTGAACATTAGGACATGAAAATACTTGGGGGGGCATTATTCTGCTTACTCAAGTCAGTGATATTAAATAAAATATCAGTTTTAGTTTAGTAGAGAAAAGAAATAGAGAAACAGAACCTGCTAGTGTAAAATAATATTATGTAAATGAATCATATATAAAAAAGTGATTTCAGGTACTTTAGTATCAAGGGAAGGATTTTGTTTTCACTACATTCATATATCAAAGGGCAACAAATCACCATATCTCCTAGTCTGTGTCTTTATGTGTCACATTTTACTCCAGTTGGCAGGTCACCAACATATAAATCCATTGGATGTTCTTGTGTCATTTTACCTTTACCTCAAGGTGAGTAAAGTTTGGATTTTTGTATTGGTTTGTTCTGTTTTAGAAGTACATAGTGTCTTTTGATGATTTGTATATCCATATTTCAGATAATGGTTACTTTGGGGTTTTTTTGGTAGTAAGAGTAGCTGAGTAATCCCAGGAAGTCATACCAACAATAAGCATATTTTAGTAAGCAATTTAATAGTAACAAGTTTATAATTGCTATTTAATTTTTTAAAATTTATGAAATGCTGAAGATATTTATTTATTAGTTTTAAAAGGGGTTGTTTAGGTATTTATTAAAAGTTATGTTAGATTTGCTATGTTTATTGTATTACATTTTTTAAGATAAAAATTAAATATACTAAATTTGAAATTTTAATTTGCAATGTCTGAAATAATTTCTTTAATGAAACTGATAATCTCATTAATAAATTTTATTTTTAAAATGTATAAGTAAATCAAATAATAATTAAAAAGTGATTGCTTTTATAATTACAAGTAATACTATATTTTAACATGTAAATGGCTTTAATAATATGATCTATAAATTGAACTTAAAAGTTTAAGATATAACTTGAACCAAAAAATTTAAGGTATAACTTGAATAACTTGACAACTGACTAAAAATACAAATTTAATGTAAGTTTTATTTTTCATATCAAAGAGTCCTCTTCCAATATTAAAATACCATTAAATATGAGATATTGATCAGACACACACATAAAATTAGTAAAACAATGTTTATCACAGCAAATTTGTTTTATTAACCCATTTTTGAGAAAGGCTCATTTCCAACATTAAGAATTTCCTTACATAAATTAAGACCTATCCATAAGATGTAATGCTTAACATTGAAGAATATTAGCCAATTACATTTAGTGAAAAAAATAATTCCAGGCTACCTCTTGATGTTACATAAAACCATGCATTGTATGAGCAAAGAAAGAAAACTAAAAATAGAGACATCACTATGTCACTGCGGCCACCATGGATGTGACATGGGTTGCTAGTCTTTCCTCGGCAACCTTTATGCCCTTCTCATCTTATCATAACAGTGCAAGGCCGCGTCCACTCAGAATGCATCCCACATGCCCCAGCTGTGCTTGCCACGAGGCGTGATAATATGACTAAGGGACAATTTCATAGAATCTTTTTAAGAAACAGCCCATATTCATCATTTGCTCTCCTCTTTGTTGCTTTTGCTTTCTATCATCTAGAACGTGAGTGTTAGCATCTTGGACTATACCGTGAGGTCAGGGCTATTTGTGGCTTAGCAGCAAGAGAAAAGAAACCTAGATACCTGGCAGCATTGGGTGAGCTTGTACCCGAGAGTGAAATAACCTTCCACCTTCTTGAACTCTAAGAGATGCCATCATTTATACCAATACCTAAGCCTGTCTAAGTAATAAGAACACAACAATTTAAAATTTTTCATTTCCCTTTTACGTATTTTCCAAATTGTCTTCAACGATCACTTGTTACAATGATAAATATAAGACAACACATTGTTTAAAATAATGTTATCAGAAACCTAAAGTCAAACTTGATATTATTTATCTAAATTTGGGCTAGAATTTAAAATAGAATGCTGACATCATTTGCTACTAATGGTTTCTTACTACTACTAATTGGTAATTTTAATATGACTATTTCCTGCATTTTTAACCTTTGTTGGTTTTGCCTAATAGTATTTCTATTAAGGATTTTTCATAATTTAGTTTATTGCATAAATTACAGAATAGTGCACAGTAATTAAAAATGCCACTTTTATATGAAAACTACTTTTCTAGAAAATAAGCTCTTTTGCTCTCTTCTAAGAAAACAATTTTTACAATTACTTTTCATAGTCTTGAAACATTTAAACATATTTTCACAGTCTGTCAACATCAAATGGATACTGAGGTCTTGTTGATTGCAAACCATTTTGTTTACTTTTACTTCTCATATTTGAATTATGATTTGATTTACTTGCAATGCCTGTCACGTCATAATTTCAAGTCTGCAGTTTCTGTTGTTTTATATTAGTTTTTAAATTATTGCAAAAATTAAAAGGAAACACTTGATCTAGGTGTGCTCGCCCCGTGGGTGGTTACCCTCTGCTTCCAGGAGACAGCGAGTGTTACACGGCGCGTTGTCACTGAAAGTTTGCTAAGTTCCTGTTGAGTTGCAGCCGTGACCTTGGAGTGAAGATGCAGAGACTGACACGGCATAGTTTACAATCTTTACTCATCACATGCTCAGAAAAGGACTCAGTAAGATATCTTTTTCCTCTGAGTCATTAAAATCCAGCTCTTTCTCTAATTGGAAAAAAACAATTAAACAAAATTATTCAAATATTAGATTCAATTCAATGCATACTGATAGGCCCTAAGAAGTGAATCATACTATATTACTTATTTAAACCTCAAGATTTGAAACAGTTATGTAAAATCTAAGCTAATAAACTTAATTGTACTTTTTTCACAAGTATACGATATTACTAAAAGAAGAAGTTATATGATTAAAGAGAGAAGAGTTGTTTTATTCTAATTTTGAGGTCCGAAAAAAACCTGTAATTCTTAACATTTAAATTTCTGGAAATTAATGATAGTGCTAATTTCACTTTTTAAAATTTCTGGCATGAAATTGAAAGGAAAATGGCATTTAAAACACCTCACACTCTTGAAAATATTTTAATTAAAGGGAAAGTAACAGTCTGGTATGCCTTTTGCCTGAAAATCAAAAGATTTTCATGATTTAAAGATGTTGCAATGGTAACCTCTTATGATAGCAAAGCCCCTGCCCCTGACACCACCATTTATTTTCTCCCAATGACAATGTATCTACTAGTGGTTACTTTAATATGTTTAGATTTTTAAGAATATTTTTCAAGTTTAAATGAGCATTGTTTCTTTGAAGAGAAGTCAAACCAATATATATATATATATGAGCAACAGTCCAAGCAGACCACCTCAGCATGCAGACAAAGTGAAGAATTCAGCTGAGGGATGTTTGGATGTTCCTGTCTTTCTTTGGTTAAGCCATAAACTCCCCATTCCCCTCATTAAATTATCAGGCCCTGTAATTTATCTATTGCTCTGTCACCACCCCTGAACTTGGTGGCTTTAGACAACAAGGATGCTTCTTCTGTTCCATGTGATAATGGCTGGGTCACTTTGGGGCGGCATTCAGCTGAGAGGCTGGCTGGGCATGGACGGCCCACTGCTGTGCCCATCGCCTCGGCTGGGGTGACTGGCTGCACGGTGACCGGGCCTTTCCTCCTCGGATAGTTGCACATAACTCAGTGGTCTACCCCGAGCTCGCTCACCGGGCAATGGCTAGCCAAGAGGTTGAATGTGGAAGCAGCCAGGTCTCTTGGGCATGGCCTGGAGTTGGTTAAAGCAAGTCCAAAGGTTGACCCAGATTTAATATTCAAGGGAACTATGTGTCGCCTCTACATGGGAGTGGCGGGGTGACTTGTGCAGAAGGAGCAGAGCTGTTGGTTCCCAGCTTTAGAAATGCTCTACCTCGCTGGCCCTTTCCCTCAGCCGCTGGGGAACCAGCTCCTAGGCCCCATAGCACAGCACTTCCCACGAGCCTGGAGGAACAGGTGAGAGGGACCTGGTGCTGGGGCTCCTGCTCCAGTGGCCGTGCTAAGGCCTGAGGTAGCACAGCCTCCGCCCCTGCAGGAACCATGAAGACCTGTGGTGTCAGACGGTGAGACAACCGTAGTGGAGTCTAGGTTCCCAGTGAACCGACACCAGGAGATGTGGGGCCACGCTGATCTGAGGAGATGCACAATCTGGGTCCAGGACAGAGTTTGATATAAGGCACGAAGCTGATCACATGAGTCATGTCTGAGCTCTAATAGCCTTATCTGACCTCATGTATTGGGAGGTAAATCCTTGGTTGGATCCCATAATACATTTCTCAGGAGTAGCAGCTGGACCATATGATGTCCTACATCATTTCTGCGTCTGCACCTGGATTCATGATGTCTCTTCCCTGAAAACCCATTTCTCCTTTCAATAAAATCACACTCAGGCTTCAGACCAGTTCAGTCTTCTGAGAAAAATCACTCCGCCTCCTGCCTCCAAGTAGAGTTAATCCCTCATGGGGTGCATCTCTCTGAACCCTCGATGTTTGTTCACCTACTTGTCTTTCCTTCAAAGGTTGATCTTCTCATGTTATTGCTCCTTGTTAATCCTCAGACCCAGTCCCAATGTGCTGGTTTCCATACGGATTCTTTGAATTCAGGGCAGAAACAGGCAAATGGGCGAGGCAATATATTGCTGGCTTTATCACTGATTCCACTGAACTTGTAAAAAAAACACAAAAAAAAACATTGGGAATGGAGTTCAGAGCACAAAACATATCTATTGAAAATAGTATATATTTTCTCTTTTAATCTTTTTCTTAAAATCATATATAGGGTTTTAAGTATTACAACTTCAGTCTTAAAAGCCATCTAATATAGACACTTAAATTTTCAGGTGAGGACTCTAAGGATCAAAGCTCAATCGAGTTGATGGCTTGAAACCATCAACTCAAACAATATAAAACTTTTAGAAGTGGGTGGATGGAGGGGGGTAAAAAGGGGAGAAATGGGAATGTCTGTAAAAATTTCAACATTAAAATATTTTAATTATAAAATAAAGAAGGTATGGACTTGAGTTAGATCTCCTGACTATCTCACACACTGTCCCAGGTAAAGAAGGGACTGCAAATCTCTGAAAAATTTCTGCAAAGACTGAAAAGAAAGCAAGCAGACCCAAACAAAGAAGCCCCAGACAGAAGAGTCTCAGAGGGAAGGGGGAGAGGGGTGGGAAGAGATTAGCCAAAGGATTTGTATGCATATATGCATAACCCACGGGCACACACAATAGTGCTGTGAAGGCCTGGGGGGCAGCAGGGGGGAGGCAGTCAATGGCGGGGGGGAAAAAAAGGGACATCTGTAATACTTTCAACAATAAAGATACATTTTTAAAAAGCCGCCTTGAGTTTTCAAATGTTTTTATTTTATGAATGAAGACTCACATTCTGATTAAAAATCCAAGAGGCATTTTTCCCAGATACAAACTAAAGGAAGCAAAGAGACGCAATTCAGGAAAATCACCAGGGAGCTCAGAGATAACTTACAATGTCTTCTTAAAATACTGTTAAAAATTTGGGGCAATGTACATGTACATACATGCAAAAATGCTAAGGTAGTGGAAGTAGTAAAATTTAGATTATTTCCTGACCGAAAAAACCCAGAAAAGAAAATAAATTGAGAAGATTTTATTGCTCTAATAAGTAAAAAGAAGTAAAGAGGCTACATATAACAGAACTTATAAGGATATTTGAAAATATTCATTGGCATTAAGAATAATAGAAAAACACGATTGCTGTCTCAAAGATAACTTTTTTTTTCAAAGATAACTTTTGACTCATGGATAATAAAGATATACAAACTTAAATGACAACAGCACAAAATAAAATTTATTAACTATAAGAAAGAATTCTGAACATGGAAATTTTGTTGCATTTTGATAAACTGTCGTGGAATAAACCTCCCACCTTTGAAAAGTTTGATGATCACAGTGGCAGGTAATTTAGCCCTGCCATGCATGAGTGTCACTGTAATTCTCTGAAGGAGGCATCTTGTTTGTTTGCTTTGCTGTTTTATAATTCTGATAATACTCTTCCTCAAAGATCTTGATAGTAAAATACATTTATTATTATCATTTGCTTTAGTTGAAAATAACGACATATTATATATGCCCATTTATAATGCCCATTCCAAGATATCAGTTTCTATCGGGCTTTCAACAGTGTATCAGCCCTCAGTAGAAATGGTGGTAAACGTAACTGAGAGTTTTAAATACATCAGACTATCCATTTGAAGGTAATACAAGAAATACGGATGCAAGTAATCCTTTAAGTATGACCGCATACTAGATAACATAAAACTTTTTGGGAAGAAAATAAGAAGCATGCATAGACTTGCACATAAATCAAAAATATATTTTGTTACATAGACAGAATATTTTTTACATCCACTACAACATATTTCTATATGTTTCAATTTTTGTCTCTTGGCTCATAGCCTCACCCCACCTCCCCTCCCCCCCCCAAAATCAAAGCAAAACAAAAAAAGACTAGATTAGTAAACAAATAATAAGCCCTCGATTTTTGCTTTCAAATGAATTACTGAATCTTAGCTGTTCAGAGAAAGTAGACAAATGAAACTTTAGTGGAAATAATGGGATACCTCAATAATGGGATAGGTTGTCTCAGTTGGAACAGGACATGTCAGAGAGAAAAAGGGTGTGGGGTCTCAGAAGAAACCCTTCCTGAAGCTGAGCCCATGATACTGGATTATAGAACCCCAACGCAGAAGCCGGAATGTGGGTGCCTGTGTGCCATCTGGTGCTCTGCCACGGTGGTAAGAAATGTTTATCCTTGTGGAGTCGGGCTTAAATTAAATATAGCAGAGGGAGGCCAAGGCCTGAGAGCTTCATAAATCCCATGCACTCAAGACCCTGAGGAAAGAGCCACTTAATTATCAGGCACCCCAAGATGGGTAGAGAGGTGGGTGCAGGAGAGAGCTGGTGGCCTGAGGGAATATTGTGGTGGCAGAATGACTCCTGTGATATTGAGCCAGCTGCAGATGGGGCTGATTCAGAGGACACCACCTTCAGGAGTCTGACTATCTCAGCCGGTGCTTCTACAGAGAAGGGCTGACAGTTGTCATCTTCTAGAATGTAAGCTCTGTTTAGGTCAAGATGCTGCTGTGTCCATAAGATCAAGCATATAATCCACACACCATAAATATTTGTTGATGAATAAATGAATAATATATTAACATGGGGGTATGAATTCTGCTGAGCCTGTATTTTAATCCAGAGTTTCACTACTTACGAGCTGTATGTTCTCAGTTTAGTCTTAAGTAAAATGCAAACAGTGCCTCCCTCAACAACTGGTTCATGAATATAAACATTTTCATACAGTATTGGGCAAATGTAGATTCTCAAAGATAACAGGTTTTATGTACTGTTGGAAATTTATGACAGATTTTTGAAAGATCAACCTCGAAAGCTAAATGGATCTAATGGCTCGACCGGTGAATTTCTGGTTAGAAAATCCACCCATATTTGAGCACTTAAATTTTTTCCAGTGTTACATTGAATACACTGTATTCATCAGCGATCAGAAACAGATAACCCAGT
The DNA here is from genome assembly GCF_964146895.1 of Miniopterus schreibersii. Classification (NCBI taxonomy): domain Eukaryota; kingdom Metazoa; phylum Chordata; class Mammalia; order Chiroptera; family Miniopteridae; genus Miniopterus; species Miniopterus schreibersii. The sequence continues at coordinate 57,717,970 of NC_138113.1, read as the reverse complement.
GGAGAGCTTGAGTAGAGCATGTGTAGAAACAACAATCAGGTATTTAGCTCGGTACCTGGACAAAATCATTCCCTATTCCCCTGTTCGTTGGCTTTACTAACCGATAAGCCACTGCACCCACTTAAACTCCGGGGCTCATCTGCTCCCACTTACTGACACACACAGAAGCCCAGGCGGCACACCCTTGACTGTGGACCTGTGGGATCCCACCTCTTCTGTATCGTGCTGAATAGCCTGAAGTGAAACACAAACGTGAGGCCTGAAGCAAAATTTCTTGATTAACAGTAGGCGGTTATTTAAAGTGATCACAGGGACTTTTATCTGAAGCATTGCTGGGAGCATTGAAGGATGGGATCTGTTGCTATGAGGCTGTAAAAACTCTGATAAATGTTGCGTTTGATAGATAATAAGTTTTGTATGATTATTTAGTATCAGATTCTCTGTTACAAATGGAGTGAATGTCACTACTCTGCTTGGTGAACAATTGTTTCATTCCAAAGCTCAACGTTTTAGTAACGGATTTGCAAGTAAAGCCCACAGATCACATAGATCTGACCAAGTCAGTGGTCGCCTTGGGCTATCTTCTGTGAGCTTTCTGCTTACACAGCATCTCCTGGGGTTGTCATTCTCTAACATCTCTAAATATTTCCAAAGTCGGAACTGTACGTAGTCGCCTGCAAATGTGGTGGAGCCAGAGATCACACCAGAGGCTGGAAAGAAGATGCATCCTCATTAAAATTACAATCAATTTATTTTCATTTTTTGTAACATTTTTCTATATTGTAACATTTTTAGCAAATCCTTCAACACTATAAAATGCAAGTTTGACTTTAGGAAAAAGCTTTACACGGTTTTAAAAACACCTTTATTGTTGAGAGTATTACAAATATGCCCCATTTCCCCTCACTACCCCCAGATTTTATTTTATTTTTTAATTTGGAAGAACTGACTCACTTTCCTTAATTGGACACTGCCATAGTTCACCAAGGGCTCCCAGGGATTATGCTGCTATAAGTGTTGTCCAAGAGCATATTGATTTACCTCCTCTGTCTGGCATTTCTCACCTTTGGACTCCAAATGGACTATATTAGAGAAGCACCAAATAGAGTTTGCAATCCACCTCAGAGGAGGAGGGATTCTTTGAAGTGTGGCGAAATATTCATCATTTTAAATAACCGAGTGCCTGCATATCCACATTCCTGCGGGGTGGACCTACTCAACTGTATAACAGACACAGTTAGATGGCACGCTGCTGAGAATGTCCTTGTGTGACTGCTGACTAGGTCCCTGTGAGTTTATAACACTAAAAATAAAAGTCGGAAAACTTTTTTTCCTACAAGTAGCTTCTATTCCATTTGAGAACTATTGCATTGGTTACTATGGTTACTTCTGCTTTTTCAGAAGCTCTCTATACACAGAAGAAAGCACTTATGGGGCAATTGTAAATTATAATGATATTGAAAGAAATACAAAATCTAAATAAATGGAGATATTCAGGTAAAGGAAGATTCAGTGTTGTTAAGATGTCAGTGTTTTTTATTTTTATTTTTATTTCATTGTCTATGGAGGAGAACATGGAAATTGAAAACAGTGAATATGCTTGGCGGAGAGAGTGAAATTGTGGATGACTTTTAAGAAGTCTGTTACTTCAGTAAATAACTTAATAAAAATGAAAAGAAAAAAAAAAGGTGTCAGTTTTTCCCACAGTGATTTAAGTTCAACAGAATCCCAATCAAAATCTCAACATGTCACTTTGTGGAAATTGAACACTGATCGTAGCGTTTACACAGAAAGGCAGAAGACCCAGAATTACAATGTAATGTTGAGAGAAATAAGGAATATCCACGGGCAATATCTTCCTGCTACGGGAAGCCGCGCACTCTTTGCAGAGAGAGCGTGGTCTGGGCTACGAGGCTCAGCGGTGCTGGGCAGCAGCGGCCTGAGAACAGGGCCAGATTCTATCGCACGGGCTCAGGGCAACAGCTCACCCAAGCTGCCAGAACTATCTATACCTATACCTAATCTATATCTATACCTACACCTAATCTATATCTATACCTAAACCTAATCTATACCTATACCTATACCTATACCTAATCTATACCTATACCTATACCTAACCTATATCTATACCTATACCTAATCTATATCTATACCTACACCTAATCTATATCTATACCTACACCTAATCTATATCTATACCTACACCTAATCTATATCTATACCTATACCTAATCTATATCTATACCTACACCTAATCTATATCTATACCTATACCTAATCTATATCTATACCTACACCTAATCTATATCTATACCTATACCTATACCTAATCTATATCTATACCTACACCTAATCTATATCTATACCTATACCTAATCTATATCTATACCTACACCTAATCTATATCTATACCTATACCTAATCTATATCTATACCTACACCTAATCTATATCTATACCTATACCTAATCTATATCTATACCTACACCTAATCTATATCTATACCTATACCTAATCTATATCCATACCTATACCTAATCTATGTCTATACCTAAACCTAATCTATACCTATACCTATATCTAACCTATACCTATACCTATACCTATACCTATACCTATACCTATACCTAATCTATATCTATACCTATACCTAATCTATATCTATACCTATACCTAACCTATATCTATACCTATACCTAACCTTATCTATACCTACACCTAATCTATATCTACACCTACACCTAATCTATGTCTATACCTATACCTAACCTATATCTATACCTATACCTAACCTTATCTATACCTACACCTAATCTATATCTATACCTACACCTAATCTATGTCTATACCTATACCTAACCTATATCTATACCTACACCTAATCTATATCTATACCTACACCTAACCTATATCTATACCTATACCTAACCTATATCTATACCTATACCTAATCTATATCTCCATCTTCAGTCACTGCTGCCTACCGAGGCCTCAGTCAGCGGTGAACAGCATCTGCAGTGGCGTCCCGTGGGCTAGAGCGGAGCTGAGAGAGTCCTGTCTCCGAGCGATGCGACAGCCCCTGTAACATCATGACCCAGCGCACTGGTCACCTATTGGTGGTGCTACCAGTGCAAACAAGCCTGCCGAAGCGCCAGTCATGCAAAAGCCTAGCACATATAATTATGTACAGTCCGTAATGCTCGATAGTGATAATGAATGACTGTGCCACTGCTTTCTGTATTTACTATACTTTTTATCATTATTTTAAACTGGACTCTTTCTACTTATTAAAAATATGTTTGGCCCGGCCGGGCGTGGCTCAGCGGTTGAGCGTCGACCTAGGATCCAGGTGATCGGGGTTCGATTCCCGGTCAGGGCACATGCCCGGGTTGTGGGCTGCAGCCGATCAATGACTCTCTCATCATTGATGTTTCTGTCTCTCTCTCTCCCTCTCCTTTCCTCTCTCTGAAACCAATAAAGATATATTAAAAAAAATAAAAATAAAATAAAAATAAAAATATGTTTGCATCAGAAAAATATGCCCTGTTGTGCCGGCAAGAGTCTCAGACCGCTCATGTTGTCGCTCAGGTTGATTTTCCCATTCTCTCTCTCGTGCTTGATTTAATCTCTTGTGTTGCTGCTCATAGTACCTACATATACAAAACCCACGGCTAACCTTGTCAGTAACGGGCCACATTGATTGATTGACTTGGAAACAGAGTGAAATGTGAGTAAGGACCACAAAGGTGAATATTAGCGATGGCTGTTGCCCTACTGCCCCCCAGTCAGGCATGGCCCATTTCACCACAGCCATGATCTCGATAAACAAGATGAAAGTGTTGCTTTAGTGAAGGCAACAAGACTAATGAAAATTTGAGAAGGGCCTAGATCAGACATAACAAACTTCAAATGTGACCTGGATTGAGACCCAAAGCATACACCCCTCAGCACCGTGACAATCAAGGCCAAAGCCAAAGGTTGTTTAATTATTGTGTTTTTTTAAAAATATATCTTTATTGATTTCAAAGAGAGGAAAGGAGGGGGGAGAGAGAGAGAAACATCAATGATGAGAGGGTCATTGATCAAGCCCCCAACCGGGCATGTGCCCCGACCGGGAATCGAACCCCAATGGCCTGGATCCCAGGTCGACGCTCAACCGCTGAGCCACGCCCGGCCGGGCAAAGGTTGTTTAATTATTGAAAGAAGAAGCTGGGTTTGACTACGATGTTGAAGCTGCTGCTGGCTGTGGGTGGTTTAAACAACTCGAGAATTGTTACGCGTTACATAATGTGAGAGTGGGCCGCGAGTCTGCGAGGGCTGCCGTGAAGGCAGCTGGTGAATTTTTGGAAACTCTGGATAAGCTGATTGTGGAGGAAAATTACTTTCCAGAGCAAATATTTCTCTGAATGAAGCCACCCTAGTCTAGAAAGAGGGGCCTGAAAGGACTCTCATCCCTAAGGAGGCCAAGTCAGTGCCAGGCGTCAAGGCTGTCAAGGGCAGGATAATAGTCTTGCTTGGGGGTCATGTTGCAGGCCACACGTGGAAACCTTTGTGATGTGGGACAGTGAGAACCTCAGGGCTCTCTAGCAGTTCAATAAGCACACACTGCAGGGGTCATGGAGGACCCAGCTCCTCTTCCAAGACGCCCCAGAATTGCTATAGGAGCCAAAGGGAGTACTGTTGGGAGAGTAACATACCTTTCAGGATTTTGCTTACTGTTTCTAATGCTCCCGGACATCGTCCTCTTACTGGTGATCTTCACTCAAATATCAAAGTAGCTTTTCTTTCTTCAAACACCACCCCTTTTTCCAACCCATTGATCAAGGAGTTATAGCAGCCCTTAAGGTATAGTACCAAAGGAGGACCATGCCCAGGCCATTGCTGCAACTGAGGAGGCCACTGAGAAGACACCGGTGCGATTCTGGAAGGACCACAACATCTATGACTACATCAAGAAGCTTACCGGGGTTTGAGGTGAGGTTACCAAGGAGTACAGGAATGGCATCAGGGGAAAAAACTCAAGAGATTCATCTATGACTTTAATTTGCCCAGGTTGCAAAAATCAGCAAGGTTGTGGTTGACGAACGACTTGAACCTGGGTGTGGATGACATTGAGGAGCTCCTAGAGGAGGTTCCTGAGGAATTAACTAATAAGTAGCCTCGGGAACAGGAACAGGAATACATAGCTGAAGAAAAGGCAAGAGAAAACAGAGCAAGAGAAGAAAAAGAGGGACCCAAAAAAATCACAGTAGAAGGTTTAGCAAAAGCTTCTTCAGCTTCTTCAGTTTCTTCAGGCCTCAACAAGCTCCTTTAAAAGTTTGAAAACATGGACCCCAAAGCCAAAAGGTTGTCATGAATAGAGAGGAATGTGCATTATCTGCTTACCAGCAGATTTATGATGAACAAATAAAGCAAGCAAACCCCCAGGGACATATTTCTAGAGAGAGTGACACTTCCTCAAGAAGGGCCTTGGGGAGCCGACAGAAGAAGGCCCTGTTGTCATAGGAGACCACAGGTCTGTGAGCGTTACTGACCCGAAGACCTTCCAGAGGGACAAGATGTAGAGATGGGAGACTGTGGTGCTGATGGATCCCGACCCTGCGTAGACCTAGGCTAATGTGTGTGTTTGTGTTTTAGTTTTTTTAAAAAGTGTTTTTTTGGAGGTTAAAAAAAAATTAAAGTTTATTTTAGTTGATAATGTAAGGTATTTCAAAGAAGTTCTTGACCATTTTGCAAGGAAAATTAATACTAATACCAGTCTACATTTCTTTGCAGTTTTTGCCTTCTTAGTGAGATTATAAACTAGGCACGGGTTCGTGTTTAGGTTTTAAGCACTTTTGGAACAGTGAGAAGTGCCCTTTTGAAGATGTGTGGCTTTGTAGCTTGTTAGCTTGGCATCTCTCCCAGTTTAGTTTCTGAGCAGATTTCATGTGTTGTCTGCCTTCCTCCATTTTTTTCACATAAATCAAATAATTTGGTAGGTGGAATCTCAGTGCTTGTCCATTTTCTTTGCATGTGCAGCCCGTTGCTGAGCCCATTCAGTGTCTGATGCGTAAGTGGTCATTGAATCAACACATGTAAATAGAACTTCTGATTGGTAATGCTTTTACACAAAGTTTATCTAAATAATAAAACATTTTGTTCTAAAAAAATTAAAATAAAATAAAAAAACTTACAGAATAAGGATATAAAAAGAAAATATGTTACATAGCTGTAGCATTTTAAGCTGTTAGAACAAACAGGTTAAAAAGTTAAAAAATTAAAAAGTTTATAAAGTAAAAATGTTACAGTGAGCTAAAGGTAATTTATTATCAATATATATGTGTGTTTTTAATAAGTTTAGCATAGGCTAAGCGCACAGTGTTTATAAAGCCTACAGTGGACAGTAATGCCCTAGCCTTTACATCCACTCACCACTCACTCACCCAGAACCACTTCCAGACCTGAAGCTCCATGCTCTAAACAATTGTACCATTTTTTTGTTTGTTTTATACCATATTTTTACTGTGGTGGGTCTATGTTTAGATACACAAATGCTTACCTTTGTTTTAGAATTGCATACAGTATTCAGTAATGTGCTGCCCGGGAACAACGGGCTGTACCTGGGGGCCCAGGTGCGCAGCAGGCCACACCCTCCCCGTTTGTCTCAGCGCACTTTCCGATGCTCACGCAGCAAAGCTGCCGAAAGACGCATTTCTCAGAACCTATCTTCGTCTTTAAGCGATGCATGCCTGTATGCGCATCTCTCTATCTATCCACATATCTCTAAAAACCAGAAGACACCTGGAGGGTGGGGTTTGCCAAACCTCTAGCAGAGGAGGGGTACACAGACAGATTCTGTGGGGGATACATGAATGTGAAAAGCACTGAAGAACACTGCCTGCGAAGTCCCAGGGCCAGAGGAAACTGCATGAAACCGTCTAGTGTCATAGCTGGTTTCACGATGCTTCCTCATGGATCTATTATTGTGGGAGACAATTACTTTTTTCTCCATTGGTGAAATCAGAAAATGAACAAGAAACTATTTTATTTTAAATATCCTTTCAAAACCCCAAGAAACAGGTATTAGAAATTATGAGAAGATTTGGGAATGACATACATCTATATATAGTAAACAGCTGAAATCTATGCATTCATAGCCTGCAACAAACTACTTTCCTATCTGAGTGAACTGGTGGGGTCTGTGGGGCCCTATAGGACGAGAGTTCATTAGAGCACTGAGTCCTAATTAGCACGTTCATTTTCCAGGTTGGATGCGATCCTGTTAATAAGATGAACAGAAAGAATAACCCGTCTCCACTGTGCTGCTCACCCAGAAGAGACTGGGAAACGCATCTCAGCAATCTGCGGGCGAGCTCGCTGCAACTGCGCCAGTGGGAGCAGTCACGGCGGCCTCTGCCTGCGACGCCTGCCAGTGTCTCTCAAGAACAGCATCTTCGTCCAGAAATGGAAAAGCAGGTTCCAAAGAAGTGCTAGTGCTATTCAGCTTCCCACAGAAAGTCCTCCACGAGCTCTAGGGCACGTTTTACGTTTTAACACGACGGAGACCGACAAGCACTCTGTATTCCTCAGAATGCAGTTCAGTGAAATACATCAGTGATCTTCCGTGTAATACAAGCTTGTAAAATGTCCTTAAGTTAATAGCCAAGAGCAGTTCTCTCTTTTTCGATGCTGCTAATCAGGAAGATCTTGGTCTCCTCCAGCTGTGGGTTGAAAAAAATAGACCCTGAATCAAAACTGAAACCTACTTCAGATAATAGGGGGCTTCTTCCTTTGTGAAATTGTTATGAACTCCAGGATGTGAACCGGCCTGCACAGTGCAAGTCAACTTGATAATGTGATGCAAATAAAGTTTAAGATCCCTCATTGATTCACAAAGTTTATAATTCTATTCCCCAATTAATTTTAATATTGATTTAATGTCCTAACCCCCAGGTTATATTAGACTGAATAAAGTAATTCAAATTTTAGTTATTATCTTAAGATTATAAACATAAATGGAAAAAATTAAGAAATAGGCCTAAAAACAATATAAAATGGTGTAATCATTTGAAAATGAAATGTGCGATATTCATTAAGAGCAAAATGACTACATTTTTGGGAATATGCTCTAACTAAACTCGTTTCAGTACTCAAAATATCAGAATATATGGATATATTTTAAGTTACTTTAATAGCAAAAAACAAAAATCACAATACCCAGCATTGAACTTAATCAGTGAGCACTGTACTATTATTTATCATGTAATCACTCAAATAATAAGTTATATTGGTATATGTGTAAATATGTAGGAATATGTGTTGTAACAGGTTAAAAAGTTCCATAGTGGAGTAAAATTTTGGAAAAAGTACATAACGGTGGAGAACAGGTCATTTGGTTTCTACTTATGCTCTCACGTAGGCTTGTTTTCGTTTGCTTCCCCCCCCCCGCCATGAGAATATATTTCTTTTATAATGATAAAGTTTAAGTGAAAACACACAAAGAGAGTAGATTGTATTAAATTTATTTATGAGCAAGTTGAGAAACAGACCAATGAACGAACAAACCAATGATATAATTAAAGAACAGCAACACCAACAGGAAAATCAGAATTTTAAACAATATGACTTGGTATATTTTCACATTCCTAATGTATATAACATTTAACAATGGAGGTGCTGCCGTGCAAATGCTAAAAAAATTGTATTTTTTTCCTTTTCAAAATATTTAGTGCCTACAATTTATCAGTGAACCAAGTAAATCATGGCTTCTTCAAGTGCAAGGATCGAAACCAATTACCATTAGTGACCATCGGGTGCAGCCGATCCTTTCTGTCCTGTTGCCTGAATCTCAATGATCTCCCAAGTGTGCCCATGCAATTTAACAGAAAGATCAATACACCACAGCAGTTAGCAGCAGCTCTCTTGAAGTGCTTCACAAAACATGCTACATTTCTCTACCGAATAAATGTCAAAACATTCCAACAGCTACAATTCTTGGGAGAAATCGTTCTTCTGAAACATTATTGACATACTTTAACCCACATTTCCCGTTGCTCGCAGGCTTCCTACTGGCCGGTCAATTCTGATTTGGCAAGAGCCACATCGACATGTGTCCCCTGCTGATGAGCTCAGGTGGCATGGAAGATATCAGAATTTGGTAGATAGGTCTTAGGTTCAAAGGTCAGTGGTATAACACTGACCCAAGGTCAAGGTGATGGCAACCTGTCTCCAGAGACCTGGCTCCATCTTTAATATGCCCATGAAATCAATCAATATTGTTACAGAGCTTGCCTTTCTAAGCATAAAAGGCAGTCAGATCTAAATGCTTCTAGGTTACTTACTGCAAACCGAAAGCTTAAAAATCACAGTGGAGGAAGGTGGAGCAGATTGTATCTTTCATGTCACGAAAGCACTGCTTTGAAACATTACGGTAATTGTGACTTTTCAAGTGTCTGTGTATACAGAGATTTTCAAATGTATGTATATGTAGAAATAAGTGTATAGATGAGACATATATATGAGAAAGAGAGAATTAAATCTATTTTCTTTTCCATGGGCTATTTTTGGTTGGTTCCCATCAGAACGCACAGTGTGACGTTGGTTTAATTCTCATACAATGTTCTCAATGTGCTTGAGAAGTTCTTAGCAGCTGTCAAAATTTCAGCCTGGAATGAATATTTCCTTTGATGTTTGTTTTGTCTTCATTTTTCCCTTTTAAACAACTTTCCCCCCTAATACTTCTATGAACTATATCATTTTAAAAAGTGAAAACCTTTCGGATAGCACTGTGAGAAACAATGCAATGTTTGTGGTAGCAGAAAATCATTGTTAGCCTACGCTTTCTTTAGATGTTTACAAAAACAAGAGACCATTTTGTCAGAAGGATACTCTCGTTCATTCTAGATCCATGAATAATGGCCCTCAAGACGTACTTGCTCAGGCTGTTGCCTACTGATCACTCTGAAGACATAACTGCAGGAGGACAACAGTAAACATAGTTCTTAGAAAGGAGAAAAGGGTTAACAATGATTATGCTAACAACTTAATTCTCCTAAAGTTTGTGATAACCTAACTTATTATTAGATAACTAGATTAAACATAATTTCTAAATAGAGCAGGTTAGTTTTACTATATGAGAAATTATACATAGCAGGTGCAATGAATCATGAGTGGCACTGAGCTTCTCACACAGCTTTACCTGTGGTGTTTATTGTGTCTACACTTAATACAGATTTAGTCAAGATAAATTAACAAGAAAAAAAAGGTCTCCACTAAAAAAAAGAAATGTTCCTATTAGCTTCTTCAAGGTGGAGTATATATATTTTTATAAACATGCCTGTTAAAACATTCAGCAAATAGCAATAACTTATTAAGACCCTTAGCCTTGATTTTTTTTCAATAAATAAACTGCCAAACAAAATAGGACCAGAGGCACGGATGCATGGAACAGAGTGACAGATCTGGGTGGGGGACAGGAGGAGATTAACCAAGGAACATTTATACATGTATGCATAGCCCAGGGACACAGACAATAATGTGGTGGGGTGGGGGCTGGGTGGAAGGGTGCAAAGAGTGGGAAATTGGGAAACATCTGTAATACTATCAACAATAAAAAATAAATTAAAAAAAAACGAGAAACATTAATATTATCTTAGAAATGTATCCATCAATAACTTACTTTAACAAAATTTATAATTACTAGGAGTGTAAAGTGAAGAAAAATGAAGGCTTTATTTCCACACAGAGGAAATAAAAAATAATGTAAAAGGTGTGACACATATCCTAGGGCAAGAAAAACAAAGGAAAAAATAAACAAATGGGACTACATCAAACTAAAAAGCTTCTGCACAGCAAAAGAAATTATTAACAAAATGAAAAAGGAGCACACTATATGGGAGAACATATTCGCCAATGATACTTCTGATAAAGGGTTAATTTCCAAAATAGGCAAAAAACTCAACTCAACACCAGGAATACAAACAATCCAATTAAAAAATGGGCAAAGGACCTAAATAGACACTTCTCCAAAGAGGACGTGCAGATGGCCAATAGACATATGAAAAACTGCTCAGTGTCACTAATTATCAAGGCAATATAAACTAAAACCACAATGAGGAGATTCCAAGATGATGGCAGATTGAGTGGATGCTACACTGACACTCTTCCAGGTCCAAACTGGAATTACAGCTAAAATATAGGAAAACTATCTTGAATAATTAAATGGAACTGAAGACCAGCTGGAGAGCACACTCATAACCAAGGACAAAAGATGGAAAACTCATAGAGGGTGGTAGGAACTGTGGAGTTGCTAGAGGGCTGGCTGGGCTCCCACAGGCAGAAGCTGAAGGTCTGGAGGAATATCTCAGCTGAGGGGGATTCCCACTGAGAACTCTGGGCCCAAGGAACAGAACTGAGAAAGGTGCTCACATAACATCTGGCTGTGATAAGGAGCCGGGTTTCTGTCTGCCAGGGAGAGACAACTGGAAAGGCAGGCACCCTATTAAAAAGCCAATGCACAAAGTTTAGTGTGCAGCCACTCACCTTGGGCTCCAGCAAAGGGAGGGCAGAGTGGACTGGAGCTGTGTGAGGAGAATCCAGGGATGCTGGCTCTGGGAAGTAGAGCTTGGAGGGCAGCCACCTGGATTCCTGGGCTGAGTCATTCCTCCATACTGCAGAGGACATCTATCTCAAGTAGACAATTACCTTCCAAAGAGCTTTTGCCTAGGAGGCTAGGAGAGCAATTGCCCCACCCTGCCAGAGAACTTCTTGCCCCACTCTGTGGAATTTCTACAGCCTGAGGCTCATTAAGAAACTGAATAACAGCCTTGTGGTGTTTTGAGTCTTTGCCCAATTTGCTTCTGGAACTTGGCCTTGGAAAGCAGACCTTGGTGCACATTTTGGTCCTGCCCAAACATGCCCAGTCCCAGCATAGGAAACCACAAGCTATAGAGTGAAGAAACCTTCAAACAGGGTACTCAAGGCCAATACCAAACAGCATCTGACATTGGCCTGTAACATAGACCATCCAAAAGAGTGGGTGTCCTAGCAGATCTACCTAACATATAAAAACAAATCCAAACAGACAGCCAAAATGGGGAGACAAAAACAAAGCCTAAATGAAAGAACAAAAGAATTCTCAGAAAAAGAGCTAAATGAAATGGAGATAAGCAGTCTATCAGATACAGAATTCAGAATACTGATTTTAAGGATACTCAACACCATGAGAAAAAATATGGAAATTATGAAGGAAATTAGGAATGACATAGAAATAGAAAAAAACACCTCAAAACATTGGAAGGAATAAACAGCAGATTAGGGGAAGCTGAGGACTGATCAGTAAATTGGAAGACAGGGTAGAAAAAAAATCAATCAGAAGACCAAAGAGAAAAAACAATTTTAAAAACAGGAGGACAGTTTAAAGGACCCGTGGAACAATATGAAGTGTAACAATAATCATATCATAAGAGACCCAGAATGTGAAGAAAGAAACCAAAGGATAGGGAACCAGTTTGAGGAAATAATGGCATAAAACTTCTAGAATCTAGTAAAGGAAAACAAACACAACAAGTTCAGGAGGGACCGAGAGTCCCAAGCAAGAAGAATCCAAACAGACCCACTCCCAGACAGATCATAATTAAAATGAAGAAAATTCAAGGCAAAGAGAGAATCTTAAAGGCAGCAAGAGAAAAGAAATCTTTTACCTACAAAGGAGCTCCCATAAGGCTGTCAGCTGACTTCTCATCAAAAACTCTACATGCCAGAAGGGAATGGCATGAAGTATTCAAGGTAAGAGGAAGGGTCTGAAACCAAGACTATTCTATCCAGCAAGGCTATCATTCGAGATACATGGTGAAATAAAGAGCTTCCCAGGCAAAAAAAAAAAGGCTAAAGGAATTTATCACCACCAAACCAACACTGCAAGAAATGTTAAAGGGTCTGCTGTAGTAAGAAGTTGAAATAGAGAGAAAGAGAAACATAGGCATAAAGAAATATAATGACAATAGGTAAGTTCTATCAATAATAACCTTATATATAAATGAATTAAATGCTCCAATCAAAGGACATAGGGTAGCTGAATAGATAAGAAAACAAAACCCAGATATATGCTGTCTACAAGAGACCCATCTCAGAACAAAAGACTCACACAGGCTGGAAAAAAACCAAAAACTTCTGGAGGACTTTAAAGGAGAGATCGACAGCATTACTTAGTCTTAGTAGGGGACTTTAATACCCCACTGACATCACTGGATAGATCTTCCAGAAAAAAATCAACAAGGAAACAGTGATTCTAAATGACACACTAGATCAGATGGATTTAATTGACATTTATAGAACATTTCACCCCAAAGCTGCGGAACATGCATTGTCTCCAAGAGCACATGGGACATTCTCAAAGATAGACCACATGTGAGGACACAAAACCAGTTTCTACAAGTTCAAGAAGATGGAAATTATATCAAGCATCCTCTCAGACATTTACACCTGGGGATTCTATGCAGATGTAAAAATGAAGGGTCCCTTACCCTATGAGACAGCATGGTGGGACCTGGAGAGTATTATTTTAAGCAAAATATGCCAGTCAGAGAAAGACAAATATCACATGATCTCACTCATATGTGGAATCTAATGAACAAAATATCCCAATTAACAAAATAGATCCATAGCCATAGAGCATGGTACAGACTGACGAATCTTAGAGGGAAAGTGGGGGTGAGTGGGTGGGTGGGGAGAAATTAATCTAAGAACTTATATGCATATATGCATAACCCATGGACACAGACAATAGTGTAGTGAAGGCTTGGGAGGAGGGGTACAGGTTGGAGGGATCCAATGGGGGGGGGGAAAGGACATTTGTAATACTTTCAACAATAAAGATAAATTAAAAAATAACTACAATGAGGTATCACCTCCCACCTACCAGGACGGTTACCATCAACTAATCAACAAACAAGAAATGCTGACAAGGGTGTTGAGAAAAGGGAACCCTAGTGCACTGCAGGTAGGCGTACAGACTGGTGCAGCCACTGTGGAAAATAGTATGAAGTTTCCTCAAAAAATTAAAAATGGAACTGCTGTTTGACTCAGCAATCTTTCTTCTGGAAATATATCCTAAGAATATGGAAACACCAATGAGAAAGAATCTATGCACCCCTATGTTCATAACAGCACAATTTACAATAGCTAAGACCTGGAAGCAGGCCAAGTGCCCCTCAGTAGATGAGTGGAGAAAAAGCCGTGGCACATTTACACCATGGAATACTATGCAGCTATAAAGAAGGATCTCTTACCCTTTGAGACAGCATGGAGGGAACTGGAGAGTATTATGCTAAGCGAAATAAGCCAGTCAGAGAAAGAAAAATATCACATGATCTCACTCATATGTGGTATCTAAAGAACATGATAAACTGATGAACAAAATAGGTCCAGATGTCTGGATACATGGAACAGACTGACAGTTCTCAGAGGGGAGGGGCATGCAGGGGATGGGAGGAGATTAACCAGACAACATATATGCATATACACATAACTGGTGGACATAAACAATAGTGTGGGGAGCGGGCTGGCTGGAGGGGAGCATATGGGGGGAATTGGGGAACATTTGTAATACTGTCAATAACAACAACAACAAATTGCAAAAATATGCACAGCCTTTAAGAATACTTCACCCCCAACAACCTCCTCACAAAGCATGCACACAGAACTGAATGGGTTCTGAGAACCAGCGAGACATCTGCATTTCATTACCATCCTAGGAACATACCCTGAAATAGAGATTGTGGGGCACTTGCTTTACTGAGAGAATGTTCCCAAGCAAAACTTAATAAGGAAAGTAAGGCAAAGCAAGCCAAGGATGTTTCAGCTAGAGGGTAGTTTGACCTGATGGGCACTAAAACCTGTCATTTGAGGTGTAGGTGAAAAATTGGTGGTATTTTGCTTGGAAAGGCTTAGAAAAGTTAAGGTAACTAATAATAATAATAGCCTTGAATTCGAATATTTGAGGGACTGTTAGGTTGCAAAGATATCAGTCACATTTTTTATGATTCTAAGAATCCTCAAAAGGATAACCTAGTGAATGTTATGGGGAAAATACTGCATCTTCACAAAAGAAAATGTTGTCTGACATAACTTAGCTCTGGACACGATTTCTCTGCCACAGGAATGAACATATATCAAACATTTGAAGGAGATTAAAGACAGAATTCAAGTATCAGAAATAGGAAGGTTTATTCTAGATGGCTTCTAAGGTATCTTCCCATCTTAGGCCTCAGAAACCTTGTGAGAATCACATAAGCCATGATTGCAATGGGAAGAGGAATGATCCCATTTGGCCTACTCCTCTTAGACACTCTGTCATGTCATAAAACTCTCTGTGAGACTTTAATCCTAAAAAAAATTAATTAAGAAATTCTGCAGAATCCTCAAAAGATTCTTAAGATCTTCAAACATCTTTTTTTAATTCAGGTATTGGTAGATCTGCAGGGTGGGGTAGAAATTTCAGAAGAAAATGGTGGTGACAATGCGGAGAAAGATCAGTTTGATAGTTGTGAGATAGTAGAGTTTTGTTTGCATAGTAATGGGCTAAAAAACAGAGTTTTATTGTTTCCCCTGGGAAAAGATTACACCCTGTAGTTTGCTACAGGACCAGCTACTGCAAATGAGGCCCAAGAATCCCTTTGTATGTTGATTTTCTGTCTGAAACATCCAGAATGACCTGTAAGTTGCATAAGAAAAAGAGCTTGTTTTTTTATTCTTTTTTAATTTTCACAGAATGCAAACCTCTGAATTACACCCAGCTGATGCCCTTCTTATTTGGGGGAATCTGATATCTTCATCATCTCGTTCCTTCTAGATGTGGTTTTTAGGATGATTCACTGAGACTGAGTAATGTTGGTCACACTTCAAGTTATTCTGGGACTAAGTAAACTAGAAAGATCTTTAAGTACATTTAATTCATTTTGCTGACTACCTGCACAAAAGTATTAGAAAAGACAATTTATTCTTTCTAGAATTACCAATTGATGTCTCTAATGTGGTACATTTTTGCTAGCTACGAAGAATCAGAATGAACTCACTTTCCTGCCCACGTAGCTGCTGCAAGCTAAAGACTTGGAATTGAGAGTCCATACATCATTCGCATATTGCCATGTGCAGTCACAGAAGAGAGCAGCAGTGAACAATTCATAAAAAGTGCTAAATTCCTAACCATTGGTGTGTTCTTAGGTCTTCTAAAACATTTTTTACAGATTGATTATTTTAAAAATTTCTTTGATGTGTTCATTAAGAGGGTGATGCAATTTTATCACATTTGGTAATAACAAAGGATTGAAATTGTCATAGTCACGTTAATTAATAATAACAAAACTGTGACATGATATTTGGGCATAAATAAGGATAATCGATTCACCTGCAGCCAGACT
The DNA here is from genome assembly GCF_964146895.1 of Miniopterus schreibersii. Classification (NCBI taxonomy): domain Eukaryota; kingdom Metazoa; phylum Chordata; class Mammalia; order Chiroptera; family Miniopteridae; genus Miniopterus; species Miniopterus schreibersii. Next base: position 57,701,568 of record NC_138113.1, on the reverse strand, counting down.
TGCATCTCTGAGAAGTACTTTGAAACGCATTAACTGTAGCTTATCATTGTGACAAAGCTATAATTTTTTTGCTTGTGTTGAATTAGAGTTTCTCTTTTAATTAAATCAATAAGTTGTCCTTCCCATCTGAAAAATTAAACCAAGAGGCAGTATCTAATAGACTTGTAAAAGGCTGAAGGGAACACTCTAATCAGATGACCAAGGACACATATTACGACTTTCCTGTAAATAGACACAAATAGAACCAAATGTCCTTCCTCTACCAAATAAGGCTTTAAGGCACTACACTATTCTTCTAAAATAATCTAGTCACAAATCAAATATTTAAACATGATGCCATATAAAGAATTTCAATGTCCTAAATTGTGCTTTAAGTGACTCTAATATTTTATATCATCTATCAACAACGACAAAATGGTGGACACCTACTTTTCCAAATTTTTTAAAAACAGATACTACAAGACCAAGGCCAGGGCCAGGCTTAAGTTTATGCTGAGGAAGCAGCTTTCAATAGCAGGAGAGAATTACTGCTTGGCTGTGGTCCCCTGAGGGCACTGATGAGATAAGTGTTTGCTCATAGGATCTTCTCAGGATTGTCCACCTGAGGAGAGAGGGGGCAGTGCTTATCCACTGGCTCCCTCTCTGCCTCATTGTTTGAGGCCGCCCCATAAGCATAAAGTTCATTGCACCTCCAGACTGCAAAGAGGGGTGTCAGAGCACCTGGGAGAAGGCAGCAAGGGACGTGGCCAGCTGCGGTGTGGCACTGTGTGCATAAGCCCATCGAAAGCCTTCACAGAATTACTCACCAGATCATAACTGGAATTAGAAATGAGGCCACGAGGGTGCCGGATGAGCCTCAGAGGTGTTGTGAACAGAACCTAGACAATGCTTCTCACAGACCCTTCATGGAGCGTGGCAGGCCCACACGTTTGGTCATCAGTAGTATAGATCTCTGTGACCATAGCAATAGAGACCTTGGGAGTGAGGACCCTGGGGCAAGGCCCTCTGGGTGCAGATCCCAGCACTACACATGGCTGTGTGACCTGGGGCAAGTCAGCGAATGCCATTGTGCCTCGATTTCCCCATCATTAAAATAGGAATAATAAGACTTACCTCACAGGGGTGTTCTAAAAATTCAATTAGTTATATTTGTGAAACAGTTGGAATAGTATCAGGGATATATATGCATCACCTATAGGTATTATCTAGCACTTATCATTCATCAGTGTGTTAGCAGATCAAATTTCCTGAGGGAATGCCAGTGATTTTTATCTTACACCCATGGAAAGGATCGGGAAAGAGGGGTTTTCCCTGTGGCTATGGAAGGACACTTGAACGGGATGGACACATGAGTCATGCAGTTTTTCCAGAACTAAATATATGATGGAAACAAATCTTTAAAGAAAAGAGAGAGGGGGAACTGAGAGCACAAGTCTTATTTTTGAACATACGGCAATAAAGTAATAATAAATAGTTATGTGGAGGATGTTTTTGCATCTATTCTGTATTTCCTTTCAAAGTCACCTGTGTTATGTCATTTACTATTGCTCCTGCCAGTAGCCAAACAAAACATTCCTCTGAGGAAAAGGTGGTTTCTGCAGGAAAACCGATGGGATGGAGGAGCTTCCCTGTCACCAAGGCAGGAAGACAATTTGGAGCAAAATATTGTCCTGGGTAGGGGTCCAGGAACCTCCTTAGACTCGATTTTCTGAAGAAACCACCATTTTCAACCATTTTATGGGACTACTTTTGTGAGGATCACAGGATCCTCACATCTGTGCCTTTCGGGGCCTGGCAACCCCACATACTGTTCCAGGTTGAGCAGCTTCACCACCCCAGCGGCTTTTCAAAAGATTCTCAGGCCCCACCCCCGAGGCAGCTGAATCACAACCAGTCTCTTAACAAGATTCTCGGGGGGGGGGGGGGGGGGGGGGGGTCATGTGCCTAAAGTTTGGGAAGCACTGTGCAGCCTGGTGCTCAGAAATGAGCTTTATTTGTGTATTGAAGTGGATGGGTCCAAGCAAACATTTCTACGTCCGGTTGCTGCTGAAGTAAACCTAATAAACTTTCTCCACAAACACCTTAGGAACACAGTATAGGCCATCAAGTGTGTCAGTGTCTCGGCTGTTTTCTGCTTTACCAGATGAGAGCGGCTCTAAAGCGCCCTTCAAGTCTCAAGTTGAGTCCCGCAGCCAGGCCTGCCTACGGCTCTTTCCTTGCAGAGCTGCCACGAGGCAGCGGCCTCCACATCACCTGCGGCAGGGACGTTCACATGCACGGTAGGGAAAGAAAAAGAATCGGAGACACACGCAGAATGTGTATATTTTCACATCGGGGTTGCTCTGAAGGCGCCTTGATTTCCACCACATTATAATTGTCACGTTTCTGCTTCCCTTGTCCTGTCGCCCCAGGAAGTGGAAGATGCTTTCATCTCTAGGAACGAGGGGACAAATCAGGCCTGTCTTTGTTTTTTAACACCAGGGTACTCACTCACCTCCCCCACATCTATTTATTAGCCTCGTCTTCATAGATCAGGTGCGTGGATTTAAGCCCAAGGGTCGCCCCTTACAAGGCTATTCGTGACCTCGACGTGAATGAGGGCTTTTGCCCGTCACTGAATGCCACCCTCTGTAATTCTGATAAACGCATTTATAATGCAAGGTCCTGTTTTGCTTATTAATTTCTGGAATATGAATCAAAAGGCTGAGCAATGAGCTATTTTTATCAGTGTTCTTGTCAAGATTACTTTTCTAACTGAAAAATTTGAAACCGTCCATAAAATGATAGGCATCATTTCTAGTTTGTAAGCTCAAGAAATGTTCAAATAAAATATAACGCTTTTCTTGAAATACTTAACTAATATTTGTGCTTATCTTTGGTTGGCACCTAAAATAAATTTTTCTTCAAGTGCAAAGAATCTTGAATATAAGTAAAAACCACTATGACAGTGAGAGAGGGGCTAAGGGGAAAGGTAGAATTTTATATTCCAGTACCTTTCATAGCATTTTCCCCCCTGTGTTTTTAACAAGGGGCCCCAATATTCTGTGCCCTGCAGTCAATCAAGTGGCTCACCAGCTTCACACCTGGCTTCTGCATGTCTTGTGGACAGAGAAAGATGGCTGATTAGCCAGCAAAATATTTCTTGCTTTACAGTCCCCACCCACCCCGTCACCCCACTGTCCCCCTTGGATTTATCCAAGTTATTTGCCTTTTCCCATTTAGAATTGCAATGTGCTCACTTAGGAAAAATAAAATTAACCCTCTTGTGTGGAGAGGCAATGTGTTAGAAATGAGAGATTATGGAAATCAAAAGGCTCCCACTGTCTTTGAAATGAAACACAGAGCTAGAACATTGTTAGGAGGGATGCTAGTAGGCTCCCAGTCTCCTTCCCCATCTCCTCAGGAGGACTCATGGGTAGGGTGACCATCTATTCCTGGTTTCCTGGGACAGTCTGTTTCCACTTATACATCAATAGTCCCCCTTCCCTTTAACTCTCAGAAGTGTTCTCTTTTGGATGGTGAATTCCCTGGCTACCCTACACATGAGCATTTTTGGTGGCATAATGGGCACAGAAAGGACAGAGATCCCGGGTGTATGCTCTTAGGAACCCTGGACATCACCCTCCCAGAACACTGGGGACACAAAGCCCCGTCATGGTGACGTGGTGCACAAGGGCCATACCCAGCTAACACACGGCTGCAGCCTTGTCTTTCAGGAAAACAACCGTCTCTGTCCACAGCCTGCAGCTCCCTGCTGAGCGGCTTCTTTGGACTCTCTGCTTTAGAAACAGGCACACGCCTATCATAGGGAATACGTGCCTGAGGGACGAGATGTGGGCTGGCGGACAGGGAGGCGGGGCTCAGGGTAGTGGATGGATTGGGGGGGAGGGAGAGGTTGGGGGGAGCCCACTTTTATCTGTACATATTTTGGGGATATGAAATTGCAGGACCAGATCTTGACCAAGACTTGGCAGATCCCGAGTTCAGTAACTAACAGAACATGCTTCTTGACAGGCTTTAGTTACAGAAGACAGAACACCCCAAACCAACTCAAACTGAAGGGGAAAGAATGGTGGGCTTGACATGTATTGACTCAAATACATAAAACAACAAACACACAAATAAAGACTAAGGTGGACTGCGGGCATGGTATTTTCCAGGGGCTAGTGGGCACTGCCTGCCTTTTTTCTTTTTTCCCTCAGCCTTGCCTTCTGTTACTGGGAAACCCCAGTGGGGTTCGGGCCGCCCTTCAGTTTCCAATTCGGTGGAGGCAGGGTTGAATCATATAAGGCATTTACTGAGAAGGCCGGCCAACCAAGAAGACAGGGAGCCTACAAGCTTCCAAAACCTGTCTTACAGCATGGTGCAAGGGATGGGATTATAAAGGGGAATGGGTAAGTTGAGGCTGGGAAAGGAATGCAGCTACCTGCAGCCCCAGAGGTCCTCAGACATCAGCTGCTGTTCTGGACCAATCTGGCGATGCAGGGACAAAACAGCATGAGCTTGTGGTCAGCACATTTCTCGGACTGTGCCTCTTGTTTTATGACTTTGTTTTTACTCCCCTCTGGGTTTGCGTCCAGTCTGCTGGCTTCAAAGGGAACGCGATGGGTCTGGAAAGGACAAACTTGTAAGCACAACTAGTTACACAATCAAACTATAAATCATAACATTCAAGCTATCGCAGCACATCACTTCCACAGACCAACGCTGACGTTGGCTTCCCGTGTGATTTTACAGGCCTTCCTGCTAACCTCCTTCGAGGGAGAGAATGGGTGCCTTCAAAGGTTCTTGTGGAAAGAGAGGATCTTTTTCTCCCAGGAGCCTTGAAAAAGACATTTTCTAATACCCCATTTGTTGGCAGTGGCTGGAACAGCACCAGGAGTTAGATCAGTGGGGTCAGACCAGACCTGGGTTCAGCAACCTCCCTTTGATTCTCAATCAGGGCACATGCCCGGGTTGCCGGCTCGGTCCCCAGTGGGAAGCGTGCAGGAGGCAACCGATCAATGACTCTCTCATCACGGATGTTTCTATCTCTCCCTCTCCCTTCCTCTCTCTGAAATCAATAAAGATATATTTTAAAAAAATAATAATATAAATAAATAATAAATAAATAAATAATAAAACATTTACAGCACTATTTTATTTCCAAAGTTTTTAAAATTCACAATCATACAATCAGTTAAAAACAAATGATGAACTTCCTTGGGCAGAAATTTAAATTGTTTTTTTTCCTTCTTAAGTTCACAGTTGTCCCTTATATTCAGTACTGTATCTTATTACTATTCTGTATTTTATTTAGAAGTTTTATTAGCACTTCTTCATCTTTTCCTGCTATAAAATGTGAACAAAAGTTTAAGGTTAATTTATCTTGTTTCCTGTCACTATGGGCTCTAAATGTGAAAAATATTATTATAGATTAAATTATATTTATATTTAATATCAGTAGATATAAAATATATTTTTATCAAAATTTTAAGTGTAAAAATAAAATTTTAACAGAAATATATTTTAGTGAGATGGATGGAGTTGATTTTTGTTTCAATTACTTCCTGGGTAGAGGGGTAAATACTACTTTTTGCTGGAATGAGCAAGAATTCAACTTTGTTCTATTACTCATTTATGCCTTTTTCTCTATTTCTACCATAGTAAGCTATGAGAAAACGTGTTCATAAAGAAGAAAATGAAAATCGAATATCTTGCCATGATGAGGTCACTCATTTACACTCCTGTTCTTGGCCAAATATCCTATAGTGACCTGTCATAAAAATTATTTTAAGCCATCTATCCACTGCCTGCTGAGTTAAGTCTTTCTCAAGTTTTACTGAAAACAAAAACTGGAAATCCCCTGAGTTGCAAAGGTAACCCTTGTCTAGGCTTTGGAGTTTTTAACCTTTATAATACCTCTATGAATATTTCACACGGCCCCTTTGTCGAGATTGCAAATGTTTTCCATGTCAGGAAAATAAATAGTAGAAATGTTGAGGAAGCAAAGGAGGAATTGAAAACCCAGGTCGCACAAGGCTGCTCTCAGGTCAATTTTAAGAAAGTCCGTATTGTAGCTGAGGATCTGAGAACTGGTTCCGTTAAAAGCCTTTGGAAGATCTTTGCGTACTTCAGGGGTGCCCACTGGGAAACGACTTTCTCAGGTGCTTTGGAATCTACGAGGAAGGGAGAAAGAGGGAACAAAAGCAGGAGAAAACCGCAAGGAAATATCTCCCTCACTATGCGGTGCAAGAAAACCACGCATTTAGACCAATGGTCAAGAGAGTTCAAATAAAACCAGGAAAGGAAAAAGGTAACAGAGAAAGCAGCTAGGAGGTGCCGGCTTTTGCCTGCCTGGCTACAGAAGGCCTAGGCCAGCTTCCCACGGCTCACTCGCATGACTCAGACTCACAAAGACGCAAATGCCAACAAGGAGCCACCTCGGCCAGGCCCCAGGCTGGAGGTCAGGGTGTCCAGGGATGAGTTCAGGAAATTAAATCTTAATGTTCACAATAGATTCTTTCCTGCACAAAAATTTGCGAACCATTTATCTAGCCATTCAATAGGTCAGATTTTCCTTAAGTTGAAACAACATACCCTTTAAGTGGTATAAAGGTAGATCGGCTTTTGAAAAAGAAAGAAACCCCTTGATCTGTGGTTTTCGCCAAGGCCCGTGTTGCAGATCCTCTCACAGGCCCACATTCAAGTACCAGCCTGGTGACCCCCGGCAGGGAGCTGAGAGAAAGAGGCTCGTCCAGCTCTTGCAGTGGGTGCCCACCGCTCCAGCCCATGGCTGACTGTGGCAGAGCAGCTTCCACCCGCAGCCAGAGCAGCCAACTAGAACACTCCCGACAAAATTAGGAGAGCTAGACACAGACCAGAAACCCTCTGCCTGATCGAATCGGGAAACCACTGAGGCAATTAGAAATTCAGGGGCCAATCGTCTAAAAGAAACCTGGAAGCTCACTTAGGGGAGCCCAGCATTCACAGCCTGGTTCTTTGCAAGGGTTTGCTCGGCCCAATGCACTGCAGAGGAGCCCAGGAGCCCTGCAGTGAGAGGACCTGAGGCTCGTCTTTCCTCAGCTTTTGGGAATCTCACTGGCCTAGGGGGAAAATTCTGAAGTTTGGATCTGTTTAGGCAGCTGGAACTTGTGTGCACGTTGGGGCAGGGAGAGGACAGTGGTAAGTTTCCTTGGGGAAGAGCCTTAGAGAAGTGAGCCTGAACATCTGACCCACTTTTTAGGTCAAGGGACTCTCCTGATGGTCAATGAGAAACCAAGGAAAAAGTGGAAGCCAAGAAACAGAAGAGCTAAACACAGCTGGCGGTTGTCTCAAAAGGCCAAAGAGGTACAAAGTGAGCGCAGAGCTCTCCAAAGGACCCTGGGAAGCTGCGGATTTTCAGCTGAGATACCTGAAAGGAGACTTGCCATAGAGTGAATGAGAAATGAGCGAGTCCTCAATAAATGGCACCTAGCTTTGAAATAGCGCAGCCTGTGGTTGGATTAAGATGATCTGTCCCTTTTCTAATTGTCTGGTGGAAGATATCGTTTCACCCAGAGATTATACATGTTTTTTAATACACAATTTCTGTTATTAAAACATCAGTGAGTATTCTAGGATACATAACAAAGAATTATACCAACAGGCATACATGACAATGTGAGCACTATAACCGGTGGACTTCTATGAATTTCTGTACCACAGGGTAATGGCTTAAAATAGCACACATTTAGTTACTCAGTTTCCATGGGTCAGGAGTCCAGGCACAGTTTGGATGGGCCCCCTGCTCAGAGTATCACAGGCTGTAACCACTGTTTCACATAAGCTGTATTTTCATCAGGAGGCTCAACTGGGAAAGAGTGTTCTTCTAAACTCATTCGGGTGGGTGGCCAAGTTCATTTCCTTGTGGATATATGACTTAAAAATATAATGATGGAAAGTAAGGACTCAGCAACTGTGTTCAAGGGCAGATCAAGCAGAGGTAAAGAGAGAATTCTTGGTCTAGAATACAGCTAAGTAAGAAAGGTACAGATTGAAAGAGTAAAATAAAAGACACATACTGAAAAAAAAGCATAAAAGATATGCAAGGCACAGTGCAGAAGCTGAATGTGTGTGTAACTGCAGCCATAGTAAAAAGAAAGGAGATGTTACAGTACCAACGTGTTATTTGAGGAAATACTGGCTAAAAATTATTTAAAAACTGGAGAGAGACATCACACCACAAATTTAAAAAGTAAAAAATCCCAGGTAAGATAAATACATAAAAAAGCACTTGGCAGTTCATTTTAAAATTGTCAAAAGTTAAGTCATAAAAATTGTCAGGATGGGGAAAAAACACATTGTGTTAAAAGAAATAATAATAATGACAGCTGAATAATTAAAAGAAACAATAGAAGTCTGATATCAGTTGAAGATAATTATTAAAGTGCTTCCAATCTAAAGTTCTTCACTCAGATATACAAAAACATAGATATTTCCAGACTTCCAAAAATAATTGGGGGGAAAAAAATATCACTAGCACACAAATTTTAGTGTGAAAAGAAGACACTTAAAATCATTTCTTCAGCTTGAAGGAGTATAGTCCCAGGGTGGAAAGGTGGACGACATAAGGCTAACCTTAAGGTAATATCAACTGTGTAACATACTAAGAATAACATCCTTTGAGTTTAAATATATATGCATAGGGAATTACAAAATTTCAGGGATAATAGAAATTGAAGACTCCTAACATTTCGTACATACTCTAATATCTAGTGTGAGCTCTAAAATGAGAGTTAAGAAGGGTAACCTAAGAAGCTCATATAAGGTAAAACACACTTGATTGATTGAAATAATGCAACGGTACATGAAAACTAAGCAAATGGAAAAAACATAAAGCAAACAGTAAGTGATAAACATATGTATACCACTAATAAGATTAGATGTAACTATCATAAAGTCTATGTTTAAAAACATAAGATACTCATGTATAATAAAGCAAACTGATTTTGCTTAGAGTAAGTACATACACATTGAAAGTTTAAAAATAAAAGAATAAATATGATATACCAGGTAAATACAAACCAATATACAGATTCTCTAGCAATACCAATTTTAAAGTAGTTTTTAATGGAACAAGCATTTATTAGAGAAAAATAAAAATATCTCATAATAAAAACAGATAATACATCAGGAAAGTATAAAATTCTAAGGTTGTTTATATCCAATACCATAGCCTCAAAAATGTGTCAAGTAAAAATGGACAGAAAAAAATGCACACTCCCTGTGATCTACAACATAGTGAGAGATTTTTAACATTCTTCTATTAGTAGATGTTTCAGGGAGAATCGCCACCAATTAGACACAGAATCTTCTCGACAATAAAAAAACAACAGACGGAGAGACAGTTAACTTTTATAATCTGATATCAAAACCCCAACAAGGCACAGTAAGAAAGGAAAACAACTGGCCAAATCTCTTTCCTCAATATAGATTTTTTAAGTCCTAAAGTAAATATTATCAAACCAAATCCAATTTGTATAAACAAGAAAATATATCAAAATTAAGTCAGTTTTATTCTAGGAATGAAAGATTGGCATGACATTCAAAAAATAATCAATGGGCTTCACTATATTAATGTAAAACAAGAGACATAACATATTATCATCCTAATAAATTTAGAAAAATGCTGTCATAAAATTAAATGTCTTTTATTATTAAAAAAGAGACTTTTAGAAAACTAGAACTATAAAGGTGTGTATAAAAAATCTACTGTAAACATTGTATTAACTTTGAAGTACTGAATTTCCTGATGAGAACAGTGAGGAGAGGAACATTCCCAGCCCCTTTTGTTCCAGGGCTGTACAGGGAAAGCTGAACCATTGGATTTAATAAGAAAGTAAAAATACAAGCTACATGCATTGAAAACAACAACAACAACCTGTCATTATTCACAAACTATATTTTTGTGTACATAGAAAATCTTTATGACTTTAGATTATGCAAAGAGTATCTAAACAGGACAGAACAGATTAAACCACAAATAAAAAAGGCAAGCAAAGAAAGAAAATTCAAAAGAACCTAAAGATAAAATCCTGGAATTATATGTTAATTTAACAGAGTCACTGAATAAAATAAATAAAAATTGCTCAGACTCTTTTATTTCAACAGGTAAAGAGCTTGGAATTTGCTGCCCCTCTTCTTATAATAAGAAAGATCTGGAGAACTTGAAAATCGTGTTTTCCTAGACTCATCAGTACCCACCCAAGCATCTAAAGTCATGTGCATTCAGAAGGACACAGTCATGTTGCTTATCTGGAATAGGAGCTGCTTGAGGCATAAACTGGTGGAAACACCACTTATCTGGTCATTTTGACAAATTGCTGGAGGCAGAGTAGGGATTACTGTGAGAGTCAGGATCTTCCAGGGGCAGCATTCCCATGTGAGGGCAACAGTGCTGAGGGTTTACCCCAAGGGACCTCATTAGGTTCTCATGGGGAAGATCTAAGCAATTCCTCCTGGCTCCGGGAGGTAGAGGAGAAACATGCTCTTTTGGAGATACTCCCAGGACCTTCTAGGTGTCGAAGACCTACTATACAGAAAAGAGATACCTGAGTGGTATTCCAGCTTGAAGAAGGGCCTTCTCTCCCCCGTGACCTTCTCTAGCCTTCCTGTCTCACCTAAAAACAGTTAACAGCAATTAGGATATCAAAGAAATAGTTTGGGATCACGGCAACCAGGGAAAGGAGAGGGTAACTGTAAAAAAACTGTACACCCAGAGAAACAGCTCGAACATGATGGCCCCAAGGGACAGGTCCACTAAAAGACTGAGATTTCATCAGAAGATTTTACAATAAACCCTTTCCTCTACACCTCACTACCACATCACAGGGCTCCAGTGTAAGAGCAACTGGGGACACCACATGAGAGTACTTAAGGCAGAGCATCACTTAAGGAAGCTCAAAGTCAAGAGGGGACACAAAAATAGGTGCTAAAAGGAAGTGAAGTCTCTCATATGTACAGCTGTACTCTACATTAAACCCAACTCCCGTCTTCCAGACACATTAGCATAACTTCTCACACTAATGGTCTATTTGTCTGTTTTATCTCTACTCAACACAAAATGTCCAGTTTTCAACAAGAAAATGATAAACCATGCAAAAAGGCAAGGAAAAATAGCAAAATCTGAAAAGGCAAAGCAACCATCAGAATCAGCATCAAATACGACCCAAATTTTGAAATTATTCAACAGGAAATTTGAAATAACTATGATTAATAGGTTAAGGATTCTCTAGGAAAAAGTAGACAACATGCAAGAACAGATGGGTAATGTAAGCAAAGAGATAGAAACTTGAAGAAAAAAAATCAAAGGAAAATGTTGTAAATCAAAAGCCCTGTAACAGAGTTGAAGAATCCCTCTGATGGGCATATTCATAAACTTGACACAGCTGAGGAAAGAATCAGTGAGCTTGAAGATAGGTCAAAATAAACTTCCCTAACTCAGATGCAGAGAGAAAAAGGAATGACAGACAAACAGAACAGAACCAAGAAGTGTGAGACAATTTCTACAGGTAAAACATACACATAATATACACATAATATTTTAAGTAATATTGACTAAGAATTTACAAAACTGACAGAAAAAAATCCACAAATCCAGGACTTTCAGAAAATATTATGCAGAATAAATATTAAAAGTTCTATAACTAGGCATATCATTTTCAAACTGTAGAACATCACAGAGAGAAAAACCTTGACAGAAGCCAGAAAAAAAACAACAACAAAAACCTTACCTATAGATAAACTAAGATAATTATTACATTAGATTTCCCTCCAGAAATTATGCAATCAAGAAGAAAGGGGGGATAAATGTGCACAATTTTGAAAGAAAAAGCACAAACCTAGAATTTTATATGCAGAAAAAAATCTTCCAAAACTCAATCATGAAGAATCAGAAAACCTGAATAGGGTGATTACAACTAATGAAACTGAAGCAATAATCAAAAAACTCCCAACAAACTGAAGTCTTGGCATTACAAGACAATTTTACCAAACATTCAGAGAACTAACACCTGTTCTCAAACTATTCCAAAAATTTGAGAGAAGGGAGGACTCCCAAGCTCATTTTATGAGGCCAGCATTATCTAACTTCTAAAACCAGAGAAAGACTATACCAGAAAAAAAAGAAAATTATAGCCCAATATTACTGATGAATACTGATGCTGAAATCCTCAATAGGATTTGTATCCACAAAGAAGATCCAGCAATACATTAAAAAAAATCACAAACCATGGTCAAGTGGCATTTACTCCAGGGATACAAGTTTGATACAATATCTGCAAATCAATAAATGTGATTCACCATATAAATAAAATGAAAGATACAAATCACATGATGATATCATTGGATGTAGCAAAAGCACTTGACAAAATCCAGCACCCTTTTATGATAAAAACTCTCAAAGTGGGAAGAGAGGGAACAGACCTCAACATAATAAAGGCCATATATGAATTACACACAGTCAACATCATACTTAATGGACAAAAATTAGAAGTGTTTCCCTTTAGATCAGAAACAAGACAGGAATGTCTGCTTTCACCACTCTTAGTCAGCACAGTACTGGAAGTCCCGGCCGCAACAGTTACACAAGAAGAATAAATAAAAGACATCCAAATGAGAAAGAAAGAAGTAAAATTGCTATTATTTGCAGATGATATGATACTGTATATAGAGAACCTTAAAGATTCCACCAGAAAACTATTATCACTGATAAATTCAGTAAAGTAGCAGGATACAAAACAAATATCCAAAAATCAGTTGCATTTTTATACACCAATAATGAACTATCAGAAAGGGAGACTTAGAAAACAATTCTATTTACAATTGCATCAAAAGAAAAAAAGCCTACCTAGGAATAAATTTAACCAAAGATGTAAAAGACCTGTACTCAGAAAATTATGATACTGAAGAAAGAAACTGAAGAAGATACAAGTAAGGGGAAGCATATACCATGTTCATGGACAGGGAACATTAACATCATATAAATGTCCATACTGCCCAAAGCATTTTAAAGTTTCAATGTAACCCGTATCAAGATACCAATGGTGTATTTCACAGAACTAGACACAAATAATTCAAAAACTTACACAGAGTCACAAAAGACCCCAAATAACCACAGCAACCTTGGGAAAGAGGAAGAAAGTTGGAGGAATCTCACTACCTGATAGCAAACTGTACTACAAGGCCGTAGTAATCAAAACAGCATGGTACTGGCATAAGGTCAGGCAAACAGATCAATGGAACAGAACAGAGAGCCCAGAAATAAGCCCTCACCTTTACGGTAAATTCACATTTGACAAAGGAAGCAAAAACCATACAATGGGGTACAGACAGTCTATTCAATAAACGGTGTTGTGAAAATTGGACAAATACATGCAAAAAAATAAAACTAGACTACCTTCCAACACCATGCACAAGAATAAACTAAAATGGATTAAAGACTTAAATGTTAGATTTGAAAGCATAATACTCTTAGAAGCAAACATAGGCAGTTAAATCTCTGACATTTCTAGTAGCAATATCTTTTTCTGATATATCTCCTCAGGTAGGAGAATCAAACAAACAAAAAAAAAAACAAATGGGACTAGGTCAAACTAAAAAGATTTTGCACAGCAAACAAAAACCATCAACAAAATGAAAAGACAATCCACTGAATGGCAAAACATATTTGCCAACGATATATCTGATAAGAGGTTAATATCCAAAATTTATAAAGAACGTACATAACACCAAAAAAACAACGAACAAACCAAACCAAACCAAACCAAACTATCCAATTAAAAAATGGGCAAAGGATCTGAACAGACGCTTCTCCAAGGAGGACATACAGATGGCCATATGAAAAGATACTCAGCATCACTAATCATCAGAGAGATGCAAATTAAAACCACAATTCGGTATCACCTCACACCTGTCAGAATGGCTGCCATCAATAAATCAACAAACAACAAGTGTGGTGAAGATGTGGAGAAAAGGGAACCCTCGTGTACTGGTGGTGGGCATGCAGACTGGTGCAGCCACTGTGGGAAAAAGTTTGGACATTCCTGAAAACGTTAAAAATGGAGCTGCCCTTTGACTCAGCTATTCCACTTCTGGGAATATATCTGAAGAAAGCCGAAATATTAGCTGAAAAGAATATACACACATTTATGTTTATTTCAGCATTATTTACAGTAGCCAAGATTTGAATGTAGCCCTAGTGCCCATCAGTAGATGAGTAGATCAAAAAGCTGTGGTACACAATGGAATACTACTTGGCAATAAAAAAAGAAGGAAATCGTACCTTTTGCAACAGCAAAAGGGTTCAATCCCTGGAGACGGACCTGGAGAGCATTATGTTAAGTGAAATAAGCCAGTCAGAGAAAGACAAACACCATGTGATTTCACTTATTTGTGGAATCTAATCAACAATATAAACAAACAAAATAGGAATAGACTCATAGATTTAGAAACAGACTGACAGTTGTCAGAGGGGATGGGAGTTTGGGCTGCTTTGTGAAAAAGGTGAAGGGATTAAAAAAACAGAAACAAAAGCCTCATAGACACAGACAGTATGGGGATTACATGAAGTAAAGTGCTTTCTGCCATTAGAGTCGTCTTCTCATGGCTCTGAATCACCTTTGGCATGTCTGGCCCCCCTTCCTGAGAGCAAGGATTCTGTCTTATCCTTCAGTGGTAGCAGTAGAAAAAAATACCAGCTTGGTCACAGTTCTGTGGCATTTTATTACCAACTGTGAACATGGGTAAGTTACTTGAGCTCTCTAAACCTTAATTTGGTCACATGTACATTAAGTTTAATTGTACCTTTTTCATAGGGGAATTGCGAGGTTTAGATAATATGTGTGGTGTCCAGTGCAACGCATGGCACATAGTTAGCATTTAATTAACAGAGTTATAGTCCCTGGGGTTTCGGGGGCCATGAAGCAGGTCACCTCATGCTCACCTTGAACCTGCCACATAAAAACGTCTGTTGGGTACACACTTGAATTCTCGGAACAAGTGGACTTTGTGTTACTCTTGGCCCAATGGGTTTAGTCTTTGTTTGGAGATTTTTCCATACAGAAGAAATGATTCTATTAGTTTAAGTTTGTTTACCCCAACATCAAAAAGCAACTTTTCTGAATTCTCTTATATTTGTTTTGTGGAAGTCTCTTCCCATTCACAAAATGCATGCCAAATAAACATGAGTTGTTAGTAAATGCCTGACGCATCCCAGACTATATTACTAAAATATTTCAAACCATTAGCTCAGATTTCAAACTTTATATAATGGCATATAATTCTCTACTCTTTTCAACAAAAGCTTGGTTATAGCTGAGATGGTCAAAATGAGTCAAAAATGATATGCAACAAAGAGGTTGTTGAGGTGCAGTGCGGGGGGAGTAATTTTGATAACAGGGGGACTTAATATGTATTTCTTCTTCTAACACCAGTAAAGTATTTCAAGTATACTGAATTTCAATATACCGAAGCTATGAGACACCAAGAGATTCTCCATAAAACAGAATCCCCCGTCTCCTTACTTTACTCTTTTTTTTTTTCCTTGAAAATCAAATCTCATAGACAAAGCAGACAAAAGTATCTCATCTCCCTACTAGGCACACTCATTACAGACACAATAAAAAGATGAGTTAAGATGCAGCTGACTAAACCAGTTATTTTTCACAACAAAAGATCCATTGAACATTTCCATAACCGTGGTGTCATTTAGAGATTTAACTTAACTTGAAATATCAATCCCTATGTACTGAAGTGAAACTGGCTTTGCCAAGGGGCCCAGCTTGCTGAAAAGTTGGCATTTTTCAATGAAAATATATTATAATACTAGCATCTTTCTACTCCTCCCACAAATTACTCATTCAGACAGCTTGTGAATTGGATTTGCAACTACAGCTATGCCTCACACAGTACAAAAGAGAGAAGGCCCGGTGGACTTCATTGGTTAATTATAAACACATGATGTCAGGTCTCACATACTGTTCTATTGGCTGGGGTTTCTATTGCTCAGCTCTTACAAATATTAACTGTGTGCTTTCTCTACGCATTTCAGAAATCTCTAAAAAAGTAACATTTCTTGGATATTCTTAGATCTCCAGATTGTCCAGTAGAAAGTACTTTAGATGTGACTTGGGACACCAATGAAGCCAGAAGGCTTTTGATCATGAGCCTGAGTTAAGTCTGAATCACCTCCAAGAGGCAAACATGATCCACTGAAGTACTGTGAATACAGGTTAATTTTAAATGACAGGAATAAAGTAAATTTTTCTTCACTCTTTTTCCCTTCAATGTTTAATTAATGTGATGTGAATATTGTAGAACTTTAGAAAAGCCTCAAAATGCATTCTAAATTCACAGTTTTCTGCTTTTCTTAGTTATCTTTGCCCATTTTTTTCTTGTTAAACTGATACCCCTACACGGTGATAGAAAACTAGTGGTCAGCTCCCACCCACTGTAAATCAACATTTTTTTTTTTTTTGGCACGGTGAGCTTTCATTTATCTCTGGTGCGCAGCACTCAAGGATTGATGTGTTGTAACTGTACCTTTAAGGACTGATTTTCATGTGAATACAGGCACTGGCATCTAAACAAAGAAAATCATTAATCTGAACCTAAACTTTCAATTATCCATTCAGACTTTTACTTTCCTATGTTGTCTGGTTCCTTTTCTCTCCTCAAGGTCATTTTGCGCCATTTCCAAGGGCAGTTTAAATTTTACCGAGGGTCTTCTGTTGCCTGTCAGGTGGAGGCCTGAATGATTATTTTTCAATAGAGAAATGAGAGTTAGATGAACCTTGACATACCACTCAGGGTATAATTTATCTCACCAGGACTTATCTACTTTAGAAACTAAACAGTTAACCTAATCAGCTCAATTTATTGCTAATTTGGAAAAGCTTTTCCCCCCCTAAGTGCATTCTCACTTTTCTAAATTCGCTGCTTATGACCCGAGCCTTTTATCCATAGCGCCATTACCAACAGCTAATCCCTCTCACTTATTGATAATTGGACAAACCTGAACAACGTGCCAACTCCTGAAAACGGCCTGCCCCCGAGGGTTCTATGCAGTTATCCCCAAACCACATTGCTTTCCAAGTTTGGTTCTTTTGTGGCATATCAATGGGAAACAAGTGAGAGATTTTCTCACTGCTTAGGAATTTCGTCAGTTCTAATCTGCTTATTGCATGTTCTTTCTAAGAATAACACTCAGCATTTTATAGTTCACAGACCCTTCTTTTCTTATACTTCCCTGAGTTGTCTGCAGTTCCCATTTATTGAAATAATTATTTTAGTGCATATATTTAAATTATAGTTGTACAGTAAGTATTTCTTTCAGAATTTGGTTTGTTTTGTCAACCCAATGTGAATCAGAAGAGAGATGGCCCAGTGTCTGGGGTTCATGCAGATTTATCACAGGATTAAGCTACAGGAACTATTTTCTATCTGCTTAATTAGTTCTTGAAATTATGGAGCCTATCACTTGATGTCACGGAGAAATCAACACAGTCCTTTCTTAAGGGAATATTTTATTAAATTGTAAAACTGTGTTGCAACATCTATGCAGGTTTAGGTATAATTTTCTATCTTTAAGTGTAATAAACATATTTAACAGCACCTGGGTGCATGAAACAAGCCTTCGGGGCATATGTTAGGAAGCAAGGACAAAGACTTTGGCAACTGAATTACAGAACGAAATTAAATGCTTACAATAGGGTGGCATTCAGAGATGCTCACAAAAAGGGTACAATGCAGTTCACACATTCAGGGCTTGAATTTATGCCCTTTTCTGACTCAGTGGGGAGTGTTAGCTGCCTTTCAGTACCTCTGCAGGGCCTTCGAGAAAGGAGCGCCCGACAGGAACATACAGGCCTCCCTGCTTTGCTTCCCCGCATGTCGCCCTTTCAGTGTCTCGCCCTAACCTGACCATGTTTTCTGACAGCGCAGCGTTACTTCCCATGTTGATTTCCCTAGAAGTCTGATATTAAAACACAGATGGGAAGCCATGCATTTTATTAAATTTGAGCACTTATGTTTGGCAGGATTGGGAAAGTGGCCCATATATATGAATTCAAATGACACTCAAAGTTAGAAAATTGGCCATTTAAGGAAGATAACTTACTCAAGGCCCAGGAAGGAAATAAATGGAATGCAAAAAAATAAAATAAAATAATAAAATAAGAAAGAAGCATGAAAACACATGAAGGAAATGGTGTTGAAGTGAAGGTTGGGCTCCTCCATTTAAAGTATTTAAATACCTCTCCAGATTGATATTGAAATCTTTAAAATAATTTAGTTGTACGCAGTTTTCTTTCAGGTTTTTACACTTTACAGCTGAGAGTTGCCTTATTAACTAACTTACCAGCCCAGATGTTAACGTTTTCATTCATTCACTCATTTACTCATCCAGCAAATACGGTTGCCCCTTGCCCTGCGACAGTCACAAAGGGAGTAAGGTCTTTCTATGGGAAACATTCATTTCACACGATGTGGCAAAGCCCTGGTGTGTTTTCATCAGTGAGGGACTCTAGTAGTGAGAGAATGGGACCTCTCCCAGAAAGGGGTCACCCACGTATCAGGGCTCCGCCCAAAAGACCAGAGAGCACCATCGATCTCTAGTACTTTCCCCCTGGGTTCTTCCAGAAAATCAAGTCTTCATGCTCAGCACCCATCATATGTAATCAATGAATTTCTCTCCCATCCCCTCAGATGTTATTAGTTTTGTGCCTTGGAAGATGTGAGAAAATGACCTAAAATTAATTTTGTGTTCCATGGTTTAGATGAAAAACCCTAGTTGTGAAAGGACATAGGCTCCAATGTGCCCATTGTCCAAGTGGAATTTTGTTACTTGATTTTAGGGATAAAAACAGATAGATAACAACAACAAAAGTGAATATAAGAGTGTTTGGTTTTGGTTATTTGGTTTATGCACTAGAAATAATTTAACTATATTGCTTTCCTATGTGGCTTATTACCTTCTGAGCCCCTTCTCTCTCCTGACAGGCCCATATTTCACCCTCGCCTTGATTTGCGTTAGAAAGCCAGCCTTTTTGGACTGGTCTCTGCTTGCAGTGGGTTCTGCCAGTGGGAGGCACCGGCTGGACTGGAGGGGTGCAGGACAGAGAGGCTGGGGGACCTGCTCCAGCTTGCGCCTGGCCCCCGACGCTGTTAGGAGCAGTGTCCTGCTTGGGCTCCTGCAGTGTGAGCCTCTTTTTATTCCTGGCCCCTGAGGGGAGATAACAGATCGAGGGCAGCCAATCCACCCTGGGTTCCCTGAATCCCCCCGGCCCTCTCTCACTCTCCCCTCAACACGGGGAGGCATCCTCTTTGCTTCAGGGCCCTGCTGGTTCCAATAAATAAGAGAAGACCAAGGGCCGATGCTCCTGATGTTCCTGGGACACTCGGCAGTGGAGTTTTCATTCACCTGGGAGAAAGTGTGCTTTAAATAGGCTCGAGAATAGTTCTCCGTTGATTCTAAGATATACTAAATCATTGTACCATCTGCCTAAATCACTAATGATTTAAAAAATCAATATTTATCCTTGGGTTTATTTTAATCATACAGGAAACTATTTCTATTTTGTATTTCATGTAGCAGAGTATTTTTAACTTGATATTTTATTGACTGGTGCACAGGCCCTAATATTTTGTTCCAGGACATATTTTCAGACCCTTGTCCCTCCTCCCTGATGGCCCCACTTGTTTGCATGACACTTGAAGAACCTGTGCGCTTCAGGGCTCATGCTGCCAGAGTCTCTCTGGGGGCTGCAGGATGGCATCACTTTTCTAGTTTTAATCATATTAATATCATTGGCACGTTAAGCCTGAATATTCACCCCGAAAGAAAACAGAAGAATACTAATCATAGGTTTACAAATTTTCTATTGCATAAGCATCAAACTTGATAAGACATTAGACGAACAAAACCTTCCTTCAGCTTATCTTTCCCGTTTATTCCAGTAAATAAATACCGTGGCTAAGACAAAGATCATTTCCAAGAACGAGAAAAGTTGCCTATTGCTTATTTTTTTCCTGAGGGGGTGATTTCTGGTTTTGAGAATTACATAACACGTAATCTCTCAACATTTGCATTTTTACCTCTGACTCACTTATCCCAACAAAACAGCCCGTTTCAGGGCCTGGATTAAGGTTTATGTAGAATCCCAAGAAGTCTGCCGATATCCTGTAGATTGTCTTTTCAGTGTATATTCATAATGTAAATTTGTTTTCAACTTGACTTAGCTTCTTGCAGTCATCAATGAGCTTTATATCCTTTTACCAATTTACATATAAAGCAACTACTAGGATCACTAGGCAGCCGGTTGAAACAAGCATCAAAAGATCAGTAATAAGTCATGTTGTCCCAAAATACACACAATGAATCTTTCTTTTATTACTCTGGTGTACAAAGACAATGAGATTACTCTGTAATTTCGTTCTGAGTAGGATTTTGCCCACCTGTCCAGAAGCCTATAATTGAAGCTGGGGGGGAAAAAACCCCAATACTGTCATTTTCAGTAGCTCCTAAATTACTTCATTTTGATTAAATAAAATTTAAAAATATATAGGGGGGATAAATGGTGATTGAAGGAGACTTGACTTGGGGAGGTGAACACACAATGCAGTATCCGGATGATGTGTTGTAGAGCTGTGCACCTGAAACCTAATGCTTTTTTTAACCAGTGTCACTCCAATAAATTCAACAACAAAGAAAAAATATAATGGAAGGTAAAAAAAATGAACAATGACAGAATCTCAGAAGTAGAACAAAAATTTTATAGTAACTAAATTCTTCAGTTTCCTTAGCAGGAGTCAAAGGCTTCAAAAGGGAGTTAGTACTCGAAGAACATTTCTAGCCAATTTATTCAATTTATGGATTGGACACCAATGCTGCCTGTTTGAAATGTGATCAGTGGCTGTGTCCAAGGTCCAAATGCATTTGCTAAAAGAGAGAAATCGACACAGCACCGAACATGAAGTGAAGTGAAGCGAGGTCTACCCCACCACGCCCTCCCTGAGGCTGAAGAGGGGCCCCAAGCCCCAGTGAACCCCGCAACCGTGGCCACGCCAGCTAGAGGCACAGGGCCGGAAGGAAAGCGTTAAGGCAGCGATGCTGTTTAAACAGGCCTGCAGAAGCCCTATTAAAATGGCAGCCCTATAAATGTTCTAGTGTTGTCAGGAATGTTCTGTTGGATGACACTGCGCTGTGATTTGTACACACAGCGGACCAGCGCTGATGGGTGAGTGAAATGATCCATAACCCTCCCTGACACATTTAAAGCAGTTCAGCTGCACACGGAGAACAGTCCATCATTTGCACCCTTCTGTGAAAACTGGCTTTACCAAGTGTTTCCATGAAATATGTGCGACTTCCCATTTAAATTAGTACCACATGAACCATGAAGAGCACCACAGGTATCTGTTGTAGTACCAGCCTGGTGCAAAAGTGGCCTGTCTTGTAATGCTCTAGCAGGAAAGACATACAGCCGTTCATCTGTAACGTATTAAAACCAGGAGAAATAAATTACCCCATAGATGAAGAATTATGGCTTGTGAAGAAATGTGCAAAGGTAGTCCTGAAAAGCAGCTTTTACTAAAAAATTATCGCAACGGCATTTGAATTCTTAATGCATATTAAACTGAACGCTTGGAACCATAAATCATCATTTTTAAAGGGAGGAAATCTGGTTAAAAATGTAGCAGATATTTGTTTCACATATTCACCACGGTTTTAGCCTTGGCACTGACAGGAGTCGGCCTGAGTTATGCCAGGAGTCAGAGAGAGTGTAACAAAGGCAACGAGAGCGGGTGGGGGCTTGCTGTTGTTTTCACGCCTATTTTAAACACGAAACCACTAAGTGAGGTCAAGGGCAACGGATCAGGGAAGCGAGGTCTCCCTGGGTTACGAAAAACAGTGCTGTTCACCTAACACCCTGGAGAATGAGCATCGTCTTTGCTGAACTATGTGACTTAACTGCAAAACCAGTGTGAGACCCATGAAAACCATCCCAGTGTAGACACTATGCATTTCAAAGACACGCGAATGGGTGCAATTTGCTTACACTACTTTGCCAGTGACCTTAAAGGCTTATACAAAAAGATTAATGCCAGAATACTTTGTTGGGTTATGACAATGGATTAAATACTTTGCTAAAATGTTTCACACACATTCTCTCTTCCAATCCTCACAGTAGCCCTTTAAGTGGAAGATTTTACTGTCATTCCTTTCCAGACGGAGAAATTAGGCCCAGGGAAGTGGGGGGCCAGTCCTAAGTCCCCCAGCTGAGTCCTGGAGTCCGGGGTGGCAGTGTCCCTAGGTTTCAGCAGGTTCCCGTGAGAATGTTCTCGCTCAGCCCTCCAAAGGAGCCGGCCATGTAGACCTGGCGGTCATCGAGTCCACTTTACAGATGGGGAGCCGGGTTTCAGGGTTAGGGCTCGGCCTCCCGAGCTCAGGAGAGAGCGGAGAGCTGCAAACAAGGCCCTGCACGGTGCTTCACCTGCGGTGTCTGCGCCACCCAGGCTCCCACCCATGTAGCTGCGCTCCATTCTTCTCTGAACAGATCTGTCCCATTTTTCTTTCAATTAGCCAAGGAGAGATATTTTTTTAATGTGTAATATGGCTTAAGGAATTTAAACATTGTTTCTGTTGTATCTACTATGTGTAATGAAAAACAGCCATACACAAATAAATAAGAAATATATTTTCCAGTCCCATGGAACATCCTTTTGTAGGAGCTGTTGTTTTAAGACATGCTGACATTTCATTTTTGAGATGGGTCCTGGTATCCAGCCCTGAATTCTCTTCTGCGGGACACAGCATTTACAAACAGGCCGAATGCTGGGCCGTTTCATAACTTACTGAGTAGCTTTTGTAATGGCTATAAGTTGATGGTGAAAAATTTTCTCTCCAGCCCTGGTCAGTTTGGCTCAGTGGCTGGAGCATTGGTCTGTGGACTGAAGGGTCCCAGGTTCCATTCCAGCCAAGGACACATACCTGGGTTGCAGACTCTATCCTGGCCAGGTCTGGGCTCATGTGGGAGGCAACCAATGGATGTGTGTCTCTCACATTGATGTTTCTCTCTCCCTCTCTCTCTCTTTCTTCCACTCTCTCTGAAAAGCAATGGAAAAAATATCCTCAGACTAGGATTTAAAAAAAAAAAAAAATTTCCCAATAACATTATCACCTTAAAAGGTACAAAGTGTATTGACCGAACAATGCTACGTGTTTTTTCTGGTTAGACTTGCATCGCCCAAGTTAGAACCGTGTTGCTGATATGGAACCCGCAGCCCATCTGTGCGGCTGCTTGCTTCACTGCGAACACGGCCTTCCGAAGAAGATGTGGTTAAAAGCCGCAGTTCATCACTACTGCTGCTTTCAAGTTGGCTGGCATCTATTGCATCAAGTTCGATCATGAGACATTGAAGGAAAGGTTTAAAGGCCACGTTGCACCTACGCACCGCAGCTTTCTATCCACTGGCTGGAAGAAAGGAAGGGGCTGAGAAGTTCAGGTTGGTGGTTACTGGATAGCCATGGGGATGTAAAAGACAGCACAAGGAATATAATCAATAATTTTCTAATAACTATTTATGCATGGTGCCAGATGGGTGTTGGAAATACTGTGGGATCACATTGCAGAGGATGTGATTGTCTAACCACTATGCTGTACAGCTGAGACTAATGCAAATAACACTGAATGTAAAAAAAATATATATACTATGATTAAGTTTAAAAAGCCCTAGCATTTATCAACATGCAATCTAAATAATCAAAATAATGGAAAAGGCATATACAATGCTCAGCATTTGCCGGGAGCTGCAAAATGAAGAATTCATGTATTGGAGTGGGAAACCCTGAAGGCAATTCTGCTTTCTATCCGGCACTTTTTGTTAATCTTCTCCCATGCAAATGCTATCTAACACAGACTAAAATATACTTTGATAAAACGGTAATCATGCCAGTCCCCAATCAAATGAGGTGCGTGAATGGAGTTGTCCTGTGATCTGCCTGCAAATCGTAGGTATTTTCGCAGAGAAAACCATACCTGTCTCTTGCCATTCGTACTTACTCATAATTTAATTCTAAACCAAAAAGGCAAAGAGAAGCGCGTTAACTGCAAGAATTAGGAGGAAGAGAGCGGGACCCCCGCTCTAGGCAGGAAACCGCAGGCGCACACAGGAGGAGGAGCTGAGCAGGGTTTATGGAAGGAACCCCTTCCAGGGTGAGGGCAGAGTTAACAGAAACGCGGGCCGGGGGTTACTGCGGAGCTAGCAGTGGGCGGCCTACAGTAGTAGATATTAAACTTACTAAAATGATAACCCGGGAACCATACAGACAGCAGCCCTCCTTTTAAACAAATTATTTCATTAAGCGGAGCAGCATGCATTTCCTGCCTGTGCCGACTAATCGCTTCCCTTCTCCATGCTCCTTCATTACTCCGTCTGCATCACCGGGACACGGTGGCCGATTTGAGTGGCTGCCTCAAAAGCACCCCCATTTCTAGGTGTGTGTTTCTTGAAGAGATCGGCTCCTTCCCGGAGCTAGAACCCAAGCACACGGTGAACAGACGTCACCAGGGCACGAATGCCAACGTGAGTCAGCCCCGTGAACACACGCGTGTGCGTGCCTCTGTGGTGTCCTTGTATGTGTGTGTAAAAGCACCCAGAAGCAGGGGGACATTTCACATTTAAAAACCTAACTCCCACTTCTGTCTCAGGGGGAGGAGCACCGTTGTTCAAGGTGTAACAAAGTTGATAAAAATTCACACCCCAGTTGTGTATTTTAATCGAAACCTGTACTATGCCACTTCCACTCGACACGTTCCTCCCTTTTTCTCTTGCCTTTGCTTGGGGGGAAGACAGGCCCGAAGCATCCCATTTCCTTCCCAGCTCCAATTATCAGCAGCCAGTTACTACAACGTAATTGTCAAATGGTCTCGTAACCCTACGTGGGTTATTCAAGTGTCTCAGCTCCCTCCCGTTCCCTTCTCCATCACAGCGCCCACAGCTCATTGCCTTCCCAGATCTCCTCCCGGTGAGACCCACTGAGAGCCACAGGACTCCTGGTTTTCATTCTCTAAGTATCTCTCTGCTCCCCTCCGAAGCTCTTACTCTGATTAAATTTCCTGGCAGCCCTCACCGAGGATTTACACTCCAGTTAGTTTCTCTCTGGTTTTGGTTTCTCATGCCCGCGCTCACCCAGCACCCGCTGCTCTTATTTCCCCCGAAGCCCCCGTCCCCGAGTCCATTCTTCACATGTAATTTTGCCTATCATGTCAAAACAGCACTTCCTAGGATGCAGCATATTAAATTCGAGTTCACGTGGGTCTCTGCCTGCTTTCTCCTACTTCACAGAACCGTTCATGCTCACCTCTGTTTACCTTTGCCTCATCATTCTCATTGATTAAAACCCGCTTTTTACACGGGTTAACATATGATTATCTAAGAGGCGTTTTTGTTTTTAACTTCCATGAAGATCGTCTCTTTCATCATGTCCAGTTTTTGTCATTCCTTTCTGCACCTCTCTGGGTATTTACTGACCGTTTTCTTTGCCTTGTCAGTGCCTTTTTATCTGTTGACATCCCCCAAGCAAATCTCCCTGTTCATTATACACACATGTCATTGACACGCAGAGCGGAGGAAGTAGATTAAAGTGCCATTGTCATTGGGTCTTCAATCGATCAAATCACTTTTGTACCCAGGAATTTTTAAAAATCACAACGCATAATTTATTTTGTTGTTTTGTTGGTGATAGGGAGACAGCTGCTATAACTGATGTTGAATCTTTGTGAGAAATTGTACTTTTCTTAAATTTATTTTTTTTAACTTTATTGGAGTACCAATAGTTGGTAAAACTCTATAGACATCAGGGGTACAATTTGATAATACGTTATCTGTTTATTGTATTGCGTGTTCACCACCCCAATCAAGTCTCCTTCCATCACCATTTGTGCCCCCTTTACTCCCTCCTACCTCCCCACCCCACCCCACCCCACCCCACCCCACTTTCCTTCTGGCGATTACCTTACTGCTATCTGTCTATGAGGTTTTTTTCATCTTAACCTGTTCACCTTTTTCACCCCCCCTCCTGGCCCCCCTCCGCTCTGACAGCTGTCAGTCTGTTCTCTGTATCTATGAGTCTGTTTCTGTTTTGTTTGTCAGTTTATTTTGTTCATTAGATTCTACATATGAATGAAATCATATGGTACTTGTCTTTCTCTGACTGGCTTATTTCACTTAGCGTAATACTCTCCAGGTCCTTCCATGCTGTCTCAAAAGGTAAGATTTCCATTTTTTGTTTTTGTTTTTTACACAGCCAAGTAGTATTCCATTGTGTAACTGTACCACTTTTTGAAATATTTGAGGTCTGAAAGAGATTGGAAGGAGAAAGAAATCTCTCTTAACTTATATGTTGGAAAATTCTTATAACCTCAGAGATAGAATAATTGTATGCCTGCTTGGGTGTATTATTATGTGTATGTAATAAAACTATGTCACATTTTGTTACAAGATCCATTAGGTAACACAGTATATTTAAAAAAAAAAAAATCTTCTCAGGCTTTTGATGGCATGGTTTGCTTTGGCAGAGGCGGCATCGATGGCGCTGGGAAAGAATTCCCTGTCCTCGGCAAACTCTCCACTTTCCTGCCAATATTTGATATCCCATCTTCTGTCTTGTTTATTTTGTTGGTGGTAAATTATCACTTTGGCAACATGCCCTTGGAACAGACTTCACTGATACAAAAACGTGCCTGATCTGGCCAGCAGGAAAAGAAAGAGGAATGACTCCTCCTAACAATTATTTCAGGGGAAATTCGGTGGACATGGTAAAGATAAGGAGAGTCTTAACTGCCAAACCAATGCACATGCAATAGATTTTGCAGTTTCTATCTCAAACTGTTTAAAAATGAGTAATGATTTTTTTTTTTTTTTTTTAAAGAACTGTGTTCACTCACGAAGTGCTTTATACCAAGAACCCAAATAATGCCCAGTTAAAATGAGATTCAATGTAAGCTCATTTGGTTTGAAGAGACTATATTTTCATACAAAAAACCTCATCTCCAGCAATGAGTGGAATTATCCTCGGAAGACACCTATATAGTGGTATGCACTTGGGCGCTCCACAACATTTAATTAAGGAGGATCATTTAGAGGGGTCTTTAAAAGCTGGGGGTATTGGGAAAAATTGCCAGCATCAAGGGTTTTATGTATATGAACAATATTTTCAAATATCAGAAGAAGTATCCTATCTGCTCATATAAAATAGCCAAATTTGTAACAATGTTATAACCTGCCTTTATAATGACCACGTGGGAACATGTTACATCAACTAGTGCACATGGACAACCAGTAAAATATTCAGAAAAAATGGATCAGCTGAGGTGAGACAAAGTCTAAATCTCTTCTCTGCTCAAGATTGGTATTTCAAACAAAATCTTTTTGATGTTTCTGATTACTGAAATAAATGTACAAATAAACATACATTGAAATTTTGGGGAGTAAATTGTTGGATAAAGATAACATATGCTATTTTTTTTCTTCAATTTTGAAAATAATTTACTGAAAAGTAATTCAGGTAAAGGGAAAAAGAGGTTGGATTTCAGATTTATGATGCATTTATAGCTCTATCTTTCAAAATATCTATTACATCTAATCCTACATCTATATCTACTTCTTTATATCTATATACATTGATATTTGAGTTTGAAATATTTTAAAACATTTGAGTTTTTGTGATATTTCAACTCTGATTTGGAGAAAGGAGAATTAAAAAAAGTCAAAATTCCAGAATATCTTCAAGTAGATAGGACCCCAATGTGTAAGTGTCTGATGATCATTCCAAGTATGTTTAGTAGAAAGAGAAAGCTAGCTCTGGATTAAGAACTTACTTAAATTTACCACAGACACACACACACACACACACACACACACACACACACACGCATACACACCGCACACTCAATTTTCTCATTAGTGTCAAATAAAAATTCTCAATTTTATGGCCAAAGGTACACAGGCTACTGTTTTCCTTTTTTCTTTTCAAATTATCTCTGGAATTTAATTTACTAAAGTCTTATACAAATCCACTGAGCCATAAACGTTTCTTTTCTGTATTGTGTAATTCAAGGGGCTGTTATAAATAAGTACATAGGACAGAAGTTATGAGCCATAATTGAAATGAAGTTAAGAGTCGCTTAAACAGGTACCCTACTGGTTGTTGTTGTTTGTTTTTTCCTAGGATTTTTTTAAACATGATGTAAATAGTCATATTTCAATTCGGTGCTGAAAAAGAACACAAAGTCATGAGGGAAATCTCTTGATTTCTGATTATTACTTAATATTAATAAGCACTCATGGGCATAACACTATTCGTAGGGCCACTCTAGGAATTCAGCTTATGTTTCTATTGCAGGTAGTACTTAGAGACATAATATTTGGCATTACACACCTAGAACATAGTGTCAAATAAGCATTTCATGTAAACTTCATTGATTTATAAAAAAGGAATTAACTCATATTTAATAAAAAATAATTTCAAAAAGTTACCTTATGAATTTCAAAACTAACTTTTTTCAAAATGTGTGATTATAATTTTTAACATAAGGAGATGTTAGCTGTTAGCTTCCATATTTGAATCAGTGAGGTTCATTTTTTCATTTGAACAATAGGTACTGTGTTTGGCACTGGGTATAAGGTAGTGAATAAGACGTAAGAATGAGCTTTCACAGAACATACAGTGTTAAAGGAAATATAATCAATGAGCAAACAGTTACACAGTTAAAGATGTTATACAAATTTGTGATAAAGACTACGCAGGAAAAGCACAGTGCGTGTTAGGAGATATTAACAGGGAGACCTGACTTAGTTTAGGAGCTGGGGAAGGCTTCCCTGAGGATGTGACAATTAAGCTAAGATCTTAATGGTTAAAGAATTAGCAGCAAAAAGAATGGAGAAGTTACATAATTTTGTGCTTTGGAAGCTATATTTCAGAATTTTTAATTTTTCTCTCTCTGAGGATCAGAAAGTCTTTGAAGGGTTTTACACAAGCAGGGATTATCTTTTTGTAAAAATCATCATAATTACTGTGCATAATTGAAGGGTCCAGAAGTACACTGTCTAATATGGGGCTCACTCTCAACATGAGGCTATTGAGTACATGAAAACAGACTAGTATGAACTAAGGTAAACTATAAAGATAAACTATACACTGGATTTTGAATAGTATGGAGAAAGAAGAAAGTAAACATATCAATTATTATAGTGGTTATATGTCAAAGTAATATTTTGGATATATTGGGTTAAGTAAAATATATTAGTAAAATTAATTTTATCTTTTTCATTTTCCTTTTAATGCAACTTGAGTTAAAAATTGCATAGGTGGAGATTTCTGCTCTGGACAAGATGACCTAGACTTTTACTTCCTGCTCCTCCCTGCTCAGTATAACTTTAAAACCTGCAAATAATGTAAGAAACAACCAAAGAGAGCTCTTTAGGAAGGAAAGAGTAGGATAAATTTATTAAGGACACTGGCGCTGGAAGTACATGACACTGGCAGGGTATCACACAAACCCAGCTAATAGAAGAAAGTCACCCAAGGCCTGGCATTTCTAAACTTAAAAAAACCATACAATGTGGCCTAGGCAGGTTCATTCCTTTTCATGACTGAATGAGAGACCAGCTGACAAAATTGAGAGATCTCATTAGTATCACCCAGGTGCATAAATTGGGAGCCCAAATGACAATAAAAGAGCAAGGAAAGAGTTCTCTTTCCCACCAGATTAGAGACCACCAAAAGGAGACACTGGGCACTCAGAGGACAAAGCAACAGGCAGCCCCTCATGGAAAACACTCGTGGGCCAGACACTCCCTCCTCCCATTTAGAAACACCAGCGGCCTCGCCTGAGCAATCTCTGCCATTTCAAGCAGCACTAGTTGTAACCAGTGAGAGACTCAGCAGCAACCAGTAAACTAAGCAGAACAAAATAGTACCAAAAAGGCCCTGAGGATTAAATTGTTAAACCACAACCTACAAATGCAGGCCAGGATCTGAGCGCTAACATCATAGGGGACAGAAGACTGCAATCTAAAATAAAAGATGTAAACTGAACTCAGTCTGACACAACAAACAAAATGTCTAGAATGCAACTGAAAATCACCTGTCATACTAAGAGCCAGGAAAATCACATCTGAGAGAAAAAGCTATCAACTGATGCCAACACTTTCTAGCTTATAGCATGATTGAGTCCTGTCCATTCATATTTCTAGCTTTTGGCACACTCCAACTCACTGTCTATGGTTACAGCAACACACCCACACAAATAAGTACAAGGAAAACTGGGGAAATCTAAGTGAGATTGGTGGGTTGTAATATAATGTAAATATCTTATTTGTGATATGACATTATAGTTTTTCAGAATATAGCCACTGGGAAAACTGAGTCAAGGGTAAATCATGTAATCAATCTATAATATCTCAAAACAATGTTTAATTTAAATATTGCATATGTAAATAAAATCATATTTCTATTTCTTACTGCTGGTGTATAGCAGTTAACACACCAGTTCAATGGATTTGGCAGTAATTTGGGTGAGAGGTAATGTTGGAATAAACTAGGAAAGTGACACTCAGAGAGGAAGGACACATTGGAGATTAACAGAGGTCAGTGATAACAGAACTCTTTGAATAGTGCCCCTGTATTTTGCTATATCAGAGTCTTCAAAATGAAAAAAAAATATAAACAAAAATAGATATTTCTCTTTCTACTTCTTTTTTCTGTCTGGCCCATCATAGGCTTTGAATGTCTCATTTTGCATGAAGTGAATTAAAATTGAAATAATCCAAACTTCTAAAGACAACTTAGGGATGTAATCATTTGGGAGGAACATTCAGGTATTATTACAGAAATGTTCTATGAATGTAATTGTTTGGAAGTACTTTCAGCAACACATGCTAATTGTCAAGACAACTCAAGGTGGAAAAAGAAGCACCATGTTTCCATTTGGGGTAATAATGTGTGGGAGCATGTGTCTGTGTGTGTGTGCCGGTATATTTAAATTGACAAAGCTATAAGAATTCATTAATTATGAAATATATTTTTGAACAAAGCTATTAGTAGGACAATGGCATTTTAAAACAGTAATGTGAAAGGTATAGAGATGGAGGAAATTTAAAGCTCTACCTTCCATTCTGGAGATTACTCTCTGCTTACCTTAGTAAACAATACCTTGGTAAGATAGACCAGTGTGAAAATTCCACTTCTGAAAGGGTGTTATGAGGAACTCTGTGGATCCATTTCACTCTGATACAAACATAACAAGTAAAAGTTAGAGAGGATAAATTCCTGGTGAGTGCAGACAAGAGGTCAGGGCTCCCTACTTCCAACTAGCTCCCACTAATAATTCAGAGAATCAACCCCAAGAATGAAAGACTAGCTGAGAACATTGAAACTCTGATAGCCTCTACCCTGGCCTGATTGTGGATGGAGGTTCCACACTTGGAGAGGAAATCCAAGAAGCCTTGTATGTGGAACTCTCTAAGGGCACTGAGTCTACAAAAATATTTATTTATTAATCGTACTTTTATTGTTCACTTTCAAGAACTGAACCTTGGTCACAAAAAGATCAAAAGCATGGTTGTGTCCCACATTCACCCACACTGAGAGGCTATGAATAGGGTGTGTGATGTTGGGAGAGTGGTTAAACATGGGCGACCTCATCCTGAAGCCAACCGCTGGGGATGCAACTATCACATCCAACATTGAGGAGAAGTGATTTGAGACAAACCTGACTGTCTGATAGCCCTAACTTTGTCTGGATCATAGAACAAATCAGGAGCAGAACACATAACTCCTGGCACAAAATTCAAGGTTTTATTTATTTATTTATTTATTTATTTATTTATATTTATTATTACATTATTACAGATGTCCCCACCTCCACCCAGCCCTCGACACCCCTCCCTTGGCCATCGCCACACTGTTCTCTGTGCCAATGGTTATGTATATATGTTCCTTGTTAATCCCTTCACCTCCTTTCATCCAGTCCCCACCTCTCCTTCCCTCTGACAGCTATCAGCCTGTTAAACATATCGATGCCTTTGTTTGTCAGTTTGTTTTGTTCATTAGATTCCACATATAAGTGAGATCATATGGTATTTGTCTTTCTCTAAGAACTGGCTTATTTCACTTAGCATAGTCATCTCCAGGTACATCTATCCAGGCTATCACAAAAGCTAAGATTTCCTTTTTTTTTTTTTTTTTTTATGGCCACATAGTATTCCATTATGCAAATGCCCCACAGCTTTTTTACCCACTTACCTACTGATAGATACTTGGGCTGCTTCCAAATCCTGGATATTGTAAATAATGCTGCAATGAACATAGGGGTGCATATATTCTTTTGAATTGGTATTTCAGAATTCTTAGGATATATTCCACGAAGTGGGATCACCATACATAAGAATAAACAAAAATGGATTAAAGTCTTAAATGTAAGTCACAAAACCATAAAAATCCTAGAAGAAAACATGGGCAGTAAAATTTTAGACATCTCTTATAGCAATATTTTTGCTGGTATGTCTCCTCGGGCAAGGGAAATAAAGAGAATAAATGGGACTACATCAAACTAAAAAGCTTCTACACAGCAAAAGATAACATCAACAAATTGAAAGGGGATCCCCTTGTGTGGGAGAATATGTTCACCAATGATACGTAGGATAAGGGGTTAATCTCCAAAATGTATAAAGAACTTATACAGCCCAACACCAGGAAGACAAATAATCGAATTTAAAAAATGGCAAAGGACCTGAATAGACACTTCCTCAAAGAGGACACACAGATGGCCAATAGACATATGAAAAAATGCTCAACATCACTAATCATCAGAGAAATGTAAATTAAAAAAGTCACAATGAGATATCCTCACACCTGTCAAAATGGCTATCATCACTAAATCAATAAACAACAAGTGCTGGTGAGGTTGTGGGGAAAGGGAGCCCTACTACACTGCTGGTGAGAATGAAGACTTGCGCAGCCACTATGGAAAACAGTATGGAGTTTCCTCAAAAAATTAAAAATGGAGCTGCCTTTTGACCCAAAGTGAAGACTTTTAGTCTCTTAAGGAGAAACTGGTAGCTCTATGACAAGAACAAGCTAAACTATAAACCACAGTTTAGCAGAGAGAACTAGGGAAAGAGACACCTAAGAAGAGCCCACCTAGTAACAAAACAAATGTGAAAGATGGGCCTAAAATACTGCCCTTATCTGAATATAGTTGAGTCAGATTGTGGAGCAATTTATGCCTAAGAGCACTGTTGAAAATAATAGAGCAATCAGCCAGACACTAATGGAGCCTAATAATAATAAGGCAGACAGCTTAAAAAAGATGACAGACACAGAGAATGCCAAAGAGAGCCCGGCTAAAACCA
Organism: Miniopterus schreibersii; assembly: GCF_964146895.1. NCBI lineage: Eukaryota > Metazoa > Chordata > Mammalia > Chiroptera > Miniopteridae > Miniopterus > Miniopterus schreibersii. The sequence goes on along the minus strand of NC_138113.1, from coordinate 57,668,133 downwards.
CTGTAGTTCAGGGTGATTGTTGTGATTCTGCCCTCTAAGGAGCAATATCAGAAATTTCACAATGTGGAGGAAATAGACTTGAATAAAGACTCTAACCACATCATTTAACAAATAAATGCACAAGCAATAAAAACAAGCTTTGGAAGTGAGAGTGAGGAATTGGTGACCATAATTACTGTACTATTCCTGAAAATGTCTAGTTTTCAACAAAATATCATGAAACATGAAAAAAAACTGGAAACTGTGACCCAATATAAAAAAAGAAACAAACAACAGATACTGACTTTAAGAGGGTCCAGATGTTTGAATTAAAAGTACAAATTTTAATTAAGCAATATAAATGTAGTAAAAGAGCTAAAAGAATCCATGCTTAAAGAAGTGACATAAGCCCTGGCTGGTGAGGCTTAGTGGATAGAGCATTGGCCCTCGCACCAAAGGGTCACCGGTTTGATTCCTGGTCAAGGGTATGTACCTGGGTTGCAGGTTCCAATCTCAGCCTAATTCGGGACTCTTGTGGGAGGCAATAAATCGATGTGTCTCTCTCACATCAATGTTTCTCTCTTTCTCTCTCTCTTCCTCTCTCTCCCCCCAGCATAACTGCTGGACCTTATGGTAAGAATATATTTAGTTTCATAAAAAACTGCCACAGTCTTCCAAAGTAGCTGTACTATTTTGCATTCCCATCAGCAATGAATGAGAGTCCCTGTTGCTCCACATGCTTGACAGAATTTTGTCAACATTTTGGATTTTTGTCATTATAATAGGTATATAGTGGTATCTCATTGTTTTTAAATTTGCATTTCCCTGATGACATACAATGTAGAATTTTTTTCTTGTGCTTACTCACCATCTGTATATGATTTTTGGTGAAGTGTCTGTATAGGTCTTTCTTCCATTTTTTCAGTTGGGTTGTTAATTTTCTATTGTTGAGTTTTAATATTTTTTGTATATTTTGGGTAATGGTTTTTTTAGCAAATAATTCTTTTACAAAAAATTTTCTTCAGTCTGGCCTTTTTTTCTCATTTTAAGCGTCCTTCACAGAGTAGAATTTCTGATTTTAATGAAGCCCAGCTTCTCAATTGTTTTTGTCATGGATTGGACCTTTGTTGGTGTATCTAAAAATTTATTGTCAACATTAAGAAGACAAATATAATCTCTATAAAAGAAATGTACAACTTTAATATAGACAATGAAGACTTCAAAATTGTTAAAGATTTTGCTTGCCTTGGTTCAGACATCAATTTAAATGGTGGCCACAGCTAAGAAATTAAGAGAAAACTGAGACTTGGAAGGGCAGTGATAGAAAAACTAGGAAAGATCATCAAGAGGAAAGATATGTCATTGGAGACCAAGGCTCTAATGACAAGATTGTTCTTACCCTGATATTCCCAATTACTATTTATATATGCAAAAGGCTGGCAGAAAATAAAAAATGTAGTCATTTGAAATATTGTGTTGAAGGACATCTCTGCAGATACCCTGGACCACTAGAAAGATAAACAAGTGAGATTCAGAGCAAATTAAACTTGAAACGTCGCTGGAAGCAAAACTGACAAAATAGAAGCTGTTTTACTTTGAACACATCTTGAGAAGACAGGGATCTTTGGAAAAGAAAAGAATGCTGGGAATAATAGCAGACAAAATACAAAGAAGTCCAAAGATGAAATGAACTGACACAATAAAAGAAGCCATAAACATGAGTAGACAGGTGCTGATCAGGGCTGTTGAGCACAGGACATTGTGAATGTCACTCATTATTAGAATCACCAGGAATCTTATAATTTCGCATTTTAAATTGGGAGTTTCTAATCCATTTTAAGTTAATGTTTTTTCTGAATGGTGTAAGATGTGTCTACATTCATGCTTATATGTTTATGTTTTTGGGTGTGTGTTTTTTGCATGTGGATATCTATTTGTTACAGCATCATTAGTTGAAAAGACAAAGACAATCTTGTCTCCATTGGATTATCTTTGTTCCTTTGTCAAAGATCGGTTAATTATGTTCAGTTTATATACGTTCATTCCTGGACTCTCTATTCTATTCCATTGATCTATTTGTTTATTATTTCACAGATACCACACTATCTTTTTTTTTTTTTAATTTATCTTTATTGTTGAAAGTATTACGGATATTCCCTTTTTTCCCCTAATAACCCCTTCTAGTCCACACCCATCCCCTGCTTCAGGTCTTCACTACACTATTGCCTGTGTCCCTGGGTTATGCATATATGTATATAAATCCTTTGGTTAATCTCCCCCCACACCACCCCCGCCTCCCCTCTGAGATTCCTCAGTTTGTTCCATGCTTCTATGTCACGGAACCTATTTTGTTCATCAGTTTATTATGTTCTTTAGATTCCATATATAAGTGAGGTCATCTAGTGAGTGGATAAAAAAGCTGTGGGACATTTACACCATGGAATACTATGCAGCTGTAAAGAAGAAAGACCTTGTACCCTTTGGGACAGCATGGAGGGAACTGGAGAATATTATGCTAAGTGAAATAAGACACCACGCTATCTTGATTCTTATATCTTTATAGAGGTCTTGAAGTTGGTCAGTGCCAGTCTGCTGACTTCATTATTGAATTGAAAATTGTGGGTCTTTTACTTCTCCATAAAAATATTAGAATCAATTTGTAAACATACACAAAATAATTTGTTGGATTTTTATTGCATTAGCTTTATTGATCAAGGGGGGAAGAACTGACATTTTCAAAATATTAAATCTTCCTATCCATTAACATGGAATTCAGTTCTTTTTGGATACTTTGTAGTTTTTCTAATATAAGTTCTGTTAGATTTATACCCAAGTGTTTATTTTTTGGCAGTAGTATGCAAGTAGTACTGTGTTTTAAATAGAAAGTTCACTTGTTTATTGCCAGTGGTTGATTTTTGTATATTAAACTTGTATTCTATAACCTTGCTATAATCAATTATTAGCTTCAGGAGGGTTTTTTTTTGTTTTTTTGTTTGTTTGTTTTTTTCCTACATAGACAATCATGTCATCTGTGAATTAACACAGTTTTATTTATTTCTTCCTAATCTTTATGAATTTTTTAAAAATTTTCCTGTCTTAGTCCATTAGCATGGAATTCTAGTATGATGTTGAAAAGCAGAGGTGAGAAGGAACATTCTTGCCTTGTTTCCAATCGTACTGGGAAAACTACCAGTTTCTCATTATTAAGCGTAACGTTGGCTGTAAGTTTTGAAGAGCTTTTAATTTATCAAGTTGAGAAAGTTGTCGTCTTTTCCTAGTTTCCAAAGAGTTGTTTTGTTTGCTTTTTTGTTTGTTTGTTTTTTAAATCATGAATAAGTGTTGAATTTTGTCAAATGCTTTTCCTGCATTTATTGATATTATCATATGAATTTCCATCTTTGGCTTGTTGATGTGATGGATTACACCAATTGATTTTCAGATTGAACAGTCTTGCATATGTGCGATAAATTCCTTTGGTTGTGGTTCATAATTATTTTTATATATTGTTGGATTTGAATTGCTAATATTTTATTGAGAATTTTTACATGTGTTCATGAGAGTTAGTCTCTAGTTTTCTCTTCTCATAATGTCTTTACTTGATTTTGTATTAAGGTGATGCTGGCCTCATAGAGTTAGAAAATATTCCCTCTGATTAGACATTAGGAAAAGACTGTGGAAAATTGGTATAATTTCTTTTTTAAATGTTTGATAGGATTCACCAGTGAACATATCTAGATCTGGTGCTTTCTGTTTTGGAAGATTTGTTGATTACCAATTAATTTTTTTAATAAAAATTGCTATTCAGATTGTCTATTTTTGTATAAATTTTGGCAGATTATGTCTCTCAAGGAATTTTCCATTTTATCTCAGTTACCAAATTTTTTGAGGATAGAATTATTCATAATAATCCTTTATTATCATTTTATAAACATGGGATCTGTAGTGATGACTCCTTTTATTTCTGGTGTCAGCAATTTGTGTCTTTCTGTTTTTCTTATTTAGCTTAGCTAGAGTAGTATAGATTTTATTGTCCTTTTGTAAAAAATTAGCTTTTGGTTTTATTAATTTTCTTTATTTTTCTGTTTACAGTATCATTGATTACTGCTTTAATTTGTATTATTTATTTTCTTCTGTTTACTTTGTATATAATTGCTCTTATTTTTATAGTTTCTTAAATTGGAAGATTAAATTATTGATTTTAGATTTTTTCCTTTTAATATACTTATTCAAAATTATAAAATTCTTCATAAGCACTATTTTTACTGTGCCTCAGTATAATTATAATTAGCATTTTAAAGGTAAAGTTTTTATAGGTATTTAATATTTTAAAGGTAAAGTTTTTCAGTGTGATAGAAATCTAAGATCCAATTATATGCTGTCTAAAAGGAGATAAACTTTAGATTCAAAATACAAATAGATTAAATGAAAGGACAAAAAATGCTATATCCAGTGTGTTAGTTCCCTATGATTGTTGTAACAAATGACCACAAATGATTAGCTTAACACAATCCAAATTTATTTTCTCACATTTATGGGAATCAGATGTCTGAAATAAAGTTCACTAAGTCAAAATCAAGGTATTAGAAAAGCTGCACAGTAGGGGCGGTTCAGCAAAAGTATTCTTTGCTTCATCCAATGACCTCATTTTGGCTACTGACTTTTTTTTTCCTTTTTCCACCTAAATCCTATTTTTGTTTCTGTGGTCACATTGTCTTCTCCTCTTCTATGTATATCGAGTCATCCTCAGTCTCTCTCTTAAAAAAAGAGTTATTCTTGTATTTAAGGTTATGCTGTATAATTTAAGATAATCTCCTTATGTAAAGTCCCTTAATCTAATCACATCTGCAAAGACCCTTTTTCTACTAAGGTAACATTTACAGGTTTTAGAAATTATGCCCTAATGTCTCTTTTTAAAATATATGTCTCTTTATTGATTTCAGAGAGAAGAAGGGAGAAGGAGAGAGAGAGAGAGAAACATCAATGATGAGAGAGTCATTGATTGGCTGCCTCCTGCATGCCCCTGACTGGGAATCGAGCCAGAACTTGGGCTTGTGCTCTGACCAGGAATGGAACTTAGATTTCCTGGATCCTAGGTCAATGTTCAACTGCTGAGTCATGCCTGGCCAGGCTGCCCTTATGTCTTTAGATGACCATTAGTCTGTCCATTATATCATATAAATAGCAGGCCTAAGAAAACTGGAATGGCTATACTAACCTCAGACAAAATAGATTTTAAAACAGATATATTGATAAAAGTAAAGAGGTTAATTTTATAATGATAACAGAGTCAATACATGAGAAGAGTATAATAATTGTAAACATATATGTACCTCACAACATAGCTCAAATTACATGAAGTAAAATCTGACAGAAAAAAAAGAGAAGATTAATATTTAAAATATCAAAATAAAAAAGAGTTGACATTACAAATGAAATTTAAGAAATAAAGAAAAGATTATGGGAAATAACATGAACAAGGCTTGGTAAATACTGGGCACTAAAATAGTTGTTGAATGATTGAATAAATGACAAGCACTGGCTAAATACAGTATCTATTTAATTATCTGAAGAGTCATATCAGGTTAATATTATTGTACTCATGTTACACCAAGAAACCAAAATACTGGCTAATTTGTCAGATGGTAAGAAAAAAATCATGTATCTTCATGTGTAACTAAAAATGTGGCAACACTGCAATTAACTAATGAGGGTTGGGGGGGGGGGGGTTAAATCCCCTGTTATGACTGTATTATTGTCAATCTCTCTCTTTATGTCCATCAAGATTTACTCTACATATTCAACTTTTCCTATGTTAGGTGCTTACATAAATGTTTATTAGGGTCATATCTTCTTGTTAGATGGCTCCATTTATTCTTATGTAGTGTCTTTCTTTGTCTCTTACTATAGCCTTTGTTTTAAAGTCTATTTTATCAGATATAAGTATTACTACCCCAACTTTTTTTGTGTTTCTTTCCATTTGCATGAAATACCTTTCTCCATATCTGTACTTTTAGTCTCTGTGTATCTTGTTCTGAGGACTCTTGTAGATAGCATATATAGGGGTGGGCAAAAGTAGATTTACAGTTGTTTCATATAAAAAATAATCCAAAAATTAAGACATAATAATACAGGAATAAACTTTGTGTTGGTGCACTCACAACTGTAAACCTATTTTTGCCAACTTCTATATATGGGTCTTGTTTTCTTATCTATTTAGCTATCCTTTTTTTTTTTAATTTTATTGCTGCATTTAAACTTTTACATTTAAAATGATTACTGACAGGTATGTATTTATTGCCATAAATTTACTGTTCCTCTGTGCAGGCTCTAGAACTAACCCCTCCGGCCTCAAAACCTTTCTTTACTCTGAATCCATCTTAGCAGCTGTGTGACTTTCAGCAGAGAAGAGAAGCTCTCTGACTGAATTTACTCATCTCCTTAACAGTTAAATTCAATTCATAGTATGTACTTCTTAGGGGTTGTATATATTAAAGGAGATGATTTACACAAACTGCTTACAATAGTGTTTGGCATTTAGGAACCACTCAGAACTCCTGTCCTTGATTCGCTTCAGCTATCAAAATGAAATTTTTTCTACACATATTTACTTATTTAATGATGCAGAAAAAGGGAAAGTGCCTTATCCATGGCTAAGCAGAAGTCATTGCTATAGCTGAAAATTGTGGATGAAAAGGGGCCACGCACTAACCTGACAGCTCAGGGGAGACCTGCATGGCAGCCTTGCAAACCCAGAGACCTAAAATAAACACAAAGTATGGTCTGAAATGAAAACTTTTTAACTAAAAGCAGTTTATGGTGGGTAGTGATGTCCTAGGCCGGCATCTTCCCTGACAAAGCCCAATCTTTACCTTAACTGAGCTTGTCTATTATCTTTGTGCATCTAGGATAACATATCATTGGAATGTCAAAGTAATTTTCCTTTTTCCGGACCCCTTAAGGCACAGGCACCTCTCTGCAGAGACCACACATCCTCTCACTGTTATTGAGTTAATTGTTGACTTAACTATCCTGCACTCACCTAAGTAAAAGAAGTATGTGTCCATCATTTTACTTTTTATCCACTCCCAGAGGTTTCCCTCTTTGCTTTCTCCCACCTCCCTAATCTACCACCTGTGGATTTCCTGTAACTTACTTACATCTCCCCCTTTGATTGTAACGCATAAAACAAGGTGCAGAACTGCCATTCTCCAGAGCATTATCTCAAGTCGCTCTTCTGCACTTGTTGACAGTTTGGCTTAAATAAACTCACAAAAATTCTTCATAGGTTTGAACGCTTCTTGCATTAACAAAATATTACTCATCACTATAATTCACACCGACCTCTCCCTGGGCCACCCTAGCAGTGGGGTGAAGATCGGCACCTCTTGTGAGAGTTCAGTCTCTGGGCCGCTTCAAACTTGCTTGTGTTTGACAAGCTCTTTTATGGAGAACTAATGTTCCAAAATGCCAGGTCTGACCCTGTTCTGGTTTACCTTAGTTTGTATTATGTCACCTCCACCAACCCATTAGAGACCGGGCATCTGCAGGTGGTTTTCAAGCACCAACTGTACATAGAGCTGACATTTCTCTTCAAAGACACCAACTGCTTAAAGTGGGCAAGGCAAGGAATCAAAGACATGACAGTCAAGGATACTGAAGTATCTATTTCTTCAGAGGACATAATTCAAACTGTTACTAGGTGCATATGGTGAGAAAGTAACTCATCTATATTCTTGGATGAAGAAAAACTAAAGGAGATATTGCTAAAAAATATTTAAAATGCCCATTGACAAATCATTGTTTTGTGAAATCACTCTTGTGTAGATGGTTGTCTTCTGTGTTTCCCATCTCGCCCCCTTTTCCATGGCTACTTGGAAGAAACTGAAGTTTGTGGTAAACTTAGATGGGTTCACTATTAGACAGTCACCTCTGAAAGATATTAGCAAAATTATGCTTTGTTTTTGTGTCTGTTAAATTACAGTTTTCACTGAACATTACCTAACGGTAATCCTCTACAGTCTAGAAACTTGTAACAATCCTTCATGAGCTAACACCTCATTAAACCAGTGTCTTAATTCAGAATAGTGCATAATTCAAAACCATTGCTATTCTTAACCACATAAAAATTTTAGTATTATCAAGCAAAGTATTGGAAACCCAAAATGGCTAATTAAAGCTATTTTTTGGTTCCTTGCATTTTGATTTTAATGAAGTTTTACAAAACTGGTTTTGTATATTTCTACCATAGAGACATAAATACCTCACATACAAATGTATTTAATCTTTAAGATATACATTAATAATTTGGAAAATTATGTATAAATTGTTTCATATTCTCATACATACACATCTGTATACACATCTATGTATAACTGTAGAGCTGATAATATTTCTGTTACAAAATATTATAAAGTTTTAAGTGAATATGTTAATTCATTACTACAAATGGTTTGACTCTTACAAATCAAATTAATCAAGAGAGTAGAAATCTTCATGACACTATTCATCTAAGAATTCCATGTTTATCTGTACAATATCCACAATACATAGCCAAAATTTCGCATATAATAGGTTTAGAATAAATATTTATTAAATATGTTAATGGCAGATGCCATAACAGAGACCTGACAGAATGCACAGAGACTAAAGGAAAGAAAGAAAGTAACTGTGGCTCAGGGAATTTTCAAAGGCCATTAGTAAAACTGGGAAATTTTACTGAGGGCAAAAAATATATATATATAGAATCCAGCATTTGCATTTATTAAACACTGGTGGGGGGAAAGCCAGGTGGCTTAAAATTTAAGATTCAACAAGAGATTTATATTATGAAAAAGCACTTTCTTGTTAAGCTATGACTGGGCATTTTCTAAAGTTTTAAATTTTACGTGAATATACAAATGTGAACTTCTCATACATGCTTTTATTGTACTGCAATATTTTCTTTCTTGGTCTTCTATTTTTATCTTTTAAAATTTTTATTGCTTTGCTTCTATCTCCCTTACTCATGTCCCTTCCAATCTTACCAGTCTATCTACAAACCACCCCAGCAACACATGTAGAAATCTAGTTGGCATTTGCTAATATATTTTCATGTTCATGTGGTTATATAATACGTACATATGTGTAAATACATGTATGCATTATAAAATTAAATCATATTATACAGACTTCTCACCAGTTTGCTTTTCACACTTGATAATTGCTACTCACACTCATAAATAATAACATATGCCTAATTGTTTCTTCTGAATTCTGAATAATTTTTTTTAATATATCTTTATTGATTTCAGAGAAAGGAAAGAAGAGGGAGAGAGAGAAACATCAATGATGACAGAGTCATTGATCAGCTGCAGCCCGCAACCCGGGCATGTGCCCTGACCGGGAATCGAACCCCGATCGCCTGGATCCTAGGTCGACGCTCAACCAAGCCACGCCCGGCCGGGCATGAATTCTGAATAAAATTTTATGCTATAGATAGACTATAAGTTATTCCATAAACAATAGTACAATAATGACCGTATACATTTGAAGTCTTGACCTCAAGGAATTTTGTTTCTATAGTATAGAGACTCCCTACACCGATTTTGTTTCCCAAAATATTGTAGTACATTCTGTTTTCACCAGCAAGGTGTCATCATCCTCACACCCCGACCAGCTTCAGTTTCCAGCATTCGACCATTTTTGTTTTTGTTGTCGTTGGTTTGATGTGGGATAAATTGTTTCCCTGTTCCTTTACTTATGACTTTGTAGTTCCATGCCTACTGGTATGGTTTGTTCTTGTTTTACATGCATACATACATATCCTTTCATCATTTTTCTATTGGGTTGTGTGTTTTTTTAATATGTTGTTATTGATTTTAGAAAGAGAGGAGAGAGAGGGAGAGAGAGAGAGAAACATTGATGTGAGAAATAAACATCAATTGGTCGCCTCCAATATGCATCCTAATCGAGGTCTAAACCTTCAACCCTAGCACGTGCCCTGACCAGGAATCAAGCCAGTGGTCTTTTTTTTTTTTTTTACACGAGATGATCCTCAACCAACTGAGCCACACCAGCCAGGGCAAGGGCTTTTGTTTGTTTGTTTTGTTTTGTTTTTATTTTAAGAACTATCTGTGTATTATAGATATTAGTCTTTTATTTTTTCTGTTAGTTTTTCAAAGCTGTTATAGGCAGCTTTGGGTTTTCAGTTTCAATTAGAAAGTTCTTTCCACCCATCTACCCCCTTCCGTGATTTTGCAAATATTCTGTTAGATTTTCTCACATGCATTTTCATTTTTTACTTTTCTTATACATAAAGCTTTAATTAATCTAGAAATTATTTTGCATGCTGTAATACTTGGGAACAGCTTTACTTTCTTCCCAATGAATGTCCAGGTATTCTAGCTTCAGTTATTACAGAGTCTTGGTCAATATTTAGTTTTTCCCCCACTTACATCTACTTTCTTAGAAGAAAGGTAAGTGGCCAAGAAGTTATTGCAATGGGTATGGGGATGAGGCCCTGCACTTTATAACTCTACACCTTCTCTTTCTCACTTTACAACATGCAATAAGTTGCTCTATCTTTTCTAAATTTTGATTTTCTTTCTATTGTAATGGGACTAGTGATGTTTATTTCTTAACATTGCTCTGAAGATTTGGTTAGATAATACTACATGGAAAGGTTAGCATACAGCCTCATAATTCACTCTTTACCCATTAGAGTCATATGGTAATGCCTAATAATTACTACTCAGCAGCTAAAATGTTGAACGACATAAACTGAACCATTTCATTATCTAACTAGTGGTGACCCATGATGCACTGTGGGGCAGTGTCTATTAAGTTTGGAAAGAAAAATATTCCTTTTGCAAAATGCCCAATCTCACTGTAAGAAAAAGTAAAACCACATTACAATTGTTGATTCTCCCGACTACACTGGTACATAGAAAAGTTAATCTCCCAGCCTTAGCTGGTTAAAACTCTCCCAGTGTTTCTAAGGTTACCCCATTGCTTCTACGGCTATCCCATTCTTCCCCAAACTATCCCACTTTTCTTAAGTTTATTCAAATATCTTTAAGGTTGTAACATTGTTTCCCCTTTATGTTACTGTCTACAAGCTACACAGCTATTCACAGGACCATCTCATTCTTTATAAGGCTTTTCCATTGTTGATAAACCTATCCAAATGTTCCCAAGGCTATTCACATTTCCTCAGGCTATCCAAATATGAAGACTATATAATCTCATTGTTAGTGAGTCTTTCTTAACCTATTTTGTCTTAGTAATGAACATAAATACACTATAAAAAATGTCTAAAATATGTTTATTACCTGTAAACAAAAAAGCACTGACCAGAAAAGCAGAAAAAAATATTGCCACAACTGAAATTCAATCCACAACTAAGGTTTTAATTAGCCTTTACCAATATGTCCTTACAACTTACAATGTCCTTACAACACAATGACTATGTATGCTTCTGGTTACTTACAGTCAATGAGCTAGAAGTTCATCATTCAAGTTTATTATAAAATATCAAAAATATATTTTTCTACTAGACTATTCTAGATACAATTTCATCAGAAAGAATGACAGGAAATCATGTTGGAGTTTCCCCTTTGGGTTGTGTGTTTATTAACATCTTTCCTTGATGATGCCTAGGGCATAGCTTTTGTAAGAGGTCAGTTAAGGTTTGGGGATTATAGATAGCTAAGCCAGTAGACATGCCCAAGGTATATGACTAAAATCAAAGGTTAAGATTTCCACAGAGGCAAAAACTTGAATTTTGGGTGGGCAAAAATAATATGTTCTGAGCCTGTAAACATTCCCTCAGGACTTTTGGCATCTGTTTACTATTCATTTCCATGGGTTGACAGGTTTTCAGAGTCTATTACAAGCCTCAGAGCTCTATTTCAAGCTCTTTGTTTAGGTAAAATTTCAGTTGACTTCTGAACTAGATAGAATAGGATCCCTGCTGCTGAATGGAGACATAAGATTTCTATGATATTTCTATTTGTGGACATTTCTGTTTATATGGTTTGATAGCAGTCTGTTGTTGGTGGATGGACTCCAGTAAGTAAGTGTGTCATTGGCAGTTAACTCACAGCATGAAATGACCACAGGGTGACTAGTCAGTTACTAATTCATACTAAGAAAATTATATCTTTACTTTAGGGACAATGAAGGTCCTTCTTACATTACTAGATAGTGTAACCAAAAACAGGTTTTGCAGCCTGCTACAAGAAAAGCCAAATTCATGAGACAGGTGCTGGTGATAAAGAACTCAATATATTCAAGTGCTGGTCTGAGAAGATAGCGGACTCCTGTCCTCAAAAACCATCTTAACAGCTCAGAGCAAGCAAGGGTTTTCATCAGGAGAGAGCAGGAAAGCAGAAAAAGGGAGGGTTTGCGGTCATGCTGGGAAAGGGGGTAGACATGCAATCAGTGTTCTATTCAGCTTTGATAAGGATCTTGGTGTTAGTGAGTTCCTGTGGTCAGGCTGCCCAGGGACCAGGCAGGATCTGGAACAGCAGGTTCTTGTAATATGATCCAAAGGTTGTTAGGAATTTATTGCAAGCATGACTAACCAAGCCTTTGTCCTAAGGCATATGCCCTGCTCCCTAATTTGGGGAGGATGTGCATGTTGTCTTACCATAGGTCTTGATATGGATCTTTATGGTCAGCATCCTTGAGTTGGTCACCTGGTCTTTTGTCAGAATTCCTGTGGTCTTGAGGTCAAGCCACTTCTTAGATTCACACAGGAACCAAAACTGCAGATCCCTGTAATAGTATACTAAAAACCTACTAACATGCAAGCTTTAATTTTAAGAGAGGAAAAAAATCAGGTTAGAGTAACAAGCTGGGTTCAACATCTACTAAGATTAATATAAATAGTAAAATGTAGTCCTTTCCTGTTATAATTCCCCACTGAAATTCTTTCTCTCTATTCATGGAGGAAATTATTCCTCGGTAATGTTCAAATTTTGATTTAATTTGTTATGGAAAAGGTGGACCTGTTATGAATCAAACCACTGTGGATTAAAAACTGGCATTCATTTTATGATCACTTGAGGGCAGATATATGCTTGTTAGCACAAGATGAGCAAGTCATAATAATCTTGGTAAGATGTATAAAAGCGCTATGGCAAAAAGAATAGTGAGCCCTTCTTTTAATATTCCACCTAATATGAATAGAAATATCTGGGGTATCCATAATAATAGATTCACATACCAATCTCTGATTCCTTCAAAGAGTGAAGTGTGATGGTCCAATGTTTGCTAAAGCCAAGTATCCTGCTGCCTGATCTTGGTGATGCTTGTTTCTACCTGAGCTGAGGTGTTAATATAAGTACAACAGGAAGAGTTGTTAGTCATGCAAACACCTCCTTGTTCTGCCAATACATAGTATAAGGCAATTCAATTGTCTAAAACAGTCTTGGCTAGAGAGTCCATAGATTTTTGAATATTAGCAAGTGAGGTTGAAGTTTCATTGGCTGTAGAGATTATAGTCTTAAAGAGATTTCATAGTATATGTTGATATGCAGCTATTCCCCACCTGGGTGACAGAGTATATTCAAAGAAATGTTCATTTCCATGAAGCATGTCTCCAGGGAGACACTGAGCCACTTGGTGAAAAGCTTTAAGGAACCATCCCAGTTTGGGTTTCATTTTGTGGATGTATTGACAGAGAGATGACTAGTGTCCCCAGTAAACACTGATCAAAGTCAGTCTTATTACATAGATAATTATAAGCCCAGGGTACTCCTTCAGAGCTATAGATGAGCAAATATGCTTCGGGGGCACATTGCATAAAGGAGTTGGTGCCTGCTATGGCCAAAGTGGTTTTGGCTAGCCATTTGAGATATGTGCTGGTATAGCCAATGGTTACTCCAACTTCATAATGTTCTACGTTTATGGTGAGGGAAACTGAATCTCAGAGGAATTGCAAGGAGGGAAATCTCTTTTTTTTTTTTTTTGAAGGGGACATTGTTATTAACACGTGGAATGTGTTTCAACTTTAGTTTGTTCAGGTGTAATGAAGCAAGGGGAGTATGCAAGTGGGGAGGAATTTTAGCTATTCTTACCTGGTAGCTAACTCATTGGATATGATAAGATCTTCTGGGGTCAGTGCACTTGACAGTGCAAGGAGGATGGCAGAGAAGTTCCAAACTGGAAGAACTAATGGGTCACTGTGACCTTGCCCTGAACAGGATTTAGAATGACATACTCAACAGCGGGACTAATTTGCCGAAGATGCAGCTGTTTGTGAAAGGTGTATGAAAGCATTGTCTGTCCAGGTCTGTAAATGTGGGATAGACAGCAGAGGTATAAGAAACAGCACTTTCACTTAGCTTTGGAGTTTACTTTTCTTCTTTGAAAAAGGTATCTTGAGTATCCTTCTGCAGTACAGATCCACTATTCAGGAACGGCGTCAGAGCCCTCTTCACATGGGTGTTGTGAATCCAGGCCTTTATTTCTGTAAGTTTTCACAATGTGTGGGTTGTTAGCAGGACATTATGAGGACTGGTTCACTGTTAAGCTAGTTGTTGCTCTGATCCCTGAGCTCTCCAAGTCCTTAGTAGGACTCTGTCCCCAGGTTAAAATGGATGCAGAGGCTTGTCAGACCTCAAGAGCGAACTTATGCAAAGTTATTAATATTTGTCCTAAATGTTGTACATTTTAAATTTTTAACTCATGTTCTAATTCTTTAGAGTGTGTCCTGACAATAGAAACTTGGAAGGAACTCCCATAAGTTATTTCAAAAGGGCTTAATTTAAGCCTACTTTGAGGTATCTCCCTAATTCAGAATAAGGCAATAGGAAGCATTTAATCCCATATCAAATGTTTTTTCCTGACATATTTTTGCCAAGGTACTCTTCAAAGTATGGTTCATCTTTTCAGTTTTTCCAGCTGATTGAGGCTCCATGATGCATATAGTCTCCATCAAATCTTCAGCACTTTCCTTACTTTCTGGGTGACCTCTGATATAAAGGATGGTCCACTGTCATTCTGGATGCTATTAGGAAGTCCAAATCTAGGAATTATTTCTTTGAACAAACACTTTGCTACCTCAGTTGCCTTCTCTATCCTAATGGGGTATGCTTATACCCATCAAGAAAAGGTATCCACAAAAACTAATAAGAGCTTAAAATTCCCAGTGATTCTAGGCATCTGGGTGAAATCAACTTGCCAATCCTCAAGAGGACATATTCTTTATATTATACCTCTTTTCTGTTGAGTTACATTCAGTCTTGGGGTTATTTCTGGTGCATAAATGACGTCTATGGGTTATCCTCTGAATAGTTCTTTGTAGGTGTGTCCCTTTTAAGTGAGACTGGATTAGATCAGCCAGTATTTCTCTTCCATAGTGTGTCCTCTCTTGAAAATGTTTCAGGACTCTATAGACTAGAGCCTCAGGGAGCAAAATCATGCCATGGGCACTGGTCTTCTATAATGAACTAGAGTCCATATTAGTGAATCCCCATTCTCTGTCCTGTTGTGTATAATGGGGCTTAAACTCTGACAGGTCCAAGTAGGGCATTAAAGCCCTAATTAACAAAGGCTCTCAGGTGACTTGTTTCACTGTCCCATCAGCTGCTTGATTCCCTTTGGTTATTTGGGAATTATCTTTCTGATGTTCTGGGAAATGCATAATAACAACTTGCGCAGGCAGGTTTACCAGTTCAAGTGTATTTAAAATTTCTATTGGATGCTTAATGTCCTTGTTTCTTGAGGTGAAGAGTCCTCTTTCTTTCCATATTGCCCCATGGGCATGTACTACCATAAAGGCATATTTAGAGTCAGTGTAAATATTTATTCTTTTCCCCTGAGATAGTTCTGATGCTTTGGTGAGAGCCATTGATTCAGCTTTCTGACAGGGCATGGGCCTCTATAGCTTTGTGTTTGGTCACCACAGCATACCCCACTCTTTTTTACCCATTTTCCACAAAACTGCTTCCATCAGTGTACAGATCTCAGTTGAAGTCTGCCAGGATTGGTTGAGCAGGTCTGGTTGGCTGGCATAAATCTGGACAATAATTTCTAGACAGTTATGTTGGAGGTCTGAGTCTATCACCACACTAGGAAGTAGGGCAGCTGGGTTTAAGGTGGTTGTAGTTTGTAAGGTAACATTTGGGTTGTCTAGCAAGATGGCTTGACATTTTCCCATTGGCCTAGCTGTTAACCAATATTCACTCTTTTGCTCTAGTTGAGTTAGAACTTGATGTGATTTGAACACTGAGACAAACTGTCCCAGAATGAATTCTGCTTCCTGGAGAGCATCCCAGGTAGCCGCTATTGCCTGAAGACTGGGAGGCAGTCCTTTGATTGTGTGGTCTAGTCTCTTAGATAAATATACTAGAGGTTGTGGGGAGTCTGCCAACATCTGGATAAGCACCCCAAGTCCAACGCTTTGTTTTTCAGGTACATATAATTTGAAAGGCTTCTGAATATTGGGCAACCCTAATGCAGGGGCTGAGATAAATTTTTCTTTGATGATGCCAAATGCTGTTTGACACTCTTTCGTCCATTAAAGGGGTTGTATATCCAACCCCTTCAGGAAATCATAGAGTGGTTTTACTAGGAGATCAAAATTGTGAATCCATATGTGGCAAAACACTGCCTTTCAGAAAAATCCTTTGAGCTGTCTCTGATTCTCAGGGATTTTGATGGCCACCATCGCTTGCTTTTGATCTGCCTTCCCTTACCTTGTCTTAGCTGGAACCCCAGGTAGGTTACTTCCTGCTTACAAATTTGGGCCTTATGTGGTGACACCTTATATCCACAGTTTGCTGGAAGATTTGGGATGGTAATGGTGTTATGCAGCAGCTATCATAAGTAGAACCGGCTATTAGTAAATCATTTACATATTGTAACAGACTCCTAAAATCCAATTGTGAATTTCTTAAGTTTTTGTCATTAATTCCCCAAAGATAGTTGGGGAATTCTTAAATCCTTGAGGTAATACAGTCCAGAAGTATTGAGAAGTGGTTTTAGCTATTGGATTTTGCCATTCAAAGGCAAATAGTAACTCTACTTGTTTTTCAGTTGGAATGTAAAAGAAAGCATGCTTCAGATCCAAAATTGTGAACCATCTGCAATCCCCAGGTACTGCTTCCAGCAAAGTGTAGGGGTTAGGTTCTGTGGGGTGGATATCTTGAGCAATGTCATTTATGGCCCTGAGATCTTGCATAAATGGTAGTCATAGGAATTCAGTTTCTTAACTGGCAAGATAGGAGTGTTGTAGGGAGACCTACAAGGTGGAAGTAGTCCAAATTTTAAGAGTTTCTATAATATTGGCTATATATCTTCTAGGGCAGCCTTCTTAAAGGGGTATTGTTTTCTCTGCTGTACTAGGTCTCCCTCCTTTAATTCTATGCTCACTGGTTGGATGTTGATTGCTCTCCCTGTAGTCCCATCTGCCCAAACAGTTTTACTCACTTGCTCTTAGATCTCAAGAGGAAAAAGTTTTCCTCTGGGTCCCTCTGGACAGGATAAATACATCTGGAACTGGAGTGCATGCTTCGGTGGTATCTGTAGGTGGAGCTGTTGCTTTTCAGGAAAAAAAAGTTCCTTGGGAGTGTAATTTACAGAGTAAGTCCCTACCTAAAAAGGGAAGGGGCATTCTGGCAAATAAAGGAAGCTGTGTGACAATTTGAGATTCCCGGGTTGGCATTCTAAAGACTGGAGGAAGTCTTGTTGCTGCATTCGCCCTGTTACTACTGCAACTAAGACCACTGCGGGGCTCTTTTTAGCTAATTTGGTGTTTAAGACCTAATAAGTAGCTCCCGTGTCTACTAGAAATTCAATCAATTAGTTCCCCACTGTCAATTGTAGCTGCCGCTCCCATGGGGAAATCACAATGGGCCAGGAGGTGTCCAGAAGAGCCCCTGGGCCTCCTCATTTATCATCCAAGTCACTGCCCCATTCTACCATCAGTGGATGAGAGTCTTCCTCTGGTTCATCATTTTTTTCTTTTCTTCTTAAGATTGGGCCAATATTTCTTCCAATGGCCTTCTTCCTTGCAGTAGACACATTGGTTGGAGCTTAGAAGACGTTTTCCCCTTTCTCCAGGCCCAGGTCCCTCGTTTCACTGAAGGTTTCCTTGAAATACTGTTGCTCAACCTCATTAGCATGGTAAACCTTGGAAGCAATGTCCACCAACTAGGAAGGATCATTCCCAGGGCACAATCTATCCATTGGAGTTTTCTTTTAATATTTGGGGCACCCTTCCCAATGAAAGTCATGTTTACTATTCAAACATTTTCAGGGGCCGGAGGGTCTACATTGGTATATTTCTGATGTGCCTAATAAATTCTTTCCAAAAATTCAGAGGGGTCCTCACCTAATTTCTGCTGCACTGCCTGGATCACATTTAGATTCTTGTTTGGGCACCACTTTTCTTTTCTTTTTTAATCCTCACTGGAGGATATTTTTTCCATTGTTTTTCAGAGAGAGTGGAAGGGAGGGAGTGAGAGAAAGAAACCTCAACATGAGAAAGACGCATTGATTGGTTACCTCCTGTTCACACCAGGAAGGAGCCTGCAACAGAGGTACATGCCCTTGGCTGGAATCAAACCTGGGACCTTTCAGTCCATGGGCCAGCACTCTAACCACTGAGTAAAAATGTCCAGGGCAAAGCACTGCCTTTCTTAAGTCCTCCCAGTGTACACCTCTTATAATATTCTAAGTGTGCCAAACCCCCATTGTTCAATCTGGCTCTGGTAGGGGAACTGTTCAAGCAAGATTAAGGGCTCCATTGGAATTCTCTTGAAGTCAGTGGGCTTCTTTCATCAGCTGTTAATAGGATATTAAGGAGGGCCTGAAGATCTGCCCAATTTGGGTGGTGAGTAGCAAAAATAGAAGGAATTAAGTCAGTCATCTTCTGAAGTTCCTTCTGGTATAAGGCATTACAGTTCTTCCAATTGAGTAAATCTGCCCTAACTCAAAAGCATCTGACATCAAGGGAGGTGGTAGCAATGGTGGGTAGCAACCCATTGCCTGCCCCCAGGCCTCAGAACTCAGTGCATTCAAGAGGCTTATTTCTTCATTCTCTTTCTCCTCCTGAGTTTTAGTGTTTGGGAAGCATTTGGAAACAGGTTCCCTCTCTGTGCCATTAACGCATTTCCTTTCTTAGCTGATTCTTTATTATGTAAAGACATGAACATAAGGGATTTCATCCCATTTTCCTGACTTGACAAAATAGCTCTAATTGCAGTAGTAGTTCAGAGAACTATTCAAGGCCATCTCTCCTTTAAACCTAAAATGTGCATAGACCAAGCAATATTACAATAGAAAATCATTTTCTTCTTCATCATTGGGTCATAACTAAATGTAGATCAATCTGCCAAAATTCAACCCAATTGACTTCCTCTGTGATAGAGATGGTTCGTTCCATTTTACTTTGCTGTTATGATTTCTCAAATACTTTTACCAGAGTAAACAATCAAAAATCAATCAGACAATCAGAATTTCCAACAGTGCATGGAATCAGAATAGTAAGAATTAGACCAACTCCCTAATTATGAAAAGCATATGCCAGTAACAAATAAAACAAAATGTCTATGATTTTCTATCTTAATTATTCAGTGGCATTATATGAATGTTTGCAGTAGCAAAAAGGATGCCCAGGTCCACAGAAATACATAACTATTGCCATAAAAAGGCCCCCCAAAATGTGAAAGCATAAGAACAAAATTTAGATCCACAACTCCATTAGTACAAGCAAGTGCTCACAAACAAACTCCTCCTGCTGAGTGATTAGGATTAAAGTCATAGAATCTTATCCCCTGCCAAAATGGTACTGTAGATGACTCATTGTTGAGTCCAGATGGCTAAAATGCCCACACAGTAGTGACAGAGGTTTCCTGGTGTTCACACAGGTTCTATTTACCCAGTTATAGAGCCCGTTGACTCCCTGAAGCCTGTATCCTTCTCCCAACCAAGCACTTCAGGCAGCCAGTGCCTTAGGAAGGAGATCAGGAAAATTCCCTGAGAAAAGGATCTCTTTGGCAACTGCTGGCAAGTTTCTATTGTACTTCCTTCAGGGCCAGCCTGCCACAGGCAGCTGGGGACCCCTGCCTGGACTCTCCAGGACTTACAGAGGGTCCTCGCTCCATTCCATCTTGGTCACCAGAAAACTAACCAAAAGCAGGTTCTGCTGCCTGCAGCAAGAAAAGCTTAACTCGTGAGGCAGGTGCTGGTGAAAAGGAAAGTGGTTTATTCAAATGCCGGCAACCTGAGAAGACCTGAGAAGATGGTGGACTCCTGTCCTCAAAAACCATCTTAACAGCTCATTGCAGAAAAGGATTTTTATCAGGAAGGAGAGGAAAAACTGAACAGAGAAATCAGAGGTAAGGGTTGTGGTCATGCTGGGAAAGGGGGTAAATGTGCAATCAGTGTCCTAGTCAGCTTCAAATAAAGGTATTGGTGTTAATGAATCCCTGTGGTCAGGCTGCCCCAGGCCCAGGCAGGATCTGGAACAGCTGGTTCCTGTAATATGCTCCAAAGGCTGTTAATGATTTATGCCAAGCATGACTAACCAGGTCTTTGTCCTAAGGCATATGTCCTGTTCCCTAATTCAGGGAGAATGTGCAGAACGTCTTTCCATAGGTCCTTTTTGTTGTTGGTAATACTCACCTGAGGATATTTTTTCCATTTTTTGTTGTTGTTTTTTTTTAGAGAGAATGGGAGGGAGGGGGAGAAACAGAGAGAGAGAAGCAGATGTGAGAGAGACACATCTATTAGTTACTTCCCAACTGGGGCTGGGGATCAAGCCTTCAACTGAAGTACATGCCCTTGACTGGCATTAAACCCAAGAGCCTTCAGCCTGTAGACCAACGCTCTAACCACTGAGCCAAACCAACTAGGGCTCTTCCCATAGGTCTTGATATAGATCTTCCTGGTCCACATCTTTAAGTTGGTCACCTGGTCTTTGTGAGAATCTTGGGGTCTTGAGGCTGGGCCACTTCTTAGGTTCACACAGAAACCGAAACTGCAGATCCCTGTAATAGTATACTAAAAAAATCCTAACATAAAGCTTTAATTTTAAGAGAGGAAAAAATTCAGGTTTGAATAACAAGTTGGTTTTGACACCTGCTAAGATTAATATAAGTAGTATAATGTGGTCCTTCCCTGTTACAATAATAATGTAAGAGTATACACTGAATTCTTAAGGTTTTTTGTATTAAATATAATTTTTATTCTGTGGAATATGCTGATGGTTTTATAGGTTTAATTAAAGGATTCTGGTGAAGTAATAATAATTAACTGTTCTAACAATTTAATCTTCATATTTGAATCAATAATATGAGATACAATGAACATAGTTTCATATTATTAGCAAACTAGACTGTTTATGTTACCAAATTTGCAAAATGCATGTTTTGCATTTCTTAGTGGGTCCTTCCAGGAAGGGCTTGACAGAAGGGCTTTCATACAGGTAGTTTATTTGGGGGAATTATCTCAGAAAACAAGAATGCAAGGCTGGAAAGTTTTGTAAAACATAGAGGAAGAAAGGGTAATACAAGTATATGATTTTAAGGTGTCTGTCACTGTGGGCAACTGTGGCTCAAACCTATGTGAACTCTCTGAAGAACAATAGAATAAGCGTCATGGAAGGAGTGAAATCAGCTTCCAAATTATTGGCCAGTGGGATTGAATTAGGAAGCATTCCTCTATCATTTAAAAGGTTGCTGGAGGGTTATTAATTCACTTGGACCTCCAGGGTTGAGGGTTCCCCTGGAATCAGGAAAACCATGAGGTAGAGAGTGACAAATGTGCAGAAGAAGTATTTCTAGTTATACCTGTGTGAAGCTGGTCAACATAACAAGGGCTAGAGTCATAGGTAGACAGAGATGATGTGGTGTGAGGTGTCCAATATGTTGCCATGACTTTGTAAGTTTTTGCACCAACTCTCCCTAAAGGAAGCTTTGAAAGTATAATTAACTCATGGCTCCCCGCAATCCTGTCTCTACAGTATGCTGCATTAAATCTTCTCTCAGAAGAGCATGATAAATGGTAAATAATCTTCTTCAAAGCTGGAAATCATGGAGAGCATCAAATTGAATGCCCAAATTTAGGCTTAATATTATGAAATAGGAAAGGAGCTTTCTGACATTAGAATGAATCTTCCTTCCTCCAGACAAGAGAACATTTGAGATGGACGCTACCCATTAGACATCGCAAACCCTGTGTCCTAGTTTGGGGGAGATGCAAAGTGGGGGATTGGCAGTAGGTGTGTTACAAATGTGGGCACTCCACTTCTGAATTAGATCACTAATATCCAGTTCTTGGCAGCAACTTCCAACCTTTTGCCATCTGACAGTGGCCTGTCAGTCATGGGAAAAAATGAAAAAACTCAGATGTTCGCCAGTGTTGCAGAAGGGGAGAAACAATTAGCAGCCTAAATACAAAATGAAGAATTATATCTAGAAAAGCAGATTTTAAATTGTCCTGCTATGTTTTATGTGAAATACAGTAAAGCAACGGTCATCATATTTTAGTGATGCATTAGAAAAAGCCAAAGGTTTTTGGAGCTGCAAAAAAGCTTCCCATCAAAGAGAATAATAAGGATTTTGTTAGAAATTAAAGAGCCATGAAAAAAAATCTTCTAATGCTCATTATAGTGAGCTCTTTGGTTTTAATTTTCTCTGTCCTCTAATAGCCTTGCACCAGTCAAAATAGTTCCCTATAAACTCATTTCCATCAAAAATAATAAAATTAGTAACAACAATAGCCTTAAGTACATGCTTGGAAATAAAGTTCTGGAAATCTCAATGTTTTCTGCATTGTCCTCAAGATAGTGTAAAATCAATAGCTCTCAAAATCCACAGAATTAAAATTCTTTTTCTAGATGTTTCTTACAAAGAAGGCATTTAAAGTACACTCAGTAAAATGGGAATATAATGTGCAATGGTTTGTCTTAGGTATTATTCTGATGGAGCCTCTTAAAGTAATGCATTATGATTTTGCTTAGAAGAGATCAATAAGTACTATTCTTGTTTTACCATTTTCACATGCCTTTATGGGCAATAACAATTATGGGTTTCTTCACATGATCATATTTAAATATAAGCAACTTACTGTTTGGGGACTTGTGAGTATTATTAAGGTGAAACAATTGCTTTCATTGAACTTAATGAAATCTACACTTGCATGTGTCTGGGAAATCATTACAAACAAGGTAAACACAAATAAAGTAGAGCACAATTATTAGGTTTATTTTCTAAAATAAAATTAGTCCATCTAAAAGTAATAAACTTGGTAACCCTGACATAACAACTTCTCCTCCAAACAACTCCTTCTTCATACATTAATAAAGGTGGCTTTTAATTTGTGAGTGTGAGTGTGTGTGTGTGTATGTGCACAGCTTTCCTATTGCCTTATTATTAGTTGAAACCACACATTGCTTTGACCTTGACTTCATGGAGTCCTTTCTGCACTGCAATGCATGGATTCATCAGTTTTGTATCTAAGATCCCTCTGTGTTGAGGCTTTGGAGTAGGATGTGGAATAATAAAAAAATGGATTTAGGGAGAGTACATATTAGGACACGTCTACAATGATCCTCGGAAAAGATTGTTCTTGAGAATCTGTGAACAAATTTATGCAAATGGATCACTCTGTCTTCTGAGTGAACCCTACTACATGAAATGTTTTCTCTCACTGCAGGGTACCTACTGGACTAGGCATCACACTCCGTTAGGGCAGAGATAAAATTTTCAGATATAGATTTGCATTTTCTCTATGATGCAGCCTTGTTTTAATAGTGTAGCAGATTTCTAGTTTAAGACGGTAAACAATGCATCCAAACCTATATATCCTCCTTCTAAAAATAATACTTGAGGCACAGAATATTAATACATACACAAGTATGTGTATATGCATGTGTGCATTCACACACACATATATGTACTGACACACATATCTATAATATAATGTGTACTCTAGTATATAACATACCATAAAACTACTCAGAAATAAGAAATGTTTTAGCAAAATGTAAAGTGTGAGGAATTCCCCAAAAGTAAATACATTCAAATTTTTAAAAAATATGCAGAGCTGTGATTTCCATGATCTAAAGCAGCAATGGCAGGACCATTTCTTTCAAATGGAGGCCAAGAGAAAAACCAGTCTCTCACCCCAAAAATACGAAGGACAGGGATGAGCCTTGGGGAAATCATTAAAGCAATTATTAATCCCCTTCTGTACTTATCAGCCTGCCTTTTATACTCAGGACAAAGGCCAGAGAAAAGCTTTAAAAACAAGTGAGGAATTAATATGAAGGTCACTGTTATGATAGTCTGAAGAGAAAAGGAACAGAGAGAGAAGGAACTCATAATTTTCCAATGTATACACATGGAATGGGGACGAGGAAAGGGAAATAATGCAGCTATAAAGGTAGCTTTATATAGGAGTGAAATTTAGTAGAAATGTTTACCTTCTCCAAAATATGCTTCTTAATTTGGCAACTTTGGGAATTCTGGCTGGCCAACATGAGCCCTCTGCCATGAGCCACTACCCCAAGCGGAACCCACACTTAATCCTACAGTCTGGCTTATGGAGAAACATACACACAGCTGCAAAGAAAACCCAGTTTGTTAACTAAAATAATTGGCTTAATTCTCAGCCAAATAGATAAAGGTTAAAATGCATGAAAATAGGAATACTTAAAGATACAGAAAAGGAAAAGAGTTAAAAAAATGTTCTCAGAAAGATTCAAGATTATTGTGTAATAAGATGCAGTTTTAAGAAAGGAAGAATAATAGAAAATGAATATTTAAGGAAATTAAAAATTGATTGTCACAATCTTTCTTGTAGAATTACAAATAATTTATTTCGATACTTCCCACTCCATGAAGCAGAGCTTGATTCCTGCCTCTTTTCCGCTTGATCATTGAATAGGCTTACCGACTCTACCAATGACTAGAGTAGAGAAGGAAAAGTAGTAACTTTACATGGGAGAAATTTGACATGAACAACCTGAACCAACTGATCAAGTTTACATCATCACTGATGTCACATGGATATGTTGTGACAAGAAGGATATTTCACATATGTCATATTCTTTCCAAAAATTCATAACCCAGTCTAATCATGAGAAAATCATCAGACAAACCGAGATTGTAGAACATTCTGAAGAACACCTAGCCGGCACTCTGTAACACTTTGCTTTATAGGAAAACAAAGAAAGACTGAGAAACTGTCAAACTGACACTACATTTATGATGATCAACTCTAAAGAAAATGGAGCAATGCTTTCATCATTTTAACCTTTGAATTTTATACCCAGCCAAACTCTCAATTAAGCATGTGAATAAAAGAAATAAATTTGTAGACATTTAAGGGTGCACCAGGTTTAAAGACCACAAAACATTTGTGAAAGAATTATTTAAACATATATCAGTAAAACTTAAAACAGAAGTAAAAAAATAGTATTTTATTCAAGAAACAGTTGTTTCTGAAAATTTTCCAAGGGAAAATACAGAGTCAATAAAGAAATGAAGCTTCGGCCAGTGTGGCTCTGTTGGTTGAGCTCCATCACATGCACCAAGAGGTTGCCGGTTCAGTTCCTGGTTAGGGTCCACTCCTGGGTTGCAGGCTTGATCCACAGTAGGGGGCATGCAGAAGGCAGCCGATTCATTGTTCTCTCTCATCAATGTTTCTCCCTCTCTCCCTTTCCCTTCCTTTTTCTCTCTAAAATCAATAAAAAAAATATTAAAAAATAAATGAAGAGATAGTTTATTTAAGAGTAACTTTTGGGAGATTCTCATTTCAGCAGCACAGACTTGGTGGCAAAGTTTTTATTTCTTTCTATGTGGTCAATTTCTTGCATAATAAATAAATTTCTTCTTAATTACATAATCAAATGTTTATTTATTTCAAAAAAATTATATCACTGAAAGTCGATGTACTGAATGAAGACTTAACTGGATTTATAAAACAGAACGTAATGGTTACAATATCTTAGTGTGAATGTAAAAACTTGACAGAGAATTAATGTTTGTTTTCAGACCAGGTGGATTAGCTAGAATTCCAGCTTCATGTCTTACCAGCCTCTGTGAACTTAATCTAGTTATTTAACTTTGCTAAGTTTCTATTTATTTTCTCTTTGTGCAATGAGGATGATAAGAGACCTGGCATTAGATTGTTGGTCATTTAGATTGAGGACATAATGTATCAGAAAATAGAATGCACTGAGTACATTGCTATTATTTAGCTATTGTTATTAACTGTAAAATAAGCATCTCTAGAAAAGACAGACAGAATTGTCACTATGTTAATTTTCTTATTTTTTACAGCAAAGAAATACAATATATTTTTAAATTCATAAAACATAAACTAGATATTATAATTTCATTGCTTATAAGTAGATACAAACATAATAGAAAAAATCACTAGCTGGCCCTGGCCGGGTGGCTCAGTTAGCTGGAGTGTCATCCTGTACACAGAAAGGTTGCAGGTTTGATTCCAGGTCAGGGCACATACCCAGGATTTGGGTTCAATCCTCAGTCAGGGCATATACAGAAAGGTGACTGATCAATGTTTTTCTCAAACATTGAAGTTTCTCTCTCTCTCTCTCTCCCCTTCTCTTCCTCCTCCTCTCTCCACCTCTCTCTAAAATCAATAAGCATGTTCTCCAGTAAGGATTAAAAAAAATCACAAGTGAAAGGTGAAGCAAAGATGGGAGATGGTGTAAATGAATCTAATTTGCCATTTTTTAAAGAAAAACATCTGTAGAATGTACTTAAATTAGTTTAATCAAGAAAAAGAGGTTTCATATTCGAAGTTACTATGGATACCATCAGAAGGCCTAAAAAGACAAACTGTTACAACTGTTACTTCCAGAAAGGGAGAGTCAAGAGGAAGCATGATTTAAAAAGCTTCTCAAGTAACTTTGGTTAATAACATAAGTTTCAAGTTACAGCATCAGAGTTTGAAATCCGTATACTTTGTTAGATGTTCACCACTAAAAAGAATGATTTTCTTCTTATTTTCACACTTTTCCATGCTTTCTCTTATTGTGTTATTAGGCTTATTACTTCTATATTAGTAATCTTTTTAAAATACTGTCTAAGCTATGTCTAAAAATACTGTATGAACTAAACTGAACTGAGAAAGTTACATATCACATGACTCCACACATACAGTCATGCGAAGGGAATATATTGTTATTGGAATGTCTTTATTTTCTTTCATGTTCTTGCTTTTTCCATTAACTCAGGAGTTATGTAAAATGTGACATGATTAATAATATAGGTAATGGAAACGGTCTTTATTGATGAAATTAAAGAATTGCAAACACATCACACTAACATCTCTCCAGCTCTGTTCCATACTCTCACTCCAAACTCTCCTCAAATGTATTTCTTGCTTCTCTCTAAGATGTAGAATGCATCGAATGTTTACAATAAACAATGTCTAGAGAAAAAAATAGACTTGCAAAAACACCCATTACATAAAAATATGCATATGTTTTAATTAACTGGAAAAGTACTGTGTGACTGGAGAGCAGGGGTCACCCACGTTCCTGGGACATCAAGAAAAGTCTATTGAGAGGACACATACTTGAGTTCAACTTAAATGATGAAGAGGGACCTGCCAGCTTCCTTTGGAGTTGGGGCTGTTCAGGCTCAGAGAGGGGCCCGCCCTCGGCCGCCAGCCGTCAGGGGCAGAACTAGGGATTTAGCCCAGTTCCTCCGTCTTCGCCACAATGCCTCGCCGTCTGGGCCCATCTGTGGGCTGTATAGTCATATATTTAGAAACAAAGGCAGAGAGATCATAATGATTAGAACTGGGCACAGCTACATTTTTTCAATACTATTCAGGAGGTAATAATGACGATGGCATTACTAAGAAACTGGCAAATACGCGAGGCTTCATTGACAGAACCGGGCCGGGGTAACGAGGGGCACCATGACCTCATCGCGTGCTTTTGCCAACAGCCCACTTTATTCCACGGATCAAACCAGACAACGGCCTGTTGCCAGGCTGAGCCTGCTCCGCTGCTTACACTCACTGCTCTTTTTAATGATTATTGCACGTAAGCCCTCTGCTCTGCTTTGAAACCAGGTGATGGGCGTATG
This sequence comes from Miniopterus schreibersii, assembly GCF_964146895.1. Classification (NCBI taxonomy): domain Eukaryota; kingdom Metazoa; phylum Chordata; class Mammalia; order Chiroptera; family Miniopteridae; genus Miniopterus; species Miniopterus schreibersii. The sequence continues at coordinate 57,640,093 of NC_138113.1, read as the reverse complement.
GTAGCAATGCCACTTCATCTCACCTCCAAAGCTAAACAGGACAAGCCCAGTGGGACCCCACGGCTGCTAAATGGGAGCCTGTAACCTGCGTGCACCTTCCAGGGCTCCTGCCTCGCTGCCGGCCGCTGCTTTATCGGAGCCCGTGAGGCAAAGCGGACTGCACAGGGCGGATTCTGTTTTGAGTAGTGGGATCTGTGAACAAATGAACCACCACGACAATTCTTGAGATACATCACCACTTCAATATGAGATGCATAGACTTGAATTAAGCCTTTATCAAGATATTTAAATGTGTTTTCACTTCTTTTATGAGATTATAAAACCAAAATAATATGCTTTCCCAAATCTGATATTTTAGGAATCAATTTTAAATATAATTTAAAGACTTTGCAAAACATTTAGTAATAGGAAAAACATTCATTTATTCACTAATTAACATGTAAATATGTGTATTGAATGCCGGGCATTATGTACACACATCCTAGAGTGATGGGTTATACAGTGCCCTGGGGTGGCTGCCCAGTCCCGAAGGGAGAGGAAGGAGTGGCATAGATAACTACAAAATATCAAGCAGGACATGACCCTAATGAATCCCAGACTTGGCTTTAGGAAGAGAGGCCTCAGGAAAGAAGGGAAGCTTTAATAATCTCCATCACAGGCCGGTGCAGCTCAGTGTTTATTACTCACCTCTCCTCGCAGACCCCGGCCGGGTCCAACTCCCACTTTGATGGATGGGCTTTCTGTTGGCTTGTGTCTTTTCTTTGGCTTTGGGTTTTGATTTAACTGTGGCCTTGAGGATTCAAGGCATGTCCTTCTTGTTCAGAGCTTGTCTCCTTCTCCAAGTCCGTTGGCCACATTGGAATGATCACATTGTAACTGGCATCTGGCTGGAGTGATGTCACTGGCTGGCTTGTCCCCCGTGAATGGCTGGATAGAGAGGGGGTATCTTATATAGGGAATTATTAGAAAACACAGGATTTGGTCCATAGTCCATAAGAATGCTCTCTGTGGGGTGGGGTGTGCATGTGTACGTGCGCCTGTGTGTGTGTTTTGAGGGAGATAGAAAATAGCAGTGAAGGAAAACCTCCAGAATTGGGATAAGTTTCTAATGGAGGAACATTTCTTGGGGATGGTGATATAATATAAATTGAAGAGGTAGCCAGTGTTGAAATAAAAGTGCATTTTGTGCCTGGAAAGGTATGGATGCATGTAAGCGTAGATTTCCAGGTACCATAAATATCAGTTTACCTAAAACAAATATATAAACTAATATAAGTTTTTACCATATACATTGTTAAATGGAGGTTCATTATTTTCAGAATCCTTGAAATTAACCTCAGTGGGGGAAGCCTTCCCTGCATGTTTATAAGGTAGATTCAATCTGTATTTCTGATGTAGGGCATTCCTTTTTATTCAGGTCCAACCATTCATTGAACAAATATTTTGGAACAAGTACTATGCCCAAGAACTGCAAAGAAATAAAAAAATAAGCATTAAATGCATTGAGTGGCAGTATGTTCTATGAAAGCATGGTAAAAGGGGGTGTGATGGAAATGGGGATCGTGTTTAGTCACATTGGTCAGAAAAGGGAAGGGAAGCCAGGGAGAAAGCTGCCTGGACATCTGTAGACCAGGAAGGCTAGAGACCCCGAGATGGAAGCACAGCAGGGGGAAGAAAACAGCAAGAAAGTGGGGCGAAGTGAGAGAGATAAAGTAGGGGGGCATCCAAGCACACAGTGGAAGCAGCTGAGGGGGCCCCGCGTGGGGAAGCCTTCTGAGCACAGGGTAGGGCCTTGGTCTGGAGAAGACCTCCCTGAGGAAGCGAAGTGTAGACTGAACCCCAAGGGCGAATGACGCGGAAAGGCCTGGAAGGGCAGAGGAAGAAGAGGGCACTGCTTCAGAGCTCACCCCGAAGGCCGTGGCTCATGGGGTGAGCCTGGCTCCTGAGCAGCTCTGTGACTGTATAGATCTCACTTCATCCACTGATAAAATGGATGCACAGCAATGTCTCCTTCAGAGGGTGTCGTGAGGATTAGCCGAACTATTATTATTAATATTCTGACAGGTGCTGGGGACCGTAGCTCAAGGAAGGCCTGGGATGTCCCCTGAAGGAGGCAGGCTCGGGGAGGGAAGAGCCACATCTGGTGCATTTAAATATTTTCTCTAAAGGGGAGCAGAGAATGTGGGGGCTGCTAAAGGGAGATATTGGGTCCTAGAAGGGGTTGCTTGTTTATTGGAGAGCATGACACTTTTGGGAAACATCTAGTGAGTGGGGGAAACCTAAGCTGAGAGGAGGCCGGAGACAGAGGAAAGACGAAGGACCTGCGCAGACAGAGGGGCTGGAGCCACGGCACATGTAGAGCAACAACCTGTGTGTGGGAGGTCCTGTGGTCAGAACAGACAGAAAGTCTATTCTGATTCTCTTTGGTAACCAGCACTCATTTTTCTTCCCCTGAAAACCAGCCATCACCCAATTTTGACTTTCTGTGCGTAGAGTTTTAACCGAAGTTAACGTTTCGATTTCTCAGTATCTCAATGATTGCTATCTCTAGGCCACCCAGGGCCAATCTTATGACACTGTTCCTATCCAAGGTCATCACTGGCCCAAGTTTCATTTACGCCCCCCTCCAAATACTAGATATGTCAGCCAGTCCCCACCTCCTCAGCAAGGCTTGAGACCTGCAGAGATGCTGGAGCTTGAGTTCCCAGCAGCTGTAATTTGGGACACTCTGGTGCCTACAGTGAGTGCTTCCTCTTAAGTCAGTGAGTCTCAAAACACTGCCCTCCAGAAGCCTGAGAGGCACTAGGTGACATTTTAGAAATGCACATTCTCAGGCCCTCTCCCAGGGGTGTGGGGAACAGCAAGGTGCTTGTAACAAGCTCTGCAGGTGACGGGGAAGGGGGGGGCTCGTTCCAGGGGGGCTGAGACAGGCGTGTGCATGCGAGAAGCAGGGCGAGCGGCCTGCTTTCGCTCCCCTGCCACCGGCCTCACAAACACTCATTTAGAAAAATCACATCACATAGACTTATTAGAGAAAATTCAGAAACTGAGCAAACGAGAAAAGTTCTTAAAGGCCATTCAAAGACAACTAGTGACAACCTTTTGTTTCTCACTTCCTAAGAGGACGGCGCCCTTGCCTGTGTCCAGCTCCCCGCAGCCCAGGCCGGGAACGCTCCCTGGTAGAGCTGCAGGCACTTTCCATAGTGGGATTAACTCGGGGCCTTAGGAACCACTGATATTTTTGTTTAACAAAACGCACTTCGCTTACAGCTTGCTTTTCTTGAAGATGCGTATCTCTCTGTGGCCAGACTTCTGCCGTTTCCCACTTTCTTTGGGCTTCCACAAATTACGAATGCAGTCAATAAGCGCCTTACAAGCAGGGACTCACTGGGGCTGAATCGGCGTTTGTGCTCCCTAGAAAAGAATGTTGATTCTGGCACTTTGTTACCTTTGCGCCTTGTAAATACAGGAGACGTGTTTAAAGAAGCAGGGATGGTAGGGACTCCCCGAAGCTTTTGCAGAGCGGCTAGGAAGGGAGGGGAATCTAGAGCCAGGGCAAATTAGCACACAGTCTGCCAATTCAGGCCTTCTGGGCTGCAGGGAGGTGGGGGGGGGGGGCTTGTGGGGTGCCGCTCTCCTAGCCTCGGCTCTTGCAGCCCTTCTTTCTGGCCAGTGCACTGCCCCTTCTTCCCAGGCTCCCGGCTCTCCCAGGCCTGGCGTCAGCACCCCAGCCTGTCCTCTGTTTTCTTTTCTTCCAGTTTCTTTCCGCCTCCTTTACTCTGCCGTGAGGATTTCATCTCTTCAATACAGAAGACACAGTCAGTCTCTCCGCAGCACCTCTGCACCGTCTCTCTTCTTTGCATTAATAGAAATAGCCTATTTTCATTCCCATTTTTTTCTTTTTTACCTTCTTGTAGGCAGACTGCTTCCTTTTAGATGAGCCCCTGTCATGGATTTAGACTCTTCCCATGGCCCTTGGATCATCCGTTTTCTTTTACATCAGTGATTTTGCCAAGTAAGATTCGTAAAAGACTGACAAAGAGCTAATGGGGAAAAAACACATCTAGTTTGGAAAGGCAGAGAAAATCAGTTTTCACGGCTTAAGCAAAATGTTTTTAAAATTTGCAGCCTTAAATGTAAACATGCTCACACCCACTCACCTGCAGTGCCTACGGGACAGGAAAGCAAAAAACAGAGAAAGGGTCTTAAGTAGAGAGGAAGACATTTGTCACCACTTTTTGCTGTATTACCCAGTCATAGGTAAACATATGTGACTACTTTAGCCGGTTAATTACTTAATGAGGACTGAATGCCGTATGTTTTGTCTCATTTGCTTATTGATTGAGCTCTGTTGCCTTTTTATAATGTTAGAAACTTACTTACAATCCTTGACTTTCCATGCACTGGTGCTTTATGTCCAGTAGTTTAATAGCAATATTACAATTTTCCAATCTAAAGTTTGTCTACTTTTACGAAAGAAAACATTCATATTTTTAAAATATTTTTAAAAATATTTTTCCCAGTAAATTTAAAGATTAGATGCTACCTAGCCTCAGGTAGAAAAAATAAATTTCATTAAGTAGGCACTCTTTTCCTGCTCTCCCTATACTTTTCTTTCACTTCTAAAATAAAGTGCCCTAAAATTAATCAGTTATCTTAATCCAGTATCAATAAAATATGAAGACATATTGTCAGAAAAGAGTTTTAAATCATGATTTCACAGGAGTGCTTTCAGGTCCTCACTGCAGCCCTGGCATGATGAGCAGATGGTCTGCTTTGTTAGTTTCCGCTGTTGTCACCTAAGCCTCTGGGCCCAGATCAGGTCAATCCAGAACAAATGTCCAATGAACAAATCCCTGCTTCCATTTAATTGCCAGGAATCCAGCAGAGAGCAGCAGAAAGAAGGCGAGGGCCAACCTCTGTACAAGCCTTACTAGTTCTCTGTCCATGGCTCTGCCACAGGTGTCTTCTCTGCTAGCTGTGGATTATTATTTAAATATTTTTATAATTGTTATACTATTTTAATGATAAGATTATTATAACTGAGTGCTACTCACACATTTTGGTTGGTGCTACAACTTGGTAATAGTAACATAACAATGTGTCACAAAAAATAGTGTGTGTGTATATGTGTGTGTTGGGGGGACAGGTATAATATTGGTACAATAGTAAATACTCGAACCAATTCAGTGGCCTAACAATAAACTGGGACTCCCAGAGGAGCAATTTGGAGAGGTACTTAGGATGAAATGTTATGGAATACTATGCAGCTGTAAAAAAAGAAGGACCTTTTAGCCTTTGGGACAGCATGAAGGGAACTAGAAAGTATTATGCTGAGTGAAATAAGCCAGTCAGAGAAAGACAAGTATCACATGATCTCACTCATATGTGCAATAAAATAAACAAAATAAACTTATGAACAAAATGGATCCAGAGACATAGAAGCACGGAACAGACTGAGGGATCTCAGAGGGAAGGCAGGGGTGGGAGTGGGTGGGGAGAGATTAATCAAAGAACTTATATGTTTATAAGCATAACCCATGGACACAGACACTGGTCTGGGGAAGGCTTGGGGGTGGGATGGATGCGGGGTGGAGGAGATCGATGGGGGTAAACAGGGGACATCTGTAATATTTTCAACAATAAAGATAAAGAAACTTAAAAAAAAGATTAAATGCGTACTCCTTAATGCAACTGCTGTACTGACTAACAGATTGTTAGCTAGTTGGTTCACGCAGTATTTTCACAGCAATTCTTATCAATCAGTTCTAGCAGCTCACATTTTAATTAGCAAATCATGGAACCCCAACCAACAAGGGGTGAGGAAAGCAAATGGTCAACACCTGCTTGTTTCTTATTGTCTTCAAACTATTCTATATATTTTCAAACTATTATATATTTTCTAAACTATTATGTATTTCAAACTATTCAAACAACTATTATATAATATTCAAACTAGTATATATTTTCTAAAATAATGATGATATAAATTTAAAAAATTGATTAGTAAATGACTTGATCACTAAGAAACATAAAATGTATTTATATGTGGTGTGTGGGTACATGTGTCACCCTGTTATTTATTCTTGATGCTAAAGTAGAACACAGGGTGGGGCAAAAGTAGGTTTGCAGTTGTTCATATGGAAAATAATACAATAATTAATCAATCATAATACAAGTATAAACTGTTTCACATACTCATAACTATAAACCTACTCTTGCCCCCCCCCCCCGGGTTTTTTTCCTCGGTTAAAAGAAGATTAAAGGATTAGGGAGATTGGAGGGATAGAGATCATGGTGAAGCAATGTGACCAGAAAGGCATCCTGTTTCCCCTCTAAAATAATGACACTACTGCAAATGTCTTTTTAAATTTTGTTAAACGTTTCCTCCAGTACTTCGTTAAAAGGCACTAAATGAATAGGTGTATACATATAGATTCATGGGTGAAATTTCTACAAATTCTTACTATACACAATGTTGAAGGAAAAAAGAATTAAACAATTGTAGTGAACTGAAAATTCCCGTTCCTGGTGATATCTTCCACTCTTTGGGTGGATGAATTCACTGTGGTGATGACGGAGAACCTGAGCTGAATTCTCTAAGCTCTGGGTGATCACTAGCTGCACGGTTAAAGACCAAAGAGAAAATGCAATGCTTGTCTCCAAGCCAGCAGGTAAATCCATCAGCCATCGAGGTCTAGAATGAGAACTGCCCGAGAAACTGTCCGAATCCCAGCTAGATGGGTGTTCTGATCTTGCCCAATATCCAGGCAGATACAGTGGTGAGATTTGGGTTGGGTGCATATCCAGTATGAATGTTTTAATTAAATATCTCCATCAAAACAGTGTTTAAAAATCTATTTCAAGTAAGAAATAAAGGACTTAAAACCTGACCCCACTAATACACAGGAAGATTTTTTTAAAAATCCGTCATATTAATTTTAAATGGTAAAATGCAAATTCTAATTTAGGTGGGAAACATTGTATATATTAGCAGAGGGCAGATGGCATCTTCTGTAGTAACAATTGATGAAGCAATCCCCCAGGGTCTTCATCGATTGAAACTTCAATAGCCTCTTGTAGAGTATTCTAGACAGTCTTAGACATGAGCCACCCCTGAGTGAATCTGGCCTCCACAGAAGACATTCCTTGTCTTCTCTGAGACAAGAAGTGGGAGAGGAAGGAAGGTCAAGTTAAACAAACGTGTTGAAGTGAATGGAAGACAGTGAAGCTCCTCATACCAGGTGGCATCTGTTGCCTCAGAGACCTGAGTATAATTACTCTAATATCTATCAGTTGTATTTAATATTTTAAAAATAAATCTTCTTATTTATTCTATACCAAGAAAGCAAAATAAAATGGGATCGAATAACATAGAAGCATCACTTTTTGAAATGTACTTTTCAAATATGGAAATGACTTATTAAGGCCCTTTGCTTACAGAGATTGATTTTAACTTCTCATTGCGTTGCCCTAAATTGTGGATGGATGTGTGATGCAGGTGAGATAAAGTGCAGAGGTCTTCATTTTCACATCAGACAAATCCACTCTTGGTCTATTGTGAGCTTCAGCTTGATAGTGGGCTTTTGTTTATTAGTTTCATGGGCAGATCCCAAAGTGTATCTAGTCCAAAATGTAACTGTTAGGTCATGAGAGGATAGACTGGGATATTACTGCTAAATCTAGAAAGAGTGTCTTCACAGCCCTGTTTGGGAAGAATTAATCCATAATTCTTCTTATAAAACTCTGCGAACAATTATGTTCTTATAAAATATCGATAGATGAGACAGTCTATGAAAAGAATAAAAATGAATATCGTTGAACTAAGAATACTTTCTTGACTGAGTTGAAATAAAATTTTTGTAAAAGCAGGTAACACGTATAAGCTGCTGATAAACTGCTCCCCCACTCGGGGCGAGCAGAGGGCTGCTGCAGGCTCAATGGTGATCCTATGGGCGCCGATTCTCGATGTGGATGAACACGGCTGAAGGGCCTGACCTGTGACCTTCACTTTCCAAATCAAGTGATGCGAATCCGCCCCTGGCTAGTGCTTGCATCCATAGTCAGGAGGGACACTGATTCCCCCTGGCCCTGGCCCTGGGCCTAAGGGTTCCTATGACTACTGAGCTGCCCTCAACTTGGCCAGTAAAAAAAAAAAAGAACAATCTGTGAACTTACTTTCAAAATACTTTGGTTGCCTTCTCATGGTGGCCCTGGGTTTGGACTAGGCATTTCAAGCAAGGTGCTTTTGTTCTCTTTAGAATGACAATGCTCTCTGCAAGTGCTTATGGATTATTGACTGCCTTTATGACACCCTTAGAAATAATGTGACAATAAGCAGTGCTGCCAACTATGACACCCCTTTTCATTTCCCAATGATTGAATGATTTCCACACATTTTCAACTCCAACTAAGGAGGCGAGCGAGCGGGAGAAAAAAAGAAAGACAACCATGCAGAGATTTCACCTCACTAACGACTTAATTGCCCCCCCCCCCCAGGGTGAAACGTTGCAACACCCTACAACTCTTTATGACAGGAAGTGAAAATTCCACATCCAATCCGAGTTGCAGGGAGAATTTAGGGAGGCAGAATGCAATTATCCAATTAGGAATTTAGCCAGAACAGAAAGGTTAATCCCTCTAAGTCCTTTCAAAAGAGCCCCTGGGATCTTTAATGACGACAAGGGGTCAGGACCCGTGTTTTACAACTCAAGCCAAAAAATTATTCAGACTTCTCTTTCTCTCTCTAACAGCCAGGGAGACTCAAGTCCACCAGACCTCGGGAGAAATCATCCCCAGTCTCCGAACTCTTCAGAACTTGCAGTTCTCCAGCGCTCTCCACTCTGGGTTGTGAAACCATTACATACAAGTTGTTTTAGTTTCAGGAACAAGTTTAGGCTTGGGCCAGCAGTGTCCCCTGGCAGGCTGCTTTGCTCCTAGGAGAGAGAATGGATGCTGACTCAGAGGTCTGGAATGTGCTGTTGCTGCCTGGCTGGCCTCCAGCTTTGGGCTTAGAATCTGCCAACTTGGCAGGCTGGGGATCGCCCTGGCAATTTTTCAAAATGGGAAGAATCCGTCCAAGGAGACGTCGTTTCTAGAGTTTAACTACTAGGACAAGTGACAGGGTCCTCTCTAACAGCCTGGCCAGGACAGAGAGAGGGGCTGCTCTCAAGGAGCACCAACGGCATATTTGCAAGAATCCCTTGCACAGAGCGATATACGTCCTCTCTGGGCATCCATTTCAAAGTTCCAGCCAAAAGCAATGTGAGCTACAGATTTGAGTCTGCCAGGCACTGTGCAGCTTGCTGGACGCAGCAGCAAATGGCAAGCTGCAGGTTTCCCTGTTAGACACACAGTATGCCATGGCTATTTAGAAGTGAGGCAATTTTCCTTTGGATCCAGTCAGTACAGGGTGATTAAAATGAGCTTTTTGAATCCCTGGATCTAATGCGTCTAGAGAGAGAAAAGTAGTTCTCAGCCAGCAAACAAGTATAGGTTTGCTGTCTTACTCTTTTTAAATTGTTCAGCATTTAATTTTTAGTATTTCTCTTAATAAATTCCAGTTGATCTAAACATTTCGATAAAAATTCTAGAATGTCCTGATTATTGTTTAATTTTTTTTCTAAAAATTCTGATTCGTTCTGATGTTCTACAGAATTAGATTTTTTATAAGGCTTGTGAAGATATTTGCAAAAAGAATAATTAATGCATTGATACAGAAATTAGAGGACTTGATTAGCTTTTGTGAATTGATAGAAATTGATACAATCATATCAAAGTGTACATAACATTATAACATTACTGTTTACACATCAGATTGAAACTGCTATTAAAGTAGTATTAGAAAGTGCCTCAAACCCAGTCATCAGAACAGTGAAACATTTTATAGGACAACATAGAACACATACAAATTTTTTGTGTTTACTTCTCGATTTTTATTAAGTTTCTCAAAAGGACAAACATTTTGTGTGTGGGAACACCTAAGCACCACATTCTCAAGGAAACAAATTAAGATTCTGTATACAGAGGAAGGCCACTTTCTGCTCTTTGTATATTATATACTGCATGGTTAAATTTACATTGGAAATAAACTGAGAAGAAAGCATTTGTTGAAGGACATACAATAAGTGAGTAACCTAAGGTGCCCAATAGAATGAAAATTTCTTTAGAATACTTTTGTTTTCTCTTAAAATATTTAATTTTACAAGGCTTAAAGACATCAGATGAGATAAAAATCTAAAATCCATGTATTTATGATGCACAATTTATACATTTCCTATCTATGTAGGCAAATTAAACAATTGAGTCATGGCATTATCTATTTTTAAAGCATATTCATTCCACTCTACTCCTTTCAGGAACATATCACTTAATTCATGGTTTAATTATGATTTCAGGAGAAATGTTTGCTATTTTTTCAATTATGTTGGATGAAGGGACGAGATAGATTTCTAAGAACAAAGATATCTGAGAAGTTCAGGTATATGTTTTAAAATGTACATTTTATTATCAGGTGTGGTGAGGCTGACAGGTCAGGAGAGCATTTTCATTGAGAGAATGGTTTTTACTCCCAGTCCCCACACCATGTGGGGCCAGGCAGGGGGAGCCCCAGGGCCAGTCCAAAGGTAAGGGGAGTGGGGGCGGGCAAGAGCCTTTATTGTGGTTACTGTGGGGGAGACTGTGAGAGGAAGAGTGAGCAGCTTTAGGGGTGACTAGTTTCAATCATTTCCACGGGCTCGGAGAAGCTGTCCCTAGTTGCCTGGCACCTGGCCCTGGGGTGATTAGGGCAGGCAGATGGTGGCCTGGAGTGTAAGAGGCTATGAAACAGGTGGTTGGGGTGGGCTCTGGATTGGGTGGCTAGCAATCGAGGGCACGCTCATAAGCAAGTCATTTACTACTGCTAGCAACTGGTTAGCCTGGGAGGGGCAGTCTCTCCAGGGCTCCAGATGTCGAAGCACCAGAAATACAAAAATAAAAAGGCACAATTAATACAATATGCTTGTTATTTGGTTTTGTTTTAAGTCAGTAGGACAATCAAAAAGTTTGTACACCCATTTTGTGTTCATTTCACCACACCATAAAGAATTTTTAACATTTGCCTGTATAATGAAGCCATTCTCTCATCAGAATCTTTTTCTTGGGCTAAACAGTATTATTTCCTTTGGTGGACAGACCCAAAATTGAATCCCGTCTCTGCCAAATTCAGTTGAGTGATTATAAATAATTAACCTTTCCAAAGGCTCGCTTTCCTTCTGTGTTAAAAGATGATTATTTTACCTCTTAATTTGAGAATTAAATGAAATAATATATGGAAAAATGCCCATATAGTACAGAGTGCTTAGGGATTACTCAGTCAATGAAACTCTTGCTGAATCACTCTCTGCAAGTTGACAAAGTAAAGCCAATAGGATTTTCACGAAGAGAAAGGCCAGAGGAGTGACACTTTCTGCTTATTCATGGTCATTCCCTTATATTTCCCTAAAGTTACACCAAGCATCCTACAGAAAAACCTTGCTGAATCAGATATTAAGAGGCCCAGGCTGTGAGAGAGGGAACTGCTGGAATAACACTGTTCCCTCTCAGCTAATAGACATCTGCAAAAAATGAGTCTAAAAGTCTTGGGTAAATGCAAAAATGATCCTAAGAACTTATAACAAGGGAACATGTCAGACCCAGTGGGAAATGGACCAAGAGCCTTAGGAAACTCATAGCCATTGCATAAGACCATCCTAAGAGAGCAAGCCAGGGGTCCCGTCAGCCACGAGCTGTAAGGACCAGGGCAAACTGCATGCCCTCAGTGAGACCACTCCTCAGCTGTAAAGTGGGACCAGTAGCACCAGTCTCATGGCAGTAAAACACGTAACATAGTTTGGCACATAGCACCTGTTTCATATATAAATTATCGTGACTATTAAGCCATTTTTATCATTTTAGATGAGAGAGATGCATTAACAGTGTCTTGCTCTAAGGTGCAGACCCTGGCCTAGGAATCTTTTTAATATCCGTGGGATTATAGGGGTGCCCTTTTTTCGAGTAGCTGATGTTGCTGATTTGTGTCTCCCCTGTTTTTCTTGTCAGAAGTTTATCAATCTTTTGAAACTATCGAAGGTATACTGGTTTTCCGTTGCGTTAAATGTTGCTCTTAATTATTTTTTTATTTTACTATTTATGAGTTTAAGTTACTGTTCTTATTTTATGTTCTCAAGATGAATGTCTTCGGGCTCTCTCCTGTTACATATATTCAATACACGAGTATGGCTTTGGTCACATCAATAAGTTTGGTAGGCTTTGTTATTTAGTTCTTACTATTTTCAAATTTCCATTATGATTTTTTTTTTTTTTTACTTTTGCCTAATTTTCAAACATTTGGAAATTTCCTAGTTTTCTTTTTGAGTTGGTTTCCTGATTAATTTCTTAGTGTCCAAAGAGTATAACCAGTATGATTTTTATCTGTGAAATGTGTTGCCATTTCATTGTGGCCCAGCCAATGATCACTTTTGTAAATGTTTTGTGTTTTCTGCTTTTTGTAGACATAATTCTGTTTGTTAATTAAGTTATGTTTTGTAATCATTTTACTAAAACCTGTATTCTCATTGACTTTTTGTTTGCAGTTCATTGTAGGTATGTTAAAATTTTTTGTAATAGTTCTAGTTTTGTTTGTTTTACTTCTGTAAATTTGTGCTTTATACATTTTTAGGTTGGGCTCTTCATATATATACACATTTTGAATTCATATTTTAATGAAAAATGGACATTTTATCGTGACTGAATGCCCCACTTTACCTCTTGCAATGCATTGGGCATGACAGTGTCCTTTCACTTATAAATATAGCTGTGCGGGCTTTCTGTCAATGATCACACAGTGCGGTTCACTATTTACTACCCCACCCAATAGTTCTCAGTCCTTACACTTAAGCTCTGATGTTTGTAAAGATCATGTGTGTTGATTCTCTTTATCTTCTTTCTTTGCAAAGTATAATCTGCCAACCCTTATGTTTTTTCTATTGGTATTTTAGTTGTTTTACTTAATGATATTATTGATATATTTAAGAAGTCATTTTTTATTGTCTCACATCGCTTTTATTAGTTTGTTAGTACTATTAGCAACTATATATGCTATTTTAAAGTTAATTTTCCTAGAGCTAGATTATAATATGCATTATTACTTATTAAATTCTATCATCAATTAGTACTTTTACCACTTTTGATACAAATATCTTAATACAGTTTAATTTTGAGTAACCTCTTTCCAATATAGACAGTATGTGTTGTGTATTATATGTTATTGTTGAGAATATTATTGTTTACAGGAGTTTAACTTAAGTTAACCCACCGCCCTTCATTCATTCTTCTCGTCGCAACTTTCATCGTGGATCATTTTCCTTGTCTCTGAAGATCACCTTTAATGAGGATGTGCTTGTAACAAATCATTTCTGTTTTAGCTTTATTGGAAAATGTCCTTACTTTGTTTTCTTTTTTATTTTTATTTATTTATTTATTTTTATTTTTTTAAATGTATCTTTATTGATTATAGAGAGAGGAAAGGAGTGGGAGGGAGAGAGACAGAAACATCAATGATGAGAGTCATTGATCGAGCCCGCAACCCGGCATGTGCCCTGACCGGGCATCGAACCCTGATCGCCTGGATCCTAGGTCGACGCTCAACCACTGAGCCAAGCCCAGCCGGGCTGTTTTCTTTTTTAAATACTGTGTTTTGCTAGCTATGGAATTCCAAGTTGGAATTTGTCTTCCTTAAGCACAGTAAAGGCGTCATGCCATTGGGAAGAAGGCTGGCATTCTTATCTTTGCTCCTTTGAAAGCAATCTCATTTTGATCTGGCTGCTGTTAATTTTTTTCTTTACCTTGATTTCCATCAATCTTGGTTTTATATGTCGAGCAGGGATTTTGTTTGCATTTGTCTTGCTTTATAATGCTTTATGAATATGACACATGAAGATGTCAACATTTGTGGCAATTTCTCAGCCATTATCTCCTCAAATACTTCCTCGGCCCCATTCTCTCTCCCTTTTAGCCCCTTGTGGAACCCAAATTAAACATGCTTAAGAGTTGATAGCCACACCTCATGCTATCTATTTTCCTTTTTCAGCTCATTCTATCTCCAGCTTATGCAGGGTGCTAACCACCTATTGTTAACCTATCACCACGTCTCAGGGAAGAGTTGGTGAGGCCTCTTCAAAGTCAGGCCATCCCACCTGCTGCCAGTGGGCCAGTAGAGGAAGGCTGCCCATCCATGCTCCCCCATTGCCTGCCCTGCAGACACCCTGCAGGTACAAACACAGGCTGAGCAGGCCAGGGGGCCTAGGGCCTGCTGCCTGAGTCCTCTAAAGTCCCCCAGGGACTAAGAATGTTAGGACATTCCACTTTTCCATTTCATTCTCCTGCGGAGAGAGGAAGTCTGTTCTTTCTGCTTGAATTTTGTTGCTTAATGTTGCAGTTTCCTGCACTCTTCTAGAGTGGCCGTTCACATCAAAAATTGTGGAGACGATGACATGCACACGCTCACACGCATGCACCATGAATACAAGGCCCATTTGCTGCAAGGAGGAAAGGCTCCTTCTGGTTTGGGTAAGCCTTTGCCCAGAGGTGTGTGTGGGAGAGCACAGGGTAACAGAATTCCCCCTTTGTTCCTGTTCCACAGTTGACTGTGCAAAGTATTTCAGCATGAGATGTTGTTGCAATGCAGATTTTTTAATTGAAGGTTATGCAAATTTAAAGAAAAGATAAAAGCAATCATTCTCTTTGGACAGCAACCCTCTGAGGTGAGTGAGCATTTCTTTTTATTGGCAAAATTCTTGGTCGAGAGCTTGGAAAATGAACTGGAATGAACCTAGTACGATCTCACGCCGTCTGTTTCTCCTTTGCATTTTCAGCTTTGGGGAGAGAGGGAAAGTGGTCAGTATTTGCCCAGGGCCACACTGATTCTGATACTGTTAACTCTAAAGTCAGGTCAGGTGGCTGAGGGAGGAAAACACTTGGAAAGCTAGAGAAATGAAAGTTAGGTTGCCAAGTCCATCATTTGCAGGGTAGACGGGCTGGAGACAGACCTAGAGAAGAGCTGCAGTTCAAGTCCAAAGGCAGGCAGCTAATACGCAGCAAACCAGCAGAAGACACGGTGGCTTAAAACCGCAAACACGCAGACAGTGGGGGCTGCGCTCAAGGTGTAGACAGTGGAGGAAATCCTGATTTTAGCTAAGCTGCCAGGTTCGCTGGGGCCTGGTTGTTCTAGGATGGTCTGGGTGGCACAGATCCTCTCTGTTCCGTGGGATCTCCATTACCTAGCAAACTGTCCCACACGCTCACAAAGCGGCTGGGCAGGGTTCCAGGGGACAGGTTCACGGGGCTGAGAATAGAGCCCACCTCTTAACAGAGAAAAGAGCAAGAAAGCAAGGAAGCAAGAAAGAAATGAAGAGGAAAGAAAGAAAGAAGAAGAGGGAGGGAGGGAGAGAGGGAGGGAGGGAGGGAGGGAGGGAGGGAGGGAGGGAGGGAGGGAGGGAGGAAGGGAGGGAGGGAGGGAGGGATCATGGGATAGATGAGGGAGATGAACACAGTGCGACAGAAAAGAGGCTCTGGGGATATTTGTGACTTACTAGCAGTTAAAATGGTTTTAAACATTGATAAGATTTAGGAAAATACCTTCCTTTGTTTGTGTTATACTAGATGTGCTGGGGGGGCTTAAGTTAGCCAATCCCATATTTGCTGGTGCTTGAGAGTTTGAAGTTCTCGGGCCCCCCTCACCCTATTCCTCATACTTAGGTTTATTCTCATATTTTATAGCAGGAGAGTTGGAAGAAACAGGCATATAACAGCCAGAGAATTAAATGCTTCGCAAATAGAAAAAGGGGTGCCGTATAATCCATTCTGAAGGGGTCCCAAGGGGTTCATGACTTCATTCACTAACTCTGGAGGTTTCCCCAGCTTCCAGGCCTCAGCAGGAGCTGCCCAAGCAGATGGCCTTCTGAGAGACGCTGTGAGACTTGGCACCCCAACTGTCCACTACCCTCAGAGTCACACGGTGAGACCATGGCTAAGCTTTTCCAAGGCTGGCCACGGCCAGGCTGCAAACCTGCCATGGTTTAGCCTCGTCACATAGAAGTTGGCCGGTTCACAGGGAAGTGTCTCCACGTGAGGTCGCCTAAAAGGCCGATCCTTTACCTCCAGCTGGTGTGTGCTGAGCAGGACTGGTGGGGAGCACAGGGGAGTCCCTGAGCCCCCGCATTTTGTGCTCCTCGCAGCTACATTCCTCCAGCCTGGATTTATGACCTTTATATCAACTGCTGCTTTAATGCGTCAGGCTGAGTGTCAGCAGCGTGATTCAGACGCTCAAGTGCGTGACTGCCTGCTACTACTAGGAGCGTGTGGGGTGTGCGGGGCTGGCGGTCAGCATGGGACGTTATAATTTAAAGCCTCACCGCTGGGTGCCAGGGCCCTCGCTGGGCAGCTGCTATGCTTCAAGCCATCCTTCCCTCTCCTCCTGAAGAGAAAGGCACAGTGTCTCAGGCCCCAGGAGACGCAGTGTAAGCATAAATAAACAATATAAGTCCCAAGGTAAACAGTACTTTTGTTTAAAATGAATGATTCCCCCCCGGCCCCCATTTTTAATGGGAATTGTTAGGCAAATATTAATGTATTACATAAACACAAATCTTGAAAATTTTCCCAGGATCTTTATGTAGTCAGGAATGTTAAAAGGTTTACTGCCAATAGGATGTGAAATGTAAAATTTCTGAGGCCTTGCAGCCTAGAGGAAAATATAGATGTCAAACCGCAAAAGGACGCATTTCAGAACCCCCTGGTCCCCCCGCCTGTGAAGGGAGCCTAGCGGCTCCATGCTCATTCCCCCCGAGATTGGAGGGGTCCGCAGGAGGGTCTCACACGTGGGCCTGGACTGTCTTTCCTGCTTCTGGATCCAGTCCCCTCATGGACACTGCCGCCAGGATGTCTCTACAGAAGGCACCCCCCACAGTCACCACTGCTGGCACCAGCTGGGCACCCACTCAGGTTTGTGTGCAGGCCACCTCGCCTGGGGCCCCAGCAGGGCATTGCCTGATAGCAAAAGGAAGCTGGTCACTGTCCCCTCACTGCGGACATGAGCCTGAGAAAAATGAGGAGCATCTACCCTCCTGACTTGTGTCACTGTCCCCAGCACAAAGCAGAGATGTCAGCAGCCACATTCGAGCTGAGCAGAGTCCCTGTGAGACCGTTTTTTCAGGTTTTGGACTCTCTCCTGTTCTGAGCACTCGGACCCAAGTTAATGGGAATGGTGGGAAGAGCACAACCTTAGACCTGGGCCATTCCATGGTCCTCCCAGCCGATTTCACCGGCTCTTCCTCTAAATGTGCCTTTCAAAACTGTGCCTTAGTTTTCCTTCCATGGAGGAAAACGCCAGATCGAGTAAAGCTGTGTAAGGACAGACTCCCAGAGTCTGGACCCCAGACACACTTCATGCTCAGTCCAAGCTCAGGCTGAGACCACAGCTGCACCCACGTGTGTTTGTAAATAGCAGGAACTGCCAAGGACCGAATTTCAACAGGTGTCACTTAGCAGAGAAATAGTCTAGGATCACATGAAGTTGGGGAAGGCTGGCTGGAAACCACTGGGATTCATGGCTCACGACACATGCCAGAGGCCCAGGGAACTTCTGCCCAGAGAGACTCGGTTCCCCTTCCTTACACCAGCTTTTCCAAAGCCCATTCGACAAGAAGCAGCTTTTTCATTTGTTTGTAATGTCTAGTTCCTGAGGAATCAAAATCGCATAGCACCGAGTTTGGCAAACACTCCTGTAAAAACATTGTAGACAAATTTTATTAACAAATGCTTCTGACCAGCTACTCGCTGAGAAAAGTGCAGTTCGTCTTTGCAATGAGAGGTGCGGGGTGCCACAGCTGGCTGACGGTGACACCTGCAGTGACCAGGCTCCTGCTCAGGGGCCTTCAGCCACAGCAGGAGGCCCACGGGAGCGGCTGGCGTCTCCACATCCTTCTACTATGAAGGGAAACTGGGAAAGCAGTTTTTAGTGAAATTCCCTGTTTTAAATATTGGTAACTACATTTGATTTTTGAAAGAGAAAGGAAGACAGCTTCCGTGGAGGCAGCTTCCTTCCCCCACAAACAAAACAAAAAAAACAAGCAAAGCAAAACACTCTCCATGATAATCTCCTGTGCAGGCCCACAATTTTGAATACAAACGTTCAGAGTGGAGAAAAAAATAAAAATTTTAAGCTTTGTTCTTAAATTGTGTCTCCTGTTAAGTATTGTATACAGTTGGCTATTGAAGTAAACCACAGAGTGCTTGATACTATTTTCTTACATTCATGCCTTTATGATTTATGTCAAGTGAAAGGGGGACTTATTAGGTAGGTGTTCACAGACATCTTACTTGTGCAGCAGAATGTATTTTATGCTGTTAGAGTCAAATAAATAATACTTTAGATCATATTCCCTCGGGATGCTAATGATTAATTTTGCTGGAACTATAATTAAAAGTAGAATTTAGTGGTACAATTTCCCATCATGTTACTCTTGTAAATGTCTTAAAACTAATATATTTAAATCAAGGAGAAAAAGAATATTGTTTTTAAAAAATCTGTGATTCAAGGGCAATTTTGATATTGGTTTAAGTCACCCAAGAATAATTATTTAAAACCCTAGCAGAAAATTACCTCTCAGTGGTCCCGGTGTTCATAGGGGGCTTATCTTTGACAGTGTTTTCACTGTGGACTGTTTGTTTCCACTCAGACACCCAGCTCTCTTCTCTGCATCTCACCCCTGATAGGAATGGTCCAATGTACACACACACACACACACACACACACACACACACACACACACACTATATATATACATATATATGCATGTATGTATGTAAAATATTTACATATGTTCCATAAAATAATGTTATTTGACATTGACTGGCTAACATATCTTATGATCTAACCCATGCTAATGTCAAAATGAATTTCTAGGTCATTTAGTAATTTGTCATTAGCATAAAATCTGTAATAGATGCTGCTAGGCTATGCAATGTGTTTATCACTTATGTATTTTATTTCCAGAGGAAGTCGATGCAAAATAAAATCCTTTCAAAAAGATAAAACTTTTATTAGTACAGTTTGTTTTATATTATAGACAATTGTTACATTTTGTTATTATGTTTTCTAAAATATGTACACCTTGAAAAGTCATAATTTTATTTTTTACAAATTGCATAATATTTTTCAGATTGGGGGTTTATTTTAAACAAATGCTTTTTTTTAAAAGAAGGATAAATCAGCTCTGAACATATCTCTGCAATATCCTGGATTTTAAAAATTATTTCATTGAAGTGGGAGACAGTAAGTAAATGCTTAAATCACATTATTATAATCTTTGCCCTTGATTTAATAATTCTTCAATTAATTATATTTTCTTTAAAATTTAAGAGAAGTTATTTTTGAAAGCAAAACCTGTAAACTTTCCTTGCATTCTCTTCAGGGGAATAAAGAGATGTTTTTTCAACCTAAAAGATGAAAGAAACAGTGAGGCGAGGAGGAGGAGAGTGGCTGGCGCGGCTGAGAGAGAATGGGAAGAGGCAGATTTTTGGCAGAACTGAATGTGTTAATCTGCAGTGAAATTAGTGATTTAAAAATGTATTTCTCAGCTGCACATCTGAAAAAAATTTATGGGTCTAATTTCCTTTTGGAAATTTAAAATGTTACAAACTCGTAAGATATAATTATCCAAGTTTTTCCGCCCCACACTCGCCATGCCCACAGAAAGGAGTGGGAATTATGTATGGATGCAAATGGGATGACTACTGCAAAGGATTTAGAAACATTTCAATAAACATACTTGCAAATATTTTCGGTATTTTAAAAAAGTAGGACACATATGTTAAATCCCAGTGAAGAGGGCCTAAAAGGGAATCTCCAAGTGCACAGTTTGCTTCTATATTTGTGTGAACCATTTGGTTAAGTATTTTACAAAATATCTACACTTTATTTCCAGTCCTTATGGAATTTTCAAAATACTGTATATCCTACAATAGACTTTTCAACATATGTGTAAGCTGTAGTGTGAAAATAATTGTGGAAATAATTCTAGATCTATATAATCCCACACCCGACTTGCCTTGAATTGGCTGCACGTGTTTTCATGGAAGTTTGCATGGAAATGTTGCAGTGTTTCACACCAAACTCGCTCAGACTAGAAGCATCGCTGCGGCTGGCAAGGCTGTGCCAACTTGAGGAGATCAGCACACACAACATTTAATAGTACCAACCAAGAGAGCTCCGGCTTTGGGTTAGGTTTCTTTAAAATGCTTTGAAGTTTGGGTGAAATGCTGATATGTTTAGTTAAAATGCTCATTCCTTAGCTTATACGATACTTGGTAGTAGGGGACACTCTGCACCCTTGGGCCTTCCAACATCTGTCGAGTTAATGACCTTTCCAGAGGATAGAAGCTTCTTAGGCCAGTGGCTCGCCTCTGTTCCCTCCGCTGTCAGGGAAAGTCTCTCTCAGGTTGTAGGGTTTTTCAGTCCTCTGTTCTCAGAAGTTACTAAGAGTCCTTTTAAAATAGCCAAGGCTTTTTTTTTGAAACCCTCTCTTTCCTAAAATTCCTCTTCCTCCAGCTTTTCTTTACCCACTAAGATGTTATAATAAAAATTATCAAAGAACAAACTAGCACTCAGCGGAACTCAGCTAAATAAATGCTTCTGGTGATGGTGGATGCTGGCACATCTCCATGGAAGAAAAGACCTACACAAAAGATGTTGTAATTATTATGTTTAAGTGATTATGCTATAATTATTATGTTAAAAATCCATGCTCTCAGAGCTGCTCGGTGGTGGCAAGGCTGTGACATCCCCATTCAACCTCATCTATTGCTAATGCACTTGCCACCTTCTCAAGCAATGTAGAGACAGAGGCCGGCCCAGCCAGGGCAGCCTGAGGAGGGGGTGGGAAGGTTTTCCGAAGCGCCCCCTCACTCACCCTTTCCCTACCCCCTCCCTACCTCTCTCCCCCCTTCCTTTCCCCCCTCTTCTTCCCCCCTTCCCCTCCCTCTTTCCCCCTCTCCTCACTCTGGGAGGCTCTCAGGCACCAAGTCATCACATTTGCTAATTCTGCCTCAATGTTTGTCTTTTTCTTAACCACCTTCTTTCTATAAAAGATTTTGGCAAGTTCGATCACCCAAGTTTGAAAGTTACCTAGCTCTCCTGGGATGAAACAACTTTTTAAAAAATCTTTATTGTTGGGAGTATTACAGATGTCCCTCCTTTTTTTCCCCATTGCCCCCCTCCTCCCGGTTCCCACCCCATTCCAGGCCCTCACGCATTATTGTCAATGACCATGGGCAAAGGAAAATGATAAAAGTTAAATAAATGAAGGTCAAATGATGAGATTTTATTATTTTTACAGGGGGTTTCACTCAGGAACATTTTAGATTCAGGGCCATTTGTCTGGGGATTTCAGGGACCCAGAGATACTGACACCTACGTGCAAATATCGTATTCTCCAGAGGTGTTTTTTGTTATTTGGTGCTTTTGTTATTTGTCACTTTGCTTTATTTGGTGCCTGTATTATTTCCTGGCTCCAGCACAGCAGGCAGACAGGATGGCTTCTTGTAGTCTCTTGCAGCTACCTTGATGGTGTTTTTTCATCTTCAGAGCCTTCCTTAGAATTATGTGAAGGTTAAGTTAAGCCAAGTTTTCGGGTCTGAGTGAGGTGACACACGTTCCGGAGTAAATTGTCCTCTCTTTGTAGATACACAGTAGAATGCCCACATGTGTCTGGTTGAGGATGCTTGGAGGCTGTCCAGGTCCCACCAAAGCACATTTATTCTTTAGAACCAAAAGTCACTAATGGCCTTCATTTTAATTGCCTTTGCTAAGGGTTTCAGGAGTACCCAGAAGAGCTGCTGTTTGGATGGACATGCCCTGCTGGCCCCATTTCTGACCCTGCGCCAGGTGGGCAGTGTTGGCAGCACAGGTGTGGAAGGGAGGCCGAGTGCACCCCCACCTGACGGTCCCCTGCTGGCTGTGGGGAGCCTGTCACACCTGCTGGCGCACGGAAGGGGCCTAGCTTCATTTTACCACCGTGACCAATGATCACCCTTTACAGTCGGTCCAATTTCTGCACTTCTTTTCTTAAGGTGGGGGAGAAATAGGACCAGGGAGCGATGGGTTGACGGTGGCACCACAGAAGCCTGCGGAGGGGACTTTCAGAGAGCGACGGCACAGAGCAAAAGGCGAGCTCACAAACCAGAGTCGGAGGGTCGGGGATTAATTGCAATCCTCAAGCGGTGCATGGGAAGCCAGTGCCTATTTAGAGCCAACAGATAGGTTTCCGTGAGGCTAAGGAAGCGAAAAATCCCATACGAAGCTAGTGAGATGTTAAATTCTAATTAGAAGTGTTAATTAAAAAAAATTCCAATTTCATCAGCGACAGCGCTCTTGTTGTTCCAGGCCCCTCTGCTGCGGTGACTCCTAAGTACCCCGACTCGCTCTGCTCGGGTCACAGCCCTTCTAGAGGGTGAGGAAACCCGCTGCGGCCACGGGGCCAGGGCACTGCTCTCGGCCCAGGGCTGCCCTGATCGCAGGCCTGTCGGCGTTTTATGAAAAAGGCCTCTTTTCAGGGCTCTGTGCTCAGGCGTAGGAGTTCACTGTGGCTCAGAATTCCGTGTGGCGCTCTCAGGAGGAAAGGCGTTTAGCTGCTTCTTGGCAACACCCCTTTACCACTCTTTTCTCTTTTTATACCTTCAAAACATTCCAAGGAATTTTCCAGATTTAGATGAGGTTATTTCCTATTGTGTATTCAGTTAAATATAAATTAAGAGCGTCAGCATTCTGCAGACCATTAATCCATAATGAAGATTGAACACTTTGGATGAGCCTACAAATATGAACTGCCCCAAATTGTTTAAAAATTAAACATAACATATAAATCTAATATTAACAGATATCCAAAGAATTTGCAAGTGCATATCAATAATTTTATTTTAATAGTAACCAGCAATTATTTAATGTAAATGTAATGTTTTTGAATATGCTTTTTATTTATGTTTACATCATTTCAAATTATACAATAAACATTAGAGAGAGAAAATTGTTCTGTATAATATTTAAAAGTCTCATATACAAACCTCAAGCTGAGGTGGGCCTCTTTAGTAAAATACACAGTATAATTTTTTACACTCACCGCTGTACTTATTTAGCCAGAATAGTCATTGTAAACCACAATAGTTCATATAACACATTTTTAGAAAATATGAGTCTATCTCCATTGAACCACGTGACTTTTTCAGGATAGATCATCTCATGGCCTGCGCATTTGCAGTGGCTTTTCCAACGCTAATATAGAGCTAGTTAAGAGTCAGATATGTCTAAATCCCTAAAAAGCACCATTTCTAAGGCATAGCTCTATCAAGCAGCCTTGCTACACTGTAGACTCTATAAGGACGTGGCACTGTATTTGTGCATTACTATGGAATACCTATAAAAGAGCTTAAGGAAAGCTAGAAACGAGGTACGCTTTGTCCACGCTCCTTATTTCATCTTCCAAGCAAGCTCCCACCATTCTTCGTGGGACGTAAGTCCCTCTCATTCTTTCACGCCGTCTCCTCTCTTCTCAAAGCCCCCAGTGACAGCAACCCCTCTAACCGACCAGCCGCACCCCAACCCAGGGACCATGACAGACATTTTCATTTCTATAGTCTACATCAAAATAGAGCTACACTGGTTCTCATGCTTCTGAGTTGCTTTTGTCTGCAGCAGACCTGAAAAAGCAGCAGCTTAGGCTCTCCTGGATGTTGTAGGAGTGGAATTTTCAGGGGTTGGAATAGATTCAATGAGCCCTTCGACGTACACTGTTTTAGAACATTTCAGCGTACATCATTGACGGTAGGCTCCATGTGTCAGAAGGTAAAGTAAACACTTTTTAAATCATTAATCTCTTTTATTTTTATTAATCATTATTCTTGATTTAAAAAAAGATATGTTGGATGTCTTTTAGGACACTAAAATTGTCCTAAAATATACCTCTTGATTCAGGATTAAGCCATCTTTTTAAAATAGATGGAATCAGAATGCATCTAGAGGGAGAGATGGAACTTCTTGTTTTCGTAACAAACCATGGATGCAGCAGCTCTCTGGCAACATGGTGCGGTGGGTGCTGGGGTGTAGAGGGTGAGGGACTGGTTGATGTGATCATATAAAAAGACACATGTAATGTTTTTTCTTCCAGAAGGAAAAAGGAGGGAAATTAAGAGGAGAGAGAAAGAAGACAGAGAAAAGAGTTAAAAAAAAAAAAAAGACAAGAGACTAGGATTTGGTGAAATCTTCATGTGAAGCAGTGACCAGAAAACATGCCACAGTGATGTTCTGTTCAAAAGTACCTGTGTACCTGGCATGTCCCACCCAAGCCCCAGGGGAGCCGATTAGGCTGGAGGAGTTTTATCTATGCGGGGACTTGGTGGTACTCAGCAGGGCTGGGCTGTGTGTTTAAATGGATGTAGTGCAGAACAGAAATCTAGAGCCAAGAAATACTAAGGACTTAGGTACTAGGAAGTAAAGGAATCTATCTTGATATAACTCTTTACACATTTACAGAAACCTAGAGGAGATGAGCATAGACCATGGTATTGGGAAGTGGAACTCAGCCAATGCTGTGTTGCTATTAAAAATAAAAGACTTCATATTATATTACTTAGTGGATAAAATGGCCATCATACATAAAGTCATTTTGATAAAGACAGCCTTACACATGTCACATGTTTTAATTTCATTATGGTATTTGACAAGCTATTTTGTATACATGTATAAACATGAAAGCAAAATACTTAGGGCTGACAGCCTTAGCTGCATTTAAAGTTGGTAGAATTATTGTAGTAAACACTGAGTTAATATCATCTTAGAAACATTCCCCATTATATACTAATTGGTCACCCCACACCTACAGTGATACTTAAATTTAGAGATTGTCAAGTCAAGAATACTCTGAGAAGAGCTGTTAACCAGTAACTGATTAACAAGTAACATGTATTGAGCATTTTTATTATTTTATTTTATTTTTATTGAATTTATTAGGGTGACATTAGTTAATAAAATTATATAGGTTTCAGGTATACAATTCTACAATAAATCATCTACAATATATTGTAGTGTGTTTAAATATCACCATTTATCTCCCTTCACCTTTTCCTACCTCCCCACAACCACCTTCAAATCACATGAATATTTCACTGATTTTTATTGAGCATTTTTAATGGGTCACATATTAATTTATTTTATTCTCACTACTGACCTCTTAGGTAGGTTCTAATAACATCACAATTTAAAAATTAGGAAATGGAAGCATAGAGAAGTTAAATAACTTGTCCAAGACAGCACAGGTAGTAAGGGTGAGGCTGGGCTGGGATATAAACCCAAATTATGTTCATATCCCAACTTATTTTTTTTTAAAATGTGTTTTTATTGATTTCTTTAGAAACAGAAGAAGGGAGAGGGATAGAGAGACAGAAACATCATTGATTGGCTCCCTCCTGCACACCCCCTACTGGGGATCAAGCCCCCAACCTGGGCATGCGCCCTGACCCGCAATCGAACAGGTGACCTCTTGGTTCCTGGGTCAGTGCTCAACAGGTGAGCCACACGGCCAGTCACATCTCACCCTCTTAACCCATATGCAATGCTCCCTCCTTAATAATAGTAAAAATCTATAAAAGCATGCCTTGGGAGGGATTATTAAAGAAACTGGAACTGTTTAACTTGGAACACAAAGGACATTTGGAGAAAAGAGAAAAAAGAGACTAACAACTGAAAAAGTTCTAACAAGTAACTTCTGAGGCACACTGTATACAAATCATGTCCGAAAATCAGTCCATCTGGGAGAGACAGCATCAGCTCCTTACTAACAATGTGATGTTCAAATTATTCAACGTCTTTGAAATTGAAACCTTCTAAAAAATTGAACAGCAAATTGCATCAGCACTAAAATATAGAAAAGAGGGAATTAGAAACAGTGCCTTCACCAGGTATCGTCCTCAAAAAGTCTAGAAGAGTTCTCCTAACAGAACACATACAACTAAGTCTAGCTGGTTGCATTCATCATCAGAAATGCAAAAATTAGTATTCTGTTCAAATGCTTTTCTCTCTCTTGTGCTCAAAATGTGTGCTAGAGTCCCAGGGGTCCACCCACTTCTGAGTCGCAGGATTTCTGGGCACCCAGGACTGCAGTGATAATGGTCCTTGTTGTGTTGGCCAAGATGATAGTGGCCTGTAGCCTCTGGTCATGTCCTGACAAGGAACTGTATTCAAACTTCTACATGTCAACCCACCACGACAAAAGTTGCCAGGTAAGGCCAGTCTTTATTGCTTTGGGCTTTCTCTTTAGGAGCTCCTATTCTCTGGGAGGAAGAGGGTGACCTTTTCCCTATTTTGGTGACCATATTTTTTGAACCCCGTTTTCGCATCTCTTATAAAAACATGCTCTCATGAAAGAGCTCGATGTTCACTACAGATACCTACAACTTCGCATTGACAATTACACTGTATAAAGTATCCTTATGAAATGAAGACTATGTTCCCTTTGTAAAATAATTCAAGAATATGTAGGCTGATGGAAAAAATATTCTAAGCAAGAGTTTCTATATCAAAATGACTCTGTGTGTTTGTGTGTGAAAGAGTCTGAGCTAAGAAACATTAGGAGCAATGCTTTCGTTTACCTTTATACTCATCAGGTTAAATATAGTATATTTTTACTCTGTTATCATTTAAGTTCCATTTTAACCTTTAAAGCAGACATTTAGAAAGTCTATATATATAGCAAATAGGTGTTTGTGCTGATATCACATCAGGAATTCACATCTGAGCAGAGCCCATCACGAGGAACATAAGGATGCCTTAACAACTCTGGAGCGGACGGGCCATAAGAAGCCACGTTAAACCAACATAATATTACCACCAGCAGCTACACATGGAGGCCTAACACATCCATCTGCCAGTCTTCTTCCCCAAACCCAATGTGATGACATTAAAGGGGGTAAAGATAAAAGATGCAAAATAACAAGGCCAAAGACAGCGGGGGTTTAAACATGTCCATGCTAGGAGAGCAAATGGAGATGGGAGAAACAGAGATGAAGAGATGCGGATTACACTTAGTATGTCAAATACAAATCATAAGAGTTTTCAGGAGCCACAGAATTTGTGAAAATTTGTAAAAGTGCAGTAAAAACATAAGCAACTGAAAAGCCTAGCTTTGTTAATTATAAGGAAAGCAAAAATTTGAAAAAGAAAAATCTAATAAGTGTTTATTACTTGGTTAGCAATAAAATATATATATATATAGCACAACTGATTATCAACTTCAAATCAGAAATTTTATTGTAGCTATTTTGGGAGGTAAAAGGAGGTAGAGTAGTGCTATATAAAGTTTGCATTGCCGTTTTTTATTATTGAATGGTAAAAGGTGGGTAAAAAAATTATAAGCATGAAAATATATATAAATGCCATTAAAAAAAACACACAAAACAGGTTAAGGGCTTGAAAGCGATTACCCTGAAGAGGATGTCATGGAGGCTAGGAAAGCAAAAAACTAATATTTTGTTAGCTACTATATAGTACTGTTTTTTATAAATTACACACATATTTTATTAAAAACAATATCTCTAAAATCCACTCAAAGGAGCTATTTCCTCCTCACATCAAAGGAAAGAAACACTTGCCTTGACACCTGGCCATATGTCTACTTCATCGTTACAGACAGGACTTACAAGGGCTCCCATTTTCAACTTTCTCAGAGAGAGACAGCCTGGTTTTATCTGCAGTTATGTTGAAATAAGTATACTAATAAAAGTATGTATTATGGGAAATTAATTGTTATAAACACATATACATGCAACGTTTTCTATTCACAAGCATTCCAGATGAGATGCGCTTAAACACTGGAACATGGGATCAATACTGTAGTTGAACTTCAAGGAGCAGTTTATCAGCAACATTATTCCGGGACTTGCAGTTCTAGCCGCCTTCCTCGGGGGTGCCTAATACTCAGTCACCTTTGTGTATCTAGGATTTAGGCCAAGGTGACACCATGAGGTGGTTTGAAAACCTTTACCTGTGAAGCCTGCGGGGCTGATGTCTGCAAAAGATGATTCATAAGTTATTTACACTATGTATGGGCTGAACAACTTTCTTTAAAGGCATTTCCTTATATTTATCTTTTTGCAAGTTCACATGCCGGTTTCTTGCCCACCGCCACAGGCTTTTGAAATATTTCTGCAGCTGGCATTTCTCTGTCTGGCATTTCAGTCACTGCATTTACTCACAGGATCGTTTCTAACGCTCTAAAACCATGCCAGCGCCCACACCACGCTAGTAAAAATAAAACGACATTGTCCTCCACTGACCCTCGATTTCTCCCCTGCTTCCTGTCCCTGGGCTGGTCCCTCTGCAAGCAAAGCAGGCTGCTCAAGCCCATGGTGCTGTTCTGATCGACTTTAAGTGAGTTTATGGATTTAAATCCATGTTGATGTCTTCCATGATCCTTTATTCTTTGCCTGTGCTGCAATAGATCGCTTTGTGATTATTACTACTGTAAATCTGGTTTGCAAGTGGCAGAAACAAGCTCAGACCAGCTTAACTGAAACATGGGGAATGAGGATTATAATAAGGATTTAAAAGTCTTTCCTAGAAACCAAAAGCAGGAACAAAGACTGGACTCAAGAAGGACTGGGCCCAGGCATCTTAATACCAGCCCGTTCTCTTTCATCATGATGCATTTTTTATTTTTATTTTGAAAGAATATTTTCTGTTTTAATTTCCATACAGAAGAGTTATTTTTCATTCTTTTTTCATGTTGACCAAGCTCATAGGAAAAATATAAAATCATATTTTATTTTGAATTATATTTTTATTATTAGTGAAGGTGAAGATATTTTCTTATTTATCTTTACCTTTCTATTTATAATTATTTGTAAATTGTCCCTTTACATACTTGACCTATTTTGATGGGAGGGATAAGAGTATTCATAATTTCATAATTTTTATGAGTTTTTATATTTTTTAAAGATATTAACCCTTTTTTTATATAATACATATTCCAAGTTGTTATTTTTGTCTTTAATGGTTTTCTGTGGTATTCGGCATAAATAAAAATTTTAATGGCTTTATTTTTTTAATTTACCATCATTTGCATCACGTACAGAAGTTTTTGATGGAGAACATATTTGCCAATGACACATCAGATAAAGGGTTAATATCCAAAATATTTATTTATTTTATTTTATTTTTTAAATATATCTTTATTGATTTCAGAGAGAGGAAAGGAGAAGGAGATGGAGAGATAGAAACATCAATGATTAGAGAGTCATTGATCAGCTGCAGCCCGCAACCCGGGAATGTGCCCTGACCGGGAATCGAACCCCGATCGCCTGGATCCTAGGTCAATGCTCAACCGCTGAGCCACACCCAGCTGGGCAATATCCAAAATACTTAAGGAACTCACACAACTTAACAAAAGGAAGACAAACAACCCAATTAAAAAATGGGCTAAGAACCTGAATAGACACTTCTCCAAAGAGGACATACAGATGGCCAAGAGACATATGGAAAAATGCTCAAAGTCACTAATCATCAGAGAGATGCAAATTAAAACCACAATGAGGTATCACCTCACACCTATGAGAATGGCTCCATCAACAAATCAATGAATGACTAGTGCTGGCGAGGGTGTGGAGAAAGGGTTAGTTACCCCAGTACACCACTGGTGGGAATGCAGACTACTGCAGCCACTATGGAAAACAGGATGGAGTTTCCTCAAAAAATTAAAAATTGACCTGCCATTTGATCCCACTTCTGAGAATATATCCTAAGGAACCTGAAACACCAGTCACAAAGAACTTATGCACCCCTATGTTCATAGCAGCACAATTTACAATAGCTAAGATCTGGAGACAGCCCAAGTGCCCATCAGTAGATGAGTGGATAAAAAGCTGTGGCATGTTTACACAATGGAATACTATGCAGCTATAAAAAAGAAGGATCTTTTATCCTTTGGCACAGCATAGAGGGAACTGGAGAGTATTATGCTTAGCAAAATAAGCCAGTCAGAGAAAGACAAGTACCACATAATCTCACTCATATGTGCAATATAATAAACTGATGAACAAAGTGGATCCAGAAACACAGAAGCATGGAACAGACTGAGGTATCTCAGAGGGAAGGTGGGGAGTGGGAGTGGGTGGGGAGAGATTAATCAAAGAACTTATATGCTTATAAACATAACCCATGGACATAGACACTGGTGTGGGGAAAGCCTGGGGGTGGGATGAATGAAGGGATAAAAAGGGGGCATTTGTAATATTCTCAACAATAAAGATGAGATACTTTTTTTTTAAAAAAAAGAAGTTTTTGACGATTACATAACTATTTCTCGTATTGTAGCCATGAAATTTAAGAATGTTTACATCTTAGATGTGTCTGAAACTTATTTTGTAACATGTGAAGTATACGACCATGTTTATACTTTGAATACTTTGCTTCTTGTTTTAATAATTTCATTTAATATTCTATCCTTTGAGAATGCAACTTTTAAAAAAATATATCTTTATTGATTTCAGAGATAGGAAGGGAGAAGGAGAGAGAGAGATAGAAACATCAATGATGAGAGACAGTCACTGATTGGCTGCCTCCTGCATGCCCCCCACTGGGGATTGAACCCCTACCAGGGCATGTGCCCTGACTAAGAGTCAAACCGCAATCTGTGATTTCATAGGTTGATGCTCAATGGCTGAGCCAAACCGGCCGGGCGAGAATGCATCTTTATCATGGTCACACACACATACAATTTAGTCCATGATGCCACATAAAATAACTACCCTAAAACTTAGTAGTGTAAAATAAGCATTACTCATAATTTGTGGCTCAGATATTCAGGAAGGGCTCAGCTGGTTGGTTTTCTCTACCCCATATGGCATTAGCTTGGGTGACTGGTGTTGGAGCACCAAACTGCAAGATGTCTTCTTCTCTCACTTGTCTGGTGTTTTCCTGTTTCTCAGCCTCATTAACTTTCACAAAACATAGCATTTCATCCCCCAGAGTTCCTCCATGTGGCTTAGGTGTCTCAGTAGTGTCACAGTAGTCTTCTAAAAAGCTTCTAAAAGACAGGAAAAGTAGGAGGCCAGGCCAGCCAAGGGTTAAACCCCAATCTGGCACTGTGTGACTTCCACTTTATTTTACTGCTCAGTGAAATCACAGAACCAGCCCTCCCTAGATTCAAGAGGATAGAGAATTACATTTCCTTCTGGAGAAGAGGCTACAGCCCTTCTTAAAACATGTACGCAACTGCAGATTTTTGTGGCAGCCATCCATGGAAACTACATTTGAGCACACACACAATGATACACATGCACACAAAATATTTAAAATTCAAAAACATTACATGCCATTCTTCTCATTTAATGTTAAGTATTTAGTTAAATAATAATTATTACATGTTTACAATATGAGAGACCTTTAGCCAAGGTGCTAAGATGGAGTGGTAACCTCACAGAGCAGGGCCTTCCCAGAGCTTCTGCATGTCCACAAAATGTAGATGGTTGCTCAGCAAAATTTTTATGCTACATTATTGTATAATAATTCCTTTATTAATGTACTTTTATTTCTATAAAAGCAAAAACATCCCTGTGAAGGTGTTATCTTGATTGTCACTGTTGTGAATTGCATCTGTCTTCTCATTAAACATTTCTAAGAAATGAATTGTTATTAATACATGACACTACTTATTTTGAAATCAATCATTGTATCACTCAAGGTTATAGTGGGAAAAATATGGCATACTCAAAGGGTTCAGTGAGGAGAGTTGATGGAATAATGACTATTTATAAAATTATGAACAGACTTAAGGGAGGCAACAAACAAACGATGGTGGAG
The DNA here is from genome assembly GCF_964146895.1 of Miniopterus schreibersii. Lineage (NCBI taxonomy): Eukaryota > Metazoa > Chordata > Mammalia > Chiroptera > Miniopteridae > Miniopterus > Miniopterus schreibersii. Next base: position 57,608,172 of record NC_138113.1, on the reverse strand, counting down.
GACTCAGCGAGTAGTGACATGAGGACACCATTACCACCACTTGGCCTGAAGAGATAAAAAGAGGAAAAGCCCTGCCCTAGTTGGTTTGGCTTGGTAGTTAGAGAGTTGGCCCATGGACTGAAGGGTCCTAGGTTCGATTGTGGCCAAAGGCACGTACCTCAGTTGAAGGCTTGACCTCCCCCCCATTTGGGGTGCATGCGTGGGGCAACCAATCAATGTGTCTCTCTCACATCGATGTTTCTCTCTCTCTCTCTCCCTTCTACTCTCTGAAAAAGTAATGGAAAAAATATCCTCAGATGAGGATTGGGAAAAAAAAAAAAAAAGAGGAAAACCCCTGAGAAAACTTGGAGTCATGGACAACAGGCTGCCTTTTAGGAGTGTAATCATAGCTGCAGCTACTGCTAGAACCTCAGCAGAGGAAACGGGCTATGCTCTGGTCTCTCTTCCTTCTGACCCTCCAATCTCATGCCAATGTCTTCTTTGGCCATTCCAAGGAGGGACTAGAGGCCAGGAAACCTAAGTGGTAGAGTCTATAGAGTCAGTCACAGGCACAGAACTGATCAGAGAAAGGTTGTGAGTAGACCTGTGGAAGGAAGCAAAGGGAGAAACACCAGCCGAATATCCATATAAAATTTGTGCTAATTTTAAACATGTTTGTTTGATCCAGCAAATCTACTTCTTGATCTATATCCGAAGGAACTGATGTCAGGATCTCAAAGAGATGCTTGAAATCCCAATATTGCAGCACTATTCTCAATACCAAGGCATGGGGATAACTTAAATGTTCATGGACAGAGGTATGGATAAAATGATGATATATGCATGCAATTTAACATTATTCAGCCTTAAGAAAGAAAGACTGTCGTTTGTAACAGCATGGATAGACCAGAGGACATTAGGCACAATGAAATAACTTGGACACAGGATAAAAACTGCATGATCCCACTTTAAGAGAAATCTAAATTTGTCAAACTCATAGAATCAGAGAGCAGAATGGTGGATACCAGGGGTTGGGGGGACAAGAAATGGGGAGGTATTGGTCAAAGAGTAAGTACAAAGCTTTGTTAGGTAAGATACTGAAGTTCTGGAGATCTGTGGTATAGCAAGTGACTATAGTTAACAATCCTGTGTTGTACACTTAAAATTTGCTAAGAAAGTAAATCTTAGGTTAAGTGCTCTAATCACAATTTTTATTTTTAAATAAAAGGAGCAGGAGGAAACTTTTGGAGATTGTGGTTACGTTGATTGCCTTGTAGTGATGGTTTCATGGATGTTACTTACCTCCAAATTCATCAAGTTGTTTATATTAATTATGTACATCTTTCTGTATGTTAATTTACCTCAATAAAGTGGTTTTAAAAAACCATACAGATATATAAATCAGAAACTGAAAAAATAAAACAAAATAATATAAAGGCTTTACAATCTATTTTCTATATTTTAATCAGGTAGATATATGCAAATAATAAATTTATCTCTTCCATCTTTAATAATAAAAATTAAAATAAAATTGAAATACTGTTGGGGGTTGGGGGAATGGAGGGATTGAGATAGAAAAAAAAGAAAGAATGAAAAAAATTTTTTATTGTGTTGATATAAAATTGAAATAGCAGTAATACTGATGGTGAACATACATGCATTTTAGTTTGTGGTTTCCATCCATTCCATGAGTCAAGGATGCCTTTTCCCTCCAGTTTATAGACTACGTGCTACAGTTTAGATGTATTAAATGACTCGCCCGATATTATACTAGTAAGTACAAATTGGAGTCAGGAATTTCATCTGGATTTACCTAATTTCAGATCCTTCACTTTTAACCACTATGCTTTATGATCTCTTTTTTCCCCAATTTTTAAAATTTTTAATTGTAAAAACACATAACATTAAATTTACCATCTTAGCTATTTTTAAGTTTACAGTTCAGTAGTTTTAAGTATATTTACATTAGTGTAGAGCAGATCTCTAGAACTTCTTTATTTTTCAACAATGAAGCATTATATTCATTGATCTTTTAAAATACTTCTTGTTTGGTTGCATTGATCAAATTAACGACTGATTCAATTTGCGCGATTTTAATTTTAAATGATTTTATTTAATTGTAAATAGTTTTGGTGAGAGTAAGAGGAGGCAGCTTGTTTGGCTACTCATTGAATGGTAGGATATTATGTGTGCACCATGATGTGGGCTTAGTTTGAGAAAGAAGTGTTTGGACATATTTAGGAAATACAATTTTATTTCTATATATATTACAAAGCTTTTTGAAATTAGAGTAAAATCCTTTAAAAATTAAAAATTCAGCCCTGGCTGGTGTGGCTCAGTTGGTTGGTGTGTCATCCCATAGACCAAAAATGTGGCTTGTTCGATTTCCAGTCAGGCAACCAATTGGTATTTCTCACATCAATGTTTCTCTCTCTCCCTCTCTCTTCTTCCCTCTCTCTCTTCCTCTCTCTAAAATCAATAAAAAATTACAGAGTTCACCAACATTGATATGCTTATGATTCTTTCTCTTATTGACTATGTATTTTTCCAGTACCTGATATGGCAGGCACCATGCTAAGCATAAGATCTCATGGTACCAATGATGGCATCCGAGTATCTATAATTCACATTCTATTTAAACTTGCAAAATTATTTAACCTCTCGACCTCAGTTTGCTTCTGTTAGAAATGAGGTTAGTTTAAGAATCATTCTAAGTTCAACCTTACTTTATTCCTCTAAGAGTCTATGGATGTGAAAGACAGGCTGATTAATTTTTTTATATCTCTCAGCTAAATTTGGAGGCCCTGATCTTTAGACACATTCCAGACACCTGTCCTGTACCATGTCATTGTTAATTCTTAGACTGTAAGAACTTCAGTTTATTTACCCAGAATATGAGAGAAGGAGAGGTCATTTTATCACATGCTTTCTCAAATATGGATACATGAACATCTTTCATTCATACATATTGACATATCAAACATTATATTTACATATAATTGTAATATCTGTTTTTATATTAACTAAATATTTAGTTTTTAAAGGTTGGAATTATAACCACTTGCTGGGAATTGCCTTTATTTTCAAAGGGAACTCTGGGACCCAAAATTCCTAAGTACAGGTAGTGAAGTTTCAGGGCATAGCTAGTAACCATGGGACCCGGGACCTGCGTTTTCCCCACTTTTGTAGTTATTACGATTTTCATCAACCAACTATTGTCACTGACCATTAGGACAGCCTGTTCTCTTGTCTGGTTGCACAGTGTATGGTCATTGTACCCATGTTTGGGGCTTCCGGGAGGGGATAATAGTCTTATAAGCAAAAAAAGCAGCATATTTAGCTGCTTGCATTTTAATTTTAATTTTCTGATAGTAGAAGGACCAATGCATTTTTCCTATTGTATTTCCCTGGAACTAGATAATCCTGTGTGGCTCCATTTATTCATTAACTCAGACACCTTCCTTGAAAGTGGGAAGGGTAAAAGAGTGTTAGACCATGAGCATCCTTAAACAAAGAGTTACAGACACCGCTGGGATGAGTTTTGTCTTTTTTTAAATCTTTTTAAATTCAGATTATGAGCTGATTGGCTTTATCTAGATTTAACCTTGTTGTAAACTCTTGCTACACATAAAATTGAAAGTGATGTGAAACCTGGAAACAATTAAAGTTCATCTCGTAAGTGATAGAAAACATCACCGAAGCTTCAATTGCTTCTCTCCCACTGTTAGGAAAATAGACTCTGGGATCGACTTTCCCCCGATTGCTGTGACTAACCAAAAGGGAAGAATTGTTTAGCGCACACAACTTTAATGGTGCAGTCCGAGATTTATTATGTGAAACGCTGTCTTAAAATAGTGTACATTAAAATGGTTCTGCTTTGATAGGTGAAAAAAAAAACTCTAGGCTTTAAAAGTATTTTGTTTGAAAATACACAGTCTTTCTGTCTCAGTCATACATGACTTTTTAACACTTTCTTTAAACAGATGCAACTTAAAATACTGCATAATAAGATTTTTGTTGTTGTTCCAGTTATGATATCGGGGAAGCAAAATGAGGACATATGTAATATGGTTTAATCCTTTGTTTTTTCTAAGGCCACACTTCCACATCCGCCAAATTTTCAAAAGGCTTCCTGGGCTTTTAAGACTATATTGCCCTCGTTGCCCTCTCTCAGCAATCCTACAGGACTCCAGGGACATCAGTCTCTCGGAAGTTTCCATAACTAGATGTAGTTGCTTTTGATACATATGCTGTGTTTTTCCTATGTTTTATTATAACATAAACAGCAGGCATTTTTAAAATGTAGCTTACTATGATGATTTAACTATAACAATCATAAAAGAGAGGGACTATGATTATCCCTGTTTTATAGATGACACAACTGAGACTGGGAAGGTTAAATGACTTGCCCCCCAAAAAACACCTAATAGGTAATAGTCTCATTTGAATCCCGGTCACCTGGGCCCAGGAGCTGTGCTCTATGACACTCTCCAAATGTCGCTAAGTAGTTGTTACTCTATTATTTTATACTATCAACTTTTCTTTTATCCTTCACTAGATATACAAATAAAAATTAAATGGCTCCTGTTTTGTTATTTATTATGTACAATATAGTATGATTTTTAAGTAATAGGTCTTTAAATTTTATTTTTCAATTACAGTTTGCATTCAACATTATTTTGTATTAGTTTGGTCAGTTAATCTCTGGCAAAGGTGGCAAGAACATACAGTGGGGTAAAGATAGTGTTTTTAATAAATGGTGTCAGGAGAACTGGACAGATACATGCAAAAAAATGAAACTGGACCACCTTCTTACACTATACACAAGAATTAAGTCAAAATGGATTAAAGACTTAAATATAAGGCTCAAAACCATAAAACTCTTGGAGGAAAACATAGGCAGTAAAATCTTGGACATTTATCTTTCTTAGAAATGTTTCTTTTTTTTCTGACATATCTCTTTAGGCACAGGGAACACTAGAAAAAAGAAACAAATGAGACCATCAAACTAAAAAGTCTTTGTCCAACAGAGGACACCATCTACCTACTGAATGGGAGAAGATATTCGTCAATGATACAAACTGATGTGTTATAGTTGTTATTTGCCCAGCAGATGTGAGATCTAAGTTTGGACAACTTGCTGAATCCGGGATCACTCTTGCTCCTGTGGTCAAGCTACTCTAGGTCTTTCTCGGAGCTTCCTTTCTCACTGGCGTCATGTACCCAGTCCGGCTGTTGTTCCTCCAAATAATTTTCCTTCTGAATTATTGTCTGGCCCTCTGCCGATGTCCCTGTGATTTATTTTCCTTTAATGTTTTCTTGAGACCATTAATTCCTGTCAAGTCACTGGATGGAAAGTGATATTTTAGGATTACTTTCACCAGAAAACATCAGGGGAAAGTGGGGTCTCTGAAGCTGAGAACTGGGCTTCGGTTTGTGGATCTGAAAACAAGAGTGTGCTGAAGTCTCTTTTGCCAAAAGTGAGGCTTAATGTGGGTTTAATAAATTTGGAATTAAAATAGCAACCCTTTAAAAGAAAGCTGTATTTAATTATATGAAATTAAAATTAATGTGCTAGTTGTAGAACATATCGAAAGAAGAAGAGAATACAGATGGTGGTAATTTAAAAATATATATGGAAACCTCATGTGTTAATCTAGATTCTGCAGAACAAGTATGAAAGGTGGCATGTGAAACGCAGGAGAGGAGGGTGGGATAGCAGAACCTGTTGTTATAGTGTCAGATACAGGCCCGCACTCAGACACAAACGCCAAACCTGGACAAGTGGCTAAAGTTTGGCGGTGAAGCTAAGCGGTTGCCTAGACCACATGAACAGTCTCAAGTCGAAGTGCAAAGACATATCAGAAGCGAGAAAGGCAGTGAATCTTCGCATTGAGCTCACGAGTTACACAACTCTCCAAATCAGGCAAAGCTACCGGGTGTCCTACCAGCACACAGGTTCTGGAGCACAGAGAATGATGGCAGAACCAAGGCCTGGCCAGCAGCCACTGACCAGAAGACAGGTAGGCATTCCAACGAGCAGGTTTTGCACTTGAAAGGACTAAGATAGGGAAACAGTGGACCAGGGTACTTTTAAGATGTAGCTTAGACTAGTAAGTCAGCAAGTGGGTAGGGCTTGGGCATCAGTGGGAGGTGGACATGCACCCCTGGGGCTGAGGTGGGTGGGGCGATCCTTGTGGGTGCCAATCGCCTGGCTATCAGAATCGCAACATTTCTAATGGAGACTGGAAGTTGCATGACAGGTGCCCCACTAATGTCACTCTGCTGCCACAGTGAAGGGGACAGTCGGGTAAAGTTAACAAAGGAATGACATCTGGGCTTCACCTCTAGGCTCTACCACTTGTGGCTGGGTGCCCTGGGGCAGGTCACTTGGCTTGTTTTCTGTAAAATGGGAATGCAGGAGAATATGTCAGAAGAGTTTTATGAAAACTCAATAATTAGCGCATGTTACTGTGCTTAGAATAGTATCTGAAATAGAAATATGTAAGCAATATACTGTCTTAGTTGGTTCAGATTACTAAAGCAAAATGCCACAGATTGGATGGCTCATAAACAGAAGAAATTCATTTCTCACAGTTCTGGAGGTTTAGAAATCCAGCATCAATGTTCCAGCAAGGTTGTGTGCTTGTGAAACCCTCCTCCAACTTCATAGCTGTCACCTTCCCGCTGTGGGCTCACACATGGTGTCTCTTCTCTAGGGCATTCATTCTATTCCTCAGGACTCACTGTCATGACCTAAGCACCTCCCCAAGGCCCATCTCCTAATACTATCATCATTGGAGGTTAGAGCTTTACCATGTCAGTATATACTAGATTATTGTAAAGAGCAGGTTATGTGAAAGTTGGCATAAACTGAGATTATATGTAAGGACGAGAGCAGCAGGTTAAGTAAGAAGTCATGAGCTTTGAACCGATGCAAGAAGAAAGGAGTGAGAAAGATGTTTAGAAGGTAAAGGAGAGGGAATCTGGCAAGATGGAAAGAGGGCAGGGTCCTACATGATTATTATAATCAATATAAATTTCAGCCTGGCCTGCATGGCTCAGTGGTTGAGTGTTGACCCATGAATCAGGTCATGGTTTGATTCTCGATCAGGGCACATGCTGGGCTGTGGGCTCAATCCCCAGTGGGGGGCCTGCAGGAGGCAGCTGATCAATGACTTTCACCATTGATGTTTCTCTCTCTCTCTCTCCCTCTCTCTTCCTCTTTCTGAAATCAATGAAAATATATATAAAAAAAACTTTCACTGTGGCCACTTTTAAGAATAGGGGTGCTCTATGAGATGTTAGGTTATTAGTTATTTAATGTCATTGCTATGTTACCCCAAACACTTAGCAAAGTCTGGTAGCCACACAAAGATCTTTCAAGGGTGTGTGTGTGTGTGTGTGTGTGTGTGTGTGTGTGTGTATAAAAATCAGAGTAAGAGGGTGAGTCCACTTCTAGGTTGATAAGATAAAACGGGAACACTGCACATTGAAAAAATAAGAAGATAAAATTCAACCCAGGCAGGAACTTAGAGACAGCAGATAGCTTGAGATTCTAAAATCCTAGGAAATGGGTATTGTGTTTGAAAAATGAATTCATATTTGCAATCTTATGCTGCTTATAAAACCTGCATATTCCCAGCTTCACCCCACAACTTCCAAAACATGTGTTCCGGGAGTGGAGCCTGAGACTCCCGCCCTTGGCGGCATGAGGACTGTCTCCCACGCGTGATAGAGTTTGAGGGTGGCAGCTTTAGGAGGACTCAGTGAGCAGCTCTGCTCTCTCCACTTCTTAGACTGTCTGCAGAGAGAAGACACTGGAGTCGCAAAGCTGAGATGTGAACATTAAGGGATATGGTCAGATGGGTCTATTTGAAAGATCACTGTGAAGTTAAAATAACACAAGCCTGAAGACAGGGAGGCAGGGTAGGTGACAGAAACTGTCTATCATAAGGACTTGAATGAGGACTTTTATGTGTTTGCTTAAATATTCAGGACATTTCGCAAATGATTAGATGATAATCTGGTTTTAGAATAAAAAAATAAAAGTTTTAAAATAAAATAAAATAAATGAAAACAAATTTCTAAAGTCATCCTCTTATTTATTAATTGCGTGATAATTTATTTTTGGTTGTCAACTGTCATTCCAAAAGCTTATAAAATATAACTCAAGAGAGATTTCTTATATTTTTCTAAGGTCTTTATAATCCTGAAAATTATTTCCAGTTATTGTTATAAATAGTAACATGTATATGTGTCACAGTAACCACCATTTAGTGAACTCCAACAAATTATGCTAAGAAAGAGGCTAAACATATCAGCAATTGACATTAGTTCTCACTTTATGCTAGACCCATAGAATAATAAGCTGCAGTATTTTTTCAAATAAGATATGATTATTAGTTTAACATGTTACAATAATCCACTTCATAAATAGCAACTAAAAAATTAACACTTACAAAGTCAACACTCATGGAATAAATTGTTGTTTCTAAAAATATTGGGTTGCTCCAAGAAAACCTGATATTTAAAAACTCTGTTTTTGAAACTTGAATTGAGATTTAATTTAAAAAAAGTATTGGACCAACAACAACTGATGAAATTGAAGCAGTAATAAAAAAAATACACCAGCAAACAAAAGCCCTGATCAAGACAACTTCACAGGGGAGCTTTCTAATTCTTTAGGTTGTAGGTTTTGATAGTTCATTAAAAATGTGTCTTGTTTTTGAGGGAGGCCTGCAGTGCTATGAACTCCCCTTTTAGGACTGTTTTCGCTGTGTCCCATAGATTTGGGGTTGTTATTAGCAGATGTAGGTTTTCTGATTCTTTCTGATTCAGTTTTACCTGATCTCACTCACATGTGGAATCTAATAAACAAAATAGACTGAGGAACAAAATAGATCCAGAGACACAGAAGCATGGAACAGACTGAGGGATCTCAGTGGGAAGGCAGGGTGGGGGAGTGGGTGGGGGAGAGATTAATCAAAGAACTTACATAAAAATGAAAAAAAAAGAACTTATATGCATATATGCATGACCCATGGACACAGCAGTAAGGTGAAGGCCTGGGGCGGGGCGGCTGATGTGGGGTGAAGGGGGTCAATGGGAAGAGAAAGGAATATCTGTAATACTTTCAACAATAAAGATAAATTTAAAAAAATAAAGACAATGATAAAAAAAATATTGGAGACACAGCATAAACTGATGAAGAGGGTATTTACTGTTTTAAGGACATACACCAATTTGAGGTGACTATAATCTGGATGGTTGAACAGGCTGAGAGTGTGAGGTCATGAGACAAAGCCTGAGATCCTGCACAGTGAGAGGTCAGCGAGGAAACAATGCCTTCCCCATAAAGCTGAAGCCCAAAGAGCAGTATCTTTAGTGTATGAACTGTGGGTGGGGAGTGGGAAACATACCACACATATGTGGAAACTTGACCTATGAGAGAAGTTGAATTTCTGACTCTGGGAAAGGATGGGCTTCATAATAAAATGACATGATATAATTGGCAGTATTTATTAAAGATAAAATAGATCCCTACCTCACACTATACACAAAAATAAAATAAGGATAAAGTAAAGCAAATGTGAAAAGCTACCTTTTATACATATCAGAAGAATGTGTCAAAAATGTTTTGATGGTGACATAGGGAGAATGTTTTTCAATATGACACAAAACACAAAATCAATATGAAAAAGATTGATTATTCAAGCACATTAAAATTTAAAAATATTTATTATCAAAACATGGAAAAAGTTATAAAACAAGACAGACACTGAGAGCTGTATTTGCAACACGCTATGAATGGAGGCTTCGGGGGAGCTATTAAATTTACTAAGGTGACATTCGTTAATAAAATTATGTAGATTGCCAGAGGGGAGGGGAGCTTGGGGAGCTGGGTGAAAAAAGGAGAAGGGATGAAGAAGTACAGTTTGGTAGTTACAAAGTAGTCACAGAGATGTAAAGTACAACATAGGGATTATAGTCAATAATTTTGTAATAACCATGTGTGAGAACAGTGGGTACTTAAAATATACTCTGTAAATTAGACTATTGTCTAACCACTAGGCTATACATCCAAAACAAATACAGAATAATATTGAATGGAAACTGTAATTGAGAAACAACAAAAATATGAAAAAATTAAATAAAATGAGGCTAATCCAAATTGAAAAAATATATATATATGTATATATATATACACATATATATGTATATATATAGTTTCAAGTGCACAATTCTATGATACGTCATCTCTATATTGCATTGAATGCCCAAAACTATATCTCCTTCCATCACCATATATTCCACCCCCTCTACCCTTCACTACGCTCGCCAACCCTGTTTCCTTCTGGTAACCCCCATATTGCTGTCTGTGTCTATGAGTTTTTTCTTGTGTGCTCATTTGTTGTTTTCAGTTTTATATCCCACGTGTGAGTGAAATCATATGGTTCTTGATTTTTTTTCTGTCGACTTATATTGCTTAGAATAATATTATCAAGATCCGCCCATGTGGTTGCACATGGCAGAACTTCATCTTTTCTTCTGGCTGAGTGGTGTTCCATCGTGTACATGGAGCACATCTTTACTCAGTCATCTATTGAAACACACTTTGGTTGTTTCCATGTCTTGGATCCCGTGAATAATGCTGCAATAGATATAGAGGAGCATCTGTCTTTGTGAGTAAATGTTTTCAAATTTGGGGGTAGATACTAAGAAGAGGGGTTGCTGGGTCCTATGGTAACTCTATTCTTAATTTTTTTGTGGAACTTCCGCACTGTTTTCCCTAGTGGCTGCACCAATTTACAGTCCCACTAGCAGTGAATGAAGGCTCCTTTCTCTCCACAACCTCTCCAGCACTTGTTATTAGCTGCCTTATTGATGACAGCCATTCCAACAGGCGTGAGGTGGTGTCTCATTGTAGTTTTGATTTGCATTTCCCTAATGGCTAGTGAGGTTGACCATTTTTTCATATATCTGTTGGCCATTTGTATGTCTTCTTGGGAGAGGTGTGTATTCAGGTCCGCTGCCCAATTTTTAACTGATTTGTTTATTTGTTTGGTGTTGAATTGTATATTTTGGATATTAACCCCTTGTCAGAGCTGTTGTTTGCAAATACCTTCACCCATTCGGTTGGTTCTTTAAATTATTCGTATGTACTTATTCTTCCAAAACAAATTTATTTCCCTTCCACTCTCTACTCCAAGAGGAATTTTAACAGTAAATTCCTGGAAATTTATTATTATTTCCTTATTATTCATTATTATTATGGGGTTTTCACAATTTTCATAGACCTGTCAAAATTATGTCACTGTAATCAAATTATTATGTAAGAACACCGGTGAAAGCTAGCAGTTACATCACTTTCTCAGAAAGAAAATTGATAGTTAAACGCAGTTCTAAGCAAGTTCCTTAGCAGAATAAAAATATGATGCTGATATGCTTTTATTTAACAATGAGCATTAATTCCCATTTTATAATATTTACCTTAGAGATCTAAGTCACAATATTGTTCCTGAGTGAGATTTCATTGTTAAACACACCGTAATGAGAAGTGTTGACATTTTATTGAAAACCTTCTCCGTATTGCTAATCGGCTATGAATTTTGCTACGGCAGTGGGGAAAATCTGTCAAAATGTGTTGGGCTCTGTTCTGTCTTGATGAGCTAGAATAACTGCTCACAGCACAGGCTCTTTTTTAATTACCATTCATATGAAACAATAAAAACATGAGTTGTGTTTCATCGTTTGCCTTCCTTTCTATCTCAGCTGGACAGAATGTTAGATCTCTCCCCCAACAAGTTTTTTTCTCCAAAGTTGTCATTAGCTGTTGTGTGCTATCTGGTAACCTGTTCTCTTTCTTTTTCTTTCTTTCTTTTTTTAATGTCTTTTTAAAATTGATTTTAGAGAGAGAGGAGGGAGAAGGGGAGAGAGAGAGGGAGAGAGAGAGAAACATTGATGTGCACACGCCAGCTGGGGACCATGTGCCCTCACCAGGAATGATACGGCGACCTTTCTGTGCCAGGGGTGACGCATAAGCACCTGAGCCACACACCCAAGGCACCCATTCGCTTTCTTTATCACAGTTCTCACGGTCGGCACTTGTGTGCTTTACTTTTTCAGTAGCTGCATTCCATAAGTAGATCCACTTTTGTTGTTTATTTCTCTGTTTGTTTACTATTATCTGCCTATTGCACTGTCACCTAGGTGAGACTGAGTTAGGCATTTAAAATCCTAGTTTTCACTGCTTTATGCAAACTTGGATGTTGAATAAAATAGAATACGCTATCTCAGACAGCTTACATCCATTGGCTAATTTTTAAGTTTCCTAACTCTACACGTGCTTTAAGAAGTTGAAACTTGAAGTGAATTATTAATAATTAACTTGTTAAGTGAAACACCTCGTTTGTTCAAAGACATACAAAGTATTCTAAGAGTTCAGAGGTGGTGCTGCTGATCTGCTGAGGTCATGGCCTTTGCAGTGTTAGAACAGAGACGGTGAAATAGTTAAGAAGAAGCGAGGCGGCTTTCAAGGTCCAGAAAGCAGCATTGCCAAAGCCAGCGGAAACTGGTTTGGGTACTAACTAGTAGGCCCGTTGGAGCAGCTGCCCTGGAAAGAATAAAGCAGATAAGGGTGCTACGGGGAGAGGTGGTCCTTTCATCTGGGGCGAGGTTAATGTAGCAGCTTAAGAAGGGGAAGGGGGTGTTGGTCCCTGCAGCCCACACCTCACTCTCTGTCTCTGCTGGCCCGCCGCCTCCTCGGGTGGGCCTCCCCTCCAGCCCTGCGGACACCAGCTCTGCCCTCCTGTCCCCTGTTACTGTGAAAACAAAAGGAGGTCCGGGTATTTGAGTAGCACTGGTCAATACGGTCAACGTTGCCAAATCAATACCTTGCCCATTAAATAAACAATTATTGTGCTTTATGTAAGTGCCAGGAAGGAGGGAACGATATGAAAAATCAGAACACAAACAAAAACTGCCACCAGAAAACAACAATCCAAGAAGTTCAGAGAAACCCGGGAGAAACAGCTTTGTGAACACGATGGTAACGCCTGAAACAAGTGCTGCCCTTCCCTGGTGAGTGCAGGAGGGCAGCAACCCCTAGGAGTCCACGTAAATTATGAAATTTAATGCACTTTAAGTTCTCATTGATGACTTAGTCTCTAAAAGCCTCCTTACAGCACGGGATTGCATGCTAGTCGTAGCCAAGATACGGAATCAACCTGTATGCCTATCAACAGGTGAAAGGAAAGACAAGATACATACAACATTCCATTAAATATTGAAAGCTTGTCCTTTGTGTCAACGTGGATGAACCTAGAGGATATTATGTTAAGTGAAACAAGTCAGACGGAGAAAGACAGATACCGTATGATCTCATATGTAGACTCTACAAAACAAAATAAACAAAACAGAAACAGACCCACAGATACAGAGAACGAGCCGATGGCTGCCAAAGGGGAGGACTGGAAAATGGGGATTAAATATAAATCACATTTAAGAAATATGAGGGATTTCACTTTACAAAAATCTGGGGAAAATTGCCTTTGGCTCAGGATTGGCAATTGCCTATAATAAATGCATAAAAACATAATTCTTTAAAGGTTAAGTTAAAATATGTCACGATCTTGTTTAATACAGCAGTGAGATTTAGTTTCTTTTTAGAGCAGCCTTTTTAGGGAAAATTGACATTTTTTTTAACCCTATTTCGCCAACACGACTGAAAGAAACTTTGCATGAATTTTCATTTATTTTACCATATCTCTCTTCACCTAGTCCTCAAATATTATTGAGTATCCACTATCTATACAATGCACCATCATTCACCTTAAACTGAGAGATACAAATGTATGCACAGTGTATATTTGAGAACATGATAACTTTAATAATATGGAATATCAAGGGAACTTTTCATTTTCTTAAGTTATTTTTTTGAATAACTAAAGGAAAAAGGCCCAAAGCTGTCCTAATGATCCACGTGTTTTGCATAAAATCACATGGGATAATTGCTTCCCTTCTGCCCGTCACCGAGACCATCTCCCTCTCTCCTTGGGGTCCAAGGTGGCAGTGGAGCAGCAACTGCAGAAGCACCCGAGTGTTGAGCTCTAGGAGCCAGAAAATGCTCTAAGTCCCTTTCCTATTTAGACTCAAATCTTCTCTGAAGTCGGTTCTATTATGATCAGTATTTTACAGGTGAAGCCAGGCTACAGGCACCTAGTTCCCTCGTGTGACATAATGCAGCCGAAACGGCAGGCCCTCTGCGCCCTGCGCCCTGCTCTCCAGGTACTTGCAGGGCCCGCCTTGTTCACAGCACGTCCAGGTGAAGGGGAGGGCGATTCGGTCCTACTGGGCTGCCAGGGTGCCAGGCCTGCCACACAAACTCAGTAGAGCCCTTCAGGGAGCCTCCCCAAGGGTGGTTCGCCGAATTCTGGCGGCAACAGAGGCCAGCTCCCAAGAGCTCTGGCCTTCGCTCTCCGCGTCCGTCCACTAGCTCGCTAGGCAGAGTGAAGTATAAACCCACAGATATCATGAAGATTTTGGTCTTAGCTCGTGTGTGTCATTTTTTTAAATAAACATGCAGCCTTAAACATTTTTTTCTTTCTCTTGAAATGGTCCTAGCACAACTGTTGAGCTAGGTTTCATCTATGCGTTTGTTTGCGTTTTGGTTTTCTGGCTGAAGGTTGCTTTCCCGGAGAGAGGTCACCAAGAGCCCTTAGAACTGAGGCCGGCTGAATCGCGGCCTAGGAAACACGTAATCTTCGGGATCGTGTTCCTCCCTAACGAAACGCTACTCAGAATGCAAGTTCGTCTGCAGCCTCCTCCGAGATTAATAATGTTTTCCTTTGATTGTTTGTTGTGGTTGCTTTTATTTAAGTAATGAAAACAGAACAAAGCTGCCTGTGTTCAGACAGCAGCGACTGTCGTCTTCACAGATACTGTCTGAATCGAATTGGATTTTAATGAAATGATATTTCCTTTGTGATAAGTACATAAAAATTAGGTTTCTAATTAACATCACAAGGTATGGGTTACAGATACCAAGTATCAAGAGAAGTAATAATTCTTCAATGTTTTCTTCTTTGGGAAGAAGACAGGAGTCGTAACAACTTGGGAGGCAACATGAATAAATTAACCGGAGGCTGATGAGCGCCCTGGCCCTTTCCTCCCAGAGCTTGCGCCAGGTTGACAATGTCTGTTTCTTTTTACATTTAAAACAGCATCAGGTAGTTTTGTTTGGAAGACTTTCTAAAGGTTTGCCTTTTAAAATCTTTGCTATTCCGTGTTGACAATGTTTGTACAGGATGACAAATAAACTAAGTTTAGTTCCCATTGTGATGAGCATTTCGAGAATTGTTCCATCTGCGTGTGGAACTCTACCACTGAGCGAGCCAAGCTAATTCCTAACACAGAAGGGTGTTTGTAAAATGTACCGCACCTCTTACATAAAATATTATCTCTTTGACTCAGCGGGGAACTATCTGATTCTCAGGGGAAAATGTGAGGAGGAAATGATATTCCAGAAGATGCAGGAGTAAATAGAAAAGGGTTTCTCATCTGTACGGTTTCAAAAGTGATCTGAGAAACCCTGGAAAGAAAAACAATAAAACGATAGCAAACCACACTCAATCGAAGCTTTCTGGTTGAGATGGATTGTTCTGCCTCTGTTAGTTGTTAATTATATTGTCATTGCCTACCGGTGACCTATAGTAATGACCTAGGGATCTCGTCACCTCCTAATTAACAAGATGGTCACACCACTTTATTTAATGATTATGGATTTTTTCTTTTAATGTTTACCTGTGCCCACTGTATTTAAGGATACTTTATGGACATTTAAAAAATATTCTTTGATTTTGTTAGTCATTAGTGCCCACTGAAACATACAGGTGGGTTTCACAGCAAGGGGCACATAGAAATTGGAAAGCTTCCTCCTGGAAGTAAAATAAAGCATGTGCCTCCTATTCTACAGCCTCAAACAGCATTCGAATTTCCTCTCCCCTGGTTTAACAATTGTTCCCACTCTGTGTCTAAAACATTTAAGAAAACTAAGTTAATATGTGGAATCAAAATTTATCATGAGCCTCCATAAGGCTGGAAGTCTCAAATTTTCCTTAAGGTAGACTTCAGGAAATTTCTGAATCCACTGAAATGTTTTTATCTACATTCACTTTCTGTAGACTTGAAATTGGCACAATTACTTTACTTTAAAAGATTCCCAGATTTGGAAAAATAGCATGTTACAGAGACACAGTTCACATTCAAACAATGCAAATCAGTGAAGTTCAAAGGGTTCTATTATTTGGCATTTCAACTAAGCCTTTATTTGCAAATACATAGATTTTTGTTTTACTTTTTTCTTTAACCTTAATTAAACATATTTGACATTTATAAACATACCCATGTGCTACAGGACATTTTATTTGCTTTTTAGTTATATATATTTTTATTAACATGTAATTTACATGAATAAAATGCAGAATTCTTAGGGGTACAACTAGACAAATTTTAGTAAATTTCTATAATTGTAGAACCACCTACCAGACTGAGATATAGAATATTTCCTGCAACACTGAAGGCTCCTTACTGCCTCCTCCTTATCAATAACTCCAAGAGTAACAAGTATTCTTACCACTATTACCATAGATTAGATTTGTTTTACATGAAACTTCCTATAAATGAAATAATACATGATTTTGAGTCCACCTCTCACTCAGCATATGTTGCAGAGATTCATGAATCAATGATTTATTATTTTTTATTGCTGTGTAGAATCCCATTCTAGAAATATGCCCTCATTAATATACCCACACTATGTTGATAGACATTAGATTGTCCCAGTTTTTCCCGTTAAGAATAGACTTGCTTTGAAGATCCTTGTGCAAGTCTAGGGGCGGACAGACACATGCACATCTACGGGCACTGACTTGCTGACTGCAGAGTCACAGGGAATCTCCAAGGGCCACAGAAAGAAGAAAAAAGGGAAGGAGGGAAGGAGGTAGAGCAGAAATAAAAATAAGAGATGGAAGCAGAGGAGGAGGAAGGGAATGGAAATGAAAGGCGCAGCAAACAAATTAGCTGGAGATAATTGGCACTCTGATTTGTGGACTAAGCCCAAGGCACATCCTTGGAGGTGAAGCCAAAACACAAAATGCCTCATTTAAATTAACCCTCAAGAAGTGTCTTAAAATGGTGACTACAAGCCTGCATTACTGGTAAAAGGAAACACTCCCTGGAAAAGAAAACAGAAAAATGAACCTACAATTTAAAAATTATAATAACAATACCAACCCTACAAGGAAATTAGTGACCAGAAGTAAGGACCAGGGAAAACAAAAGTGATAAAAAATAGCCTCCTGGTGAATTCAGATACTGCAATCATTACACAGAGAAGGCAAAATAACTGTAAATTAAATGTTTAAAATGTGGAACCACATAATTATACTACGACATTTTATTTTAAAAATATGACATTTCAAAAGAAATTTATACATAGCATAGGAGAATTGATTGGAATGCGAAATGGCACAGCCGCTGTGAACACAGCTTGGCAGTGTCCTAGAGCTAAATGCACACTTACCCGGTGAGCCTGACATGCCACCGCTCAGCCTTTACCCCTGAGAAAGGAAAACTTCTGCTCACCCCAAATCCCATGCACAAACTTGCCTAGCAGCTTCATATAAAACACTCAGAGCCGGGAACAGCAAGGGTAGCTATCAGCTGGTACATCGATTAAAACGGGGGTATAGCCACCCAGTGGAATACTACTTAGCAATATAGAGGAAATGAGATTTGATAATTCAACGATATGGATGAATCTGAAGAGCATTATACTAAATGAAAGACGTTTCTCCCAAAAAGCTACACACTGGATGATTCCATAAAATAATTTCACACGAAAATTTAGAAAAGACAAAGTTATAGGGACACAAAACAGAGCAGCACTCCCAGGGCTGGGTTTGGGAAAATGTATTCACTATAAAGCAGCATCAGGAAGCTTTTGCGGGGATTATGTAAACATTCTATATTTTAATTGTGGTTACACGACTGTATACATTTGTCAAAACTCATAAAACCAAACACCTAAAAAGAATGAATTTTATTGTTTATAAATTATGCCTCAATAAAACAGATATAAAAATATATTTTTTAAAACCTCCAAGCAAATCTTCCTTATGAGTTCTGATTTTAAAATTAACTCAGGATGCTAGTTTTATTAATGTTTTTCAATGTCATAATATAAATTTTAACATTAATGGATTAAAACAGGAAAAGCATAATCTTCATATTTGGTATAACCAAATCACTTGATAAAAGTCAACATGCATCCATCATATAAAACCTTATCAAATAAGAAACAAAAGGAAACTTTCTTAACTTGATAAAAGTGTATTATAAAAATGAATAAATAAAATCTATGCAAACATGACTGCAAATGTTGAAACACTTGAAGGATTCTTTTTAAAGTTCTTTAAAAAAAATAAGGAAAAGACCATCACTTCTATTTAACATAGAAAGGTAGGTCTTGGACAGAAGTGTGAGAAATGAAAGGAAATTATATATAAGAATTAGAAGGGATGAAAAAAGTCTTTATTTAGATGTCATATGGTCATCCAGAAAGATAAGGCCAAATAATATACAGATTATTATAATTAATAAAAGAAGATAGCCCAAGCATAAGATCTATAAAAAATAAAATTAAAATTTAAAAAGTACATTGCATTGCTATATGTTCATTTTAGGAAGAAAAGTAACTTCTGCAAATTATTTCTTTATAATATGAAAAGAAGTATTCCATTTTGCAGAGTGAAGGCCACAGGTAATCAGAAAATATGCTCCATTAACTGGGAGATTTATCTGTTTATGATGTCATTAAAAGCCAAATATCTGCAAGGAAACTTTTGTGAAAAATTCTTATGGAAATAAGTTTTTGCATCGCTTGGTTTCATGGTGAAAGATACAGCCTGTGAAGCAGGGGCTCATCTGCCATCAGCACGAGTAGCCGGGCACTTATGAAGAGGTGACAGTAAGAGAGCTGAGTGAGCATGGCCCCTGCCGTCCCAGATTAAATCAAGTGGCTGCAAGCTACACCTTAATAATCCCTAAGAGCCAAAAAATATAGAAGCCTAATTTCTATGACTGCTTTCTCCAATAAAATCTCCATCTATTACCAATACTCATTTCTTTCTTGACATCATGTTAGCAGCTAAAGAAGCATTTCTTGCATATCAGGTTTTCTAAAGGAAAGCGTTATAAAAAATGAAACATAGCTTCAGTCAAAAAAGCATCCCCAAACTCTGAGACATTACAGGTAAGCTTATTCCCCAAAGTGTCCATAAAACAAGGCGGGTGCATGATCAGGGCCGCGAGGGGAGACGCCCCCCTGCCTGGCCCATGCTGGCGACGACAGGCGGCACAGCCAGAGCGCAAGCCCCGGCCCCAGGAAACAGGCTTTCAGATTGAACTACGTCTCTCTGCCCGGCCGGTGTGGCTCAGAAGCTGAGCATCGACCCAGGATCCAGGCGATGGGGGTTCGATTCCCGGTCAGGGCACATGCCCGGGTTGGGGGCTCGATCCCTAGTCGGGGGCGTGCAGGAGGCCGCCGATCAATGACTCTCTCATCATGGATGTTTCTATCTCTCTCTCTCCCTCTCCTTTCCTCTCTATGAAATCAATAAAGATATATTTAAAAAAAATAAAAAATAATAAAAAATAAAAATAAAATAAAATATGTCTCTCTGGAAAACAGGCAGATATGCAGAGAAACATATTGGAAGAATGCCGCTGGCACCTTCAAGACCAAAGAGACAGTGTCACCCCCTGTGGCACCCCAGGAAGAAGGCAGACTTGGAGAAAGTTGTTTGCACTAACAGCACACAAACCTGTGAGCCTGGGTGCTAGTCTGGTTGGGTGCACGTATTGACCAAGTGTGCAGCACCAGGAACAGTCTGCTGGAAATCCTTTGGCTTCCTAAGAATCACCATTTGGTTCCTCAGGCTGCCTGTGAGGACTTTGGAATCAGTTACACTGCTTATTTAGAGCCATAACCCACAGTTTATGATCTTGAAAGAGGCCTTGAAACTCCTCTGCTTTGCATCCATGATTTTCCTACCAAATCTAACTTGACCTATTTGTTCCATCTCTTACTGTTCCCTGCATTAGCTGTCATTCCTCAGTTGTTTGGATAATTTTTGTGCTTAGTTGCTGCTGTAATTCCAACCAGGTTTTGTCTTCAAGGATTCTGTCAAAGCTTAATTCTAGTTCTTGGTGATATTTCACTGACTTTTAATATTCTTTCTTCATACAAAACTGTATTTATTTATTTATTTATTTACTTATTTATTTATTTATTTAAATATATCTTTATTGATTTCAGAGAGAGGAAATGAGAGGGAAAGAGAGAGATAGAAACATCAATGATGAGAGAGTCATTGATCGGCTGCAGCCCGCAACCCCCATCGCCTGGATCCTAGGTCGACGCTTAACCGCTGAGCCACGCCCGGCTGGGCCCAAACTGTATTTATTATCCAATATCCATCGTGCACTGTTTCAGACACTGGACAAACAGCAATAGTCAAACGAGATAATATTCCTGTTTTCACAGGCATACCCTCTTGTGGAGGTAACAATGAACACACGACAAATTAACTGTATAATAGGTCAGTTGAGAAGAGCATGTGAAAAATAAAGCATGGGAAGGGGTCAGAGAAAAAGGGTGGAGGCAGGGCTGCTGTTTTGCAGGGATGTCGGGAACATTCTACTGAGCAGATGACATGTGAGCAAGGAACTGAAGGAGTGCACACGGAGGATTTGAGCAGAAGAGCTTTCTAGACATCGGATGAGCACACAAGGAAGAGCCTGGCCAAGTACTCCAGTGGAGCTCGTCTCGGCAGAGTTTAGTGCCTGCTGGATCTCCCTTTGGATCATGCTCTTGTGTTGTCTGAAGTTGACTGTTTTGTCTGCTGGATCCAGGCCTCCCAGGAGATACTTTGGTGCTAACCATTGTCGGAAGCTGTCCACAACTGGTTCATAGCAACTGTTAGAAACCTTAAGCAATTCATAATTTGTGGCTGCCTCCACTAGGTTTGGCTGTGCTCAGGGGTGGGGAGGCAAACTGCACTCCAAGGTCAGCTTTTTGGCAACACAGGACCCATGGAGGGGGTCAGCAAACTTCCCAAGGCAAGTCTCAATCTGCCTTTGCTTGCCTTGGCCTGCTACCAGGTGTGAGACTTAGTCCCTGAAAATGTTGTTTCTGAAAGGGCTTTTGGTGAAATTGGGAGGATGGGACCTCTGGACCTCCTGTGAGAAGGAGGTGCCATTGGGACTTCAGGGAAGATTCTGGGTGTGTTCCCCCCCTCCCAGAGCCACGCATCTGAGTCTGTTTCAGAATATTTCCCTGACCTTGGGAGGGTGGAGCCCCTTGCAGGAAGGCCAGTGGGGTCTGCTGGAAGCTGGGAGTTCCTATCAGCTCTCCAGTGAGGGGGAGGTGCCAGTCAGCTTCCTGGGAAAGTGAGGGGAATAGCTCCACCCCAAAGCCAGTCACTGACACCCCCTGAGACTGGTCAAACCTGTAGGCTTGGCCTCTGCTGTTGACTCCTCAGCAGGGGATGATGCAAGGTGGGGCGAGCCGGATTCCAGAGTGTGGGGTGAGCTGCATCCTTGAAGGTGAGACACTCATCTTTCCCCAAGCAACTGCTCCTGGGAGGAGCTTCTGCCTCTCAGGAAAAGCGGCTGCTGAGATATCAAGGGGGATGACACTCAGCACAGGTGTCATGGCAGCTGCTCTCCTACGTCTCTACCCAATGCCTCGAATCCCAGACTCTTCTCAGGAGACTCCAGTTCACACCACCCTCACTCCACTTCTGAGTATATATCTTAAGAATCCTGAAACAATCATCAGAAAGAGTATCTGTACCCCTAGGTTCATAATAACAGCATTACCTATAATGGCTAAGATCTGGAAACAGCCCAAGTGCCCTTCAGTAGATGAGTGGATAAAAAAGCTGTGGGACATTCACACCATGGAATACTATGCAGCTGAAAAAAGAAGGAGCTCTTACCCTATGAGATAGCATGGAGGGACCTGGAGAGTATTGTGCTAAGTGAAATAAGCCAGTCAGAGAAAGACAAGTGCCACATGATCTCACTTACATGTGGAATCTAATAAACAAAATAAACTGATGAACAAAAAAGATCCAGAGATACTGAAGCAAGCAATAGATTAATGTATTTCAGAGGGAAGGAGGTGGGCACAAAGAAATTAACCAATGAACTTATATGCATATATGCATAGTCCACCAATAGACAATAGTGTGGGAAAGGCCTGGAGAGGGGGTGGGCTTGGGGGGAGGGGCCAATGAGGGGAAAAAAGGGGACATCTGTACTACTTTCAACAATAAGGATCGATTTAAAAAAGAATCATATTGACCAAGTAGAATTTAATTAGAGTAAAGAACTGAAAAGTAAAGATAAGTGTGATATATTACAATTAGATATTTTGTGAGATGTTATTGAAGGAATTCAGGCTATTTTTATTTAAAAACATAGGAGAAGAAGAATGACATGATTGTTGCTCTTAAATTTTGAAAAACTATTAAATGAGAACAAAATAAACATAGGTTTAAATTTAAATGTATTGAGGTGGCCTGGCTCAGTGGTTGAGCATGGTCCCGGAGGTCACGATTCTATTCCTGGTCAGGGCACATGCCGGGGTTGTGGGATCGATCCCCAGTAGGAGACTTTCAGGAGGCAGCTGATCAATGGCTCTCTTGTCATTGATGTTTCTATCTCTCTCTCCCTCTTTATTCTTCTCTCTGAAATCAATATAAATATATTTTTTTAAAAATTATTGAACCGACATTGGTTAATAAGATTATGTAGGTTTCAAGTGTGCAGTTCTCTGTTATTAATAGTACCAATACCCCAAATTCAGATAAAGAGTGAGGGACTGTGACCCAGAGGACAACACAAATAAGGAGGACTCTTGGTGCCTCTACCTCTCTCAGAAATGCAATATCTTCCCAATAGAAAGTGAGGGCTGTAGCAGAGAAAATAATCACTAAAAAATGGATTACCTGGCCATGTGGATTCTGCACTTAGTGGACTATGTAATGAATTAGCTGTGGTTCCTGAAGAGTTTTCGGAGCATTTCAGTTCTGAGATTCCCTGACTATATTAACGGAAACAATGTCTTGGACTATTTATGGACATATAAGTTGGGGTGCTCCCTTATTTATTTCATTATATGAGCAATAAAGCTCACTTGCCCAATTTCATTGGGGGTATCAGTTGACTTAAAATAACTGTTCCATTAAATAATCCGTTTCATAGGAATGATTAAGGAAATGCATAGACACTATGCAGAAACCTCTCGCTCCCTCTCTCTCTGCTCTATAATAACCTGCTTAGTCCAGAGGTGCTAAGAAAGTGGCAGTGCAGTCACACAACCTCCATAAATGCCAACTTTGGAGAATCCTGTGGTTTATTACCCAGGATCACTTGTCCCCAGAGAAGAAGGGCTGTATCCATTATTGGACACATCCCTCCCCAATTCCGGATACAGATGGCCATGGAGAGATAGTTATCTCCTGGACCCCTCACTCGCTCCTTCCCGAGCTGTCCGACTATCAGGGCTGCTTGACCTGCCTTTGGCCTTCACTCCCAGCCCTCAGGCCTCACTGCTTCCACTGACTTCTCCAGCTTGTACTGAAGTTGGTATGAATGCAGAACAATCAGCAGACATGTTGCAATACCCAAGGATAGTTACCCTAAAGTGGGGGGAAGCGATCATGAGCGAGCAGCTGGGTGGAGCATGTTCAGCTTCCCTGCTGGAAGCTGTTGCAGAAGGGGGCGGCGATGAAGCTGTCCCTTGAGAGCCTCTCAACACAGGCAAGAGCAGACAAGCTCGGTGGGCCCGCCCTAGACATGGCCCTGGAGCTCGCCTCTTTATGGCCTGCACGCTGAGGCGGTGCCATTGCTGCCACGGTCACCAGCTGTCTCAGGAGGCGTTTGGGGGAGAATTGTGCATCACCCCAACTGGCTACCCGCATGGAGGAAACTGCCCTGTGCTGGTGTGAGAAGTGCTGAGACAAGACTTGGGTTCTAGGCAGGTGCTGGGGGAATGTAATTTCCTTGCAGAGTGTCTGACTCATAATTGGATGCTTGCAAATGCTTCTGCTGGCGACGGTGGCCATGCTGCTGCTGCTGGGCCTCATGAGGGGTGAGGAGCGATCTCGGCAGGAGCCGGGGCGCACAGAACACTTCGCAGCCCCGAGAGCTCACCACCGGGTGCAGGCTGTGCCACGGCCCCCTCCCCCTGCTGAGGAGAAGCTGTTAGGAAGAGATTAGAAAGCCTGTCACCTTAATGGAATGCAAGAGGTCACAAGGACAAGAGAAAACTAAGATCTGAAAGAGACAAGAAAGGGAAGAAAGTCGAATCGCTTTGGAAAGTTGTCAGGAGTGGGTTCCTAGTTTAAATGTACCTTGTGTTTAGAAGCCCATCCTACGGTGTGTGCTGTGTAGAGTGAGAACGGGTGTAGACTGCAGAGGCTCTGACAGTGGGGACAGGCTGAACTCCCGGGACAAAAGGAAGTCATCCAGGTGTGGCTGCTGGGCAGGCCCCGGGGACCATACGAGCTCTGCACACAGTTGCTCGGTCAGCCTGCCTGGACTTCAGGACCGAGCAGATCGGGATTTCACTTAGTGCCTGAAAAGCCTTCCAGGCCTCAGGAGGCAGTTGGCTGATTACGGGCATAATGCACATTTTAGACACAATCATCATTCAGAGAGAGAGAGGATGCAAGATGAGGGGTGTGAAATGGCATTCTTAAGGAATTTGGGGTGCTAGTAATCCAAACCATGTATCCCCTACTTTGGGATGTTTTAATAAACAACAGAGAAGAAAACCAGACCTTCTCTACTAGCTCAGGTGGAAATAAACCTATACTTTTGTTTAGCACAAGCCAGGAAGCTTGGCTGCCCTCGTCTCTGTCGTGTGGCGCAGAGGTCCCCGGTTTTAGCAGGGGAGGGGCTCAGCCTGCAGACTGGGTTAGCGCTATTTGACATTTAAACATCCAACCTCTTGAGATGACATAGAAACCGTAGTGCTTTGTTTTCCTCACTGTCCGTGTGGGTCCGTTATCCCCGGTTCTGCCTGCGCTGGTGGGGAAGAGATGTGCAGAGAGGAGTGGGAGGGAGCTTAACTCTAATTTAAACAGTTAGAGATCATAGGTTTGACTTTGCCATGACTGCTGTAATTTTTGGTGACCCTTATACTAAATCAGATGCTTCAGTCATATTTTATTAAGGTGACAGTTCCAAGCAAAACCCTTGTCATCATTGGCCAGAGAAGGGGCTTCTCAGTCCAGAGGTGCCACATGTGTGTTAGCTACAACTAATGCCACTTTGCAGCCCCAGCTATGGATGGCGTGAGCCTACGTGTCTGCCAGTGGCACAAACCTGGGCTCCATGACACTTCTCCTTCCAAATGATGCTGTAAGTCAAAGGGAGATGGCATTAAGCTTTCCATCTGGGACCAGATTTGTCAAACTAATCAAAACCACTTCCATTATGGCTCCAAAGGTGCCATGGAGTATGAATCACATATTAACAGATTGGCCATAATACCCTAAAGACTAAGTTTCATCTGGTTTAAAAGATGAAAGCTCCGTATCACAGCCACACGCGCTCAAAGGTGTACCTGGCACATCTTTGTCACCGGGTGCCAGACACTGAAGCTCAGTGCCATGAACTTGAGTAAGTTTGTGACAGATGCTTGTCACTGACAGCTGTTTGTGTCTTTAAACTGCTAATAAACAATGGTCTAGAGATGCATTTTTGGAACACATTTTAGTATGTGTTCTGCATACTAAAATGACATCCTCAAGGGCGGCCGTTTTGAGTTTGAACCACACAAACTCTTGGGGGGGGGGAAATTATTCTGCCCAAAAGTTTATAAAGAATAACTTAAAATGGTTAGAAATCAATTGGAATCAGAGTGGATATTCTGGATTCTTGCTAAGGGCAAAGACCAGTGTTAAAATTACTTTCCCATTTCCCTGCCCTCCACACACATTCTTCAGGTCAGCAACATAGAGCTTTCTTTCCTATGACAATAATGAATGTTTTATCTATTACAGTCACAAATTGTTTTATATTTCTATTTCCACACATGTTCTTTTCTGGTCTCAGAGTGTTGCTTCCCTTCTCCCCCTGGTCATGTGAGTACCCTGAGGCTGCCATAAAACTTACCACAAAATCAGAGTGTTAAAATCGACAGAACTGTATTCTGGCAGATCCTCAGAGGCCGGAGGTCTACAACCAAGGTGATAATGGGGCCACGCGGCCTCTGAGTCTCTAGGGCAGAATCTCACCCAGCTTTCCCAGCATCTGCCAGCTCCTGGTTTCCCTTCACTGTGGCAGTGTCACCACGACCTCTGCCTCCACCCTCAGATGGCCTTCTCATCTCATAAGGTCACCAGTCTTTGAATATAGGCCCTACCCTAATGCAGTGTAGCTTCATCTGAACTAATGACATCTGCAATGACCCAATTTCCAAACAAGGTTATATTTGGTTATATTTTAAGATTCCAGGTTAACATGAGTTTTTGTGGGACAGCATTCAGCCTACTCTAGAAGTTGATGCAGTGACATAATGTGAGCCTGCTTCTCAGCTATGATTTACAAATATGGGGACAGATCATGATTCCTTGTTGCTGTTATTTTAATAGTTGCCAGAATCTGCAAATCAAAAGATGCCAGAAGCTCATAGAGACACTTGAGTGCAACTGGGGAGAAGCTTGAGGACAATGGTGTCTTACCAGTATCTCTGCTCCTTGGGCATGTGAAACCTTGTGGAGAAAAGTCTGAATTTGGAAGAGAAGTTCTGATGTTGGGAGGTGTCACTCCTCTAAGCTATGAAATTTCAGCCCAGGATGTGCTGTGTGGAGACCACCCACAGGTATGGCCCTGAAGAAGCCTATGCGGCCCTCTGAGATAGCTGAGGGGGGGGGGGGGAACACACCCGACACTCACTGTTGCTAGAAGGGAAGTTATTCTTTATCATTCCTGGACTAGCCTGTTAACACAGGCACGGGAACTTCCAGATGTGAGTTTCTGTGCCAGTGATCAAATCTGTTCAGCCAAACCTCTTTATTAAAAACACAAAAAAATACCAAGATCAGAAAACAAGAAAATGTATTCAATTCATGCAACCGATGTGATTCATTATGCATTGTATCAAGTTCTGATTTTTTACAAAAAAGAGGATTAGAAGAAGGGAGATAAAGAAAAGAAAGCTGAAGAGAGAAAGTGCAAGCAGAGGGAGGAAAGAATAAAGTGGGAAAGATGCAGAGGAAATGCTTTAAACAGAGATGGGAGCAGGAAAAAGTTTATTGGAAAACAAAGCAATTTACCATATTAGCACAAAACAAAACATCATTAGAGGAGTAACATTTTGTAGACACACACACGCACACACCCTCACCCTCTCATTTAATTTCCACCAAAACCTGGGATCTATTTGACATATCAGGAAACCAAAGCATAGTTCAGCGGCTTTCTCAGGGAGCCAGGCAGTCTTCTGGCCCCATATTCTGGGTTTTGTTTCTAATTACCAAGTGCTGGTAGGGAGGTAAATAATCTGCTATTCAGCAAACGGCCGCAAATTATATTTTATACAAGTGCTTTGGAAAAGAATTTGGCACAACCTGTGCAGTGGGACATTTAGCTCCTCTGTGACCCGACAGTTTCATTCCCAGGAGTATATTCCATGGAATCCCTTCTATCCACGTGAAGACTTTCACAGCAGCCCTTTCATAACTGCACATGAGTGGAAACAACCCATATGTGCATAACCATCAATTAGCTAATTAAGGTATGCCTTGTTCTCATAAGATAACTCTAGGCCATATTAAAAAATGAACTCCGTTTACATGCATGAGTCCAAGAAATGTTAGTTTGAGGGAGGAAAGGTCAGAGCTATTTTATAAACTTAAAAAGAGAGCCACAGACTGGCCAGCGTGGCTCAGGGATTGAGCATCAACCCAGGATCCAGGAGATCGCGGTTCGATTCCAGGTCAGGGCACATGCCCAGGTTGAGGCTCGATCCCCAGCAGGGGGAGTGCAGGAGGCAGCCGATCAATGACTCTCATCATTGATGTTTCTCTCTCTCTCTTTCCCTTCCTCTCTCTGAAATCAATAAAGATATATGTTTTTTAAAAAAAGGGAGCCACAATTAAAATGTATGTTTAGAGCCACATGTGCTGTGGGGAAAATTGAGGGAAAGAAGAAATACAAAATTCAGTAAACAATTATCTTGTAATAGGGAGATAAGAGGTAAGGATTGATGAGTTAACAGTAGGTTGATAGGTGTTTATATTTTCCTTCTCTCTTACATACATAATACTTGTGGGGGCTAATTTGTTCTTTTTTAAATAATAAAAAAATTAAAGAAGTTAATGGAGAGAATATGTCCATTGAAGAGACCAAGGAAGCGAGAGGGAGACTATTGCCACTGAGAGGGTCCTTAAGACAAAATTCTGTGAATGAATACGTGCCGCATTGTTCCTCCTGCTGTTCCAATTTTAAATTATCCAGAATATTCAGTCATCACTTCAATATCTGGTCAGAACGAAATGTTCTAACCAACAAGGAGAGAAAAGGAATTATAAATGCCAATGATGGAATGACTAGAAGAGTTTAAACTAGCCCTGGATAGGAAATGAGCTGGGCTGCAGGCTTGGAGATAGAGTTCGTAGAAGTTGGTATGCTCGGTGGGAATCGCAGCTAGTGACATGGAAGATCTTTGTAGAGGGCACAGGGATGGAAGATCTTTGTAGAGGGCACAGGGAAATCTCATTCAGATGGTGAATGCTTCTCGTAGCTTTTACTTAAGACTGAGAAGAATGAGCAATACCCCAAACATACCAGGTAAGCTTTGAGGATTAATTTCAACATAGATTCTCTCTATTATAAAGGAAAAGTTTAAATAAACATTATTTAATATATACCTTAATTTTTGTACCTGGTGATGCTGAGATAGCCTTTAAAATTCCTAACTCTACATTTTAATCTTGTTTTCAATAGCTATCCTTTAAAATACCTGTGCCTTAGTTATTATTGCATGGTGTGGGAAACAAAAGTAGCTCAATAAATATTTGTTGAACAAATGTATTGAATAATAAAAAGGTCTACGAGCATGGATACTCTATTGTCGTCTGGGACTCTTGGGCCTATGTGTTTGTTTACTTGTTATTTATTTTTGCAGAATTTACATCCTATTTCGGGACTGAAGTTCACAAACTTACTTCCTAAACTTTCTAGCTACAGTGTCCTCTCTGTATGTAAGTCTCTCCTATGAGCTTGTTGCTATTCAATTTCCAAGGGCATAGATCTGACAACGAAACCCAGGTTCACTGGGAAACACTGACAAGGACAAACGGTGGAGGAAATGTGATTAAGGAAACTCTCCTTTGGCATATCAATGTCATCCTTTGAGTTAAGATAAAGTCATGTACTTTGCGTATTTACATTAAAGGTACGTAATATTAGCACTCATTCATCACATGAAATAAAGAATGAAGTATGTGTGTAGCATGTTAAGACACAGTAACTACTGTAACTGCTTTTGTATCAATACTAGAAAAGCATGCTTTTTCAATGTATTTACTCAGAATGAAAACAATATTAATCTCAAAGAAAAATAATTATATTGAATTTCCCATTTATTAATATCATCTCATTATTTTAAATAAAATTTTTGATGTCGTAATTATCAATGTAAGAATAGATTTTGTGTCAGAGAGTAAGACTTTATTAGGAATGAGTGAGGAAATGAGGAAAGGAAACTTGCATTTATTGGACATAAGATATATGTTAGTATTTCTCAAATGGCCTATTTCATAAACTTTTCCAATAGATCTCTAGGATATATTACCTTATCTTAGATCAGCAACATGACATTCAGAAAAGGTAATTACTCACCCACAGTCATAGAAACAAGATTCACATGCTCTTGTTCCAGTGCAGACCCTCACTCTTGGCTTTGTAACAAATTTCTGACCTCTGTAACATGTTGACATCTTTTCTATCCAAAGAGACATTGGTGTACATATTTTTTTATTAATTTTGTTCACAATTGGGAAAAAAGAGAGAGAGAGAAATGTACATAAAGAATGGCATCATAGACAATTGCAAAGATAGAAATACTCCTGATCTTCATATAATATCGATATAAAGCCAAAACCAATTGGTATAGTTTAGAGTTAAATGCAACATATGCATGTAAATACCCTCAAGTTATGATTCTACCACCTTACTGAATGCCCCATGTTCATCCAACACAGAAATCCAATAGAAGAGGAGGGACAAAGTAAAAATAATAATAATAAATAAAATTAAGGGTCAGGAAAATAATCCGATAAAAAAACCTCAGCTATACCCAATTTGGAATTTGGTTGGGAAAACTAAATGAACAAAGATCTTAAGGTGAAAAATCACACTTATATATCAATTCCAGTGTTTGTGTCCCTTTGCCGGACCACGGAGGCAGAGGTTAAGGCTAGACCAAGAGGCCTGGGTGGAGTGAGTAACTCTTAGAAGAGCCCCTATGAGGAGCCAAGAAAAGAAACGCTGGTTTATGCAGCTGGGTTGAAGATCCTAAAAAACAATGATGGTTATGTGACTTATTCCACAGCCCACAGTGCCCTGAGTCAAGGAGTAAAACAGTGGCAAGGAGTTGAATGAACATTATGTGTTGATCCAGGATCAGTGTTAGTGGGAGAAGAGAGCTTCAAGACAGTAGAGACTTGTGGCAGGACAGGTTCATCTAGCAAATGGGACTGATTAGAGCAGGAACTGGTCAGCCAGCTAACAGTTTGCAAGTTTGATGTGGTCAGTGGCCTTGCTAATTTTGCATGTCATTCTAGCTGTGAACGTAACACATATTCAGCCCTTGGTAAATGTGGGTCAGATAAAATGAAAAATGAATCAGAAAATAAAGGGACCATAGGACTGTGTACAGTTCTTGATGGTGAGTTACCAATATATGATTGGTATTAAAATCCTAAAATGTAAAAATATTTTATGGTAAAATCACCATCATGGACAAAATAACTAGGTTCCACTCTGCTCCTTAATTTCTGTAGTATTTGTGCCTTTCTGTGTTCTCTGTAACTGGCTAAAAAGATCCATTAGTACAGTGATTACAGTGTTACTATAGTTGTAAAAATGAAAACACATCCACATTAAAAAATATATATTTGATTAACAGTTTTTAATTATGAACATCCATTACATATTTTATCCTCAAATAGCAAATATTCTAGTCGTTTGCTCTGATTTGATAATTTTCCCAAAACATTTTATAATTGTGTTAAAATACTTGTGATATTAAACCTTATTTTATTGTCTTATTTTATGTTTGAGCCTACTATGTTTCCTTAGCAATCTTAAGATGGTTAATAATTTTACTAGATGATATACATCATCTCTCCCTCTAAAACGAATTATATTTATAATTGAATGATTTTTCTACTGAACCCTGGTTTTCTGCTAAGTCCTTACTTAACTAATGTGTAAAGCTCACAACACTGCCATGGAGGATACTATTTCCATTTTACAGATGTGGAAACTGAGGCTCACTCAAGCCTATGGCCCCATGGTAAATAATGCATCCACTATATTAAATATCATTTAAGTCTTTGCTATCTATAGTCTTCTTTCAATTTTAAAATATTTTGAGGTAATGGGCAATTGTTTAAAAAAATGTATTTGTTTTATATTATGGACTTTAATAGTTTTGAGTCAATATATTTCAAGTAGCATTAAATTTGACTTCAAAATTTGTTGATTGAGAATAAAGATTTTACAACCCCCTGTTGAACACTGATATATAAGACTTGAGTCCTTTCAGCTTTTAATATGAGGAAAAGCTGATGGCCACTCTCCTAAAAGGCAGAAAGAAACCTCAGGAAAATTTGTTGGTGAACAGCTGTCGTAACTTCTGGACTCCTTCCTGGATTTCGGAAAGGCCAAGTAGCAAATGTTGGCCTCTTGACCATCCCGGCAAAGCAGTAAAAACTGTCCAGGAGGTCAATACTCTCATAGCCCCTACAGTAGGACTGTCAGATTTAGCAAATTAATACGGAATACTCCCTCAAGGTTGAATTCAGATAAAGAGTGGAAATATTTCTAGTATAAATATATCCTATTCAATATTTGGGACATACTTAAGCTAAAAAAATTTTTCATTGTTGATGGAAATTCTCATTTAACTGAATCTCTGTATTTTAGATGACAACCCTATTCCAGGAGCACTGTTTACCAGGATCAGAGGGAGCAGGGACACATAAATATAGATTAGCATATGTCTCCTAAGAAAGGCTCTGGGAAAGCATATTCTAGAACAGACATGAAATTCTTCCAAATTCTTAGGTGAAATGCTTCTGATTTCACTTGGGAAGGGGGTACGGGGAAGATCCTGTTTCACAGGCTCGTAGCAAACCAATTCTTGATGAGTGGTTATTGGCCAAAGGCAGTACAAGAGAGGCTGGGAGGAGGCCAAATGGAAACTTAATGAATTCTTAAATGCAGAAGAGGTTAGGGTAAAGCAATTGGCAAAGAATTCTCCTGACCCATCCATGGAGGGACTGTGCAACAGGAAACCGAGCTCTTTTCTTTAAGCCCCTTGTCATCGGGGTTACCATAGTGCAATCTTATTGTTTTTATAAAGTGTACATGGGTTAACATCTTTCTATTTGGATTCACTACAGTTTTGTGTTAGGTGGCTCCTGGGGACCTTGTAAATTAATACATACTTTAAAACCAAGCATAGGGTTTTCTCAATAGGCTGATAACATTAATGATAAAAATAAATTTGAATGAGCCTGAAATAATGATTTAGCCTTACATTGTGTACAGCACAATAAGGTTATTCACCGAGGCTCAAAGTGGATTGCTTTCTTTTCAATACTCCAGTGCAAACCGCAAAGTGTAAATATGATACACCCTCTAAAGATCCATACAAGGACAGGGGACTTCTGTCTTTATGGAAAATAGCTCTAACTTTAACCCTGAAAGTTTGAATTAGGGAAAAAAGTAGTGTTTATAACTATTACTGAGATAATGACAGCAAATACAACAAAGATCAGTATAAGAAAGAAGATGATCTTTATTTAAATGTTACCTGGCCATTACTCAATAATGTACACTCTTCAATTGTTCAATATGGATTTTGAAATAAACATGTTATTGCAATTAATGGAGTGAGTGGTATGTAACAGATATTGTACTCTGCTTGTTTGATATTCTGTTTGACATTGGTACAGGTTATTACACAATGGAATACTACACAGGTGTAAACAAGGAAAGAACTCTTACTTTTTGTGACCATGTGGATGGACCTGGAGAGTATTATGCTAAGTGAAATGAGCCAGACAGAGAAAGGCAAATACCATATGACTTCACTTATATGTGGAATCTAGTGAACAAAATATACTGATGAACAAAATAGAACCAGAAGCATAGATACATGAAACAGACTGACAGCTGTCAGAAGGGAGGGGTATGGGGCAGACTGGATGAATGAAAGTGAAGAGATTGACCAAAGCCATGTATGCCTAGCCCATGGACACAGACAACAGTGTGATGATGGCCGGGGGGGGGGGGCAGGGGCTGGGTGGAGTTGAGTAAAGGGGGGAAAATGGGGTACATTAGTAGCAGTGTCAACAATTAAAATAAATAAATAAATAAATAAATAAATAAATAAATAAATAAATAAATAAATAAAAGGAAAGCCATTTCAAATCTTTTTTATGAAGCTCCTGATAGCATAATGTTGCTATATATTTTTATTTATTTATTTATTCATTTATTTAATTTTTCTTTAATCCACACCTAAGGATATTTTTTCCATTGCTTTTCAGAGAGAGTTGAAGGGGGGGAGAGAGAGAGAGAGAGAGAGAAAGAGAGAGAGAGAGAGAGAAACATCAATGTGAGAGAGACACATCAATGTGAGGGAGACACATCAATTGGTTGCCTCTGGCATGCAATCCGACCAGAGCCAGGGATTGAGCCTGCAACTGAGGTACCTGCCCTTGGATGGAATCAAACCTGGGACCCTTCAGCCCGTGCATCAATGCTCTAACCACTGAGCCAAACTGGCCAGGGCTTTGCTATATATTTTTGAAAGGAAAAATAATTCAACTGAAAACAATTCTATTCAAACACAGGTAGGGTTTGATGTAGTCTCAAGTTTTTGCACAGCAAAAGAAACCATCAACTAAATGAAAAGACAACCTAGTGAATGAGAGAACATATTTTTCTACACATCTGATAAGGGGTTAATATCCAAAATTTATAAGGAACTTATAAACTCAACACCAGAAGAAACAAACAATCCAGTTAAGAAATGGGCAAAGGACTTGAACAGGCACTTCTCCAAAGAGGACATACAGATGGCCAACAGACGTAGGAAAGGATGCTCAACATCACTAATCATCAGGGAAATGCAAATTAAAACCGCCTCACACCTGTCAGAGTGG
Organism: Miniopterus schreibersii; assembly: GCF_964146895.1. Taxonomy (NCBI): domain Eukaryota; kingdom Metazoa; phylum Chordata; class Mammalia; order Chiroptera; family Miniopteridae; genus Miniopterus; species Miniopterus schreibersii. Next base: position 57,573,649 of record NC_138113.1, on the reverse strand, counting down.
CTATCATCAATAAATTAACAAACAAGTGTTGTCAACGATGTGGATAAGAGGGAACCCTCATGCCCTGTTGGTACTGAGTTACCTCAAAAAAATTAAAAATGGAACTGCCTCATGATCCATCAATTCCACTTCTGGGATTTGAAAGGATATATACACCCCCATGTTCACTGTAGAATTATTTACAGTAGCCAAGATTTGAAAGCAGCCCAAGTTTTTTTGGGGGGAAAAGAAACTGTGGTACGTTTACACAATGGAATACCTTGAGAGTACTATGCTAAGTGAAACAAGCCGGCCAGAGAAAGACAAGTACCGTATGATTTCACTTATATGTGGAATCTAATGAACAAAATAAAGTAACAACGTGGAGATAGACTCATGGATACAGAGAACAGCCTGACATCTCTCAGAGGGGAAGGGGTTTGGGGGGCTGGTGAAAAAGGTGAAGGGATTAAGCAAAGAAAAACAGAAAGACTCGTGGACACAGACACAGTATGGTGATTGCCAGAGGGAAGGGGGGTGGGGGAGTTAGAAGGTAAAGTGGAATGAACGGTGATGAAGGAGACTTGACCCGGCGTGGTGAACAAATACAATACACAGATGACGCCTTGTAGAATTATACACCTGAAACCTGTAAAATTTTATTAAGCAATGTCTCCCAAATAAATTTAATAAAAATAAATCAAAACATGCAAGGCTTGAAACTGTGTAAACGAGATTACTTAATTTTGTCATATCACATATGCTTTGTTCTGTGACCTTCTCCTTCTGCTCTCACTCTGTCCCCAATAAACCTGTCAGGCAGGATGTGGCCTGTCCTAGGCTCTCTTGCCTATTGTTTAGTAAGTCCAGCGTTTGTCGAGTGAATGCATATATGAATTAATAATTAAGTCAATTATATGCTGACTGCGCTACTTTGCTAATACTGACCATGTTTTCCAGATTAACTCAGGGTCAGTTGAAAAGCAACTAGATACCCAGTAGCTCCTCCTACACATGTAGTCCAGGTTGTTGGTCAGATATCCTTCTGTACTGTTCAGACTTGAACTATGTGTATTGCAAGAGTAATTCATGAATAATGATTTTCCTTTAGTTGCTTACCTCTGATTCCATGATGCTGGTACGTGCTGGGACCTCAGAAAGAAGTCTTGAAGAACAGCTCTCATTACCTTTGCCTCCTTCTGGCTTCCTGAAAAGATACATAGTGAATGCTGGCCTCCTGACCACTTTGGCAATGCACTGAAAATAGATGTACCTAGGAGGTCAAGAGTCTGATAGCTTCTGGAACAGGATTGTTACAATGAACAAATAACTACTAACTACTCACTAAAATTTGAATTTCAGGTAAAGAAGGGAAATATAAAATGATAGATGGATGAATAGATAGGTAGAGAGAGAGGAAGAGAGAGATAATAACTTCTGTGTAAATACGCTATTTGAGGTCACAAATATTTTTCGAAGTCTAGCTTATATGATTCTTCACTATACTGTTGTTAGAGCAGGCAGATATAGAGATATGAGCTGGGAGAGTTCTGGAGAGGCAGCTGGGGCTTGGAGGAAGTACGCGTGAGACGTGACAAACTGAAAATAGACAATGGAGGTGGCAGCCCCTATATGAGCAGGAGAGAGTCAGAGCCCTCCAGGACGTGGTCTAACCTGTGGCATAGCACCTAGAGGAAGGAGCCTTACCGCTTAAAGATATATCTATTTTGAGAAATAAAGAAGAGGAGACTGTCTCAGGGGCACTCCAGTCTAGGGATATAAATATCCCAACCCCCACCCAAGTGGGACACTCGGTTTGGTTTCAGCCGGCTGAGTTGCCCGCTCAGGTCCTATCTGAGTATGTTTCTTTCCTACAAATAAATTCTCGCTTGCTGTTGCTATTATTTGTTGTTTCTTGTTTGAATTCATTCCTACAAGAAAGACAACAACCAGGAATGCAGAGTATTGTCTCTGGCCATAGGCTATCTCTGGCCAGAGGCCCCCTTGACCACCCGCTGACACTATGGCAGGATGCTTAATTACTAAAATGTACTTCTGTTTGTATTAGGCATCCCAGTTGTGTCCAAAACCAAAGATCAGATTTCACCTTTCATCTCACAAGAGCAGTGGTGTTAATACCTATGATTGTCCCTCCTTTATGCACCCTTCACTTGCCTTCTGAGACCCCACACTTCTTTAGTTTTATTTCTGCATTATTAGCTATTCATTGTTGGTGACCTTTGCTGAATAATTTTTAATTACCCGAAGTGCACATGTTGGGATCCTTCAGAACTCAGTACTTGGAAATCTTTGGGTCTCTAACTACATTACTTCCTAGGTCAAAGGTATAGAAACTTTCAGACTTTGCTATTCTTAGTGCCTCTGTAGTGTTTATCAGACTATCTCTAGGCCACAAGAAATACCTAACAGGTCCATTTTTTAAGCAGTTCCAAACAACTCACTGCACATTCATGTCCCGTGGTCGGCTGAATAATGTCCTCCAAAGGTATTCTGAACCAAATTCCTGTAATCTGTGAATGCCTTACCTTATATGACAGGAGGGACTTTGTGCATATGATTCAGTTAAGGACATGAAGACAGGCTGACTATCCTGGATTACCTGGATGGGCTGCTGTAACCACAGGGCCCTTGCCACAGGGAGGAGAGGAGATGAAAAGAGACAGAAGGTGGTGTGGTCACAGAAACCGATAAATTTGAAGAGGCTACACTGCTGCTTTGGAAGACGGAGGAAGGAGCCCTGAGCCCAGTCCTGCAGCTGTAGAAGCAGGAAAATGCAAAGAAAGGGACCTGCCAGAGCCTCCCGAGGGCATGGTCCTGCCTACTGCTCAGTTTCTGCGCAGCAAAGCGATTTAGGACTTCTGACCTCTTCCAATTGCAAGAGAAGAATGTTGTTGTAAGTAACTAAGTTTGTGGTGGTTTATTGTGGCAGCCACAGGAAATTAATGCATTATCTAACAACTTTACAATCATATTAAAAATACACCAAATTTGAAAGAAAACCAATAGGCTGGTTTTGTCCCTGCTGCTGTGCATGCGTCACCTGGGCACGGCGCAGCTTCTCACACCTGAAACTCCAGCCCGACACCCACATTCTCACCTCATGTTCCACGCTGCTTCTCACACTGCACTTACTTTCTGAACATAGTTCACAAAAACATCATGGCATTAAAAGGAACGTGGTTCAATTTAACAGTGAAATGGCTAACTTCCACATGTTAGTAGTTCAGCTGTTGTCCTACAGATATCAGGAATCAGTGCTTTTCACTCAGAAATTTAAGTGTCCTGCAGAGCTTCAGGAACACATTTTTGTAGCAGGGTCTTAAGGGATTAAATCTGGTCCTGTGATTTTAAATGTGTTGATATATTGATTCCCAACTTTTTGTTTCATCCCAAATTACTCCCTTTAACCCCCAACTTGCATATCCAACAGCCTACTCATTTTCTCAACTTGGATATGTGAAGAGCACGTCAAACTACATACATGCATGACAAAAGCGCTGTCACCCCAGACCTCCTCTCTCCCTGCCTTGATGTCCACCCTCCCACCTGCTACCCTCATCCCTAGTGAAGGTTTCTCGCTGAAGTCACTGGCTGTATTAAACATCTCCAGAGAAACAGAACCAATGGGAAAATAGGATGGATGGATGGATGGATGGATGGATGGATGGATGGATGGATGGATGATATAGATGATGATAGATAGATAGATGATAGATAGATGATAGATGATAGATAGATAGATAGATAGATAGATAGATAGATAGATAGATAGATAGATGATAGATAGATGATAGATGATAGATAGATAGATAGATAGATGATAGATAGATAGATAGATAGATAGATAGATAGATAGATAGATAGATAGATATAGATAGATGATAGATGATGATAGATAGATAGATGATAGATAGATGATAGATAGATAGATAGATGATAGATAGATGATAGATAGATAGATGATAGATAGATAGATAGATAGATAGATAGATAGATAGATAGATGATAGATAGATAGATAGATAGATAGAGATAGATAGATAGATAGATAGATAGATAGATAGATAGATAGATAGATAGATAGATAGATGATAGATAGATAGAGATAGATAGATAGATAGATAGATGATAGATAGATAGATGATAGATGATGATAGATGATAGATAAATAAATGATAGATGATAGATAGATAGATGATAGATAGATGATAGATAGATGATAGATAGATGATAGATAGATAGATAGATAGATAGATAGATTGATAGATAGATGATAGATAGATGATAGATAGATGATAGATAGATGATAGATAGATGATAGATATAGATAGATGATAGATAGATAGATGATAGATAGATAGATAGATAGATAGATGATAGATAGATAATAGATAGATAGATATAGATAGATGATAGATATAGATAGATGATAGATAGATGATAGATAGATAGATAGATAGATAGATAGATAGATGATAGATAGATGATGATAGATAGATAGATAGATAGATAGATAGATAGATAGATAGATGATAGATAGATGATAGATAGATAGATATAGATAGATTAGATAGATTAGATAGATGATAGGTAAATAGATAGATAGATGATAGATAGATAGATAGATAGATAGATAGATAGATAGATTAGATAGATGATAGATAGATAGATAGATAGATAGATAGACAGATAGATAGATAGATAGATAGATGATAGATAGATAGATAGATAGATGATAGATTAGATAGATGATAGATAGATAGATAGATAGATAGATAGATAGATAGATAGATAGACAGATAGATAGATAGATAGATGATAGATAGATAGATAGATTTATTATAGTAATTGGCTCATGAGGTCATGAAAGCTGAAAGATCCACAGTCTGCTATCTGCAAGCTGGAGACTAGAAAAGCCAGTGGTGTAATTCAGTCTGAGTCGAAAGTCTTAAGAATCGGAGCTGACATATAATTTCTGGTTCCAGTTTGAAGTCTGAAGAAACAGAAGGCTGAAGAATCAGGAGTGCTGATGCACAAGGGCAAGAGAGGATGGATGTCCCACCACAAAGAAAGAGCAAACCCAACTTCCCTTAGGCTTTCGTTTCATCCAGGCCCTCTGTGTTGGACAATGCCCACCCCCACTGGTGAGGCTGTTTTCTTTACTCAGTCTACTGATTCAACTGTCAATCTTTTCTGGAAGCACTGTCAGAAACACACCCAGAAAAAATGTTTTACTGCTATCTGGGCATCCCTTATCCAAGTTAAATTGACACATAAAATTAAACATTAAAATGTCATCATTCTCTAGTTACTCTGGTCCAAAATTGGAGGTTTTTTAAATTGTCTTTCTTTCTCTTAGTCATTTTATCCCACCCATCAGTAGATCCTATCAGCAATGATCTCAGCAATCCAAGCCCAGTTATATGTCACCTGGATCTCTACTCTTGTTTCCTTACTGACCTCCTTACTTACCCTCATGTCTGGTGTGGTCCTCTACATAATGTCCATCTGATCTTGATCTTGCAAGTTCTCTATTAAAAGGTCAATTAATTTTGGATAACACAATAAATAGAAAGCACTTTGTATGGACTGCAATAGTGGTTCTCAACCAGAAATAATGTGTCTTTTAGGGGACATTTACCAGTCTAGAGATATTTCTGATTGTCACATGTTTCTATTGTTAGTGGGCAGAGGTCAGAAATGCTGCTAATTAACCTACAATGTATCAGACAACCCTCAAAACAAAAAATTATCTAGATCAAATTACAATAGTGTCAAAGTTGAGAAAACCTGGGTTACATAAATTTATGTTATCTGGTCCTTGCCAAGAACTCTTACCTGATTTTCTGCCTTTGCTTCCCTTTGGTCAAGGTGACTATTTATCCCTCCAACAAATCAAGCACTTGTCCACTTCAAGGACATAGCCTATGTTGCTTCTCTTACCTAGAATGAGCTCACCCCAGATTTACACATTTATTTTGTTCAGGCTACTCATACATCACCTCCAAGAAAGGCCATTCCTGACAGCCCTATCTAAGATACCTGAAAAGGTAGAGCCTCCTTCAGAAATCTATTCTGTGTCATCAAGAAAGAGTTGTGTCATCAAGTTAGGTTGTTCCTTACTTCAGTCCCCCTCACAAGAACACTAACTCATCACTGTCCATATACAAAACAACATTGTAAAAATCCAGAGTATGGGAGTCAGGCTAAATCACACTCCTCTAGACCACATTAGAAAGATAAGAGAAATGACTACACTCTGACAACATTGTCTCCCTCCCTCCAGGCTGGCACTACACCAAAGATGCTCCTGGGACTATGGTTTATCCAGTGGGGGAAATATAGCCCAGAGTGGACATCTAGCTGCTTCAGTCTTGTAGGATGCTGCCCAGGAGGCCCACTACAAGAACTCCTCATAGGGATCACAGGGGAATCTGTGTGTCTTGGCAACTGGGGATCAGACTGAGACAGAGAAGAGGGATGAAGTTAACCAACTAGCACTCAGGTCTTGGCTGACTGCGTTCCTCCTCACAGTGGGACCAGAGCAGAGATCCCAACCAATGGCTCTGCCTATCTGCAGAGCTGAGCTGATGGCCCAATCTGGTCAGGGAGCTCAATGGGCAGTTATGCCTGATATGAGTCCCCAGTCAACAAGCCACGCTGGCCTTAAAATCTGTTCTGTGGCCCTGCCTGCCCAGGGAATCAACTTTAAAAGCTCTGCCTACTTCAGAATATAGCTCATAATGCAGCCTGATCAAGAAGCCTAACCAGAACACCTGGGAAGCTGTGTGACTCACCTTGAAGATGCATTTACCAGGGCACCCAAGCAAGGACCATAGCCAACAGCTCTGAAAATCTACAGAACTGAGCACGTGGCATTGCTTGGTGAGGAATCTTGGAGTGCAGTTCCTCCTGATTCGGGCTCTCACCTAATGAGTTGTACTGGCCTTGGAGCCTGTTCTACCACAGCATCTTAGTAGGGAAGCAAATTTTAAGCCCTGCCTAATGCCAAATATAGTACTTAGACATAACCCACCAGGACACCTAACCAGAGCATCTAGGAAGCTGTGTAACCCATCTTTCAACCCCACTTACAATGATACATGAGCAGAGAGCATAGCCATTGGCTCTGCCCATCTGCAAAGCTGAGCTATTGGCCCCATTGGTCAAGGAGCATGGTGGGAGTTTTATCAGATTTGGGTCCCAGCCATCAAGCCATAATGGCTATAGAGCCTGTTTTACAGACCTATCCGGGCAGGAAAGCAAACTCACAGTCATGCTCAGATGGTGAGTATAGAGTCCAGTCCCACACAACTAGAAAGTCTAACTGCATAAAACAGATAGTCGTGGAACACATTCTACAGCCACGTTTTGGCAGGGAACGAAGCCAGTTGTTTTTTCCTACTTTTTCCAGCCAGAGGCCCCCCCAGCTCAGAGCATGAGCAGTGGCACATCCAAATAAAGACCATGATAGAAAGCCTCACCTGCCCAAGGTTGCTACCAGTTGATGCATCTAGAACCCCATGTTTGGCTGACTGGTTAAGAACTGTCCCTGCTGAAGCAAACCTATAAGGTCTGAAAGAAAAGGCCACTTACTCTAATGTGCAGATACAAACGTAAGGAAGCAAGAATCACAAGGAATCAGGTACACATGACCCGCCAAGAAATGAATAAATATCCAATAAATGACCCTAAAAAAATGGTGATCTATGAACTGTCTGACAAAGAACTCAGAATAATCCTCTTAAGCAAGTTTAGTTAACTACGAAAACATACAAACAACTAAATGAAATAGAAAAATAATGTATGAATAAATGAGATGTTTAACAAGGCAGTAGAAACCATAAAAGACAACAACTAAAACATCTTGATCTGGTGGCTCATTTGGTTGGAGCATCGCTTCATCACCATCCACCAGAAGTTCGCAGGTTTGAGTCCCACTCTGGCCACATCCATAGGTTTCAGCTTCGATCTCTAGTGGGGATTCGTACATTCGGAGGCAATGGATCGATGTTTCTTTTCTTCTCCCCATCCATATGTCTCTCTCTCCCTCTCTCTCCGTCCCTCTCTCTAAAAATAAATAAATAAACGTATTTTCAAGTGAGGATTAGAGAAAAAAACAAAAACAGAAATCCTAGAGCTGGAGGAGTCAATTACTCAACTAAAGAATTAGATAGAGACCCTCAACAGAGATTCAAGCATTCAAAAGAAAGAGTTGAACAACCAGATGATACATCATTTGAAATTATTAAGTCAGAGGGGAAAAATAAAGAAAAGAAAAGCAAGACTATGAGACTTGTTAAACTACTGAAAGCAGGGGTATACCGATTATGAAAATCCCAGAAAGAAACTGGAAAGAGAAAGCGACAGGAGGTATATTTAAAGCAATAATAGCTGAAGACTTCCCCATCATGGACATGCAGTTTGTGAGGCCCAAAAGACCCTCAACACAGTCATGTGAGACATGACAATGGATGGTCAAAGACAAAGCATGTATTGGGCAGTGGCCTCATAAGATAATAATGGAGTTGAAAATCCCTATTGTCTGGTGATACTGTAACCATCCTATGGCCCTAGTGCAACACATCACCTTTTTATGCCATTCCCAGCCTATTGATAAGTAATGCTATAAGTTAGAATGCCTGGAGGCACTCACCCAGTGAACTTCCCAGACATTTCCCCTTTCCAAACTAATGTTACAACTGAACAAACCCTGTGGTTTTTATTACAATTTTAAGACAGCCTTCAGCAATAACCATTAGGAAACTCTTAAGAAAAAAAAAAAAGTTTATTACTTACAGGCTCTGGAATATACAAGCCATGCCAGGGGCACACAGCCAGGTCACTAAGAGTGTTTTGCTTTTATTGAGGCCAAGGGTGGGTGTCTAGGGTTTTTCAGGGTTACTATTGGTGAATTTAAAACATGCGTTCAAGAATTTAAAGTTCAAGAAGATTGAAAAACATGTAAGCCCAACTGGTCAGTCATTGAAATCAATCAAGGTCTCAAACAAAGGAGCCTCGTTGGAGGGAGGTGGTCTGACTCTTTATTTCCTCCTGTGGCTGTCAGTGTGCTGATTGAAATAGCCTTCACTGAGGTGGACGCATCTTTGAAATGGATGCCTCTTTGAAGCGAATGTCTTGGCAATCAAAACTTAAAACAGGCACTTGCATTATGAAAAGAAAAGCAACTCTCCGTGCTTATATTACAATTACTCATGTGTTTGTGGTGATGTTGGTGGAAGCTAACATGCTGTGTTGCCAGTTCTATGAAAGTATTGCATACACTACTACAGGGGTAGGCTATATACCCTCTAAGTTTGTGTAAGTACATTATGATGTTCACACAATGACAAACTCACCTGACGATGCATCTCTCAGAACATATCCCTGTTGTTAAGTGACACATCACTATAGGTTGAATCTAAAAAGGGCTGTGCTGATAAACAATGTAATTAAATTGTCAAAGACTAAGAAAGAATTTTGAAAGCAGCAAGAGAAAAGTGAGTCGTCACATACAGTGGGACCCCTTTAAGACTATCATCAGTTGCTCAAGAGAACTTTGCAAGCCCAGAGTGTGGAATAATATATTTAAAATATTGAAAGAAAAACACACACCTGTCAACACAAAATACTATGCCTGAAAAAACAGAAAAGAGAAAAACTTTCCGAAACAAACAAAAGCTGAGGGAGTTAGTTCATCACTAGACCTACCTTATAAGACATGCTCAAGGGTGTTTATCAAGCAGAAATGAAAGAGCGCTGATTAACATTGTAAAAATGTATGAATATACATGTAAAACTAACAGGCAATCGTAAATACATCTCTAAAATCAGATTTTCTAATACTGCGATGATAGTGTTTAATTCACTTTAAAATTCCAATTTAAAAGTTTAAAACAAATTTATTAAAAATAACCATAACTACAATATTTGTTATTGGACCCAATGTATCAATAATATTTTGACATCAAAAACCTGAAATGTGATGAGGGAAAAAGTAAAAGTATAAAGTTTCTGTATGCTATTAAAATTAAATTTTTAACAGTTCAAATATATTACAAATATAATATAGTTCATATAAGCCTCAATGCAACCACAGAGGAAAAGCCTGTAGTAGTTACACAAAAATTGAGATAAAGGAGTGAAAGTATACGGCTACAAAATGTCATCAAATCATAGAGGAAGACAAAGATGAAGACTGAAGAATCAAATAACCAGTCAGGAGACCATGGACAAAAAGGCAACAGGAAGTCCATACCCATCAATAATTATTTTAATCGTCAAAGGATTAAATGTCCCAATCAAAGCTATAGAGAGGCTGAATGGATTAAAATACAAAAACAAGACCAAAATAAGATCCAATTTTTTGCTGCCACAAGAGACTCACTTTAGTTTTAAGAATGCACTAGACTGAGAGTGCTAAAGGTACAAAAATATTTCAAGCAAGTGGTAACCGACATAAAACAGGAAGAGTTATACTTACATCAGCCAAAATAGGCTTTGGCTAAAAATGGTCAAAAGAGACAAAGAAAGTCATTATAGCATAATAAAGGTATCAATCTATCAATAAACTATAACAATGGTAAATATTTATGAACCCAACATCAGACACCAAAATATAGACATCAAATACTAAGAGAACTAAGAGAAATAAACAGAAATACAATAATAAATGGGGATCATAGTACTGTACTCTCAATAATATACTGATCATCCAGACAGAGAACTAATACGGAAACATCAGATTTAAACAACACTGTAGGTCACGAGTACCTAGCAGACATTTACAGAACATTCCATCCAGTAGCAGCATAATACACATTCTTCTGAAGGGCACACAGAAAATTTTCTAAGATATACCAGATGTAAGGAGACAAAACAAGTCTCAAAAAAGTCAAGAATATAGAACGTATATCTAATATCTTTTCTGACCACAATAGTATAAACCTAGAAATCAATAACTGAAAGAAAATTGGAAAATTCTCAAATGCATTGAAATTAAACAAGGCCCTCCTGAACAAACAACCAGTGAATCAAAGGAAGAAAAAAAAAAAAAGTGAAATACAAAATACCTTGACACAAGTGAAAATAAAAATACAATATACAAAACACATGGGGTGTGGCAAAAGCATCTCTAAGAGGAAGGTTTGTTGCATGCACTTTTGATAAATGCATACATCAAAAAGCAAAGAATTCAATAAACTAGGGAGCAGAAAGAACAAAAAAGACTGAAGTTAGCAAAATGAATGAAAATATAATTGTCAGATCATTAATTAATGAAATGGAGACTGAGAAAGACAACAGAAAAAATTAACAGAAGTCAGGGTTGGTGGCCTGGCCAGTGTGGCACAGTTGGTTGGGCACTGTCCTGAGTCCTGATGGGTTCCCTGTTTGATTCCCTGTTGGGGCACATGACCTGGTTGCCGGCTTGACACCCAGTGTGGGAGGCAGCCAGTTGATGTTTCACTTTCCAATTGATGTTTCTCTCTCTCCCTCTCCCTTCCTCTCTTTCTAATAATCAAGAAAAACTAAAAAAAAATTGACAAATCTTTTAGCTAGGCTAACCAAGAGAAAAAGAGAGAGACACACAGAGAGAGAAAGAGAGAGAGGGAGAAAACAAGCCTAAATAAATAAAATCATAAGTGAAAGAGGAGACTTTATAGTTGACACCACAGAAATTCATAGAGTCATTAGACTATCTTGAACAAATTGGACAACCTAGTAAAAATAGACAAATTCTTAGAAACATACAATATGCCAAAACTGAATCATGAAGAAATAGAAAATCTGAACAGATCAATAATGTGTAAAGAATCACTATTCTGCCCAGCCAGGCGTGGCTCAGTGGTTGAGCATCGACCTAGGATCCAGGAGATTGGGGTTCGATTCCTGGGCAGGGCATACCTGGGTTGTGGGCTCTATCTCCAGTTGGGAGCGTGCAGGAGGCAGCCGATCAATGACTCTCGTCATTGATGTTTCTCTCTCTCTCTCTCCCTCTCCTTTCCTCTCTTTGAAATCAATAAAAATATATTTAAAAAAAGAATCACTATTCTAAAACCTCCCAAAAAAGAAAAACCCAGGACCAGATGATTTCACTGGTGAATTTTACTGAAGATTTAAAGAGACTTAATGTCAATCCTTCTCAAGTTTTTTCAAAAAACATAGGAGGAGAGAGCCCACCCACACTTATTTTACATGACTGGCATTACCTTGATACTAAAGAAAGGTAATCAACCTGAAGAAAAGAAAATTACAGGCCAATATCCCTTGTGAATATAAATGCAAAGTTTTCAACAAATTGCCAGCAAATCAAATCCAACAGCATATTAAAAGGGTGATATGCCAGGATCAATTGGGATTCATCCATGGGATGCAATGATAGTTCAACTTACAAAAATCAGTAAATTTGATACATCACATTGACAGAATGAAAGATAAAAATCATATGATATAGTCTCTACAGGTGCAGAGAATGCATTTGATAAAGTTAGCATTCATTGGTAATAAAAACTCTTAACAAATTGGGTATAGAGGGAACATTTCTCAACATAATAAAAGCAACATGACAGGACCACAGCCAGCATCAAACTCAATGGTGAAAGATTAAAACATTTTCCTTTTAATCAGGATCAAGACAAGGGTTCCAGCTCTCATATTCCCATGCAGCATAGCACTGGGAGTCCTAGCCAGAGCAATCAGGCAAGAAAAAGAAATAAAAGGCATCTGAATCTTGAAAGGAAGAAATAAAATTGCCTCTGTCCAAAGACGATGTGATTTTACATACAGAGAATTCTAAAAATGTCTCCACCCCTCCCCGCCAAAATGATTAGAGCTAATCAACTAATTCAGTTGCAGGATAAAACATCAACATACAACAATCAATAGCATGTCTACACACTAACAATGATTATTCAAAAAGATATCAGGGAAACAATCCCATTTACAATAACATCAGGAACAATAAAATACTTAAGAATAAGTGTAACGTATAAGACATTGATAAAAGAAATCAAAAAGGGCAAAAATAAATAGAAAAATACCCTGTGCTCATGGATTGAAAGAATTAATATTGTTAAAATGTTCATACTACCTGAAGATGCATATAAAGTCAACGCAATCCACATCAAAATTCCAATGGCATTTTTACAGAAATAGAAAAAAAATCCTAAATTTGTTTTGAAACACAAAATACCCCAAATAGCCAAAGCAACCCAGAGAAGAAGAACAAAGCTGGAAGCATCACACTTCTGATTTCAAACTATATCAGAAATCTATAGTAATTAAAATAGTATAGTGCTGACACAAACATGGACAAAACCTATGGAACAGACAGAGTCCAGATATAGATCCGTGCATATGAAGTCAACTAATATTTGACAAGGGAACCAAGAATACTCTATGGAGAAAAGAAAGTCTCTTCAATAAAAGATTGGACATTCAAATACAAAATAATAAAACTAGACCCTATCTTAAATCACTCGAAAAAAGTAACTGAAAATGGATTATAGGCTTAAAAGTAAGACCTAAAGCCATAAAACTCCCAGGAGAAAATGTAAGGATAATGCTCCTTTACATCGGTCTTAGCATATTTTTTTTAATTGACACCTAAAGCAAAAATAACAAGTGGGACTACATCAAAGTAGAAAGCTTCTGCATAGCAAAAGAAATGGTCTACAAATGAAAACCTCTACAAAAGGAGACAATATTCTCAAACCATATTATGTGAGAAGGTGTTAAGATCCAAACTATATAAGGAACTCATCCAATTCGATAGAAAAAAGTAAAACAATTTAAAAATGGGGAAAGAATAAATAGATATTTTTCCAAAGAAGATACACAAAGGCCACTAGGTACATGAAAAAGTACCCAAAAATCATTAATCAGTAGGAAATGGGTAAAGGTGGTCAGAAGACACCAACTTTCTGCTCTAAGATAGAAAAGTTCTGGCGACGTAAAGTACAGCATGGGGAATAGAGCTAACAACACTGCGTTGTATATTTTAACACGGATAAGAGATTAGAACTTAAAAGTTCTTATCACGCACAAAACATCTGTAACTCTGTTAGGTGATAGGTGTGTTAATTAAAATCGTTGTTAACATACATGAGATCATTTAGTCGTACAACTTAATGCAGTTACATGCCAATTATCTCTCAATAAACAGGACACAACCTTTATATTAATTTAAAAGAGGCTTCTACCCCAATACACAATAAAAATTATTAACCAGAAGAAGTTGGAAGCCAAGAGAGTAAACTCAGCCTAAAAAAGGAAAGATCTGTCCCGTGAAGCCTGGCGTCCTGGGCCAGGGGCGCTGAGGAAATGGCATTTATTCTGTAGGCTGAAGGTGTGTGTGCCACTCTGCTCAGGCTGCCATAACAAAACACCTCACATGATGGCATGACTGGAGACGTGCTTCGTGACCGTTCTGGGTGCTGGGAAGTCCACAGTTAAAGTGCTGGCAGATTTTGTTTTCAGCCCTCTTCTTGACTTCTGATAGTAGACAGTCTCTTTCTCCCTGTGTCCTTGCATGGTGGAGTGAGGGGATTCTCTGGCCTCTCTTCCTCTTTTTATAAAAGTAATAACCCCACCATGGCTGCCCTTTCTGCTGACCACAACTAAATTTAATTACCTCCAAAGGCCCCATTTTCAAATACCACCACACTGGGGCACAGGGCGTCAACATGTTAATTGGCAGGACTGTACAAACATCCAATCCAGAACAGTCTTTCAAATCCATTTCTTTTTCTTTCAGATATAATTTTGGATTAACAAAGGATTCATCATTTGTGTGTATGTGTGTGTATGTGTGTCCGTGTAGAAGGGGGTATGTGAACTATGAGGTAACTATGAAGTTTAGGAAAATATGAAAGCTATTAGTAAAATCATTAAAACAAAACTACACTACAATCTCTGTACATTAACCATGTTCTCTAGTATTTTATTGATAATATACCTAATCTTGCTAAAGAAGACCTATAATAATGTTTTAATATAATTGGTGTATAATTATTGTGTGAGTATATATATATCATATATATATATGATATATATAGTATATTACTCTAAGGCAACATAGTATGCCACAGGAATTTCATTTTTTTCAAATTTATCTTTACTGTTGAAAGTATTATAAATGTCCCCCTTTTCCCACATTGATCCCCTCCATCCTGCACCCCCCCCAGGCCTTCCCCACACTATTGTCTGTGTCCAAGGGTTACACATATATGCATATAAGTTCTTAGGTTAATCTCTCCCCACCCCCCCACTTCTTTCTTCCCTCTGAGAATTGTCAGTCTTCCATGCTTCTATGTCTCTGGCTCTATTTCGTTCATCGATTTGCTTTGTTCATTAGATTCCACACATGAGTGAGATCATGTGACACTTGTCCTTCTCTGACTGGCTTATTTCCCTTAGCATATCTCCAGGTCCCACCATGCTGTCTCAAAGGGTAAGGGATCCTTCATTTCATCTTGATTTACACACTTCTTTAGATTCTTCTTTAGAAAACTTATTTGAATTATCAGGGAAATATTGTGGAAGACAAATTTTTAAAAATACATTTGTATTGATTTCAGAGAGAAGAAGAGAGAGAGAGACATAGAAACATCAATGATGAGAGAGAGTCATTGATCAGCTGCCTCTTCTACACCCCTCACTGGGAATGGAGCCCAAACTGTGACCTCCTGGTTCATGGGTCGATGCTCAGCCGCTGAGCTATGCTGACCCGGCAAAAGTAATTTTTGTTTGTTTTATGTCATCTAGAAACTGTCAATAATTGAATCCTGGCATCTCCTAGTTTTTATCTAAGTGACTATGGTGAAGTTATTTAATCTCTCTGCACCTCAGTTTACTCATCTGTTAGATGGGAATAGTCATGGCTTTTGCCTCATAGGACTGTAATAAAGAATAAATAAATTGACAGATTTACAATAAGCACTCAGCTGATATTAGTTTGATGCAAGGTGGCTATGCCTCCAGGCTGCCTATGACAGCATATTTTGCTTTCCAGCATATTTAAGAGGGTCATTTTTCACTCCCCAAAAGAAAATGCTTAGAGGATAAATGTCCATAACCTAGCCATCACCAGCATACCCTCCTCTTCCTCCCCCTTTCCATTATCATCTTATAAAGGAAGTTCCAGATGAAATTTCAAAAAAAAAAAAAAGGCCAAATAAAACAAAGTGAGCAAATATATTATTGGTTGTCCTCTGTGCCTACTGCTAGGCTAGGAAATCTAGGGAAGACCTAAATATAATATGCACTTCTGTTGAGAATATATGACCCTGATGAAATAAAGGGACATGGGGCAGAGAGACAAGTAAGGAGGTTTAGGTAGTAAGTGCTGAGGATTCTGAGCAGAAAGAGAACCTTGTAAGCTGTTCAACAAGGAAAATGCTCCCTCATAGCACAGCTGGCAAGAGGGGAGAGGAAAGTTAGGGAATTGTGGCAACGTCCACCCTCTACTCACCTTGAGGGAGAATTTTGCAAAATTATCCACTAGTTGATTAAATAATTTACTTGCCAAGAAGAGATGCTTCAGTGTTGCACCTCTAATTTTATCTTTGCAAGTATTCTCCTCTCATTTCATGAAAATACTCACTTTTCTAATAGGATACAAGGAAGTTCAAGTTGAAGATGGGAAAGCATACTAATAACGTTTAGTTAAAGAAAAAAAACACCACTTTCTAAGAAACCCCTTTTCCGCCTGGCCGGCATGGCTCAGTGGTTGAGCATCGACCTAGGATCCAGGAGATGGGGGTTCGATTCCTGGTCAGGGCACATGCCCGGGTTGGGGCCTTGATCCCCAGTGGGGGGCGTGCAAGGGGCAACCGATCAATGATTCTCTCATTATTGAAGTTTTATCTCTCTCTCTCCCTCTCTCTGAAATCAATAAAGATACATTTTTTTAAAAAAGAAACCTCTTTGCCTTTTGCTAGAGAGTAGTTAGACTGCTAAAAATTGTGTCTATTTCAAATGTCAGCATTGAGGAAGCAATTTTACCTTCATTCCATGAACAATTATTGTTTACATTCTCACATTGCTAAACTAGAATTTCTCTGTAAAATACTACACAATTTTAACTTCTCAATAAAATGAGTAATATAATAACAAAATGTTATTTATCAGGGTATTAGCCTGGAATTCACATCTTCCTACATGATTTCACAAACTTTATTTAGTGCAATATTTTGTGGTCTCAGAACGGCTTGGAACTGAAAATGTGGATTTAGGTCCCCTTGGCAGGCTTCATTCATTATCACTTAGTTGATCTCTTGCTTGAGGAATTTCTTATTTATAGGGTCTAAAGGGGTTGTCTAGAGACTGTTCATTCATGTTTATATCTTTGTATGTTCTTTCCTAGCTCATCAACAGAGGACTTGAGATATACCATTATAAACATTGTGTTATTTTCTGAAACACTGCAAACTGCAGATGGCCTCAGACATCAAACTTGCCTTTTCAGAACTTATGAATAGGCCCCTTTGTCCGAGCAGTAGGAACAGGGGATGCTTTCCTGGGGAGGAGGTGGAGGGAGTCGTGTGGTCATGGAAACCCGCGTCCTCCTGCCAGGTAAGGACCGCTGGCTGCGCTGGGAGGCACGGTCCTGACGCAGGGGTTTCGATCCCGGAGGCGTGTGGCTGCCAATGTTTTGAGCTTGAGTAGATATATTGAGGAGTAAGGCTGCAGTTAGCCTAGACCGCATTTGGGCTTTCATTTTATTTTCAGTTCAACGTGTGGGTTAATATGACATTCTTCATTTCATTCCCCACCGATTTTTACGCTTTGGGGATATTGCTGCCCACCTGTTTGATTCGCAACCAAAGAACTATGAGAAAGATAAAGGAAGGAAACGCTTCACAATGTTTTGTTGTGTCGTCTTATGGGATACAGTTTGGAAATACATATTTTTGCAGAATGTATACTTTGAATAAAATTCTGACATTCGGGCCTCATTCATCCCGCCCATCTGCCGATTCTATATTGTCTATGCAGTTGAGATAAATGTGCTCAGTGCTTTCCCTCCTCTGCCAGCCTAGTCGCACATTTGCTCCGCTACAAGAAAGATGGAGCAGGAAAGGTTTTCTTACTTTTCGATTTTTCGATTGCCACCTGAATCCCAAGACATAGTGTCCCCTGGGTCAGTTGAACATTTCATCTACAGTTGGCATCCACCCCAATGCAAAGGTCTTGGATGCTTTGAAAAATATGCTGAGGCCCTCTATGGGGTAAGGGTTTCCGTTTCTGAGGGGAGGGCTGCAAATATTCCCAACACTGTACATGGTATAGGCCAAACAGTGCTTATCAAGGGTTCGGTTGGCACCATTTGGATATGGCATAGATACAAAATGTTCTCGAGGCTCCCCATCAAGGATACAATTAATTTCAAGTTTCAGAGCTGAATGCTTCATTAAATGCTGGAGCATGTGACACGATGGCATGCCCAGTTGCTAACTTAATATTTAGCTGCCAAAATTCTGAGAAAACACCTTGATGCTCCCCTCAGGTCTCCACAGTCAGCCACAGTGACTAATATTTTGCAATATGTTTCAGTAGACACAGAAGAATGCAAAGTTTTAATCTGCTAATCACCCGGTTGGATGGGGGCTGTGGGGCGAGATGCTAATCGTCTGCAGACATCTGTAATGACCCTTGGACAAAAACGGAGGAAACTAAATCAGAGCTTTGACAAGGGCAGGAGAGCGGAAACAGAAGCCCTAATTGTGGCCATGTGAAGCGCAGTCGCCCCTTTGTGTCTTTTGTAGCAGGACTGCACAATACTGTACAAAGTAGCTGCTATGGACAGATCCAAAACTGACTTTGTCCATCTTTTGGGACAAATAGTCGAACTTGATCTGTGAAATATGTGAGGAGAGAGCGACATTATGGTGCAAATGTTGCAGACAAAAGGGCCTGGGCGAGCTTTTGCCAGTTAAATTTGGCTAACCTGCAGAAAGCCCATTGTCAAGCCAGCCATGCTTCACTGAGCTCCCTTCCACTCTCCTTGCCCTGTTTCCTCTTTATGCTTAAATGAACCTCAAAACAATGACAAAGAAATATGCACTGAGTCACATATCCTAAGAAACACACTGTACTCTCCTCAAGTTGAAATAACGGCACCTTAATTCGTGGGGTTTCCACATTTTCGTTGGGGAAGCTCCTATTTGCTCCCTCTGAATCTGTATCAGTTCCTGCGGTTCTGCCGGGGGGAAGCTGAGCAGGACCCTGCACGTTAGCACGTGAACTATTAAGATGAACAGGACCAGCCGAAGGTAAGCTCGCTCGCTTCCTTGCAGTATTTTGAATGCCTGTTTCTTTGCTGGTTGAAGGGCTTAGTTACTTTTTTTTTTTTTTTGGTTGAGAGATGTTGTTGAATACCCATCCTCTGTCCAATAAATTGCTCTTGCTGCTGTTTTTAATGGCTGGGAAGTATGGGAGGAAAAAGGGAATTTGGTGTCACACCGCTTATAAAGCAAAGTGACAAGCCATGGTTGGCACCTAAATACAGACTACACATAGAATTGTCAGAGGTGAATGCCGCCTCCTCAAAAAAGCGTAACTTACTGAACTTTTAAATGCAGAACTGAAGCTTTTGGATAACTTCCAAGGAACTTGTTTTTGAAGATGGAACTCTGTTATGGAATCTGATGGTGGAAAAATGTAAACGTGGTTTAATAAGCGTGGTCTAAATTCCACAGAGCTGCCAATTGCGTGGTGACTGTTTCCAGCCTTCTCTGGGGCGCTGTCCGGGTGTGACTGGAACAGCCCTTATCAATGGGTGTTGCACACGTTTCACTTCCGAGGGCCCTGGCCATAGAGCTCAGCCTCAGAGATGTTGACTTTTCTCAGTAAAAGTTGCTAAGGCGTCCTGGGGTGGATGGCTGGCGTTTAGGGCGCCCGGTTAGTGGCCTTCTCTGTGTCGTCCCCGTGAGGGAGAATCTGATGGAGGGAGGAATCTTTTTCCTTTTCTGGCCACAGCAAGTTCTCTGGTTTCAGTCTTCCAGACTCTCTAGTATTGAGCTTCCTTGCTGGAGTAGAGGCAAGCCACTTCTCTAAAAGGCTCTCTAAAAGCTCCCAGTCGATGCCTCGGTGCGCGGCCTGCGTGGCCGGGACAGCCCCTGGCCTGTCCCTTACCCGTCCAGCCCCTGCATTCTCAGCAGGTGTCCATCAACACACACCCTCGCTTAGCTCTTTCACCTTCCCCTGGAAATGCAAAACCTCATTGATCTCCCCTGCTCCCTGTGTTTCCAACCTTCTCGCCAGGGGTAAATGGGGCTCTTAGATGAAGAAACTCTCATGCTTAACACTTCTCCCTTTATAGAAGTTCCACACACCCATTCCCTGAGATAAAAAAGAAATATAGTAACAGAGCTTACAATAAGCCTTTCAAAGCCTGCTTGTCTTGTCTGAGAGGCTTTTTTTAAAAAACACATCCCTTTAAGATAAAGAAAAGTTGTCAGATTCTAATTTTGTAGCAAGTTGCTTTGCTTTCCTGGAGTATGTGCATTGTGAGCATTGCTATGGGACTGAAAGGTCGTTATGAGGGCAGACAGCTTCCCCAAGGGGTGTGGCGCCTGGGTGACCAGCTTCATCCGGTGCCAGGGCGAAGTGTCCAAAGACAGCACCCAGCCCTGCCATGGGGACTGGCGCAGAAGAGGGAACAATGTTTTCAAATTCCAGCTGCTGATCTCTCCTAGGAAAGAAGCAGATTCACCGTGAAGGCTAAAAGGCCGTGACTTGCTGATGTCACGTTTGAACTCAGAGGATGTTGCCAGAGAACGGCACTGCAGCACCCTTTTTAAAAGCAGAGTGTAAAAATAAATAGCACTGGCAGGATAATTATTTGGGATGGAATAATGGGCCTCTAGATATTCACAAATGCGCCACAGATACGCATTTTGATGAATTAGCTGTGGACAGGTGGCATTTTTGTAAGGTCTGGAAAGTTTTTCGGTTCTCTGGTCCTTCCGCGTGAGTCAGCGACAGGAGGAAAAGTTCACAGAAAGGATCCGTGATTTCTCAGTGTGGAATCAAAAAGGCAAGGACTATCCTGACCACCTTCCGAGTACATAGCTAGTGATTGTTCGCTTTGAAATCTGAAATTCTGTTTCTGATAAGAAAAGTATATTTTAAAAGCGT
The DNA here is from genome assembly GCF_964146895.1 of Miniopterus schreibersii. Taxonomy (NCBI): domain Eukaryota; kingdom Metazoa; phylum Chordata; class Mammalia; order Chiroptera; family Miniopteridae; genus Miniopterus; species Miniopterus schreibersii. Next base: position 57,552,509 of record NC_138113.1, on the reverse strand, counting down.
AGTATCTTAGCTAAAATGGCATCTGTATCTTTTATTTCCTTCATAGATCCAGTGATATCCGATAGCGATGGAAAAAATGTTTCAAAATTGTACTGTGAGGAGAATTTTAGAAAACATTTGTAACTCTCTAAAATATGTCATTTTCTCAAATGTCATTTACTTTGAAACTTAATTAATAGGTTCTTTAAATTTTAGGGACATAATTTATGTTTCCTTTTCAATGCCTCTGTGCACAATGCCCCATTGTAAATTTGTAAGTGTTGTAAGTTTACATGTTGGGGTTAATTGAATCCAGAGTGAAAGGAGTGGAGGAAGGAAGGAAGCCAACAAAAATGTCCATTTTAAATCTCAGCTGAATATATCATTAGTCTATAATGGGAAAAGTATTAAAAATTAGTGGGAATAAAAAGAATGTGAAGACTGAGATATTAGACTGGGATACTCCAGCATCATCTATTGCTCCCAAGATCTCAAATGTGTGATTTATTTTTGGTCCCACCTTTGTTTTTATAATATTTGGCCAGTTTTGATCACTTTACTTTTTTAAATTAACTTTTCCATTTTTGACTGTTAACTGACCTTAGATAACTGACTTAAGATATTAAAATTAATTTCCAAAATATTCTTTTAACTAAAAATAGCACCTAGCATAAACTCAATTTTTTAATCATTTTAATCAAGCTGGAACCTAAAAAGAAAGGATGAATATTACTTAGTTAACTAGCATGTTATAGGTACCACACGTATTAGTATGTAGAGGTACATATAGTTTATATAAAATAGTAAATACAACTATTATATAATATGCATTCATATGTGTTATTTTATGAATATGCTCACATTGTTGTCTATCAAAGTTTTGCACACAATTTTCCAAAGGTTTTAATACTGATTAAATACAGAGTAAATGTATCAGATGAAATCACTATTTAATTTATGTTGTAGAAATGAGTGGATCTTCTTTTATTCCATTATCATTACACTAGAATAAATAGAAATATGTTTTCTTTTTTATTTTGTAGCTTTATGTAATTTCCTATTAGTTTAACATATTAGCTAGTTATACATCAGGAAAATATATAAAGCATTGATATTAATATAGCTCTAATGTATATATGAATAAATATCAACAGTGTTAACTGATACAAAAATAGAGATTAACATTTTGATCAGCAAAACTGTACACATTCTGTGGAAATCTTTTAATTTATAGTCAGACTAACACACTCCAATTATACATATGCTTAAATTGCATTAGTTAATAGTAAAGATTAAGACTTTTTTGAGTTTTGATTTTCTATAATTTAATTTGTGTTATTGATATTAAAAGATTTAAAAATTATATAGTTTATATTTTGGCTTCTGAATACTTACTTGAGTAAATATACTCATTGAAATATAATCAGGGGAACCTAGCTCTTCTCACCAGACATGTAGGTATAGAGAACATGCCTTTCAATAAGTTAAAGGTAATACAGAAAAATAAACTCTCTATTATACGGAAATTATACGGTTAAAATTAACTAAAAAGTAATTTTTGTTTCATGGAACCTGGCTTTCCTTACTTATAAATTTCATATGTATTTTTTTCTTTCAAAGAAGGCTTACTCTATGTAGTATTTAAATGGTCTAATTCATCTTCCTATAACCTATTGTTCAGTTATTTTATTCAATTTATTTTTATAATTATTTTATAATTAAAAGTATTCTCACTCTGTGTGAGAATGTTATAACTTGAGTAAAGCAAACATTAACTCAAAGAACAACATTAACTTTGGACTGAAACTAATCATAATACATTATAATCTCAGAGCATGATTCTTAAGGAGGTTATTACAGAATGAATGAGTCGATTGTGATGGAAATTTCCCCCAGTGTCCCTGGGTCCCCACTTGCATACACTGCCCTGGAACTTCACTCACACCCATGTTCTTCAGCATCGGCTGGTGTGACATTCACAGCTCCAGTCTCGACAGTGATAGTAACACTTAAATGAAATTGTTCTACATAATTCATGATATATGAAAGAGATTAAAATAATTGAATTGCTTTAATATATCCCATTAGTGTTTGAGATATCTTGATTCACATTTTCTTTTTAGGCCATATAAGGGCAGTTTCTGTCCCAGGAATGCAGCTTTTCATGAAGTTGGGCGTAGGGTAGAGTAAGTCAAGATGCTGAGAGACAGGGTGCGAGGAGGTCAGAAGTTGTGTGGAATTGAAGGAAAATAAACTGATAGTTTCTTACTTTTTATATGAATCTGGGGGTTTGAATTAGAATTTTTACACAGAAAACTAATTTTACACTTAACTATTAACCAAAGCCTAAAAAGCCATTTTTAACAAAAAACAACACTTATTTAACTTCTTAATTTCTACAAGATAAAATTTTAAGAGCAAGGTATGCGAACTATTCCTCCATATTTTCTGAGATGAACTGACAATCTCATGGATATTTAGTGTATCACACACCTGACAAGCTTTAGAGTTAGAACAATATGTGTTCTTCATTAGAGAAGGGTATCTGCAGTGGCAGTCTCTTCTCTTATTTATATAGAGATATTACAATTGACTATTTGCTGATACTATAATTTAGATTTATAATCAACCCACTGCACCAATATTAAGATGCAATTAACGTGTGACATCCAAGGGAGACTGAGCACACGAGAAAAGTGAGAAACCATTAAGTTGTAGGTCTTGCCTAATTTAGGGGAAATAAAGAAACCTGATGGGCCTGTGAATATTGCTTTGCTTAAGAATGTTGAATTGCCAGGGTTATTTGCTGATAGGATCATGTCCCTTTTATAACACCATCAATTCACTGAGTTGAGAGAATTTGCCATCTATTTTGACCCAAACTATGAAGGCTAGGAAGGGCTCTCAATTGGAGTAAATAGAATGAATAACCCTAGAAATCATCTTGCACAAATCACCTCGTTGTCTCCCGAAGATATTGCTAAATCTAGTTCTATTTATTACGCACGTGGCAGGCAGCAAAGTCGCTTTAAAACCAGCCTGTGCCTGGTAGACCTTGGCGAGGTGCACAATTTTTTTCAAGTGGATATCTTTTTGACATAGAAATGATAACTTCGAATACGAAACTTTTATGAAAAAAAAGGGACTCATGGGAAGTCAGTTTACATGAAGCAACCTTGACCTGAGCTTTGCCCTAAGGACATTCAGCTTTCTGACCGTGGCAGGCGACTGTTCCCGAGAAGGTCCTGCCTCCTGGTAATGTGAGCAGGAGAGAAAGTGCACGGGGCCTTCATGCAGTCCCTGGACAATCGCACCTTTCCCATGGGACTCTGAAGCATTTACTGTTTTACCACTACCACGGCACGTCCCTATCTTTTAAATAAAATTAGATTTTAGGAACACTGGGTAATGAGAGCTGAAATTGTGCACAGTAGGCGGCAAATAAAGTAATTCTCTCGGAGCCTGCGAAGCAGCAGCTCACCTTCGCAGCCTTCCTTCCCCTCCAGAACGCCGTGGCTTAGGGCTCAAAGCCACAGAAAATAGGAAATACCTGTGGGACATATTCCTACTGTACATCAAATTTGGGGATTTTGCATGTGATAAAGTGTGTCAGTGTTGCTTACAGGGAATTCCTATGATACCTCAGCTTTCTTGGACTTATTATAAATCCTTTGTTGGAATTATTGTGGCTGGTTCAATAATTCAGATTAGCCCTCATGTTTATTAATGCCCTACATCTGTGCAAACAACATGTCAAGCAGAGAGTTTATTGTAATTGCCTGAGCAAACAGAACCTGAAAGAAGCAATTTCCAGCTACAATGTGCTATGACAAGTAATGAGGTAATTGGCATTCTGTCCTGATTGCTCCCACCTTCTTTTCATCAGGTCTATATTGTGTGTGATGGATAGTTTTATAAGAAACGAAGGTGTTTGATAATATGGTTCGCTGCTGCTTAAGGTTAGTGATTAAAGACAATCATCATTTTCTCTCAAAGATCTTATTAGCTTCGACATTATTTATTCATACGGTGTAAGGATGGGCGCAGGCCCCCGGCTCCCCGCGCGCTGCGCGCTGTCACCGGGCGGCTCCACGCCAGGGGCATCTCCGCACCAACAGCCTGGGTTAGAATCAGGGCTCCGGGCCCGCATCTGCACCGACGCTCACCTGCTTCAGAACCGCAGAAGCGGCGCGATGTGTAAGGGCAGGATGGCGACCTGACGCTGAGGCCTCGTTTCCAGGGTTCCCCAACTTTCTGTAAAAATTACCCTTTGCTTGCAGCCTGTAGGGAGGGAAGAGATGGGAGGCATTGCATTCCCAGGCCCAACACGGATGCTTCAGAAGGCGCCAGAGCCTTAGAGGTAAACAACAACAAAAATAAACGGAAATGGGGAGAAAAAGTCCTATATTTGTTCCAAAAGAATCTTCTCTGTTCAGTGTAGAAACTTTGTTCTTGGCACTTTGAATCTGTGGACAACAAATAAGGACAGTTTGCTTAGTGGAAAAAAAAGAAGCCTCGGGAACGTCCCATGTTCCCTCTTTTGTTACATCTTGTCAAACATACCTCCCAGCGCCCAGGTTTCAGCTGAAGCCCCCTTCCCCCCGCCTAAGTATATGCTCCCAGGTCTTTCCACCGCCCCCCCATCTCAGGGCCACCCTAATTCACACATCTGTCCTTCCCGCCAGGGACTATAAATTCCCTAAGGACATAGTCTGTCTTTAACCCAGAGGCAGTGTAGCCCGTGCCAGGGACCTCGACGTTGGAATTGTGCTGTTGCATCGAGGTTCCAGCCCCACCACTCACAAGTGACAAGAACCCAGACAAGTCACAAAATTTCTCTGAGGTCAGATTGCCCCACTTGAAAAAATGGATATGATAGTTCTACTCCCCCCACAGGGCAGCTGATAGGATTCAACACTGTGCGAAGGGTTTTAGAACAGCGCCTGGCATGTGCAGACGCTTTAGTCGATCTTTCAAGTGGACCTGAGAAAATTCATCTTCTGGGCCTCACTTTCTAAAACCACCCTCGTTTCCCCTAATGTTAATAAATCGTGCAAAATTAAGCAGAAATTCAAATTTTATGTATTAATACTATATATTCGGAAAAGGCTCGGTTCTATAAGGTTGCTGATAAGAGATGTAAGAAAGCAGGATCATGGGTAAATATACTTAAATTTGGCAAAAAAATAGAAAAGAAAGAAAGAAACCTCATAAATACAGATGACAGTATGGGGATCACCACAGAAAAAAGGGGGGGAGGTAGAAGAGGGCAAAGGGGGATAAGTGGGGATGGAAGGAGACTTGACTTTGGGTGGTGAACACACAATGCAATGTACAGATGATGTATCACAGAATTGTACACCTGAAACCTACAGGTTAATTTTCTTAACCAATGTCACCCCAATAAAGTCAATAAAAAAATTAGTAGGACTTCCATGGTTTGCTTCCTTACAAGGGCCCGGAAGGGCATCCAAGCTCTCAGAAGCTCAATGGAATATACAGCAGTTGAAATGCACAGAAAATCTTCAGCAACTCATGACCTCACCGTTAACAAGATTATTCCAGTCTTCGGGTTGGAGAAGAAATCCCAGATCTATACTCGGCACAAAGGTGAAACACAATGACTACTTTTTGAAATGCATGAGGGTTTGCAGGAAATCTGTGTCCAAATACGCCCATAGTCAGTGACTTACGACAACCCACATCTCCTCGCATGAGGGCCCATAAAGCCACCAGTAATAAAGAGAATTATTCCACTAATTTATTTGCAGATTTCAATACCGACCTCAGTGCTTCAGTCTTTTCGCATGCATTTTTATTTGTCCCAAAATGTGGGTAACTTTGCAAAAAGAAAGAGAAATCAGTTTCGCCTCAGCAAGCAGGCAGAATGCAGGTGCCAGAGCCCAGGAAGAGCCTGCGCGTCCGGGGCAAGGCTGAAGGCTGTAGGGAGGACAGGCCTGCTTGCTGAACACTGTGCCTGGACGCAGCCTCGGCCCCTCTTCAGTGTAAGCATCTTCTCGCCTTCCTTGTTTCTAGTCTCTCTTTTACGAGCAGTTATTAAAAATGTATGCGCCAAACCCAGGGACTGGCAACAGTAGCTGCTTAATAAATAATTGTTCAGAGAACGGATAGATGTCTGGATAAATAGATAAGGGCCGTGCCAGGCATTGGTACCTAGGTATCTCATTACTGTTTCAACAGACACCCAGGGAGCGAAGTCCAGAGCTGTGTCTACAGGTGCCAGCCGTCACCTGTTAAAGTGCCAGTGCTTTCTTATTCGTGTCCCACCTACTCTGGTGAAGGGTAACAATAACAACCAAGTTTGGATACTGCAAACCTAAAAGGAATCTTTCCATCACTGCTGCAGGGTGGCGGCTGAAGGAGAACCTGCCCCCCTCACCCCCAAGAAAACCCTTAACTGAGCATTCTCAGGCTAGAAATGGAAAAGCAGACATAGAGCATTTCCTGAGAAAATGAGGAGACCTCACAGAACTACAGCTAACTTAGGTTCCATTTTCAAAATCTTTGAGAACATACGATGCATGAGGTGGGAGGGCCAGTGGAAGGCCTAGGAAACTTTGCAAATTTAGAAAGATTTAGTTAGAATTAGTAGAGTTGTATTAAAGATTTTAATGAGATGCAGCTATTATTTGTCCATATTATGCTCTTACCACTAAGTGCATCTCAGAGGAGATGGAATGAAAAGAGGAGGGGTAAAAATTAGTAAGTCAATTAATCAGTCATTTAAGAAACTGGGAAAGACCGAAGTGCAGTGTGCAAAAGGCATGGTCATTTACGAAGTGATGCCCTGGCCAAGAGCAGTAGCTAGCATTTATTTACCACTCATTGTGTATTAAAACGTCACGTTTACACTTGATACAATTCTATCTCTTACAAAGATTGAGGTTAATAAGGTTGCAGACGAAAAAGGGCTCCCTCTATTCCCAAGGTCCATGCATCTTGTAACATTTTGCATTTCCACTTAGGAGGCCCGGTAGGAAACTGGAGGAATAGCTGGTCTCTATATAAAAGGTTGGGAACTGGAGAGAGACAGCGGACCGGCTTCTGCAGAGGCCTTGCCCACACCAGCCCTCCCTGGGGATCTGAGGCTGGCAGTGCTGGGTGCAAAGGTGAGCTATGTGGGGGGTGGGGGAGCTTTTGCAAGAAGCAACTGTGACAGCAGCTAAGCCACAGCACAGCGGGGAGGCCCCAGTGCAGGGAGCTTGAAGGCAGAGATCCAATGATCCTGAAATAAAGGGAGTGAGTGAGAGGCCAGGAGCACAAAGAAAAGTGACCTTGCCTCCAAGTAGCTCTGTTGCAAAAAAGGACACAGACTCGACCTCCCAGATCATGAGGCTGCCATTGATCAGAAGAAGTCTGCAGCCTCAGGAACCGGCTGCTGTTCGGGCTCAGTGGGCTACTAAGCGCGGCCATAGCCGAAGAGACACCGACTGCCATTGATCAGGAGCAGCCTGCTGCGCTGGCCAGGGCGCCGCAAAGCTGGTGGGGTTTCAATTAATTTCTGCAAAACTAACTATTTAAAAGGGGTTTGTACATTTCCCATGCCCAAGCAAGTTGCATGAAGGAAACTTGGAAGATTTTCTATACATATAATTTTAAAGAAATATAGAATAAAAATACATTTTTTTTTAGTTCAAAATTCCAAGTACTCGATTCAACTAAAAAATTAGTAAAAGTATTAGTACAGGCTAATGTCTGCAATAATTAGAATTCTAAGAAAAAGTGTGAACTACAGTTGTATTTATACCTTGATATTCTTCTTTCATTGAGGCTATTAGTTGCCTTTGACTAAGTAAAAAGTAGTTTGAAATGTATTTTAATTGCACATTAAGATCCAATAAATACTATGAATGCCTAGAGCCTTCCATCAAGAATTTCCTTTAAAAATGATTAGCTTTAGCCATAAAAGGCTAGACTGAACTTCCTAAAACGCCTGCTCTCACAGGGGTATTATCTTCTCACACACGTTGCATTTTGAAGGTGGCCACACGCAGCTTCCACCACAGGAGTACGGTGAAAAATACCTGTGTCGATAGCCAGACGTGGCTGCAAACCTGCAGCCGAGGAACGAACTGACCAAACCCAAGAGCCCGTTTGTCTCCCGGCCTGCTTTTTCATGCCTTCCTTTAGTCACTTGACAAACACGTCAGAGCGTGTCAGAAAGTTTGCTAAATAAAAATAAGATGCACTCTCATGCACTCTCCATCTCAGTCATTCTCATATAATTATTCAGCCCGCACGTCCTACGGAATGTCTTCTTCATAGTTCTCAAAGGATATCATTGTATTTCCACACCCACTGACTGAGGACGTCACCACTGCTTGTGTGCGGTCACACCGGCCTCCTAGCTGACCTGCCACCCTCAGGGCAGAAGCGAGGAATGAGGCCGAGCTGGGGCCTGGCCCGTGGGGACTTCGCTCAGTTCACTGTGTCTGGAAGAGGCCGGCAGGAGGGCAGCAGGCACTGCTTTACCTGGAGAGGTAAAAGCTGGCTACGTTATCAAGCACTGTGTCAGCTAAGCCAAGGAGTTTACATTTTATTTGGGACAGCATCAGAAAACATCGAGGGTTCTAAACGGGCCAGGGAGATGTTGTGACCTGCACTTAGAAAGTTCACATGTGGAGCTCGGGTTTGGGGAAGGGCTGTTTCATTTGGAAAAGGCCACCCAAACTCAAGGTGTGATCCCTGTCAACTCATTTTCTTCACTGATCTCTCTGGAGGAGAGGCATGCTGTCCTTTGTATTATTTTATTTCCCGTTCTTACATTTTATTTGGTGCTCCTAGGACCAGTTGTGATGCAGGTGAGCAACACCATGAAGATCCTTACCTCGCATAAATCTCAGTTAAACGTGACTTAAAATCTAAGTGTAAAGGGAAACACTACATGTCTGGAAGGAAGCATAGAAGCATTTAGGTACACGCGTGAGAAAGGTCGCATGTAAGTCACTAGAAGCACTGCCTTAAAAGAAAGGAGTGACAATGACATTAGAATCAAGAACCTCTGTTCAAAGAGCACTACCATAAAGACAGTGAAAGGAAGGATACAAACCGAGAGTAGATTTTAGCCACATATATAACCACTGATATCCACGCTATCTGAAGAACCCGTGAATGCACATGAAAAAATGACCAAAATGGGCAAAAATAAAGAGCAGACATTTCACAGAGGAAAAAGCATGAAGAACCAGTAAACACATGTAGTGACATTAGATCTCCTTTATAATCCTGTGAGTTAAGTCACAAGGAGGCACTTTTTACAGCCACCAGCTTGTCAAGAAAAAAAGGTATTGAAAGTCCGACGATGCCACATGTTGGCAAGGATACGGAAAAACCGGGAATCCTAATGCTGCCAGCAGGAGTGAAAATTGTCGTAAAAAATTGGGCATTATCAAGTTAACTCCAAAACATGCACCAATGAACGTGCCAGAAAATGTCTATAGCAGCATTGTTCGTGAGACCAAAAATAAGTAACTCACTCATTGAATTAATAAATGCATAAACGTTTCTGTGGCTATATGATGGAATACAATATAGCAGAGAACATGAGGGAATGGGAGCCATATGCAGCACTGATAACGCTTAGGCACATAGTGTTGGAAAATTTACCAAGTTATAAGTCACCTGACTACAAAAACTAAAAATTTTATGTGTATCATTTTTTATGAAGTTCGGAAAGAAAAGGAATAATATATTACTTAGGGATATCTCCAGGTGTGACAAATTCATATATGAAAACAATTATTATCATTATCATTTTTATTATTATTATTTTAAATTCCGGATAATGTTTACCTCCAGGATAGAGGCAAGAGTTTGGAATTTGGTGGAGGAATACTAAAGAGATATCCATGGGTATGGTCAGATTCCGTTTCTAAAGCTGAGTGTGTTTCATAGATTTCTGTTTCATTATCAGGTTTCTATATTATGTTTGGGGTGCCTATATTATTTTACACGTATCAAATACTTCCCAGAAAAACATACAAGGATAAATAATTGACAATATAGGAAAAAGTTAATGAACGAGAGATGTTTAGCTTTGATATCAAATAAAGAATGTGAAAAATATACAAATATCATCACAGTTCGACCTGAGGCATGGAAACACATGCATTAAGTTGCGTTTGAAATCAGGAGCAAAAGCTGCATGGTTTACCCGTCCCCATCTGCCCCCCGCTGCACCTCGGGCCTCCTGCTGTGGTGAGGGCCCTGCGGCTCCCTCCTCCACCCCCTGCCTCCCGTTCTGGCCACACCTGTGTCACACTAGAGCCAAGCTCATCCCCGCAGGGTGCAGACCTGACCATCGCCCCGTCTGTAAAACCCTCCAAACCCCACGCAGCCCCCAAAGGAACTCTGAACTCCGGGATATGACGTGCGCCTTAATTTCCCCAGGGTCCATTTGCACTCTCCCTCAGCCCCTTCCTGCCCGTCCCTTACCATTGTCCCTGACACCTGGACTCCGGGGACAGTGGCAGCCTCAGGGGACACACAGGGCCGGCAGGGTCCCAGGTGCCCCGCCGGCACTTTACATAGGCCAGCTACTTAATTCCCACGGCAACCTTAGCAGGTAAAAGTGATCACTGCACTCATTTTGCGTTTCGAAAACAGGCTCAGAGAAGGGACTTGTCCAAGCGCTACCAGCAAGTCCCATGGCAGGGCTTGGAATTCCCGCTTGGAATGGCTGACCCTTTACCCCCCACAGCTGCTCCCTGACTCCCCTTGTCCATCCAACACTCACAGCCACTGGGGACTTTCCTGATCCCAGGCCTGAGCTCACCCACTCCTAAGATCAGAGGAGAGCAGACATCCTTGTGGCCCTGCAGCAGTGACGTACCAACCGCACAGCGCTGTTGGTCACGCCGACCCCACTGTTTCACTCTTACAGTCATTCCAGCATTGCCAGTTCCCCGGACACTATCATCCTCAAACCCATTGATTAAATGTGTGAATGAATAGACACATTTAGGTAAATAGTGACCCAAATCCAAATTTTAAAGAGTTTTTCTTTTATCTCTTCCGAAATCCTATTTTCTCTGACTAATCAGTTATAAATATTCTTATTAAACAATGAGAATAAAGTATTAAAAGCCATACAAACTAGTAATATTTGAAACTGTTTATGATTCACCATACTTACATCAAATTGAGTTGTTATCATCACAATAAATAAAATAAGCTTAAAATAATTTTAAAAACGAGTGAGTAAATGTTCTCTTAAGTAAGTTTTGATGGGGTCTGTATTTGCAGGTAAGTATACCTAGTTCTGAATAACTTAGTTCATTAAATATAGCCAAGATTACAACACTAGGAAATAAAAAATAGTGTATGAGCTTGCTCAAGTTCCTATCACCTTCCCTGGGGAGCTTGGCTGATGCTGGCCCACCCCAGGTGCCACCGGACACTGGGCTGAGAGAAGGGAGAAGTCACTCAGCACTCCCCAAAGTTGTAGGTAGTAAGGATCATGAAAAAAAAGAGACAAAAACCCGCAGTGCCCATAACATAGCTTCAGGCCTGGGTCATTTGCAATTGTTTTCCACAATTTTAAGAAGAACTATCATTTCAGTGCATTGATTTTAATGCTTCCTGAACCCAGGAATTATCAGTACTTGCAAGATCCCAGAGCATCCCGCCAAACCTGGAGCTCATAATAATGGGCTGTGTCAGCTGCAAAACAGCCTTCTTATGGAGGAACGTGAAAACTAACCATGAGCCCTGGCCGGTGTGGCTCAGCGGCTAGAGGTTGGGCCTGTGGACTGGAGGGTCCCAGGTTCATTTTGGGCCAAGGGCAGGCTCGATCCCCTGCCCGGGTCAGGAGGCAATCAATCATTGTGTCTCTCTCACATCAGTGTTTCTCTCTCTCTCCCCCTGCCACTCTCTCTGAAAAGCAATGGAAAAGATATCCTCAAGTGAGGGTTAAAAAACAAAACAAAACAAAAAACCTTACCATGAGGTCAAGAAAATCAGGCAATTCTCCTAAGGGGATCTTTTCGGTGATTCTAAGATTGAGTGGTAACCCTATAAATATTCCCTTCAGGCAACTGTGGAGGTTGTCACCAGCTCTTTGTAAAATCACTGACATTAAAAACAAAAGATAATAAAAATCCACCTCTTAATCTTTTACTTATTCCCTGGTGCCAGTGAGGCAATACCCGACCCCCCCCAATACTCCTGCTGTTGCTTTGTCAAGAAAGTGAACTGGCCAGTTGTCTCAGGCCATGTCCACATTTTCTGATGTGACGAGCTAGGGAGCAATAGGAGGCAAAGAAAATGGACAGAAGGAAGAAGGGATATTGACAAATACATGGGATTTCTTAGAAAATACCTAAGATGAAGCACAGTTTTAAATCAGTTGTAAAATCGGGAAGGTAGCTACTCACTTAGAAGTGTCCACTGGAAGAAGTGGAGCAGCTGCGGGAGGCAGGCGAGGCGTTTCGGGGCCTCATCTGTGCTCACATGTGCACAGACAGCTGGACTTGGGGGAGATCAAGGGACCACATGGCTGCAGAGGGAGACCTAGAAACTACATCGGCGTGACCTGCAGACCTGCGTGCCCCATTTGAAGAAACTCATTTGCAAATATCTCAATAGTTCCAGGCCTTCCTAAAGTGTTAAAATGCTCCGTGCAGGATAGAGAGGTCAAGGAGGGAATACAGGTGGAAAGCATGTGCCAGAGCTTTTGATCATTTCTGATAAAGAAATAAGAATCACCGAGACTGTATTAAAACAACACCATTAAAACGATATTAAAGCATCAAATACACTTTTCTCTAAAACTGTAGGGCATTGCAATGAATTAAAATAATTTTTATATTTAAAATATGTTTCCTGTGTTAGGATTATCTGCATTTTTATAATACGAAATGTATACCAAGTCCTTCGGTAATCTTTATTCTTACTTTAACATTTCTTGACATGTGACTCTATTAAAATTAAGATAACATCATCCAAAAAATCTTTATTATGTACCTACCAGGTGCTCGGCACTTTGCTGAAGCAGAATTTATAACTATTTATAGTGTGATATTGCATATATTATATTTTTAAAGTCCAAAGATAACTGCTGCCTGCCTGTGTTGTCAATAATAGAAGTTCATGACATTTGATTTGAGTCTTTGTGAGAGGCAATGTTATTCTGATTTAATAGCTTCCATCTGCTCTTCTCATTTTCATTGCTCCTTTTACAGTTTCCAAATTCCACCCTGTACCCTCCAGGGAAATCTTCTCAAGCATTGATTCTATTCATCTATGAATTGGAGGAGGGGGAGTGCTCTGCAGCCTTATGGTTTTGTTTATTGATCTTGATTGTTAGGCAACTTGTTGACATGCACACACTTGCTTTTCTGTTTCTTATATTTTTTTGGAGTTGGTAAGTGCTTGGTAATTGCAAAAACTTAATTCCTGAACAAAACGTAGTGTTGAGACATTTCTTTTACAAAGTCATCCATAAATATAGATGCCTAGAAGAGACCCCTTCTGTTTTGTTAATCGATGACTGAGCAATATTTGCGTATTACTATAAAACAAGAAAATATGTGTTTAGGTTGGCTTGTTTGAAATAAAGAAACATAAATGCACAATTTCACTTAAAAGCATTACAATATATTGCGACACTCGTCAAATAGCAGCACAATATTAACACATATAACACACTTGGAAAGTCTCACAGGCCCACTGGCCACATGTGGCATTATTTTCAACTTTTCATTTTAAAAGGAGGTATTATATTAACTGGATAAAAATAAGTATAATTCTGTCTTGACATAATATACCAGCTAGTTACATGCAAAAGTCAAATATTGAACGTACAATATTTTCCTACAACAGCAAAGACTTTATGAATATGTCCATCCTCACCTAGGAGGAAGGCACGTTAAGATAACTAGCATTTTACAAATACCCATCATGTGCATGACACGTTTACTCACATGTGCTTTATAGTTATTTTTTGAGAATTCATGTTTTATGATGTTTTAACATGAAAATGCTTTCATTTTTCAAAATAAAAGTCTCAGATGGAGAGACATATAGATACATTTCAAATTAATAAGGCAAAGTGCCAGTCATCTATACCTTTAGCAGAACATTTCTCATAGTCATTAGCTATGGAGTGTGATTAATACTTCTAGACGCACATTTTGGAGAAATTCACTTTAATTTCTAAAGGAAATGTATAATATATTAAAATGAATGAAGTAGATTGGGATTGGGGTTTGGGAGCTGCTCTGCCAAAATGAAGAACTGTCATCGAGAAATAGGGGAACCTGGATGTTCAAGATCCTGTTGAGCTTCTCTGAAAGCCGTTCATTCCCTGAGGGTCATTTAACTGAGGTGCCAAGGGCTCTCCCCAGCTTTCTACACTCTGAGCACAAATAGAGACCTTGCCCAAGTCAATGCATCCGTTTCACCATCTTCACCTCACTCTGAGCACAAGTAGAGACCTTGCCCAAGTCAATGCATCCGTTTCACCAGCTTCACCTGCACACTGCCTTTCCATGGAGAACTTCTAAACTGAAAACCAAATTAACGCTTTCTCCTTGATTTGGCTGTGGGTCCCACTTTTTATTTTATGCAACATTTCTCCAGATATTTAAATAATTTAAATTAGTCTCCTATCAAAACATCTGGGTCTTTTCTAATTCCATCTGCTCTATGCCATTCACTGGGAGTTCTCCCATGGCACCTGGTGTTTGTTTACTTACTGTATTAACCAAACTTTGGCTTATTTTGTACCTACTTTTACACTTGTCATCCGATTAACTAGAGTTTACCCTCTTTGGTGGCAGAAGATGTGTCTTTTTAGCCTTCATAGCACAAGTCACCAGTTTTACACACAATGGGTTTAAAATACTTGTTTACCAGAATGAAGCTCCGAAATCGTGATATATGTCTACTTTTCTAAATTTATTCTTTCATTCCATAAACTGTAATGAAGACCTACTGTGTGCTCGCAATTGTAGAAGATGCTTGAAATGTAAATATATACAACACTAAATCCAGAGAATCTGAAAAGGGTCCTTTCCTGGCAATCCTGTTTGAGATTTTATCTCCTGACACAATTCATATATTATTTAAAAATAAAAGCTGTAGCCCAGTCTTGCTGAGGGGAAATTCTACAAAATAAGGAAGCTTAGGGAACGAGATCATCCCAAATCAACTCCGCACCACAGTGGTTCCTAGAGGTGGGCCCTGATTAATTACTCAGTTGAGCCTCTATTAACCAGCTATTTCTCACATTTTCTAAATTTTTAAAAATTCAAATGAGAGTTTCTCTAATATATTTTTTTTAATTTTTGAAGAAACCTTTTTTCATCATTCCCTCCGGCATCATATTAAATAATTCTCTTCTTTTTCTGTTTGTTTTAGTATCATGACTTTGGTAAAATTTCACTAGTTTCTCTACCTTAAAGCAATCTTTTCCCCTCTGGTATAGTTGTTTGAGATGAGATGTACTTCTTCGAGCTAATTATCTTTTTTCCCTTAGACCCACTGCTGAGTCATCTATTAAAATATTAAACCCCATTCCATCCAGGAACAACAAAGAAAATTAAATGTATTACATACACTTTTACTTTCAAAACTAACCTAGAGTACAACTCTTGCTTATTGAGATAATTAATTGTATAACAAAACCACAATTGTCTAATTTGACTATACTTCTCAAAGTTCCATTGACTTTGCAGTTTATTCATATTTTATATTCTTTTCCTAGGTTTGCATTTTCTAAATTGATATATAACTTTATATTTTTAGACATATCTTTACATTTATTTAGTGCCATTAAATTTTCATTCCTTGTTCGTGCCGGTATTAGTAACACCATTAAAATTTCAAATTCTAGTACACAGTATTTTACAATTATTCTTATGACTTTTTCCAAGCATGTAATGTACTTTATTTAAATAACAATTGCCTTAACTTTCTACTGGAAGCTCTACCCTTGGATATAACATTATAATACTTTTTTGAATATGGTGTTTTATGCTAATTCATATTACTGAGTCAAGTTTCTCAGCAAGACAATTAGGATAAAATTTCCACAATAACATATTTGTGAGCATTTTAAAAAAATAGGTATTCATTTATTTCAAAGTTAATTGTAGGATTTATTGGAAATAATTGCTATTCTTGAGGGCTAGTACACATGATATTTTATTTGTATGCTATGTTTAAAGCCAAATTTTTATTTTACTTTAGATTTAAACAAATTCAGTGTGTTTTTTTATTTGAAACAAACCAACACAGCTGAATATTCCTCTGTCTAATTATTTCAATATCCTTAGCTCTAACATTTTGCTTTCTGAATGAATTTCTGAATAACCATTTGCTGGACACTTTTGGTTTGTTCGTTTCCTTCTGAGAGCTAGATCAGTGACGAAGCTTCCTGAAGGAAGCGGGAGCCCCGGAGGTCTGAGCGCAGGCTGAGAGGAACCCCACCAGGCTGCCTTCAGGTGTGGACACCACACTCATAAAATGACAGCTCTCTTTCTTAGTTGATATTCATAAATACTTTTCTTCATATGTATATTTTCAAGCTTGCTGTGCTAACAAAGATCGGTGAGACCAAAACATTCTTACCTGCTATTATCATTATAAACTTGAATTTCTCCATAAAAAGCTTCAAAAAAAAAAAACCAAGAAAACAAGTGCGGATTTTCCAAAGCATTAGCTGATCCACATAAGCAAATCGTAATAATATAGACTATGTGTTATATCAGTGCACGTGCTGAGGATGACACTACACTTAGCACATAGTCCAACTTAAGATTCTCCTGATGAAAAGAAAATGACATAAACAAGCATAAACACCAGTAAGTAAATAGGCAATAACTGATCTGTTGTGTGAATATTTAGTGTAGGAATTCTGACATTTACGGAGTGTCCTATACAGAGCGCTCTGTGAGCCGTCCTGAGCTAACTTCCATAGCAGGTGGCCGGCCCACTGCAAAGTCTTGCTAAAACACTCAGTGTTGGTATCGCACAGACGCCGGCCGGCAGGAGCGCTCCGGGGGCCCCAGTGTCCAGGCGGCCAGGTTTCACGAGCAGCAAACTCCCTTTGTTTCCTTTCCCATCTCCAGCACCAGCAGTTATAACCCTAAGCAAGCACCCCATTGCCTGACCAACACCCCTCCCCATATGTCCGGGGGTGACAAGATGCACATGGTTTGGCCAGTGCCCCCCAGGCCCAGGCCCAGGCCCAGGCCCGCACCCCGAGAACGCGGCCCTGCCGAGAAGGCTGTCCCCCAGAGTCGGTCAGCTCTTGGGATCAGTAGCGACGGAACATTTCTACAACTCCAGTCATTGTTTTCTGGTTGAATTTTCACAATGTTTCTAAGAGCTAGAACCTCACATTTTACGATGTCAGCCTGAAATGTGACATTTTGCTTTTCAGTTTTACTTAAAGAGCATCCAATCCACAGTAATTTGGGGGATCTTTATATCCTATGGGCTGTGTGTTCCCTCTCTCTCCGTCTCAATCTCCCTCTCTCCCCACCATAAAGCATCTGCATCTGCTATTTTTCTAGAAGCCTTTTACATATTCCGGTTTTTTTGTTAGGCTTTTGTGTTTCTCAGTTGCCACAATTTCCCCTTTCTTTCAGCCACAACCCCAGGCACTTCCTACCAGAGAATGACACCAAACAACATGTCAGGAGCCTTTCAAAATTGCTGCCAGACTTCAGGGACATTCTTGGGGCATATGGAGGACCGATGTGCTGCGAGCGTGGCAGAGCTACCTGCGGCTCCCGCGCCAGGAAGTTGCCGTCTGGGGAGTGCTCTGGTTCAGATTTGCAACATAAACGGGCTTTAACTGTTCCTTGCGGAGCATCTAAGCACCAGTTACCAAAAATGTCTTTTTCAATCAATTGTGCCTCCCAGCCCCCAGCCCCTAATCTGTCAATAAAGAAGAAAATATTAAGATAAAACAAAAACGAAAATTATTCCTAAGTGATCCTGGCTAATAGAATAATTTAGTTACAAGTTAAATGTGTCCTATGCTATCTTAGATCAAGGCGTCGCTGTGGAGAGCTCAGTGCTTGCTGTTTGTTTTCATATGGGGCCAGCCTCTCCCAGAATATGAAACTCAAGTTGAAGAGAAAAAAAAAGGGAGCTGGCAAATTCAGCAAACACCCATTCAGAAAAACAAATATTCGGTGAAATAATCCTGTGCTTATTGGGATACAGCTTTTAATGCGTGAATAAATTAATATTTGTTTAGCATATATGTGAATAAATATACAAATTCATATACATACAAGAATATACACATCATTTTAACAGTTTTCTTATTCTATGGGAAAATTAACCTAATTTGAACACGAATGTAGAATTCTGCAGCATAAAACAGCGTAGGGCAGATGTGCTACCGCATGATTTCCAGATGGAGGTGAATTTGTCCAACTGGTTCTATATTTCCTAAATAAACTTTAATCTTCATTACGATAAAAAAGAACATAAAGATTGAAACAAATAATATCAGCGAATGACACAAGTGCCTAGAACTTTTCCTTGCTAGTTAGTTTTATTATAGATTTAAATCAATAGTCCTTCCAGGAGTGTTTTCTATATTTATATATTCTTTTTTATTTAAAAACGTATTTTTGTCAAATTTTGTGTGTAACTCTATTTTTTGACATAAAAAAACAGGTCATAATAAGCATTGAGTCCTTAAATTCCTAAAATGTATAAAGCCTTAGTTTAAGTGAAACAATGCAATGGGATATGTTTCATAGAGGTTTTCATGAACTAAATGAATAATACACGTGCTGTTAGCCACACAATGACTCACATGTGTTATGTGCTCAACAAACATGCCATCAATTTTACTTAAAATGTGTACCACTTTGAATTGATAGTTTTATCTTAACTTTGCAACATGTATTAATTTTTAGTATTTGTGTGGCAAACAATCATTGGATAGATTAGTAGAATGTTAGCTTCTCTCTCGGTCATGGATTACCTCCAAATCTTATTAAAATTCTTCTACAGCACCTTTTGAATTGCTCTGTGCCAGCCTCTGTCCTCATGCTAATACCTAATTAGCCACAATTTCCCTCCCTTGAGCATCCCAGTCACGCCTGTGCTTGGCCTCTTTCTGTTTCAAATCTGTTCCCCACTAATTCTTAATATGATTATTTTCACTCCAAAAACCTGCTTCTCACTCTCCATTCTAGAATGTCAAACTCACAAGAAACAAAGAATAGTTCCTATCATATGTAAATTGTTCTAGCACAGAAAAAAATAAAAATTTTAACAGAATTTGTGAAGCTACTATACATACAACCATGATACAAAACGTGACCAGAAAAAAAAAATCTAACAAAAATCCCTGAAAACAAATAGAACTGTTAAAACGCAGTCTAAATAAAATATTAGTGATAAATTGTAGTATTTTAGTTCAGCCGGTGTGACTCAGGGGTTGAGAGTCAACCTATGAGCCAGGAGATCGAAGTTCAGTTTCAGGCCAGCACATGCCTGGGTTGTGGGCTTAATTCCCAGTAGGGGGCGTGCAGGAGGCAGCCAACCAATGACTCTCATCATTGATGCTTCTATCTTTCTCCCCCTCTCCCTTCCTCTCCCTGAAATCAATATATATATATATTAATATTTGAAGGACTATTTTCTCATTTGGAATACATTTTATTTAGGAAATAGGAACATTAATGTTAGGATGCTATTAAAATCATTTATTACATAAAAAAAATCATAAATATCATAAATAACCACAGGCTATAGTTATTTCAAAGGCATGAGAATACATTCCAAGTTTTAAAAACTAAATAATGCAAATATAAATGTACACCAATGGCAGGACTAGAAGGACGCTTCCTTGACATGAAGAAAGAAGTATTCTACACAAATACATTGTTTATAGGCAAAGGGGGGATAGATAAAGATAGAGGTGGATAAGTGGGGGGAGAGAGCATTAACTTGAGAAACCAATGATCAATGCCCACTATCAAGTCTTACAACTGAAATGTGACATATAAACCAATGCGGGGTAGAGCCATCGTAAAGAAGAAAAGTTTCCATTATTTATAGAACTTTTCTTCATCCATTTAAAAGGCACAGGAGAATCAACAGTGAAAAAATGTACAATATTAAATTAACAGAAGAATTCAATGAGAAGATTTACCACTAAAAATAAATGAAAGGTCAACAGATTTTCTAAAGTGAATTAAACTATGCAATAGGGGAAAATCCCATTTGTAGCTAATACTAAAATCAAGAAATAGAAAATATTTATATAAAAAACCTACGAATATGCCCGGCCGGGCGTGGCTCAGCGGTTGAGTGTCGACCTAGGATCCAGGCCATCGGGGTTCAATTCCCGGTCAGGGCACATGGCCGGGTTGCGGGCTTGATCAATGACTCTCTCATCATTGGTGTTTTTGTCTCTCTCTCTCCCTCTCCTTTCCTCTCTCTGAGATCAATAAAGATATAAAAAATAAAAAAATAAAAATAAATAAAAAACCTACGAATATATTCTTAGTTTATAAAATATAATGACTAAGTGGAGACAAATCCATTAATAAAAATAGGTGAGGCACAATAACAGAGAGCTATCGATTTGTTCCAAATTAATGAGTCTTTTGCTATTTGATCGAGAGACAGAGAGAGAGGCAGGGAGAGAGAGGGGGTTGGGGTGGGGATCAGGTTAGGAAGACCCTGGGTCCCTGCTTCCAACAATTTCTTATCAGAACCACCCATTAACCAAACCGTCCAAACATAACCGGAGTTGAAAGGCCAATGTGCACACGGAGGATGTCCCTTTTGACTGGAAAGGAGGGGTATAGATTTGAGAGCTAACAGTAAATCCATGCATGTTCATTATATCACTCGCCCTTCACCATCTTATGCTATAGGTCTGTTGCTTACTATTTGCAATATTACACTCTAGCTGTATTTATGTATTTATGTATGTATGTATGTATGTATTTATTTATTTATTTATTTATTTATTTATTTATTTATTATTTTTTCAATTTATCTTCACTATTGAAAGTATTAAGATGTCCCCTTTCTCCCCATTGACTCCCTCTTTCCCACTCGGGAACCCTCCCCAGGATTTCATGGTTCATCTCTTCGCACCCCCACCCCTTCCCTCTGAGATGCCTCAGCCTGTTGCATGTTTTCCGTGTCTTTGGATCTATTTTGTTTGTCAGTTTATTTTGTTCCTTAGATTCCAGATATAAGTGAGATCAGGTGACATTTGTCTTTCTTTTACTGTCTTAGCTTGCTTAGCATAATACTCCCCAAGTCCCTCCATGTCGTCTCAAAGGATAAGAGCTCCTTTTTTACAGCTGCATAGTACTCCATGGTGTGAATGTCCCACAGCTTTTTTATTCACTCATCTGCTGATGGGCACTTGGGCTGTTTCCAGATCTTAGCTATTATAAACTGTGCTGCTATGAGCATAGGGGTGCATATATTCTTTCTGATTAGTGTTTCAGGATTCTTAGGATGTATTCCCAAACAGGGGATCACTGGGTCAAACAGTTGCCTATTTTTAATCTTTTGAGGAACCTCTAAACTGTTTTCCACAGTGGCTGCCCCAGTCTGCATTCCCACCAGCAGTTGTGCCAAAATTACAGTTTTGGTAGCATGTATTTTACTAAGAAGAAAAAAAAGCCAGTTCTCAAAATCTTAAATTTAATGTACTAGTGATGAATCTTCTGAATGTCTTGTTAAAAATTTATGGCATTTTCTAGCTGTCGGTTGTTGGTGCCTTCTCGCTAGTGTAGTCTTGCTGGCTGTTCAATGATTTCATTAGTGTTTTCCAAGTTTGTTTTTCTTGGTTGGAAGATGGTTTCTAGTTAACTAACGTCCCCTCTAATTTTATTATTTATTCCCTTCTTTCTTCTTTATTTCAGTTGTTGTTTACATTCTGATTTCTTAAAACAGACAAGAGCATTGCCTCTTGGCTCTTCGCTTTTCTAGCGTATGCTTCTGACACTACTCTGGGCATCGTTACGGCATCACTCGGATGCTATGATCTCCGTGATAACAATCAGAACACAGCTTCTGTTTCCATTTCATTACTCATTTGATCAGGGAATGTTGCCTGATTTCCGAAACTTTGAGAGTCCGCTTCATAGTGCTTGTCGTTGATATCTGGGATAATTATACTGTGGTCAGGGGGCATCACATATAGAAAGTGGGGCAAAACTAGATTTACGGTCGTGAGCACGCGAAACAGTTTATCCTTGTGTTATTTATTAATTATTGCATTATTTTCCCTACCGACAACTGTAAACCTCCTTTTGCCCCTCCTGTGTATCTCTGTCCTCGGCCCTGTGCTGGTCAGTTTGGGAGAGCAGCCCACGGACACTGCCACAGTCTAGGTGTTTCCTGCGATGCGGTGTCTTACCTGTTATCGGTTAGATCGCTTCTGTAGATAAAATCTATACTTCATAATTTTGTGTCTGTTATTTTATTCTATTACTGGGGGAAATTTGCTTAAATAATCCACTGTGTGATTTTTTTGTCTATATCTTCTTTTATTTCAGCAATTATCGCTTTATACACTTCGGTGATATGTATTTAATTATGTATCATTTTAAAGTAAGTTCATCTTGTATATTAAAATTCTAATCATTATTAAGCGTACCTTTTTATGCTTTAGAATTAAGTGTACTTGACAGCTATACTAAAATTACATTTGTTTGAAATTAGATTTTCAACATAAGCTCTCTCTCAATGAATCATCAATTTTCTTTATGTGAATATGGCTTATTTACCTTCACCTCTGAGGATATTTTTGCTGGATATATATTTTATCTTTTATCAGTTTAGGAAAATTATAACCATTGTATCTTCTTAAATGTCTCTGTCCCATTCCTATCTCCTCTTCTGCTGGGACTGCAATGACTCCCCCACATGTTAAGCTCCTGTCTATTTTTTTTCCTTGTGCGATTCTGTCTGAATCTTCATCTTCTCTATCTTCTAGTTTATCATGGACACATTATTATTATTGGAGCTCTATTAAACTGAAGTTAATCCATCACAGCGTGCATCTATTGAGTTTTTATTTCCAGGTATTTCTATGTATTCAGTTTCTATTGTTGTACAAATGTAGCACCTTAAGACAACATGCATTTATTAGCTCACAGTTCTGTAGGCTGAAGCCAGGTGGTTTTGATTGGATTCTCTGCTGAGGGTCTCACAGGGTCAAAATCAAGGTGTTGGACACCCTGGGCTCTCATCTGGAGGCCCTGGAGAACAATCTGACGCCAAGCTCATTCAGGTTGCAGGTCGAATTCAGTCATGGTCGGTGCAGGACAGAGGTCTCCATCTATTTGGCTTTCATGTGGTGACTTCAGCTCCTAAACCACCCACATTTTTGACGTGTGGCCCCTTCCAACTCCAGAGTGAGGAGCAGCAGATTTGAATCTCTGACTTCCTCTTTTGCTACTGACCAGAGAAAACGCTCTGCTTTTAAACTGTTCATGTAATTAGACTAGTCCCACTTGGGTAATCTTCTTATTATCTTAAGATCAACTAATTAGGAATCTTTAATTACATGTGAAAAATCCCTTTTGCCCTGTATCCTACATAATCACAGGGATAATGCAGGAGGGCAAATGTCCCGGGGCCGTCTAGAATCCTGCCTACAACAGGACAGTTCCGTTATGGAGTCTCCGTTTCATTTTTTCAATTTTTGCTGAAATTTTCCAATTTCCTGTTTTATTCTGAAACGTATTTATTCATTATAATCATTTAAAGAATGAGACTGTTTACTCCAAAATATGGACTACAGCGGCTGTTCGAGAATCAATTTGTTTGAAAACTGGATCATTTCTTCCCATTAGAAATAATAGAAAAAATTTTTAAAAATATATCTTTATTGATTTCAGAGAGAGGAAGGGGGAGAGAGAGAGAGAGACAGAAACATCCATGATGAGAGAGCCATTGATCGAGCCCACAACCCGGACATGTGCCCTGACCGGGAATCATCTCCTGGATCCTGGGTCCATGCTCAGTTGCTGAGCCACGCCCGGCCGGGCAAAAATAATAGAAATTGAATTAATCCGTTCCAGACCCCCAGATGATTCCATCTTAACCTTTCTCAATTGCCTGTGATTGCTGTTTCATAAGCACCTTCACACCCTCAGCAACATCAGCACTCTTTTGTTTTTATTGTTGACTCTATTACCGATGTCCCTCCTTTCCTCCCCTTTGCCTCCCTCGACCCTGACCCCACCTCTCCTAGGCCTCTAGATGGCTTCTTTATGTTTTATTTATTTTTTATTTTTTAATTTTTTTGGTTCTTTGAAAATTTAATAAAATGCTAAAAATATAAGCAGATCAATCAGCAAGAAAAACAAAATCCATGAACTAATCTTATAAGGAAACAGAAAACATAAGAAAAATAAAATGTTTTTAAATTGTCACCATACAGTGAATAATTTTCTAAAACGTAAATTGTCAACACTGACTAGAAATGAAGTAGAAATCGAAGGCCAGCTGATGACTAAACTGAGAACATTTTCAAACAACCATTTCTAAAATTGTTTCACTAGAAACATGGTCATTACATTCGTTAATCAAGTAATAATATTTAGCGCTACTATTATTTAATATTGTTTGAAGCAGTGAACAATACAGTAGGACATGAAGTAAAATAAAGTTTATAAAATTGTGTTAATCACTGATGTTGCCCTGCCATGCTCTGTAGCCAGGTCAGACATGTGAATATCTCTATCATACTTTGCAATTATTTCTTTTTTAAGCTCTATTGTGGTTCTCACAACTTTTCTTTTCACTTTCCTGCTATCACTAACCTTCTTAGGACCCATGGTGACTTACTATAAGTATTTAATAATGATAAGCAGCAACAAAAGCAAAAGAACAAAAAAATATTCACAGCACAATTTCCCGAGATGTTAACAACCTGAGATTTAATGGTAAACTGACTCAACTCAGTCATTCTTTTCTTTGTCACCCGAGAGACACGTGACTGATCATACAGGTAATCAGCATGAAAGGGTTGTCAGGTCAAAAACCAAAGTTTTGTTTGGCAACTGAGACACTTTTTCAGTGAACAACTTGGTTAGAAACCTGAATTGTTGGAGATGGGACATGTTCGAGAACCGAGATTATATCTTATATATATTTTTTGTATTGCTGCGTTTTCCTTTTTCCCCGCACCTGGTTATTTTTGATTGATTGCCTGTCATTGTGTATGAAAATTGCAGATTACGTTTGAGACACTGAATGACTTTATCTTCCTCCACAGAGAATTTTTAAAAAATTATTTTAGCAGACATTCCAGGTAGTAAAAGATCATCTGGGATTGTACTGATGTGACAAAGGGTTTCAATCTTTAAAAGGGCTGTCCTACTTATGATTTATCTAACTGCTTTTTGGGATCACAACTCATAGCCAGTAGTATTTATCAGCCACTTTCACTTGGTGAGATCTAAAATTTCATTATTGTCCTCTTCTTAGAGATGGCTCAGAGCCCTACTCTGCTTTCCCAGGTGCTCTTATTTCTTATGCTCAGCTTTTCCACCTCTCACCCATATTTTTAGAGTTATTAAATGCATCAAAGCATACCTACAGTGGTACTAAATATTAGACTCAACTGTTTGGCTGATCTTCTCTCCCCGATGCAAGTCCTCATTGTTTTGGTAGCTAGCCGATGTTTCCAACAATTGGGTGGATGACAAAATCCAAATTACTTAGTTAATTTTATTTTAATCAACTTTGTTGAAGTATAATTTACAGAGGATATAATGTACACATGTCAATCATGAAGCTCAGTGAGATTTGACAAATGAATATATCCAGGGTAACCATCACAACAAAATCAAGCTATAAAGCATTTCTATCATCCCCCAAACTACCCGTATGACAACCTTCTTAGTTGTTCCCATTCCCACCACAGGTGGCCATTGATCAATTTTCCATCAGGATGGGCTTGTCTTTCCAGATTTTCACATAAATTATTAACATTTATATTTTTGCAAAAACTGGATGTGCAGTGCTCAAGAAAATAAATAAAATATAGAATTTAGTCATATAGTAAAGAGATGACTCAGTGACTATATGGCTTAATTTTGTGTGTTCATACTTTAGAGTTATACAGAAAATACTTGGAATAAATGTTAACATTTTTTTATTGGCTCTTACCCTCAGTGACATTATCCATGCACTAGTAAAACTGGTGGCATTGCAGAGAAAGCATAATATGGAAGACTACGGACATATGTTCAGATTCTTCTACTGTCTTTGTCTTAAGCTTTTTATTTCCTTTCTTTTATAGAAATTGAATTGAAATAATAATTCTAAAATAGTTTTCTGTATTAAAGCTTCGTATGTCAGACTGTAGTAGTTCACCATCAAAAACAGTTTGGGGAAGGAATTTAATCATTTCACATGCCCACTGAACATTAATTGAGAACTAGACTGTCAACTTCACCTGAGCAAGTATTTTTGTTTATTTAGTTCACTTCTGTATCTCCAAAGCCTAGCAAAGTTACTACATTTAAAAAAATAAAAAGATACTGACACATAATAAATACTTAACACATGTTTGTTGAATGAAGAATAAGAAGCTGACCTAATAAAATTCAAATCTTAGATGTCGACTTAGAAAAATAACGAAATAAAAATTGTCATGACTATAGGACCCTCATGCTTTCAAAATCTGGAGACTGCAGACTTCTCTAAAAATTTCAGAATTTGTACGAATCTCTGAAAACTTATGTCGTCTTGGCCAGACACATATTACTTCAAACCTGGGTGGAAGAGAAAAAGACTTGTCCATATGATCTCGTTTATTTATTTTCTTAGTACCTAAAAATAAACAATATACTTCTGGTATTTGACAAACGCTATCAAGCGAATACACTGGGAGTGAACCACGTGCGGTCATTAAGGTTTGACGTTTGCTCGTCTGTCTTGAGTCTGAAATCAATCAAATGAACTGGCCTCTGTGGAAATGTCAGTTGATTCTGGCCTTGCAAGCAGTAGACCTAATAAAATTATTTTATTGCGTTCAGGTATTATGAAATTAATAAAATACACCGGGAGGGTTTTTAAAACTCAATTTTCTTTTCTTTTTTTTCGATTTTGTTTTCATACTCACTTTTTAGCCAAATAAAATGAACTTCAGGCTTTGCTGTTGTTCTTCGGCTTCCCTGTTTGCTTTGCTGTTCAGCGTGACACATTGCTGCGCTTACTGCCTGACCTGCTGCGATAACTTTTTCACAGTTCTTTCTGTCTCGAGTGCCACCCATTCAATCCACCTCAAACGGAGGGCGCTATTTCTGTCTCCTCTAATCAAAAACCTGCAAGGACTCTCCACGACACAGAACAAAGTCCAAGTTTCTCTCCCTGCAAGAGATGACCCCTGCTGCTCCTACCTGCCCCTTCAATCTGTTTCAAACACGGGCACCTCTCTCCATCGCTATCGCCAGCACCTTAGTTCGGCCTGCCTCCTCTGTCACCTGGATCACAGGCGTAGGCACCTCTGTAACTGCGTACAAGGTCATACGGACCCCAGAGTTCACTTGAAATGACGCCTGATGGCATCGTCACGCGGCTGTCCTGCTTATTGCAGTTGGATGCCGTGTGTCCGTGGTTAGGTCCATTCCCTGCATTTTCTCTGATGCTCTTTATCACAGAGAAATGCTTCCCGGGCTCCTCCCTCCTGGCTGGTTTCGCAGTAGGTTGTGAGAAATGGGGCGGTGTCTCCAGGGGTAACCCAGCTCCCTCCCCGGGGCCCCGTCGTGAACTCCCCCTGTCACCTGTTCCCAGCGGACATTCCCTGCTCCCACCGCTCTCGTTTACGTTCAGTGTACTCGCTTCCACCGAGACTAGGAAAATCCCACTCGTATTTTAGTTCTAAACAGGGATGAGACTATTTAAGGAAACCTTCCCCAGCCTCCCCAAACTATTATTTTTCTCCTGTGCCTTAGATGGCTGCTGACTATTGGGTCATGTAGTGACTTGGGGGCACCGCCGTCTCCCTCACTAAGCCATCGCCCCAGTGTGCCGGGGAGCGTGCGCACGGAGACCAGAAGAGTCGCTGAGCACCAGGGATGCCCAACAGACGCCTTAAGCTCACTGTCAATATCCCCCTTTGTACAATTAAAAAAAAATAGTGAGTTCTGGGTGCTACGGATACAAAGAATTTATATTCTGGTAGAGAAGGGAAACAGCAGGCATTTGATTGCAATAAGATATGGGACGTGCCATGAAGGCTATGAACAGGGAATGCTATAGGACCTCCCGAGAGGTGATTCTAATATTCTATGCTATTATTATGCTATTATTATGCTATTTCTAGCATAATAATCTAGAAATAGCAAAATTAAAACCACCAAATGAATAATAGTATTCTGTTAGAGTTTATGGTACTTATGAGAACAGTTTGTGGGCTGGAATCTGCCATATTCAAGTAACAGGATGGCTTATACAGTGAAAACAAGGATGTTCTTTTTTTTATTGTTGACACTGTTACAGATGTTCCCCACTCTCCCCCCTTTCCCCGCCTCCTCCCAGCCCCCACCCCCTCTGGCCATCACACCTTTAAAATGATTGGTTATATACTGGGGTTTCCAGATGGCAGGAGCTTGGTTAAAAGTGATCATCTTAGACCATTCTTATAAAGGCGACTTGGGTTTCTTTTAGGATTGTTAGAGGCATTTATGAGGAATAACCTAAGTTAAGTTTCACTTATGTTCGTGAAATAAAGTACGTTAAGTTTTGCTTACATGACTTACATGGTTTTGTCTGCCCAGGAAATTTTAAAGCCTGCTCTTCAGTCTGTAGTTAATTTTAACACTGAGATATTCAGTGACCAAAGTTACACCGGTGAACTTACAGAAATTCACGTTTAACCAAAAAAAGTCTCAGTGGTAAAGGGACCTAATAATCCGGGAGTTTAAAAAATCACCACTGTCTAAGCCTCGTTTCTGAACAAATAAATGATCAGTTCTGGTGGAAACCCTTGGTTTCTATTCTGCAGCCAGAACCGGAATCACTGTTTTATTGAAGGGCTCAGTGTGTACATGAGAAAGGCGAATAAATGAACTTAAGCAGGATGCGCAGATATGACTTGAAGAGGAGATTAAAACACCAAGAAATGGGGTTACAGAAGTAAGCAGGGACCGGGGCCAAGTTGTTTTTTGAAATGACAGTATGCGTCACGATGATGTAAATGGAAAATCACTGGAAGATTTTCAGCAACAAAGAGGGGATCTGATCAGGTGAGAGTTGGAGAAAGATCACTCTGCTGGCAGCATGGACAATGAACTATCAGGCTGGAAAAGCTGACTGCAGTCCTGGGTGGGTGTGTTCTGGAAACTTCCCTGCTGCAGAGGTTTGAACCGAAAGCCTGGGGGATGCCTGAGGTGTGTTTGCAAGAAGCTGCTCTGAGCTTTACCTCTTTGGCTCTACTGTAAATTCTAATCTCTCTGTGATTAAAATAATTTTGTTCACAAGATACATCTAAAATGAAGCACAATGAAATCTTAAACGTTTTTGAACTACAAACATCCTTATTTCACACAGTTTCACAGCTTCAGAAGCCTGACGCTTGAGGCCCTGTCACCCACAGGGTAGTCGTGGCACCTAAGGTGCAAGGGCCTCTCTCCTGTGAACCTGCGCATGCGTGTGCAGCCCAGGTGACGCTGAGCAGTTAGACCTGATTTTAAGTTGCCTTTTGTTTTGTGCAATCAATTTACAAATGGTCGGCCAATATATTGGTGCAGAAATTCAAGCAGCTGTTTTTTGTTTCTTCCGGGCTGTTATAAGAATAACTTTCAAGTTTCTGAGGGTGAAAGAGCAGAACATAAACCCCGTGTCACAAGGAGAAAAACAGAAGTGTGGGTCCCCATATGTCACAGAGCCTCAAAGCTGAGAGGCCTTAAAGTCTCCGTTGCTCTCTTCTTGGATGTGGCGGGTGAGAGTCCTACTCAGACGGCTGCTCTCAGGCCCAGAGCCCCGGGGGGTTTCGGTGGAGAGGCTCGGCCTGTTCCACCTGCTGTGCTAAGGCGAATGGGCCACCCTGAGTAGTGACTCTCTCCCATCCCTGCAGGAGACAAGTCAGCACAGTGTCTTTGGACCTGTGGGTCCCCTTCCCCTTGTGGCCCATGTGGCCAGTTGTTTCCAGTGCCTCTCTTTCCAGCTCTACTTCTCAGCTAAGCTGAGGTTACTCAATTACTTGTAGGGAGCTGAGTGTTAGGATGTTTTAGTTGGGACTCATATCTGGTTCCCATATGGGGACAAGAGCATTATCACACTTCAGCCACCGAAAACACCTTTGTAGGAAAGCCCGGTCTGCCCCTTGGGCAGCTCCTGTTGGTGAACTGTTTCCTCTGCACCTTCAGGACAGGCTTGTGTCACACGCTGCTGTTTAACCACCAGCGGGGCCAAGGGCTTCATTTTAATTTAGGATAATTTAACTAAAAACGTGATTTATAATGAAGCGCTGTTTCCTGTCCACACATGCAAGAACGCTGCTTCTAGCTGAGACCCAACGCTGTCACAGAAGAATTAAGTGTTGTTTCTGGGTTCGTGTTGAATTTTTTTCAGAATCAGGATTTCTATTAAATAACTCATTACTTTAATCAGGCCCAATTTTAAGATAAAATAAAATAGTGGAACATTCCTACGTATGAGAACTTTATTTACCAACTGTGAGTATCTTACCCACTAGCAATATGTCAATATTATTGTTTTTCCACCTAGCGGATAGAGCAAAATGGTTGTCATCACAGTCATCGTGATGAAAACATACACTGACACCACCCTACGTTTACACATTCTGCTGTTTCTGAAGCACATACTCTCACCCAGCTCAGCAAATGCTCACTGAGAACCTACTCTATTCTGAGCACTGTTTTCAGTTCTGATGGATTCATTGTCAATATGTTCAGACTCGTTTTACGATTTCCAGAAGGGTTCTAAAACAGCATGTTGTTTACGTATTAACTAAAATATTTGGGATTAACACAGGAACGTACAGAAATGGTCCTTTGTATGACTTTTTAAAGGTTTTGAAGACAAAAACAGCCACCTGCTAAAAATTCAGTCAGAGCTGCCTACCCTTTCCTCAGACTAGAATTGCATAGCACAAAAAATGTCAAAGGGAGGAGACAGGATAATTTCTGTATTTGGAGACTTCTATAACTTCTGTATTTCATTTTTTTCTTGTGATAACCTACTGAGGAAAACTGTAATTCAAAACTAAGGACAATAGTTGAAAAGTTCTATGTCTTTTACCTTGAAGTTCTGCCTCATGCTAGCACTAAGTGCTCACCGTGGTGATCATGCTAATAGAAATAACAATAACTGCTAATGCTTATTGATTACCTGTATCTCAGACACTACACTAAACCATTTTAAGAACTCAAATTAAAAAGTACAGAAAGCCCTGGCCGATGTGTCTCAATGGTTGGAGCTTGGGCCCTTGCACCAAAAGGTTGCGGGTTTGATCCTGGCGCAACCAATTGATGTCTCTCTCTCACATAGATGTTTCTCTCTCTCTCTCTCTCTGCCTCTTTCTCTCTCCCTCCCTCCCTTCTTCCCTTCCACTCTCTCTAATAATCAGTGGAAGAAATATCCTAGGGCGAGAATTAACCAAAAATTACATACATACATACATACATACATACATACATTTACATTATCAGGAACGTGGCCATACAAGAATTTGAAAGTATTTCTGAAGCCTAGTTACTAACATTTGTGTTTAAATAGAAAAGTCAGTACAAACCCTTGGGCCTCAGAGAGAATGTGGGTGGCTGGGTAGTGGTCGTTGTTGTGGTTTTAGCTATGACGTCATTGTCTGCAGCTGTAAGTGATCTTCAAGCTTTGGCCCCAGATTCTCTGACCTTGTATATCCTTGCGATGCTCTGAGAATTTATTTTGTAAAATAAAGCTCATCACCCTCTTGCTTCACCAGAAACAAAACCCTGGACAAGAAATACCTGGTAGGTAACTTTGGTTTTTAATGCCACAGGCCTACCTAAGGGAGCGAGCACAAAGCGACTCTATCTCTGTGAATGAATGAAATGAGAAATACTAAACTACTCTCCTTCCAGTAGCCTCTCATTCTGTCATTGGTTAAGGAAACATTTTTCATAATGTTTGGTGAAACAAAGATGTACAGACAACCCAGGACTTAAAATTTCAAAGTCTACCAGATGACCCCATGTCATTCCAGCTCTCCCCAACTAGTCAAGCAAGGAACGGCTCAGGCAAGAAGAGGGAATTTAAGAGCCTTTGCACACATTATATCACCTTCATGTCAAACTGCCTGGAAGGAGATAGCATTTTGTTTTCCAACAGGTTAAAATAAAAGCTTTGAGAACTTTTTTTGTTTAGCAAAGGGGGCCACCTATAGATCTGGCAAACCCCATACTACAAGTTCTACAACTGAAACTTAATGTCTGCCTACACCAGAACCTTTCTGTGAGCCCAAATGACAAGGTGAAAGACAGGGCCTGGTCGATGTTGCCTTGCAGTGAAGACGGAACCAAATCTCATAATCCGGGACAAACTGCATATTATGTTTAATAGGAAGAACACCACAGGAGAGGAGAGAGCAAGGATCCAGTTCTTCCATTGCCACTAGCAGGGTTTCCATGGGAGAATCTTAATCCAACCTCAATCTCCTCATCTGCGAAGCTGATAAAAGTTTTCCTGACTCCTCTGGGGGGACAGTTTAAGAATCCCAACTAAGGGGTATTCAGGGATAATTCTTTGTGATATAGATGTGCTAGGTATGCATTGTTTAGAGATGGCAATACGCAGATTTTACACACAAAAATGTAAGATTCATGGAACTCTAATATATGTATAGAAGTTCAAATTGATTTTTCTTTATACATAATGTTAATATTATTAATATCAACAAAACTTCATGTGCAAAATAGATTATTTGCCTTAGCACAAATGTGGAAATGGGGGTAATCCCATTTAGTGACTGGTTAGCTGTTCCTGGATCTCCATTCTGTTTTGTGACGTTTAGCTTTTGTGTGTGTTTTTATCACTGTAGGAAAAGTGGTCTTTCCTCATTAATTGCCAAGAAATAACAAAGGAGAGAGTTCGTCACAGATAAATGACACTTACAGAAGAAAGAACTGATGCTCCAGTACTACTACCGATAAACTCTACAGAGTTGAAAAATAGACTGATTTCAGGAGCTGTGTACCCAAAATATTCTAGCAAAAGTGCTTATGAAGAAACTTAGTTATTCATCAAGTACAAGCTAAATAACATAAACATCTGAAAATTAATTTCTTAAAAGAAAATCCTCAAATATGATCTTCGAGTTGCCAGTTCTGAATTTGTTCTAAAGTTCTAGTGTTTACGTCTTAACAGGGGAACACTTCCGTGGCAAAATTTTAAGAA
This sequence comes from Miniopterus schreibersii, assembly GCF_964146895.1. Classification (NCBI taxonomy): domain Eukaryota; kingdom Metazoa; phylum Chordata; class Mammalia; order Chiroptera; family Miniopteridae; genus Miniopterus; species Miniopterus schreibersii. The sequence goes on along the minus strand of NC_138113.1, from coordinate 57,519,149 downwards.
TCACTTTTCTTTAGTAAATTGCCACTCTCATGGGGAAACAAATAGCTCTGAAAATTGAGTTGTGAGAAGACTTTCACCTAGAACTGATATTTTCTTCTTCTTTAATGGATTTTTTTGAAGTGTATTCTTGTTGTTTAAATCCTCTTGGGAAGAGTAAAAAGAGGAGAAATTTTATCTGAGGGATATTTATTTATATTTAGCCCCAAATGAACCCGTTCTGAGGAAGTAATTTGCAATTAAACATACATAAAATAAAATTATTTTCATTAATTTTTTAAGTTGTAAGTGCAATAAATAACAAAGTGCATGTACCTACATTCCGATACTTTTGGAAAAAAGGCAATCTAAAGAAATCGTCTTGTTAGACTTCATGTGGCTAATCCACAATAGATTATCTCTCCTGCCCTTCAGAGGATCAAAATGACAGAGGGACCTGCTCCCAGTACTGGCTTGTCATTAGGGTTACCAGTGGGGGACACCTGTGGGGGATCAGATGACTCACGTGAAGGAACAACAAGCTGATTGGAAAATGCAATTAGCCAGTGGTTGTGTAGGATTAGTTGAAACTTTCTTTCCTTGACTTGGCTAAGATGGCCAAATTTCATTAGAAAAAATACAGCAAAGTCAAAGTGCATTGAATGGCTAACCCGTGCTGGAACACGTGAGTCTTAGGAGAGAACTGAAGACAAGGAAGCCTGCAGTTCTATCAGTGCCTCCAGGAAAGGGGGTTATATGCCATCCTCATGGAAAAGCAACCTCCCCATTTGCCTGTAGATGAATATCATTTGAGGTATCTCCATATGAGTCTGAGAACCCATGATTAATATTTTGTTGATTATAAGGAAAATATGCCTAAGATTAATTAATTAACATGAGGGGTGGTGGAGATGGAGACTGTTAGAAGTCCCCGACTTCCAAGGACTTCTTTTCTCCCCTGTCCTACACATCTCTTCACTGAAGCTCACCCACGCTTAGTAGAGATGTAGAGATACCCTAACACGTCCACATTTTCATGGGGAACTAATGAACAATGATCTACTTAAGGCATTTGATTTTAAGCCTTAGAATTGTTTGATTTTTGATATAAAAATGCCTAGAATGTCTAAATGTCCTCGTAATGGGTGATCTCCACTCTTCATACTCATAAGGCTGGGTTTTTCATTTACATTTTAGACACCTAAGCGGTATAATGTATAAAAATATTAAAGGCATATTTGAAAATATATAAAACCGCAGCTAGAAATTGTCACACTTAATTTTCTCTGAAGCATTTTTTAAAGCAATTGTATTTAAATGGACCTAAGATACACTCTTTTCTAAAGATGCACATGAGGATGTGGGGAGAGAAAGCTGGCTTGGTGAGCAGATTGGTGGATAAGTAGACGAGGCAACCGGGCATCTAATTTTAATCCCTTTTAATCTTCACAGAATACTTGGTTGTGATAATGACATTGAACTGTTTGAATTGCATGATCTATCTTTAAAATAAAGGAGGAACACTATCTGGCAAAAGAAAGGTGAATAATAATTGGCAGTCCAGATATTAATGATCTGCTTTGGTATGACACATTACTCTTACCTTTCCATTTTGTGGTTATCCGCTGTTTTTTGCTTTGCTGTTTTACTGACATAATTAAATTCTTTATCATTCTAATCTAAAAAGTTCTATGAGGAGAACATTTTTAGCCAAACCACTAGCCTCCGTAGCTTGGAGAAGGTACTTATTTACAAGCAAATGAATCGAGTCTTTAGTACAGGAAAGAGAACCCAGCAAATGTGTAAGCAGGTCAGGAGGGTTTTATATCCTTAGAGCTGATGCAGTTCATTCCTCTCTCACAGAATCTGGCAACCTTCCTCACCAAACTGAGATGTTCAAACTAACCAACTTTTACCTTTTTCTGGGTAGAATTGCAAGCTGAAATATATTGGAATTAGATCACAGTTATAAAAATAAAATGGATTTTAAGCATAGAGAACCAAATATTATTTCTCTTTTTAAAAGCATATAACTAAAATATTAGGTTTCTTAGGTTGTCGTGTTTGCCAACAACTTGTAGTTTTAATTTTCCTCTTGGTCTGTTACCTTGATTTGTTGTTATAATAATCTATAAACTTTAATCTACCCATAACATATATTACAAGAAAAAATGCTAAATGACAAAAAGGGCAAAGTTGAACCTACTGTAATAATTTCTTCAGTTATAGATAATTAGCATTGACGCTCTACAGGGTTCTAGTTTGAGCTACTTCGTACAAAATCACAGTCAAGTAAGGTTATTTACATCTTAGAAAGTAAATCCAAGGTTGTCCTTGGGCCACAGTACAAAATCACAGAGGAAGGTGTCAGTGTCCCTTAACTTGTCTTCAGAACACATGTCCCTTGTTAATTTTAGCCAAAACTATCAATATCTGATTTTGACAATGTATTTTTCTTTCTCATTCTTTCAAAAATTTTAAATATCTAATCATTTTCATTTGAAATAGGGATAAGTTTACATACTTTTAATTTTCCTTTTGTCTGAAGGAAAATGTTCCTTTGCCTGGAGGAAGTTACAATATCCTACAACAGTAGGATTTCAAATAAAAATGATGACAGCATTGTTTTACTATTACCTGCAAATGCTTCTCGATTTAAAATGTCCCTTCCCTTGGGTTTCCATCGACCGTTCACCGGGTCCCTGACCACACTGAGGGACACTTTTTCAGTACCTGGGGTACACAGAAGTCATAGGGAGGGACTCCTTTCCACATGCAGGAAGCAGAGTGACGATGGAAGAAAACTGTCTCTTACAGATGCTGGTAGAGCAGACGTTCAGGTCAAATGACCTCTGTGAGAAAACCAACCAAAGCAGAACTTGGCATTTGCTTAGCACACAGTAGGGACTCAAAACATGTGTATCAAAGTATGAGAAAATAAATAAGCGTGTTCACAACTAGTAAGTGCCAAAAGCTCGGTGTGAAACAGTGTCCCCCAGTCTTCTTGTCAGGTCCTTGGTTTCTCTTACAACGTGAATGCTCCGTCTCCACCACCCGGGACGCGCCCACCTACCGCCCTCGGCCCCACCGGCCCCACTGGCGCCACATCCTGTTGAAATTCACCTTCTACGTGACAGTGAGAGCAAGGCCAGGGTCTCATTACCCATGACGCCCGTCTCAGCTCATGCCCAGCTGCTCTCTCCCTCCCTCCTTTGCTGACTTCCACCCATCCCCATTACAGCCGTCTGAGGAGGCCGCTTCCAGCCCAGGCCTCCTGTGCCAAGGCTTATTAAAATGATGAAGTGGCCTCCACGGCACGCGGGAGAACATCTGCAATCGCCACCGCCTGACCCTTGTCCCTCCCTGAGTCCCTGTGGACTTCTCCATTTGTCATGCACCAGGCTTCGATCTTAGGTTTTCTCTTGGTTCCTTCAACAGCTCAAGTTCCCCTCTGTCTCTGTTTCTCCCCTTGGTAGATGCCTCACCTTCCTTCCATCTCCGCCTGGCTAGTTACAACTCAGCCTCAAGATCGCAGTTCAAATGTTCACTGTTCGAGGGAGTCCTTCCTTTTTGTGTGTTTCTATTTTAATCAGTTGATGTCTAGTGCACTGCGCCTTTTCTTCATGTGCCTGGTTGAAATCTGTAATTAGATATTTATGTGTGGGAACCTGCTGGGATCAGACTCTGTGTGTGTTACATTTGCCACAGTAAAATTAGCCTTTATCATGGTAGCCGTCACATGATACATTCTCATTAAAAATTGGTTCAATAAGTGAATGAATCTTAGTTTTGTTTCCAATTGCAAACATGCTGAAGGGAGGAAGAAAAGCAACGTGGGGGGCGAACACTTGATGAACAGTTTAGAAAACATGATAAGAATTCGACTTTAGTGGTGACATAATTGCAAGTGTCAAATGTGCTGAAAAGTGAAAGGAAATTTAAGTTTGCTGATGTCTTACTGAATCACTTCATACTCACGAAATACAACCTCTTAAAGGGAGCCATGGGCCTCTACATTTTAATGTCCACAGAAGATGCTCATGTGCACCAGGCTTAGAGATGGGGGGCTGGAGGCTGCAGGGGCCTTAGAAGGCTGACAGAGAAATTACAGAGCCATCCTCTCTGCTCAGACAATCTTCAGGGGGTCAATGGAATAGTGGCTGAGTGTAACCAGAAGTTCTAACTCTGTAAACAAAGCATGTATGTGAAATAAACTCCCAGGATCCTGAAAAGCCATCAACATTGAGGTTTTCTTGGTGTGTAGAAAGCACAGAAAGAATTGCTGGGACCTGCTCCCTCTATTATCCGACTGTAAGTTGGACACAAGTCAACTGGATCCAATTTTTGTTGTTCCTTCAAAATAGTCAGGCTAGACTCTCACAGGAAAGGTATCGGGATATTTTGTTCCTAGCCATTAACAAATTACAAAATATCTTTCCAGCTTAATCAAAACAGTTATCGACTCTTTTCTGCACCAATTATTTGTGTCTGAAATCCCTTTTAAAATCCCTTTAAAAAAATGAACACATGGTCCAAGGCATCTCTGGAAAGCAAATAAAGAAATTCCACAAATTGGACAAATTCTTAAGGAATTGGGGAAACTAAGACACAGCTAACCCTGCAGGAACACGAGCAACTCCAGCTCCTAGTGTTGCTGGTGCCTCCAGGACCTGATCTAGACTGGCTCAAGGAGAAGTTCCAGAAAAGCAAGAGCCCATAGTCTGCAGTGGTGCCTGGAGATTGTCACCAGGTGCCCATTGCTGTTTGTTAAATCAGAAATGGGCAAACTACAGGCCAAATTTGGCCTGCTATCTGTTTTTTGTACATCCTAAAAGCTAAGTATGGTTTTTACATTTAAAAATAATGTTTTAAAAGCAAAAGATGAATAATATTTTGACAGATAAAAATTTCATAAAATTCAAATTTCAATGTCCATACATAAAGTTTTATTGGAACAGCCACACTCATTCATTTACAAGTAGTCAACGGCTGCATTTGTGCGACATTGGCAGAGTTGAGTAGTTGCAACAGAAACCATGCAGCCTGCAAGCTTATGTGTTTACTAGTTGACCCTTTAAGGAAAAGTTTGCCACCCCCACATTAGAGAATGCTAAAAGGCAGATGTCCTGAGAGCCTCAACATGCATTTGTTTTGATTACCGGCATGGGAGGAAAGAAAGAGTTCAGGAGTGTCCAATCCCCGAGAAGTCTTGGGGCTGCCTGGCTGAGAGCTGCAAGGGACACGGACAGGGAGATAAAGTTCAGCTCTTCTGACTCCATAGTTTTCCAAGACTGAGAGACTCACACAAGGTGCTGTCCCTCACCCCTTGCAATGAATGCCAGAGCGATGCAGAGTCCTAGCAGAATGCAATCGTCCCCTCTGAGTGGACAGGTGGGAACTTCTGAATTTGGCCACCTTACCCCTGCACTAAACTCACTAGGGAGTGGGGAGGCAGCCTGGTTCTGCAGGGCTCGGGTGGGTCCAAGTACAGTCCCTAAGAAGAGGGGCGAGAATAGCACAGCTGAGAGTAACCAGAGAGAAAGGCAGAAACACAGGATGCAAAGCCAAAGGCTGAGATGACAGACACCCCCTCCTCTGTCACCAGCCAGAAGTAAGCATTGCCCTATTAAGTGGAGACTCTGACTGCCACTCTGACGTGACAAAACTTTTCCCAGGTCGATGGCTTTTCTTTGTAGAGCTGTGTTCTAGTTGGCCAGGTCTCCTGAATGTTCAAAGCATTAACCCTATAATTAAGAATTCTGTTCCTATCGAAAAACCAGGTTTATCTTCATCTGTGTGGGCAGGGATCTCTTGTGTCTCTCAAGTGGTGGAATTAGGACTGAAATGAGGTAGGCTGCCGTAAGATGACTTAACAGATGGAATGTTTTAGGTGTTTTGAACGTCTCAACTAGGTATTTCCTAGTGTTCCACAGGGTCAGATTATCTAAACTCTGCTTCAGTTCTTACTGCCTCTTCAAATGTCTTAGGCTTTCTTCCATCTCTCCCAGAGTAGGAACTAAAGCTAGAGTAAGACTAGGTTCTTGTCAGTAATTGAAAGGCAGGATTTGTTTTTTAAAGGAAGCTTTTGAAGAGATTAAAGAATCTAACAAAGTCCCTAACAGTCCCTAAGCAGAACTGTAGTCATTCCCAGATTCCTCAGCCCTTACTAAGTCTCAACAGGAGAACCCTGTGATTTGCACCATGGGTCATCTTGTGTTATAATTGGTGTAAACAGAATAACCTGACTGTTATCCAGCAGGTCACCTGGAAGATGAGGGCACCTTAGGGAAGGTGGTGTCATTGAAGAAGAGCAACCTGGGCAAAGAAGGGCCTATGCAGTCTCGTCCCCAAGCCCAACCCTACCTGAAGCACACCGATCAATTCTGGTACTTGAGGGACAGCAGAGCATTTGGGTCACGAGTATCGTACAATAATGTTTAACCTGTTGAGTAGAACCCTATAAGGAGAGGTGAATGCTGATAAATATTTTTAAAAATCTGTGATATGAGAGACCTGAGTTACAGAAGCCTAGACATGGAGAGATGAAAATACCATATAGTCTAATTGAGACCCAAGAGGGGCCATTTCCAGAGGCCTGGGAGAATCCAGGTCTCTGGATGCCTAGCCTGTGTTCTTGGCACAGGACCACAGCTCTGCAGTGGTTTCTCCTGTTGAGTTTCTGAGCCTGTCCTGGGTCTGTGTCTATTGAAAGCACGGCAGAGCTGTTTTCTTGGCTGAAGTCCATCAGCCCCAGGCATCCATGCCAGGCTGACCCAGCAACTTGGCTTTCCAAGGCCAGCTTGGATGGATATTCCCCTCGGCCATTCTCTTCACCACAGACAAGAACAATGCTGAACATTCATGGGACAATTTTTCTAATTAACCCACAGATTTCCCCTCCTGGCATCCCTGGGAGGTTCAGGCAAGATAATGATGGCTCCATAATGTAATTTCAACCATCGCGCTGCACAACACACTGCAATCAAGCGGGCCCTCCCTTGCTCAAGGTTGTTTCCTTTGGAATCATGAAGGTTACACCATTCATCTACAGAAAGTCAATGTTGCTGTTAGTGATGAAAAAATTAAAATTTTTTATGGGAGTCACACAAGAAATAAGGCCAAAAAAAGCCCTTGATGGGGGAGGCAGAATGAAGCGTGGAAGACTTCAACGCTGAAAGACCTCCGTTCAAACCCTGGCCCCTCTTACCAGCGGTGTGTTGATCCTTCTGAACTTCTGCTCTTCTCTGCAAGATGGGGAGACTGTCCGTCTCCCAGGCTGGGATGAAGCAAGGTGTGCCGCCCCGTGGAGGACTGCTGGTTGTGCATAACCCTGAAGCAGGTGGGCCTAACCAGGGGTGACCAGGGGCTCCTGGGCATGAAAGGAGCCTCACGTTCTGCTTGTACCTCTAGTGCTGTCTCAACAGGGACTATAGCAGGAGTTGGCCACTAAAAAAGAAAAATAAATAAATAAGCAAATAAATAAAGTTGTGTGAATCACCAGTTCAACTAGAGGGAAGGCAAGAAAGACGTTCATAAAATTAAAACTCAAGTCGCTAAACACGGGTAATTTTTAGGAGATAGCATTGATATAAAGTTAAATTTGTTTTAAAAAGATGATATAAAGGTATAACATATTTTATGTGGATTCAACTTATTTCTTTTTTTTCTATTTCCTGTTAAATTGCACAATTCTCAGTTTGCTGGATTTCATGAACTAAAAAAAAAATCAAAAGCAGCTACTATCATGTGACTATGTTATCACAGTGCTAGTGCATATATTAAGAATTCTCTGTAAGTCCTCACATTATGTGATTCAAATGCAGTACAATTAAACCTTGAAACACCAAATGTCTGAGCTAAAAACTTAGTCCCTCATTTTTTTTTTTTTTTTGCATGTTTCTGGGTTTCTCATTTTTTTGTACTTTTTTGATAAAACTCCTTCTTAAAAAGTGAGAAATTTATTGATAACTACCTCTGTACCATAACTGAAGTATAATTTTTGTCCAATAAGGGAGTGTACTTTTTTTGAAGGAGGAGTAGCCAACTAAATAGAAAGGCCTCCACACTGGCCAGAACCGAAAACGGAGCTATACTGGGGTCATAGTTCCTAAAGTATGACATCTGCTCCTGTCCACTCGAGCTGAGATCTGAGATCATTAACTCAGTAAGAAAAGTTGCCAGCTTTAGAAAGTGTCAGACTCTCAAAGCAAACATAGGATTACGACATTAAATCATATGAAGATAAGAATTATTTAGGCAGCACCTGTATTAGTCCAGTAGAATATCGCATGTTTTGTTTATTCTATAAATCAATTCTTTGGGGATACAAACGAGGGGTAGAACATGGGGTAGAATCATTCTCAAAACAGAAGTAGCTAAGAGAGAAAGTGATTTAGCAATTGCATTTTATAACATAAAATCACATCCAAATATATATTGACCCTGTATATGAAGCTGTGGGAAAATGTGTTAAGATATGACTTTTAATTTTGCAAAAGACATTTTTGATCCTTTTAAAGAAGCAAATAATTTCTACATTTATTTTTCTTTTTGTTCAAATACATTAGAGTATCTCTTACCCATCACATATGTTTTGAAATCATGCGATCGGCAAAACACTTTTATTAGATATTCATTAGTATAAAACTATGTAAAAGAAGTATAATTATGACTTTCTCAGAGTTTAACACAAACAAGAGTAATATGAAAAATGTCTTACAGTGTAGAATTTACAGGATTCTGGGGAGACAAGGGGACCATAATTTACAATATAGAAAAGCCTAAAATAAATAAATAAATAAATAAATAAATAAATAAATAAATAAATAAATAATAAAAAGAAACTGCATAGGAAAATAAACACAATGTCGGGCAATTGTCAGGTATGACAAAGTGATTAAGAAAAATGGAACAGTCTGAAAGAGACTATAAAATCACTAATTTCAATTATCAAGAAATAAAATGAATATAAACAAAATTTTATTGCAAAAAAACTGAGTTTCAAAACATAACTTATTGATTAAAAAAAATTAAGCACAATTGAAGAAACAATTAGTGAACTTAAAGATAGGTCTGGGGAAATTACAGAAAGTGTAGTAAACAAATATGAAAAATGTACTAGAACATTTATGATGTATAAAATTTCAAACATTTCTTTAACAGAAGCCACATAAATAAAAATAAAAATAAATGGGAAAGTATTAGTATACAATAGTTTAAAAATTTCAAAAATGGGGAAAGATGTGATTCTTCATTTTTAAATAAGCCAGTAATTCCTAAGACAAGGAAACCAAAACCACTCCTAGGCAAGTAGATGTTAAAGAGAAAAAGAAAATTCTCACAGTAACTAGAAAATAAAGACACATTACGGACAGTAAAAAATAGAAGACATCACATCAGTAATAATAAGATGCACTAAGACAAAGGGATATAATTTTTCAAAATACAAAATAAAAATAAATGTCAGTTTAGTATTTCTTAACTATCTAAATTATTATCTAGACCAAAACAATTTGCAAAACAAAATATTACCATTCACAGACCCTCACTGAGAGGGATGGTCGATAAGAACTTTGAGCTTAAATAAAATTAGAATGCAAAAGCAGTGATCTGCAAATAAATTGTAAATAATTACATTAAATGTAAATGATCTCAATATATCAGCTAAAATGTAGATAGTAAAAGAGTAGATAAAATATATTACCTAGCTCTATACTACACATAAAAATTTTATTAAAATATAATCATATAATAAGATTGGGTTAAAAGGAAGAAAAAGGTATGTCATTTAAATGTTAATCAAAGGAAAGCAGAACTGGCATATTACTATCATATAAAGTAGACTTTAGAGTAAAGAACAGTACAGAGAAAGAGCATTTTATAAAAAGAAGATCAACCCACATAGCAGTTCCAGGTATGTGTGTATTAAGCAACAGAGCTTGAAAATATGTGCAGCAAAACTGATAGATTCATATATATATATATATGAATCAAGTTATATATATATAACTTGCAATTAAAGTTGAAGTTTTCTGTGGCCACAAATCAATGTACAGGACAACTAGGGAGAGAGAAGCAAGAATATAGAATTCAACAACACCCTCAATATTTATAAAACACTCCACCCAACAACAGCAAAATGCACAGTATTTTTAAATGCTCATGGAGCATATACAAACATACACCGTAACCTTGACCAAAAGAAAAAACCTTCAACAATGTAAAAAAACATTGAAATCAGACAGAGCGTGTCCCCTGACCACAATGGAATCAAACTAGAAAGTGACAAAGAAGATTTTCAAATATTAGGAAACTGAACACATTTCTAAATAATCCAGTGATCAAATAGAAAGTCTTCTCAATGGAACTTCAAAAATACACCGAAGGGAATGAAAATTAAAATAAAACATTAAAATGTGTGGTACACAAAGCAGTGCTGAGAGGAGAATTTACAGCACTAAGTGTACACATTTAAAAAGAAGAGACAAATCAATAAGCCGCACTTTCTCATTCAGAACAATAGAAAAAGAGCAAAAAAGCCCAAAGCAAGTGGAAAGATGGAAATAACAAAGATTAATGTAGAAATCAATAAAATAGAAAACAGAAAAAACAGTAAGGATAATTAATAAACCAAAGGGCTGCTTCTTTGAAATGACTGATATAATTGGCAAAAACTCAGAAAAGACACAAATTACCTATTGCACTATTGCTATATACCTTTAATAATCAAAAGGATACTAAGGGCATTATAATACAAATAATACACATAAATTTTACATCTTATATAAAGTAGACCCCCCTAAATAAATAAATACATAAACAAACAAACTACCACATCTTACCCATGAGGAAACAAATAACTGAGTGGCCGTAAAACTAGTAAAGAAATTGAATTTGTAGTTTAAAAACTTACCCCCAAAATACCTATGTCCGGATGATTTTACTGGAGAATTATAATAAATGTTGAAAGAAAAAGTAATATCAATTATATTCAATTAAATCAATTAATATCAATTAATATCAATCTCTCCCAGAAAATAGGATGGACTCCCAAATTCATTTTAGGGTCACGCTAATATGAAAACCACACAGACATAATACAACAGCAACAACAACAATGACAGGAAGGGAGGAAGGGAGGGAGAGAGGCCTATAGACCAATGTTCTTGCTACAAACATGAAATCTTTCATAAACTCTTAGCACAGGCCGTTCAGACACAGAGAGAATTATCCACCATGGTCAAGTGAGGTTTGTTCCAGGAAAGCAAGCCTGATTCCACATTTGAAAATCAATCAGCGTAATCCACTCAATTAATAGGCGGAAAGGGAGAGCAAATCCCATTACTGTATCAATAAATACAGGAAAAGGCATTTTTCAAAACCCAACAATCATGAATGATATGAAACACTCTCAAACGATAACATAAAAAAAAGTCCTCAGCGTGATAAAGAGCGTTTACCTGGAAACTCATAGCTGCCAATAAGGCTCCACTTCGCAGTGAAAGGCCGAGTCCTTTCCTCTAAGGTCGGGACCGAGGCAAGGATGCCCCCTCTGACTCACCCTTCCGCTGGAAGTGTGAGCCGATGAAATGTGGCACAAAAAGAGAAAACCACACAATCATACAGACAGGAAAGTGAGGAGGTAAAACTGTCCCTATTTACAGATGACATGATTGCCAACTTGGATCCAAGACGCACATGCATAAATAAAGTGTATTCTGTATACTAGCAACAAAAGTGTGAACACCAAAATTAATAAAACAGTGCCATCTACAATCTCCAGAGGGGAAGAAAGGAAAACAGAAGATGTTAGAAACTTAGCTGCGCCAGAGAGGCCTGAGGGCCAGGTGGGCGGGAGTGTCCATTAAAGCAACGAGTTGATAAAAGCAGTGAGCCCCGAACAGAAGCAGTCCTCAAGCCCTACTCACTGACTGCGATCGCTTTAAGCAAGGGGCTAAACTGGCTGAAATGCATCTCCCCTCCTGTTTCATTTCCCTGCCACGGCTTGGGGGCAGTTGTATCGGCACAGATGCGGAGTAGTCTCATTTCTAGGAGTCCCTGCAGCTCGCTGGGCCTGCAGACTGGGAGGGGCAGGGATGGGACACTGATTTGATGTGGAAGAAAAGGTCTTCAAGTCCCCCCACCTTCTCTGGTAAGGAGGTTTTGGCAAAGGGACCAAAGCAAGGCTTCAGACTAAGGCCCTAGCTTAAGAGGCCTCTAGGCGAAGGTGCCTGGGTTGGGAATGTAGACGTGCAGAAGGATGTGTGGACGCCCGGCTCGCCTCCTGACTGCAGTTCCCTTCAGATGCAGCGATGCTTCCGTTGTGTACCGTCTGCCATGAGGAAGGCAGCTTCCCCTGTGAAACCTGCCGGGGAAAGCCCTGTAAGAGCCTAGTCAGGCCAGAAAAAAATCACCTATAGAATGTTGGCCAGAATACAGACCCCTGAAAAGAAAAGAGCACTTAAGCATAAATGTAACAAACTTGACACTGTTGATGGAGGGAAAAGCATACAATGGAAAAGCAATCAATGGAAAAGCATACAATGTTCATGCTCACTGGAAGAGTGACATCGTAAAAATATCAATTCTCCTCAAATTTATGTGTAATTTTAATGTAATTCCTTAGATAGAGCCAAGACGATTATAAAATTTATATGGAAAAGCAAAAGACTAGAATAGCCAATAATTTTTTTAAAGAAGGAATGAAGTGAGAGGAATCTGCCTACCCATTTATTATATAGATCACTATATAGCTTCAATCATTAAGACTGTGTGGTATTGAGTTAGTAATAGACACACAGATCAATGAAAAAAAAAAAGAGATTCCAGGAACAGGCCCACCCTAAGATGTTCAAAAGGCATATTGCTGGCAAAGATGACAAAGATGCGGAGCGACTCAATGGAGGAATGAGGGCTTTTCAACAAACGGTGTTGGGGTAATTGAATATGCATGAGGAAAACAATGAACTCTGACTTTAGTTTCCTATTTTACACAAATATTAACTCTAGGTGAATCATAGACATAGATATAAAAGATAAAACTATAAAACATTTAGACAAAAACATAAGAGATAATCTCCAGTTTAGACTAGGCAGGGTCCTCAGTCTTATACCAAAAAGATATTCCATAAAAGAAAAAAGAAAAAAGAAAAAAAAAAACACCTGAACTGCATCAAAATTAAAGTATTTCTCTGTGAGAAATTCTAGTAAGAGGAACAAAAGGACATCTGCAGAGTGTAAGAAAATATGTGCAGACCACATAGCTAACAAAGGACTAGTATCTAGTATACATAAAGAACTCTAAAAAATAACTCCTTCCTTAACAGTAAAACCGCAATCCAATTAGAAAATGGCCAAAACATAAAGGTAGACTTTGCATAACAGTATAAAAAGAAAACAAGCACGTGAAAGATTTGCAACAGTATTAGTCACTGGGATATGTAAATTAAATCCACAATGAGATATCACAACAAAGTTATCAGAATAGTTGAAATAAAAAATCCTGACAACATCAATTGCTGTAAATGATGTGGAGAAAAGAGATCATTTGTGCTTTGCTGGTGGGAATGTAAAATGATACAACCCCTCTGGAAAACAGTGCGAAGGTTTCTTACAAACTAAACCCTACGTATGATGCAGTAATTGCATTACTGGGCATTTATCCAAAGAATTGAAGTCTTATGTTCACACAGAAATTAATGTAAGAATGTTTGCAGCAGCTCCATTTGTAATGGTCCCAAACTGGAAAAAAACTCACAAGTCCTCCAGGGGGTAAATTGTTAAGCAAACTGTGATATATCATACCATGGGCTACTACTCAAAATAAAGGAAAGAAAGAATCAAAATCTGCATAAATTTCCAAAGAATTATGCTGAGAGAAAAAAAGAGGTTCCATGCTGTAGGACACCGTTTATGCAACATTCTCAAAATAAAAAGTTACAGAAATGGAAAGTAGGAAGCGGCTGGCAGGAGCCAGGGACGGTGCAGGGCTGATGGAGTGGGTGTGGTTACACAAGCGCATCATAAGGGATTCTTCTGATGATGGAAATGTTTTGTATCTTCACTGTATCAAGGTCAATGTCTTAGTTTTGATATTTTATAATTCTTTTGCAAGATATTAGCCACTGGGGGAAATTGAGCAAAAATTAAGTGGGTTATCTCTGTATTATTTCTTACACCTGCATTTGAATTTATAATTTCTCAGTGAAAAGTTTACAAGTATCTGTTAACACTTAGTAACACATTCTCTATACAGGGTTGCAGTTCAGCAATTGTTGATATGCTGTGTCACCTAAACAACTTCTAGTGGAAACAATGACAACTCAGTGTTTACTGTTAACCATTTGTTGAATATTTACTTAAATTTATACCTAATCAGTTTTCTTCTTGTGTGTATAAGAGGGAGCAGAGATATGCATGGTGCCTGTATGTGTGTGTACGTGTGTATGCGCATGTGTGTGTGTAACTTAAAATCTGATGGGTGTCAGGATGTTACACGGTCATTTCTTGGGTCATAAGTTCATGGAAGAGATTAAAATGTCTTTGCATTTTATAGTTTATGTCTCTTTAGAGGGTAATTTTTTCATTATTATTTTGAGATGTCTTTTACTTTGTAGATGAACTATAAATTATTTAAATCATTTTTAAAGCTAAATCAGTGGTCAGATAGAATCAAAATAATGTGTTCCAGGTTCTCACAGCACTCCCAAATAATGAATTCTAATAATGAGTTCTTCTAAAATGTTAGGGTTTTTAATCTTTTATGAGCTGCATCATCAAAATAAATATGTAGAATCCCAACAAAGAGAAGGGAGAAGTAACTAACAGGTTTGGTACTTACTGAAGCACCAGGTAGTATAGGCTTGATGATGATGCATTTCCATTTCTTTTGCATGCCAGTCCTCAATAATAATATGATGGTTGTATTATTCCAGTTTTATAGTAAATAAATTTAGATTTAACAAAATTGAATTTTTACTGTAGGTCAGACAGCCAATAAATGCAAAAGTTAGCATTTCAAAACTCACAGTCTTTCAATATTAGACTGCCTCTCAAATAGTGGAGAAAATAACTAGGGTGCTTAAATTATGTTATGTTCACTTTTTTAATATTTGAAATTTTTAGTCTTAGTTATATACACAGAAGAAATATTTAGAAAACTAAAACTGTAGCAGCCTTTATTAAATCCAATCAAAATATCTCCAATACTGGAAATGTATTGGTATTTTCCCTAGTCATTCCTGAACAACATCCCTGGAAATACTGGCTGACAAAGACATCCCCTTTTTCTAGATTTTTCTCAGTAGTGGCCTTATTTTGTGGATATTTCTGAAAATAACCTTCCAGTCATTCTTCTACCCCCTAGAAAGCTTGGCTTCAGCACATACGTCACTACTTATTTATGGCTGCTCACTGCTTTGCATCATCAAGGGGGTAGAATATATATTTGCCCTCGGGAAATGAAAAGGAAACATAAATACAAATTGCATGGTGGACTGGCCTGTTTCTAGTTAGGGAGGCCACACTTCATAGAAATCACTTTTTCTCTCTTTTTCTAGCTTATTCTATCACTAAAATAAATCTTTTTTTTTTTTTTGGTCTGGATGCATTTCTTCATTCCACTTTTAAAATATAATTAAGTGTTTAATTATATGATGTAGACTCGAAGTGGTAGAGCAGTCCAGATGGAAGGAAGTCCAACTGGGCCATGTGCGGTGAGCAAAGACCAGATTAGAAAGCGTGTCCTGCTCAGAGAAAGCGACCACTCCGGGTGGGGGACGTGGCTGGGCCATGTGCAGCCACCGGCCCCACGTATATTGGGGATGGGAAGGGGAGCATGTTGGGGGGCTGAAATGAAAAGCTTATGTAAGTCAGCCGGAGCACAGAGCATGTGGGACTATGCGGTGGAAGTTATCTTTTCAGATTATTTTCTGACCCGCAGTCACCCGGAGCAATGCAGCCGTTGCTGAAGGCATGATGACCGCGGTTTCTTAACTCCCCTGCTGCTCTCGTTTGCACCGTGTCTCTTACGTTTTTGCAGCCGGTGCACTCAGCAGCACTGTGGCGTTGAAGCCAGAGGTAGGCACCGTCTTACAGGTGGTAAAACTCAGGCTCGCAAAAGTTAGGGATCCCGACCGCCAGGTTCTGGGGAGAATTTCCAAGCCTGCAACCGAGGTAGGTGCCCTTGACTGGAATCAAACCCGGGACCCTTCAGTCTGCTGGCAGATGCTCTAACCACTGAGCCAAACTGGCCAGGGCTGCCTGTAGCTTTAAAGCAACATAAGACTTAGGCATAAGGTTGTACCTATCTCTTTTGCACATGCACATGCACACGCACACGCACACGCACACGGTAATGAAGCTAAAAGAGGCTGCGCACTTCCTCAGGAATACACAGCTGGTAGCGGAAGCTAAACGGTGAACTCAAATCTGCTATACTTTCTCCAAACTGTTGGTCCCAAAAGTATTTGCACAGTGCTGTATAGAGAGGCGGCAAAAATCTTCTTAACATAATTGCATATGCCTAACATTTTCATAAAATCAGTATTATAAAGAATCTCAAGCTGCCCTGGCCAGGTGCCTCAGTTGGCTGGAGCTTCATCCGAACACCAAAAGGTTGTGGAGTCAATTCCCTGTCCGGGCACATACCTAGGATGCGGATCATTCCCGGTCGGGGTGCCTGCCGGAAGCAACCAACTGATGCTTCTTTCTCATATCAATGCTTTTTTCTCTCTCTCTCTCAAATCAATAAAAACATGTCCTTGAGTGAGGATTTTAAAAAATAATCTAAATAATAAAACTAAGAGAAATTACCTGCCCATAGTCCCAGAGCTAACAAATGGAAGAGTTCATAGGCAAGGGTTAACCACCCAGGCCTTGGTGAGGTGTCAGAGGCTAACGTTTGTGGTCTTTTATGTTGTTCCTCACTATCAAAAACTTTCTAAGTTGAAGTTTGAGAACAGCAAAATGCTAAAGCCTTCGGTAACATTAGTCTTAAGTTACCATCGCTCTGCATTTGCCAAAGTAGCTACTGTTATCAGAAGTTATTCAAAGTCTTAGAAAATCATATACAGATATTTTAGCGTTGTTTTACCACGTTGAAATCACCAAAGAACTTACAGCATTTGAGTGAAAGAAATTTGCATTGGCTTTAGTAAGCTGTCTGCCATACAGGAAGGATTAGATAAATGGCATTTTGGGCACAAGAGTTGGTGGTGGTGATGGTAGTTTTAGTAATGGGTATGGTTGGAACTTAGTTCCTTTTAAAGTTATCTATGTGCAGGAGAGGAAGTTGTTTCCCCTTCAAAAAATCAGGTGTTGGATGTCATAAAAGAAAAAAGAGGGGAAAAAAAGAAACTGAGAACCATATTTAGTTTTCAGTTACATTTCGGTTTAATTTTACATAGATATCTCATCAGTGAGTTGATGGATTCTTATGAGAGAAATATTCGATGAATTTAATTTTGGAAACTTAAATTGTCATTGCAAGTACTCAGGAAAATATAGATTCTTGAGACAAAGAAAAACCCCACAAACTTAAGGGAGCATTCTATATATAGTTGTTAATGTCTCATGTATGGGAAGAAGTGAATAGGTTTTTAAAAGTTATCTTTGACAACATTGCCTCCCTGGGGACTCCATCCACAATAGTCACCAATTCTATTCCTAACCCATCAAATCCCGTTACATAAATATCAAGAATCACAAATGGCTTCCAGAGCCAAGAAAAGCATCATCTCCAGTCTCTCCTCTTTTTTTTCATTTTCTTCTTTCCCCTCTTTACTCTTTTTTCCACCATTGCATGTTCCTTTACTTTACCATACGTGTGTTTCATCCTCTTCTTTGGCTTTCCCATGATCTGAGTTATAATAGCCACCCACTTACCTCAAATGTCAGAAGCCCTCTGGAGAGAAATTGGGACTTGCACACGTCTAACCAGGATGTCCCTTCACGAGCAAGACCCTACAAGTTATGTCCAGAGCCTTCCAGACACTCTTCTGCTACTTCTTACTTTTAGTTGTTCCTGTTCTTGTACCATTGGATTGCTTTAAATTGTTGGTGCCGCTATCTATAATATAAAAATGAAAGTGCCACCTGTGCCATCTAGTTTGTATAGTCATGGTTTACAAGTGTTGGTTTTTGAGTCACACGTCTGGGTCAACTTCTGAGTTACCAGCTGCATGACATTTGGTAAGTTGCTTAAATGTTGTATGTCTCTATCTATAAAATAACATGCAAAATGGAATCTATCTCATAGGCTAATTTTAAGGATTCATTGAGAAATTTCACTTGATATATTTAGCACAGTGCTAAGTGTTTGTGTACAAAGTACTTTTGCACAGTGCTGGCACTGTATTGAGTGCAGTCGATAGACAATAATAAACTCCCCAAAGGTGTTCATGTCCTAATACCCCAAACCATTTAATATGTGACCTTACACGGTAAAAAGGGACTTTTCAGGTGGGATCCAATTAACTATCTTGAAAGGAAGAGGTTATCTGGATTATCCAGGTGGATCCCATATAATAACAAGGATCTTTATAAAGCATGAGGGTTGAAGTAATAAAGGGATGAGATGTGCCGAAGGGAGCAGAGGTGGGAGTGATACACTCTGAAAACGGAGGAAGGGGCCATGAGCCAAGGGATGTGAGCCTATTGGAGAAACCACTGAAAGCAAGGAAACTGTTCCCGAGAGAGTAAGGAAGGAACGAAGCTCTGCCAACACTTTCATTTTAGCCCATGAAGCCCATTTAAGATTTATGATCTTCAGAACTAAAAAAGATAATATGTTTATGGTGTTCTAAGCCTCTGCATTTGTTGTAATTTGTTACAGCAGTGAGAGGAAACTAGTGCAATTGGAAATAGCAGACCTGAAAGAGGGAAAATGTAACTAGACTCACTACTTCCCCTTCTATCAGCTCTGCCCCATTCAGGCCAGGCTCGTAAGGAACCCCCTTGGCCACCACCTGAGAGAGAGACAGTAAATGAAGGTCGGAGAGAGTGAGGGGGAACAAGAGGAAGGCAATTTTGGTTGGATGCAGAGAGGATCTTCTAAGGCTCTCTTTAAGAGAAGAAATTAAAGTCATGAAATTAGCAAATAAACCACCACCAACAACAAAATCTGGAAGGGAGAAAGCTAAAATACTCTTTGTTTTCTTTCTCCACTCCAAGAAATCTGAACCTCATTCATTCTTTAACTCAGTTCAACCAGGTTCTCCGCAGATCATTTCAGAAGAAAAAGTTTTCTTGCAACATTTCGTCCTCGACATGTCCAAACCTAAAATCACCTTTCTTCCACCTGTAAAACAAAATCCTACAAAACAAATAATGATTTTATCTCTGTCTTGTATTCACAATTTTGAGAAATTCACAGTGTCTCAAATTTTTTAACCTTAATAGTTTCAGCGAACACTTCATCACCTTCACTGCTCTTTGGGCGTTTGATCAGAGATTTGTGTCTTGAATATGTCATCCCCCCCCCTCCCCCGTCTCTGTCTCATCGCTTTTTGCCCAAATATTTGTCGTAAATATCTTACTTAAACTGCAGGTGTCAATCTCCACTTCCTTCAATCCAGCAATCCTGCGGCTGTGCTCATCACCCCAAAACACAATTTTGACCTTTCTTAAAGATATTAATAATGGCAGAGACTTAAAGCTTGAGTAGCCCAAGAGGAGAACCTGGTGAGAGGGAAGAGGTAGTGGCTGTAAACCAAGTAGGAATGTCAGTGCAGGCTGAGGAGAGGCGTGGGGACGGTGACAGACAAGTTAGATACAGGGATGTATGTCAGATGAGTGCCCCGCGGGCAGTGCAAACAGCTTCTCAGTGTTTGAAAGTGGAGTTGTAGATGAAGTATAAACACTAGAACGGAACCTGGAGTGTTGGCCTGGAAAGAAGATATCAGTGTTGACTCATATAGATATATGGAGTTGGATATCAATGAGTGTGGATGTGTCTTTTTCCATCCAATGATAGAGCCTGGAGAAGTATTACCCAAGACCAATGTGCACTCCTAGAACCTAGATCTGAATTTCTGAACACTATGCTATTGGTAAGAGGTTCTTGGAGAAATGACTGAATCCAGTGCTAAGGCAGAAAAGGTACAAGATTAACTTGGAGCGTCTTAACGCCCCTATGCAAGGAGTGCTCAGCAAAAGAAAAATATCACATGATCTCGCTTATACGTGGAATCTAAAGAACTTAATAAATGGACGAGCAGAATAGATTCAATGACATGGAAGCATAGTTGAGACTGACCAAAGGTCAGAGGGATGGAGGGGGGGGGGGGGTGGAGGGGGAGAGAGTAACCAAAGAATTTATGTGCATATATGAACAACCCAAGGACACGGACAGTGGTGGGGAGAGGGACTGGGGAGGGGGAAGGAACGGGGGGGAATGGGTCATTGGGCAGAAAAAGGGACATTTGTAATACTTTAAACAAAAATAAAAATTATAAAAAGTTAAAAAAATAATAAAAAAATAAAATAATAAAATAAAATAATAAAATAAAATAAAATAAAATAAATTGATTGTGACTTGTCAAAAACTCAGAAACGTCTCTCACTGGCCAGCTATGTGATGGTACAATTCAATTATCAAAAGATGGTACAATTCAATTATCAAAAGACAAAATGATCATAAAGAGGTTATTACCCTTTGATTCAATTAGAAATCAACATCTCTATCTGGCTATACACAAACAAATAAATACATAAATCAACATTTGATGAGGAAAGCGCTATTTACATAGTCTCAAAACACTTTCTAAAAATGTATTTATTACATTACACAGAGGAAAAGGGTTACTTTACGTTGAAGGAGTCTGAGAAATGCCACCTTGATCACCGGTCAAGGTGCCATCGCTGTAAAGGAGGAAGCTGGTTTGGATGGCGCTTGACAGAACACTGCATGGCTTCTGCCCAAGTTGCACAACTTGGGTCCAACCATGAGGAACATTAGACAAACCCAAATTGAGGACATTTTTGCAAAATCACAAGCCTAAAATATGTGAGTGAGTCACCTTCATAAAAATCAAGAAAAGGTTGAGGAAATATTCCAGATCGAAGGAAGCCAAAGAGCATGAGAGCTGAACACAACAAGTGTCTAACCTCCATACTTTTGTGAAAAGTAATGTTTTGAGGGCCGTTGGCAAAACCTGAACAGAGCCCACCGATCAGATGCTAGTAACACGTCCGTGTCGACTTCCTAATGTTGCCAGTGACGTCGCAGATGCGAGCGTGTCCCTGTTTGCCGGGAGCGCACACTAGGGCCTGAGGGGCACTGAGGCCTTCGAGCAGGAGCTCACCCCTCAGAGATTCAGCGGGGGAGGCTTTGCACTTTACTTGCAGTTTTACTCTACGTTTGAGATTGTTTCAAAGAGTTTTTTTAAATGTTTGATGAACTAATACCCATGGACACAATTCCACGGTGTTAATGTGTTGTTCTCATTCAGTCCTTGCCTACTATTTTCTTTCTGAAATATTTTATTTTTCTTCATTCAAGTTGGTCGTTTATGAGCTTCTAAGACGTACCCCTTGGTGTAAGGCCTCAGAGGCAAGATTCTTGGGTGAAATCTTAATAAGCTTAGCTTAGAAGGAGTTTTAGGTGACAAAAAAAAAAAAAAAATAGTAAAGATAAGAACTGAAAATCTAACCCTGCAACAGAAAAAATGTTGTGTCCGGCCAGGGTTTCTAAAAACCACTAGACTACCCCAGATGCACGAGCTCAACAAATCACCTTGCCTCTCCCCAAAGAGGCCGCATTCTTTATTTGTGTTTTTATCATGACTCACACATCCTTTTATTCTAGTAATAAAAAGAGTCTGCCCATCTTTTACGACCCCCTGTCTCGCTACGGCGCACTTAGAAAGTTCCTCCCAAATCCCTGCACGGTGCCTGGCCCTCGGCTCTATTGCCCTCCAGGCCTCGCTGCGACTGTTGACCAGCGTGTCTCCTGCGCTGGGACGTTAGTTCCTGCGGCATAAACGTTAAGCCACATTCATCTTTGCAGCCCCCGGTGCTTGCTGCATTGTGAACATTTATTGATAGTCATTAACTAAAGAAATGAACGAGTGAAGTCCTGTTTGAATGATTAATCAATGACAGAGCAGAGCTTAAATTCTAGTGGACACGGTTTAACTAATTTGCTCTTTATAACTTTGGTAAAAGTAAAACCAGGTGGCATTGCTACGGTGTGTGCAAGAGTCTCCATACTGGATTTCTGTGCGTTTTTGCAAAGACGACTATCCTTTGCCGGTCTGTGTGAATATTCACAATAGTTACTTTGTTAGTATTTGAAAACATTACTTCCTGGGAATGTAGTGATGATGATGGTGTGAGTCAATGAGAAACAAGAGGCTGGAGTGTAAACTGTCCTAAAGGTTAAGAAACTAAAACTCAAAGCAGGCCAATGGGATTTATAAGGCTCCCACCAGCCCTACTTTCTCCCACCTCTGTTTGCAGTGACACTTACCATCCACTCACCTCAGCAACACCGGGAGAGAAAAGATGCATAGTGTGGGCCTTCTGGTAATTTTTAGGGGGGAAGAAACCCCTATAGATTTATGATTTTTTCCTAGTCATAATTCCTCAAAAATTGCCAAAGATTTGCAAAGTAAAAACTTATCTGTAATTATATGTAAAAATATTATTGAAAATATGCTCCATATTTAGGAAAAGATTTTATAGCTCTCCTAAGACGTAATTTTATATGTTTTCAGTTTTAAATCAATAATTTTTGATGGTTCTATTGTTCCAGATATATTTCTAATGAATAAATCTTATACTATTAAATATGACATAAAATATTCAATTATTTCAGTATTTTTGTCCTATTACTACACTTCACTGAACTGTGGTAAACATAGCTCGATGCACATTGTGAATTATTTATATGAAATTAGATGAGAGTTAATTTAAAAATGCATATGTGAAGACAAACATCTTAGGTTTCCCTTTCTCTCTATTTAACCCAAACCAGGTTCTAGGTATTAGAGAAATTTTTTTTGCATCGGAAACATGATATATACCCAGTCTTTTGAAGTAGAAACATTCAAGTCAAGCTTAGGTGCCCTCAAACCGCACTGTGATGATGAAAACAAATAGACACTTTGTACTCATGCAGATTTTCCAAAGAAGCCTTGAGAATCTTTAATAAACATTCTCTCATTAATCCCTTTGCCAGGCCAAGCTGCAAAATGTGGAGATGGTAAACCAATAAGTCTATCAAAATAAAATAGAAAACCTGTGTTATAAGAAAGCTCTCTCTTTCGGATGCATCTTTCTTTTTGTTTTTGCAGTTTATACTAATTGAATGTCAACTTCACGAATGTCGTTAGGCCGTGGGGAGAGAGGAGGAGTTTGGAATTGCGGTCGCTGCTCTCAGTTACTCCTCTGATTTTCTCTTCTGTAGAGAGTAATCACGTCCACCTGACCACCTCATGGAGTGTGAAGATCAAACATAGGCTAAAGTTCTCTGTGTTCTCAACTGCTTTAAAAAAATCAACCTAAAACGGTTCAGAAAAACAGAAATCATCTTTGCAAGCTGCTAACCAGAGCTCGGCAATCATTGGGAGAAATTGTGAACATGTTATGGGAATGAAATGCCCCCCCCATCTTTGCTCTTTTCAGATATCTTTCCGCCATAGTAGAGTGGCATGATCACCCCACTTTAAGGGTTTTTCATCTCCCTTTGAATTAAGATGAGTAGATTGGAAAGAAAGGTCTCCAAGGGCACACATTGTCTGGGTGGAGGTGTCACTGAGGTGACATTCAACTCTGCCCCTTCCCCTGTGCAACCTGGTCCCACCGGCCACCTTTGGGTCCCAGAGGCTGTCCCACTGCAGTGCCCCCACCTCTAAGCGCAGAACCCTCATGGCTGAATTGCTGCCTTGTCACACACACACACACACACACACACACACACACACCTCCCCTAATTAATTTCTACCCATTTTATTTTATTTTATTTTTTAAATATATCTTTATTGCCCTCAGAGAGAGGAAGGGAGAGGGAGAGAGAGGGATAGAAACATCAATGATGAGAGAATCATTGATCGGCTGCCTCCTGCACGCCCCCGACTGGAGATCAAGCTCGCAACCCGGACACGTGCCCTGATCAGGAATCGAACCCCGATCGCCTGGATCCCAGGTCGACGCTCAACCGCTGAGCCACGCCCGGCCGGGCTTCTACCCATTTAAAAAATCTGATTAATTTATGAAATCATCCTTCACTAATCTTTCAAACTAGGTTTAGCACCCCTTCAACT
Organism: Miniopterus schreibersii; assembly: GCF_964146895.1. Classification (NCBI taxonomy): domain Eukaryota; kingdom Metazoa; phylum Chordata; class Mammalia; order Chiroptera; family Miniopteridae; genus Miniopterus; species Miniopterus schreibersii. Next base: position 57,494,910 of record NC_138113.1, on the reverse strand, counting down.
TTATAAATCTCCAAAGCGCTATGTCCCCCCCATGGGACATTTTAAAAGCATGCTTATTTGTACTTGTATGGATTTTGATCTTTGATTTCTAGCTGCTTTCCCCTCTAAACGATAACATCCAAGTGAACAATGACTTTATTTTTGCTCATAAATACATCTACAGTTACAATTACCATCACCAAACAAGAAATACATATTAGTTGAACAAACAAATTCGAAAGGAAACTCAACACTGGGTCCACAAAGTGCAGACACAATTATGTTTTCTCATGAACTCCTAATCTAAGGTTGAGGCTCAACTGTCTCCTTCTGTAAAAGCTCAATCTACTCCCAAAAAGAACAGAGAAATGGCACTTTTCATAAGGCGTGACAAGAGGTAATTGAGTTAATTTATTAATTTTCCCAAATACATGCTTTTCTGAAGCCTGGGACATTTCCTTTCTTATATTACAGAAAGAGTGATAGAAAATGTTTACAACAGTGTAATTTTATTGCACATAGGAAGACAGTGAGGGGGAATTCATTTAAAATAGTTGACCCTTAAAGGTTCCACTCAAGATGGCCATGTAGGTAAATACGGCACTGGCATCCTCCTACAACCACATTAGAATTACAACTAAACTACAAAACCACCACCAAAGAACCACCTGGGGAAGTCCTACACACAATATAAAGAAGCCACATGAGACTGGTAGGAGGGGCAGAGACTGGGAATGGGCTGGTCCTGCATCCTCGTGTGCAGGGTAAAAATCAGGAGGGTTACCTTAGCAGCAGAGGTCTCCCGTGAGGAGCAAGGGGTCCCAGCCCCACACCAGGCCCTCATCCCAAGGTTCCAGTTTCAGGAAGAGAAATCCCCATAACTTCAGGCTGTAAAAACCAGTGGGGATTGAGGCCGAGGGAGGCTGAGGCCACTGGGGTCCCAGGCAGCTCTTCGTAAAGGGCCCATTTGTGGATTTATTCTGACTGACTCCCTCTGAGCTCCAGCACTGGAGCAGCAGCTTGAAAGGATCCAGGGACATATGGGGGGAAAGTAAATTGTCCAGTATCCGGGCGAGAGCTGGTGGAGGCAGCTTTCTCCAGACAGAAGTGCTGGCAGCGACCAGTGTTCCTTTTCTGAAACACCCACCCCCCGCACAGAACTGTCAGGTAGGTACCGTATCTGAGTCTCCATCAACCTGGCCCACGCTGTTTGCACTGTCCTGGTGATTCCCTGAGTCCCTGCCCCACCCAGTTTGTGGGCCTATCCTAGCAGTTTCCAGCAGCTTTTCCATACAAACGGCCTATTTTGGCTTATGCTTCAGCCTTTTATAAAATCTTTCAAACAAGCGGCATCTGACCTCAGCAAATCCTGTACCTGTAGTTAAAGGGCCCCAGGCCCAGCACTAGGGGCCACCAGCCTTGGTTCACAGGTTGGCTTTTTCTGGCCACCTTCAAGTCAAGCATAACTAATAACTATCTGCAAATCAATTTGTAGCTCAAGCCAGGTATCCCTGGGCAGGACACAGGTGGCAGCCGAATTTGGCCTGTACCTCCTGGGAGACCCCAGAGCCAGCATACCCAGTAGACAGCTTCAGACCATGCTGAAGCACCACCCAACCACCTCCACAAGTGACACATGTAAGAGCCGGGCTCAGCTGGCACCAGATCCCCACTGAAGTAAGTGTTGCTCCTGGGATTGACCTCTGCACAGCTGATCCTCCAGTGGTCTCAAGCAGTTCTCACAGCCAAACATCCTGGGAGTGAATCCCTCCCATTGAGGTGCCAACAGTAATCAAGGCTCAACTACAAAAGGAGGGTTCACACATCCCACACTGAAGGGGGTGCACCTCGTGTGCCCAGCTCAGGTGGGTGGGGAAGCTGTTCCACTGGGCCCTACAGGACACCTACTACATGAGGCCACTCTACCAAGACAGGGAGACCTAGCACCTCTGCCTAATACATAGGGAGACTGTCGAAATGAGAGAGCAAATAAACAGGTCCCACATGAAAGATCAGAGCAAAACTCCAGGAAAAAAGCTAAACAAAATCGAGATGAGCATCTACCAGATGCAGAGTTGAAAACACTGGTTATAAGGATGCTCAGTAAACTTAAAGTAGATAAACTTGGTGAGAACTTCAAAACAGAGATGAGAAACACAAAAACTAAGATAGAAAACATAAAAAAAGTAACAGTCAGAAATGAAGGATACATGAACTGAAATGAAGAACACATTTCAGGGAATCAGCAGTGAGGTAGATGAAGCTGAGGATCAGATTAGAGATTTGGAACATAAGGAAGCAGAAAACACCCAACTAGAACAGGAAATTTTTTTTTTTTTTTTTAAATGAGGATAGTTTGGAGATTAAAGATGGTGGGGGATTGAGAGGAAGCTACACTGACACTCTCCCAGGACCAAACTGGAATTACAACTAAAATATAGAAAAACATCCTGAATAATCAACTGCAGTTGAAGATGAGCTGGAGAGCACCCTCATCAACAAGGAAAAAAGTGGAGACCTCATAGAGACTAATAGGAAGTGTGGAGGCATGAGAGGGCTGGCTGGGCTCCCACAGGCAGCAGCTGAAGGTCTGGAGGGAGATCTCAGCTGTGGGGGGTTCCCACTGAGGACTCTGGGGTCTAAATCCCAGGCTGGGCTTCCCAGCCAAGAGCACCAGAACTGAGAAAGGTGCCCACATAACATCTGGCTGTGAAAAGCAGCCGGGTTTCTGTCTGCCAGGGACAGATGCCTGGAAATGCAGGCACTCTCTTAAAGAGCCAATGCACAAAGTTTCGTGTGCAGCCACTCACCTTGGCCTCTAGCAGAGGGAGGACAGAATGGACTGGAGCTGTATGAAGACAATCTAAGGTTGTGGGCTCTGGAGATAGAGCTCAGAGAGCACCCCTCTGGATTCCTGTGCTGAGTCATTCCCCCAGACTGCAGAGGACATCTTTCTCAGGCAGACAATTTGCTGCTTTTGACTGGAGGGGAAAGAAATTACCCCACCCAGCTGGAAAACCTCTGGGCCTACCCAGAGGAGTTTCTACAGCCTGAGGTTTGTTAAGAGACTGATAACAACCAGTGACCCCACCCTGTGGAATTTCTACAGCCTGAGGCTCATTAAGAAAATCAGATTAATCAGCCTGCAGGTAGAGGCAGACTTCAGAGTGCTTTGAGTCTTTGAGACATAGGGTGGCTGAATGGATAAGAAAACATGACCCAAATATATGGTGTCTGCAAGAGACACACCTCAAAACAAAAGACTCACACAGGATGAGAGTGAAGGGATGGCAAAAAAATTTTTCATGCAAATGGAAATGAAAAAAAAGCTAGGGTAGAAATACTCATATCTGAGAAAATAGACTTCAAAATGAAAGCCATAACAAGAGACAAGAAAGATCACTACATAATATAAAAGGATCAATGCAACAAGAGGATATAACCCTGATAAACATATATGCACTCAATGTAGGAGCACCTAAGTTTATAAAAAAAACTTCTAGAGGACTTTAAGGGAGAGATTGACAGCAATACATTCATACCAGAGGATTTTAACACCCCACTGATTTCACTGGACAGGTCTTCCAAACAAAAAATCAACAAGGAAACAGTGACCCTAAATGACACACTACTTCAGATGGATTTAATTGACATTTACAGAACATTCCACCCCAAAGCTACAGAATATACATTCTTCTCAAGTGCCCATCAGTAGATGATTGGATACAAAAACTGTGGTACATTTACACCATGGAATACTAGGCAGCTGTAAAAAAGAAGGATCACTTATCCTTTAGGACAGCATGGAGGGAACTGGAGAGTATTATGCTTGGTGAAATAAAGCCAGTCAGAAAAAGACAAGTACAACATGATCTCACTCATATGTGGAATGTAATAAAATACACTGATGAACAAAACAGATCCAGAGACATGGAATCATGGAACTAACTGAGGGACCTTAGAGGGAAGGTGGGTGTGAGAGAGTGGGTAGGGAGAGATTAACCAAAGAACTCATATGTCTACAAACATAACCTATGGACACAGACATTGTTATGGGGAAGGCCTGGGAGTGGGGTGGATGCGGGGTGGAGGGCGTCAAAAGAAGAAAAAAGGGGACATCTGTAATACTTTTGAGAATAGAGATAAATTTTAAAAAATAGTGAGGTTAGTTTAAGGAGCTTCTGAACAACTTCAAGCATAACAATATTCGCATCATGAGGGTATTAGAAAGAGAAGAGCGAGAGCAAGTATTTGAAAACTTATGTAAAAAAGTAATTACAAAAGCTTTCCTAACCTGGTGAAAGAAATAGACATACAAATCCAGGAAGTGCAGAGAGTCCCAAACAAGATGAACCCAACGAGGCCCACACTAAGACACATCATAATTAAAATGGCAAAGGTTAAAGACAGAAAGAGAATCTTAAAAGCAGCAAGAGAAAAACAGTTACCTACAAGGGAACTCATCTGTAAGACTGTCTATGGATTTTTCAACAGAAACTTTGAAGGCCAGAAGGATTGGCCCAAAATATTCAAAATGATGAAAAGCAAGGACCTACAACCAAGACTACTCTACCCAGCAAAACTATCATTTAAAATCGACAGATATATAAAGAGCTTCCCAGACATAAAAAAGCTAAAGGAGTTCATCACCACCAAACCAGTATTGCAAGAAATGTTAAAGGATGTTCTTTAACAAGAATAACAAAAAAGGTAAAAAATATGAATAATAAAATGGCAATAAATACCTATCTATCAACAATTACTTTAAATGAGAATGATTTGAATGCTCCAATCAAAAGACATATAGGGGCTGAATGGATAACAAAATAAGGCCCTTATATATGCTGTCTACAAGAGACTTGCTTCAGATCAAATGACACACACAAACTGAAAGTAAAGGGATGGAAAAATGTATTTTACGAAAATGGGAACAAAATAAAACAAGGAAAGGCTGGGGTAGCAATACTTATATTAGGCAAAAGAGACTTTAAAAGATAAAGAAGAACCCAGCAATTCTGCTTCTGAATGTTCATCCAAAGAAACCCTAAACACTAAATCGAAAAGACACATACATCGTATGTTCATTGCAGCATTATCTACAATAGCCAAAATATGGAAATGACCTAAGTGTTTATCAAGAGATGGATAGATAAAGAATCTGTGGTGCATACATACAGCGGAATATGAGTCAGCCATGAAAAAGAATGAAATCTTGCATCTGCAGCACGGATGGACCTGGAGGGCATTGCACCGAGTGAAATAAGTCAGACAGGGGAAGATAAATGCCATATGATTTCACTCATATGTGGAGTCTAAAAATCAAAATAAATGAGCAAAAAGAGACAGACTCATAGACACAGAGAACATTTTGACAGTTGTGGAATGGGAGAGGTTTTGGAGGCATGGATGAAAAAGCTAAGGGGATTAAGAAGTACAAATTAATAGTTACAGACGAGTCATGGGGTTGTAAAGTACAGCATAGGGAATATAGTCAACAATATTGTAGTAACTATGTGTCAGATGGGTACTAGATTTGTGGAGGTGATCACTTAGTCAGTTATATAATATCTAGTGACTGGGTTGTACACCTGAAACTAATATAATACTGTATGTGAACTGTAATTGGAAAATTAAAAAAAAATTATTTAAAGGTTAAAAAAAAGAAAACAAGTTGATAATTTAAATAGCAAAAGACTGGGAGAAAGTGTCAATATGTGATGCACTGGAGCTCAAGGTGTGACAGACAATGGTTTTAAGGGGGGGTAGTAAACCCTGTGGTCCTTGGGTATGGAATAGTTGCCATGCAGGGGGCACCACTGATGTTGAACATGAGAGGATCCAGTTTAGAAGCAAGAATGCCAGGCAGTAGGATCTTATATGTAGAATCTAAAAAATAAACAAACAAATAAAAACCAAGCTTTAGAGTCAGAGAATATTTGTTGGTTGCCAGAAGTGAAGGGTGGGGGTGGGCAAGAGGGCTGAAAGGGGACAAAAAGGACAACGTCCAGTTATAAGTCTGGGGATGTGACGTACAGCATGGTGACTATGGTTAGTTATAGTGTATTGTATATTTGAAAGTTGCTAAGAGAGTAGATCTTAAATGTTCTATTCACACACATCGTAACTATGTATGGTGATGGATGTTAACTAGACTCATTGTAGTGATCATTTCACAATAAATACAAATATAAATTAAGAAAAAAACAATTTACCCTTAAAACTTAACCCAGTGTAGTGGCATTTATAATCAATTTATGTTGATAAATGATAATATAAAAGAAAATAGTTTATCCAAATCTATAGATAATACAAATTAACTAAAGTTCTTTTTTTTTTTTTTGCTTTCCTTTCACATTTAGGATACCCATTTTAAACAATTCCAAATCCCTTCCTATTTTGTTTTGCTAAATAAAATATTAAAATCAGTTTATATTTTATGTTCATACACTAATATAAGTCTAGAATGCATATTAGGTATTGGAGAAATCCCGAAATTAAAAATTCACCTCAGAAGTATCATGATAAGTGAATAAGTCAGTCAGAGAGAGACAAATACCATATGATTCCACTTATATGTGGAATCTAAAGAGCAAAATAAATAAACAAAGAATATTGAAACAGACTCATAGACACAGAGAGCTAACTGATGGTTGCCAGAGGGCAAGGGATCAGGAAACTGGGTGAAAGAGGTGAAGGGCTTAAGAGGCACAAATTGGCAGTTAGAAAAATAGTCACAGAGACGTAAGTTACAGCACAGGGAATATAGTCAATAATATTGTGATAAGTGTGCATGGGGCCTGGTGGGTACTGGAAATATTGGGGGAACACTTTGTAAACGACATGATGGTCTAACACTATGCTGTATACCTGAAACAAATGAAAAATAATATTGAATGTAAACTGTAATTGAAGAATAAAATTGAATACACCTAGCCCAGCCAGGGTGGCTCAGTAGTTAAGAGCATCATCCCATGCAACCAGGTCAGTGGTTCAATTCCCAGTCAGGACACATGTCTGGGTTGCAGGCTCCATGTCTGGTAGGAGGCGTGCAGGAGGCGGCCCATTGATGTTTCTCTCCCATCCTTGTTTCCATCTCTTTCTCCCTCTCTCTGAAATAAATAAAAACATATTTTTAAAAAATACACCTGATAACCATCATATAAAGGCTCATGGAGAGTCCAACTTTTCTTGCATCAGAAAAGAGCAATAAACCTGGGACATGATCAATGTTCTCTGACTACTTGACCATGTGTTTCAGTTTCAGCCTGATCATCTCCCTGAGCACTGTTTTCCCACCTGTACCTTAAGACTGTATGAGTCACTGGGTTGTGGTAACAAAAAAACACCAAAACCAAAATAAGATGAGATAACATGATTATTCTAAGTATATTCATTTTACAGTATGTGTTAGGAAATTAGCATTATTCAGATTTCTCATTGATTTTTTTTTTTAAATCTATTGTGGTAGATCATGTACATCTTTCCATATCTGATTTATTGTATTTCCCCCAAGCTTCAACTCCACACTTTCACTCATATCTAAAGCAATCCCCAAGGAACTGTCTCTGAGGAGAGGAGATCAGATCAGCCCCGACGGGACCCCTTTGCAGTGAGCAGATAAGTGTCCTCGATTGTCCCCAGTCAGCTGCCTGAAGACATTTGGAAGGATTTCAGACTAGGATCCGATTAGCCTACAGAGAAGAAAGTCTGCCTTATTCGTATATTATATTTGCATATTTTGTGCTATACTGTTTTAGAAGCACTTGATATTATCAGTTTAATGGTAATCGATGTCAATATAATTTAAATTTTTAAATTTAAAATATTTTTTAAAGAGAATCACTATCCATTTTAATCAATACTTAAAATCTCCATGAGTGAGCGCCTCTTAATTTCCTTAAATATGGGGTGGGCAAAAGTGGGTTTACAGGCAGTATTGCTCAGTGGTTAGAGTGTCCCCTTGTGCACTGAAGGGTCGCAGGTTAGATAACTGTCAAGGGCATGTACCTGGGGTGTAGGTTTGCTCCCCATTCTAGGCCGGGGAGGGTGCAGGAGGCAACCTATCGATGCGCATTTCTCTCACATCGATGTTTCTCTCTCTCCCTCTCTCTCTCTCCCCTTCTCCCCCTCCCTTCTACTCTCTGTAAAACACAATGGAAAAAATATCCTCAGGTGAGGATTAACCAAAAGCAAAACAAAAAAATACAATAATTAATAAATAATACAAGAATAACCTCTGTGTCTCTCGTACTCACAACTGCAAACCTATTTTTGCCCCACCCTGTACTATTAATTTAAACTAATTCTCCAAAATGTCTATTTCTAGAGAGGAGACGAACTAAGCTGTTCAAACTTGATACGTTGTATGTAATGTGCATTTTCCCTTTAGCATTGAATCCAATGAATTATGTGAGATCCCAAGTCCAAGTAATTCGAGGAAGAGCACGGCCTATGTTAGTCACCATCATAGCCCATGAAGACACTCCATACATTTAGGCCTGACTTAAGCCCAGAATGAATCTTTCCTAATATTGCTTTCCTAACAACAACAAGAAGGCAAAATATTTCTGGAACACCAACTTTATTTGTATGTTACATGTAGGAAAACTCCTAAACTTAAGACTTTACAACTCACAAATCCATAATATTAATATACTTTAATAAAAAAGGCAAGAAGGGCACGTACTTTGAATTTCAATATTGGGCTTGTTACCTTTTCTTTCAGATAAGTCTGAACAACTTTAGGGTTAGAAACAGTTTATAAGGGGAGGGGTGACGCTGAGGCTTCATGTTTTAAGGTAGCAAGATCATGGCAAAGGGCGTTATTTCCACAGGGTTCCTTTGTTACACAACTCTTTCTGACATCCAGATGAGAGACGTCGTTAGTTTTGTTGCTGCTGCTGCTGCTGTTGCCAATGGTGCCGTTTTTATGGTCTTTCTACAGTAGAGCTTCTGCCCAGGAACCTGGAGTCTCCTGGGACGGAGGCCGTGCTGCTTTGGGACAGGGCCCCGAGGTGCAGGGAGAGCGGTCCTCCCTCTGTCTTGTTCTAGCTCCGTGAGATTTCGTTTCCAGCATGGAAAAAAAAATCTTATTACATGTTGTTTATGGTTCTGTTGCATCAGTCCGTTTCTTTTATTAAACTAGATACAAGTTGTGACATGCTGTTAATTCAATCACTAATAACTAGCTCAAATTGCAAATCTATGTCAGCAGGTTGGTGTTGATTAAGCTGTAGCAGCCACTAACATATTGTTTTAAATGCTTGATAAATTTTATTTTCTGCAGCGGTAGACTACTTGGTTTATATTTTCCCCCTTTTCTCTCTAAGCCAAAAGAATTGCACAAACGTCCCCTCTGTGGGTCCCCGGCAGGTCCCCTGCAAGGCGGGCTGGTAACCACTAGAGGGGAGGAGACAGCCGGCTTTGCTGCAGGCTTCCCCACAGAGCCCCTGGTGGAGAGGCTGGCAGTGGACCGGCTGCCAAGATAAAGGGTGCAGTGAATTATCAAGGTTTGCAAAAATAGACAAAATAGGCTTCTTAACCGTACACTAGAAATTTGCTTCTAACAAATTAGAACTAACTGCGAAGAGGGTTCGAATGTCGGAGTGAGCTTGCCTGTTAACCCGGAGTCCCGAGCATTAGCTAGGTGATGCACGAAGTCAGAGTTAACCCTTATGAAAATAAATGGCTCTCTCCTTAGGAGGGTAGCTAATGCACATGCATGCCAGCAGGAGTAGCAGGGGGGCCTGAGCGAGGGAAGCAAAGATGATTGGGCCGCTGGGGACAAAGCGAAAGCTCAGCATATAGCTCATTTTCTAAAGTATGCCAGCACCTGCCCCCACGTTCCCGTCACTTTAAATCCCTATGTTCTATCGCTAAGAGGGAGGGGCGGGAAGGAGAGGCATCCAGGGGAGTAAAAGGCTGGCGCAGCCACAAAGGCAGGGGGAGAGAAACTTTGTTTCACCTTTCTGACCATCCCTAGCTGCAACATTCTAACTCGTATCATTTAAAAAAAACAGCCACCCGGGATTCACAGTCACACACGTATCATTCGAGCACAATTTTTGATTTTGAAAAAAACTAGTTTGACCCTTTTAATCTTTTATTTTTTCTTAAAAGTAAAATATATTCAATATTAGCATTGTTAAAGTGCTATAATGCTGAACTGGAGGCTGTTCTGTGTACTCTCCTGAGTGTAATTGCACTAAGATCATTCCGCTTCCATTTGGAAAGCCAGTGGCAATTACTGGAATACAATGTATCATGCATTTGCTCACTGGATATAAAACGTATATACTAATTCGCAATAAAATGTAACAGCTGTCAGTGCATTTTCTGCTCTGTTACTTCAATAAATTGGAACTCTGACTAGAAAATGGGAATATTGCATTTTTACACACTCTGTAATGTGTTTGCTTTTTGCAAATACAATTTATTTTTTTCATGACAAAAATTGTGGTTTGTTATTACTGCTAGTGGATAAATATTCTTATATCAGAATGAATTACCTACGGTATCTGTAAAGAAGTAGTAATATTTTCTGCTTTTTATTGTAGCCTGACTCTAGTAAACAAAATACACTTAACCTACTTCTGTCACATGCTGACTGTGTGCCTGTGTATATTCCTTGTAACAACTGTGTGTCTGGGGTAGGGAAAGGAAGTACGAGTTTATTTTTTCACCCTACCTTCTCAGGTGTCTAGGTGGACCGTTAACATTTTCAGATATCATCATTTCCCTCAGAGCTTATTTTTGTTTTTAAGTTTCGATTGTTTTTTCTTCCATAGGTTCGTTAACCAGTTGTTGTTGTTTTTAATTTAGAATTGAAACAGTGGCTCTGAGTTTTATTTAAAATAAAATGCCTGCACATTTCTGTAATTTTGTTAGTTGGGGTCAGACTTTTCACAGATAATTAGCCTATTACACACTGTGAAATCAACCTGCATTGGTTATTTGGCTAGACTCTTTGCTTCTGTTCTTTATTTCCCAGAAGGTTAACGTGCTGAAAATCTAGCTTCAAGCTCAATAGTACTGTCTCTTTGTGTTGCTAATTATCCCGTTGCATAATTATTAATATCAGGAGCAGGAAGGGGAAACAAGCGCACCAAATAGTCGTGAACGCTGGTGTTCTGGCAGGAAGCAAGTCCTGCATTAATAAAATGTGCCTGTACCAATATCACAGGAGATAGGAGCGTTCCTTGTTAAGGATCATTTATTAACTGAGATCATCTTTTAGTTCGCCTTGGGGTAATGACTAATGTCAATGGCAAATTTCACAGTTGTCTAGAGAAATGAATTAAATTTGTAATAAAAAGCCCTTCGGCTTGTTGTACATGTTCATTTATTGGAGTAGTTGAACTAGGAGAACTGTAAGGCAACCAAGAACATCGGCTTAATTTTCCTTACATATAATAGTGACCTTTCGCTCCATATTGAAAAGTTACCTATTATGGGCTGTAAATTAAATGAGAAGTTCCTCTAATGCAAAATAAACTAGATGACTGAGCTAAGCTAAACGGCCTTTGCGCTGAAGATTCCTCCCAGAAAAATATCCTTTCTTTTTGAAGATGACTCTTCTATTTAAACCGCCGTAAAATAAGTCGCTTGAACATAAGCAGGAGGAGACAATTCCAAGTGAGATTTCGTACAGCGTTGCACCTGTTTTGAGTCCTGTAGCTATTGGGTGGTTTCATTTTGTGCTCTGATGCAGGCTTTTTCAAGTGTTGTTTTAACACTCTCTTTAATTCCGAACATACAGTGTGGTTTTAATGTATTTGGCATTTGTGTTGCTACTGTAATTATCTATAGAAGTTTCGGGTTGCTTTATGCAGCTAAGGGAAAGCATATTTGATGGGGGGGGCGGGGGGGGGATTGCACCTCTGTCTCTTTCTCTGATGGAGGAAGCCTAATTCCAGATTCCTTTTCTGAGCGTGAATTGGACCTGGACAATGATAATTACATTTAGAACAAGCACTATGACCAAGCATGCTATTCTCATTTTATAGCAGAAAAATATAGAACAGCCAGTCCCCTTATGCAGTCTGTTACCGATACCCCAGTGCACTTGAAACAAATTATCCTAATCCAGGCACCAGCCCAGCTAATGGTGCCAAGTGAAAAATGGACATTTTTTTTTTTCAGCAAGTAAAGACAATTGCATTTTTTATGTAAATTGAAATGTAATATTTCTCTTAGAGTGGTAAACCTTCATCACATGTTTTAAAACTTTAATGCCTCTTTTTAAAAAATTAAATGTCTTGGGGTGACATTGGTTTGCAAAACCCTACAGGTTTCAAGTGTACAACTCGATAAAAGCATCATCCGCACGCCGCATCGCGTGCCCATCATCCCAAGCAAAGTCTCTTTCCGTCCCCATTTCCCTCCCACACTGTTGGCCTCAGTATTTTCACCTTGAAATTATATTAGTAAAACATAAACACAAACCTTCAAAAACTTCATTCCCCTTAGAAATGGGGCAGATTATACGCAGAAAAATACACACATACTACATATTACTGCCATAATAGATTTTTGTTGCTAAAGACGAATAGAATAAAAATATCTAAAGGACCTATGGGGGGGGGGGGATAAAAAAAAAGAGGCAATCTGAAATACAGTTGATTTTAGTTGCCCTCATTTTTAAACACATATGAAAATGCTGGCCTGGAGCTTATTTTCCAAAGTTCCAGGTTTCTGGAGCAAAAACGAATGCTTAATTTTGCTCACTGTTAATTATTTTTGCAACAACTTCTCTTTGTGTGACCCCCTTTAGCCTGACACTCGATCTGTGTTCTAACAGCTCTTGCGTCATGCAGAAATAAATGGCGTTTTCCAAAAATTGTCTTGTCCCCACTGGGTGCTGGGCATGCTCGGAGGTGTCCTGGATGCTCATTCATGGCTTAGAAGGACCTCGGAAATGTGGACGTTTTTTCCCTTTCATGCAGATGCTCGCAGCATCCCTAATAAGGGCAGGAAAAGAGTTCCCAGTCCCCTCTACCCACTCTCTCACCTCAGCCCTTTTCAGCATGTAACCTATTCTCTGTGGGATTACTTGGATGAAAACCAATTAGCAAGCAGCTCGCGATATAAATGCATACAGATTACTCCAGATTGAACACAGCCCATGCCAACTCATCACAGAGTACATGAGGCCCTGCACGGTATAAATATTAAAGAGTCGAGAGTAAAAGGACACCCAGTATTGAGACGAGGCCCTGAATGCCCAATCAGAACTAATAAAACATATAAATAAAAGTATGGCATTCCTTCCACCCCACCTCCTGTGCTTTATTCTTGCGAGAGGTGCCCACAGGCCTCCTGAAGTGTGTTCTCCTCCGCTAATCCTCCCACAATGGTCCACACGGGTTTCTGAGGGGTCCCCATGCCCCTCATTCTGGGACTGTCAGCTTCCGTCTAACAAGCCAGGCTCCCTGGCCGCCTCTTCCAGAGGCCTCATTCTCAGGCTGGGAGGGGACAGCGTCTCAAAGGCAGGACAGCTCTAAGAATGACTGAATGGGCAGATCAGGACGTGGTGACCATGCTTTTCAGCACGCTTATGGGAATAAAGGCAGCAAGGACCCAGGCGGGGGGATGAGTGTTTCACAGATCCTCTGGTCGGGGCTTTTGGGATGTGGTGCAGGAGGCTACCTGGAGTCGCAGAGAAACCACGGCCAAAGTTAATGATTAAGGTTCTACTTCTGATTGACCGGGTGATACAGATCCTCTGTCACGATTTTTTTGTGGCAGCTGGAAGGGTCAAGGAGGCGTCTCCTGGTCTCTAAGATTCTTCCCCCCCCCCCTTCCCTTTCATTACACAGCCTACAGGGTGGGGCAAAAGTAGGTTTACAGCTGTGAGTCCAGGAAACAGAGTTCATTCTTGTATAATTATTCATTAATTATTGTATCATTTTTCCAAACCAACAACTGTGAAGGTACCTTTTCCCACCGGCTATATTGCTAGTTGGCCAGTTTGCAAATGGAAACACATTCGGGTTAGATGGATACTTTTGGTCACATAGTCACATCTCCCCCTCCCCCGCCCTTGTGTCTATCTACTATATACATCTATCTACTCTGAGTTCCTACGCTGAAGTCAGGCAGAAGGCATTGTTCCTGGGCTCATACAGACTATATGATCCGTGCACATATTGCTCCCATTAAAATGGACCCAAACTTTATGATCATAGGTACAGCGTTAAAGGAGTTATTGTGCATAAGCAATCATCATAATTGCTTACTCGGCTCCTCCGCTGGCCCTTTGTGAGACGTCCATGACTCATACACTGGCATGTGAGGAGCTTGTTTCAAACTTATTGAAAGGGTCTGCGGGCTTTGGCAGAGGGTCGATGTGACCTTTCAGCCTTCTTTTTCTTCTCTCCCTGTCAGCTTCACCAGCTTTTCATGGGATCATAATCTGTGAGTCCTTAATAATTGCACGTTGGGATACTGAAAGTGACAGGGAAATATCTGACACCATATTTTTGCATACATTACAGTATTAAATGACATTCGTAGTGTTTTAAACAACTAAGTGGAAACATGATGCCTGAACGCAGCGCTATTCCCGTGAAGTCGCATTTCAGGAGAATGGAGCTTTATGACCAAGGGAAACATATGAATGCAATTCTGGATTTATAGACACAAAATACATGCTTCCTTTCATGCTCTGCTCCTTCACTAACTGCTCCTTCCGTCCTATTCCTCAGTGTCACCCTTTGACCACAGAGCAGAAGGCCCTGTGTGACAGGTCTGGGCTCAGGAATCAGACTATCTGGCTTCATGTCTCTACCACTAACTCTCTGCACGTTGGGTAATTTACTGAACTTCTCTGTACCTTAGTGTCTTTTTTATAAAAAGTAGAAATATAAGTAGTTCCTACTATATACAGTAGCTTTAGGACCTAAGAAGATGCTTAGAACAGTGCCTGGCAAAAAGTACATGGCAAATGTCAACTGTTGTTGATGTTGACAGAGATAGAATCAAGGTACAGATGCCTACTATTGTTATTTAAGCTTTTGGGATAAGCTATTGCCAAGGTAGTGATGCAATAAAGTAAATTAGAGTTCCATACATCAAAGAGAAAAATAAAGCTTATTAATTATTTGGACTTAAATGCATAGAATTACATAGTGTATCTAAGGAAACCAATTGGAAACCGTAAAATCAAATATTTTTACCAAGATTGAGATGATCCTAAATACACAAACACACACACAAAAAAAAAAACAGCCGTAAGAAAAAACAGGAGTAACAAGACACAACAGATATACATTTAATAAGAAACATGTAGCTTGTAAATGAACACTAAAAATGTTGTCAGTCCATGAAGAAGACTCACAGAAATGGATACATTAACTGCGTTACAAGATTGAATTTGTAAGTACCATCAGTTATTTCAAAGTCGACTTATAAGTATGATAAAACTATAAAACAAAAATAATACCAGGTTTTAATTCAATTTAAGAAAAAATTATAAATTTTATTCAAAAGAGTAAATGTAATAACAAGAAATAAAAATTTTAAGTTGAAGGATCACATCGTCAGCTACTAAAGTATGTTATAAAGCTCTAACACTTTAAACAGCGTGGTAGTAAAGTGGAATAAAGATCAGTGAAATGCAAGGGAAGGTTCGGAAACAGGCTAAAATGCATGTGTTCAACTTAATCAAATTTTAAATTTATATAGAGAAAAAGAACAGCTCAATATCTAGCCCTCGAGTAACAGGATAATTTATATTTTATAGAAATATGGACAATGAATATGAACTAATGCAGAAATAAAATGTCAATGAACATATACATTAAAGCTACAATATCTAGATTTT
Organism: Miniopterus schreibersii; assembly: GCF_964146895.1. Taxonomy (NCBI): domain Eukaryota; kingdom Metazoa; phylum Chordata; class Mammalia; order Chiroptera; family Miniopteridae; genus Miniopterus; species Miniopterus schreibersii. Next base: position 57,479,108 of record NC_138113.1, on the reverse strand, counting down.
GCTTATAAAAATAAAAAAAATTATAAAAACAAATAAATACTCTCCAAGTTGGTGAGAGTAAAATGAAACAAAGCTTCTTATACAGTCCTGATGTAAATATAAATTAATAAAATGGACTTGTAGGACAACTCAGAAATACATATCAGCAGCCTTAAAATATTTTTTGGTTAAATATTTCACTTTTAAGAATTTATCCTGAGAAATACATTAGTAATAGAAACTAAATATTATTTATGAATAGTCACTCAAAATCATACTTAATAGCTTAAACTTGAGAAAACCACATAAATTACCAGCATTAGGGTAGTTTTAAATTTATGGCATACACACAAATTGATTTTCAAGTAGTAGCCATTGAAACAATATCACCGTATAATATTTATTAACATGGGAAATATTTACAACAAATATAATATATGATTATAAAAAAGTATATGGTTTCTTCTCAATTCTTTAAAAGTCACATATGGATAAAAAAAAACTACTACAAAACTGGGGGTTAAAATGTTGGTTTTTCAGTGTACAATGGGATTACTGATTAATTTTGCTTTCTTCTAACTCTTTTCTGTCTTGGAGCCTTTGCATAGTCTGTTCCCTCTGCTTGCAAACATTTACATATCTCTCTCAACTCTCACCATCTCTAGAATTTTCCACTTCTATTTACATGCGACTTCTTCAGAAGTGTTTTCTCCCTCCACTTAACTCATAAAGACCCTGACTTGGTTCATTTCCTTTAGAAATGGACACATTACATGCTGGTATATTTCTTGATAACCTACGTATTCCACACCAGAATGTAGATTCTCTTGAGGCATGGTCCTTGCAAACATGCTTATTTTCACACATAAGGACTATCATGGGTAGCTGCTCATGGTATCATGATAGTTGCTCAAAAGAAAAGCTCTCTACTTAATGAATGATTAAATCAGCTGTGAGACCACAGTAGAATTTCTCATTGTTGCTAAGCCTCAGTATTGTCATCTTTAGAATTAAAAGACTACCTTCTTTATAAGATTCTTATTAAGACAAAGTGAGATAATATTATAAAGTGCTCAGTGATAGCTGCCAATATTAATACTATTATATTGTATATTATTTTTTTCCTTTTTATTGAGTTTATTGGGGTGACACTCATTAACAAAATTATACAGGTCTCAGCTGTACAATTCTACAACACAGTATCTGTACATTGTATTGTGTGTTCATCACTCCATGTTAAGTCTCCTTCCACAACCATTTATACAGTCATAACTTCCTCCACCTCAATCAACCTCCCTCCCCCAACAATCACAACACTGTTGTCCACGTCCATGAGTTTTATATCTTTTTTGCTTAATCCCTCCACCCTACCCCCAGGTCCCCACCCTACAGCTGTCAGCCTGCTCTCTGAGTCTGTTTTAATTTTGCTTGTTAGTTCATTCTGTTCATAGGATTCCACATATGAGTGAAATCATATGGTATTTGTCTGACTCTGACTGGCTTATTTCACTTAGCATAATGCTCTCTAGGTCCATCCATGCTGTCACAAAGAATAAGATTTCCTTCTTTTTTATGGCAACGTAATATTTCATTGTGTAAATGTACCACAGCTTTTTTATCCGCTCATCTACTGATAGACACTTGAGCTGCTTCCAAATCTTGGCTACTGTAAATAACACTGCAATGAACATAGGGGTGCATATCTTCTTTTGAATTAGTGTTTCAGGTTTTTTTCCTATAAATTCCCAAAAATGGAGTTGCTGGGTCATAAGACGGTTCCTTTTTAAAATGTTTGAGAAAACTCCATACTGTTTTCCACAGTGGTTGCTCCAATCTCCATTCCTAACAACCTTGCACAAGGGTCCCCTTTTTGTCACATGCCAGCCAGCACTTGTTGTTTCTGTATTTATTGATATACCAATTTTGACAAGTGTGAGGTGATATCTTATTGTGGTTTTAATTTGCATTTATCTGATGATTGATGACACTAAGCATCTTTTCATATGTCTGTTGGCCATCTGTATGTCCTCTTTGGAGAAGCGTCTTTTCAGGGCCTTGGCCCATTTGTTAATTGGGTTGTTTGTTTTTCTGGTGTTGAGATCTATAAGTTCTTTACAAATTTTGCATATTAACCCCTTATGAGATGTATTGGCGAATATGTTCTCCCATTCAGTGGGTTGTCTTTTCATTTTGTTGATGGTTTCCTTTGCTGTGCAAAAACTTTTTACCTTTAGTTTTCTAGGATAGATCACATGTTAGAACACAAAACAAATCTCAATAAATTTAAGAAGATTGAAAGCATATCAAACATCTTCTCTAAACATAATTGTATGAAACTAGAAACCAATCACAAGAAACAAACTGAAAACACACAAAAACATGGAGGCTAAATAACATGTTACTAAACAAAGAATGGGTTAACAATGATATCAAGGAAGAAAACAAAAGATACCTCGAAACAAATGAGAACACAATAACCCCAAAACTATGGGACATAGCAAAAACAGTTCTAAGACAGAAATTCATAGCATTACAGGCCTATCTCAAGAAACAAGAAAAATGTAAATTAAGCAATTTAACTTTATACTTAAATGAACTTGAAAAAGAGCAACAAAGTCCAAAATGAGTGAAAGAAAGGAAATAATAAAGGTCAAAGCAGAAATAAACAAAATAGAGTCTAAAAAACACTGCAAAATCAATAAAGCCAAGAGCTGTTTTTTTTTAAAAGATAAACAAGATTGACAAAACTTTAATTAGACTCATCTAGAAAAAAGAGAGAAGATTCAAATAAACAAAATCAGAAGTGAAATAGGCAACAACTGACATCACAGAAATAAAAAGGGTTGTAATAAAATGCTATGATCAACTATATGCCAACAAGTTGGACAATCTGGACAAAATGGATAAATTCCTAGAAATATACAATCTTCCAAAATGGAATTAGGGGGAATCAGAGAATCTGAATAGACAGATTACAATGGATGAAATTGAGGCAGTAATTAAAAAATACTCAACAAAAAAAAGTCCTGTATCAAATGGCCCAGATGAATTTTAGCAAACATTCAAAGAACTAACATCTATCCTTCTCAAACTATTTCAAAAAATTCAAGAGGATGGAAGACTCCCAAGCTCATTTTATAAGGCAAGCATTATCATATTCCAAAACCAAATGAATACAGTACAAAAAAAGAAAATTACAGACCAATATCCCTGATTAACATAGATGCTATAATCCTCAACAAAATATTAACAAATCAAATTCAGCAATATATTAGAAAGATTGTACACCATGATCAAATGGGATTTGTTCCTGGGGTGCAGAGGTGGTACAATATTTGCAAATCAATAAACATCATACATCACATAAACAAAATGAAAGATAAATACCACATGATCATATCAATAGATGCAGAAAAAGCATTTGATAAAATCTAACATTCATTTATGATAAAAACCCTCAGCAAAATCAGAGTAGAGAGATCGTACTCAACATAATAAAAGCCATATATGACAAACCCATAGACAACAACATACTCAATGGGCAAAAACTACAAGCATTTCCCTTAAGATCTGGAACAAGACAGGGATGTCCACTCTCACCACTCTTATTCAACATAGTACTGGAAGTCCTCGCCACAACGATCAGAGAAGAAGAAGAATCAAAAGGCATCCCAACTGGAAAAGAGGAAGTAAACTGTCATTATTTGCAGATGACATGATACTGTATATAGAGAACCTAACAATTCTACCAACAAACTACTAGAATGAATTCAGTAAAGTATCAGGATACAAAATAAATATCCAGAAATCAGTTGCATTCTTATACACCACTAATGAAAACTAAGAAAACAACCCCATTCATAATCGCTTCAAAAAAATCAAATATCTAAGAATAAGTTTAACCAAGAATGTAAATGACCTGTACTCAGAAAATTATAAGACACTGAAAAAAGTAATTGAAGATACAAATAAGTGGAAGAATATACCATGTTCATGGATAGAAAGTATTAACATCATTAAAACATTCACACTGCCCAAAGCAACCTATAGATTCGTCGAAATTCCTATCAAGATACCAATGGCATATTTCACAGAAAGAACAAATATTCTAAAAATTTATATGGACTCACAAAGACCCTTAATAGCAGCAGTAATCTTAAAAAGAACAAAGTTGGAGGAAACACACTACCTGAAATCAAACTATACTACACGGCCATAATAATCAAAACAGCATGGTAATGGCATAAAAATTGATATATAGCTCTAGTCAGTATGGCTCAATTAGTTGAGCAGCATCCCATATGCCAAGGGCTTTCTGTTTGATTCCCGGTCAGGACATGTGTCAGGGTTGCCGGCTAGATCCTCAGTGGTGGGTGTGCAAGAGGCAGCCAATCAATGTTTCTTTCTCTTTGATGTTTCTATCTCTCTCTCCCTCTCCCTTACTCTCTCTCTAAAATCAATAAAAAAATGTTAAAAAAAAGAAAAATTTGCTGCTGCCTTAATTTGTTCTACAATCATCACTATTAAAAAACACACACACAAAAAACACATATATAGGTCAATGGGATAGAATAGGGAGCCCTGAAATTAATCCATGTCTTTATAGTCAATTAGTGTTTGACAAAGGAGGCAAAAATATACTATACAGTAAGGATCGTTTATGAAATAAATGGTGTTGGGAATATTGGACAGATATGTGCAAAAAATAAAACTAGACCACCTTCTTACATCATACCAAGAATAAACTCAAAGTTGATTAAAGAGTTAAATGTGAGACTCGAAACCATAAAAAATCCCAGAATAAAACAGGCAGCAAAATCTCAGACATTTCTTGTAGCAATATTTTTTCGGATATATCTCCTCAGCAAGGGAAACAAAAGAAGAAATAAACAAATGGGATTACATCAAACTATTATTCTTTGAATAAAGAATAATAATATTATTATGAGAGGATTTATGACTGGAGAGTTTTAAAATTGAAAAGTCTATAAATGTTAAGAACGTATTATAGCGGTTGGGCCTTCTGCGGGGTGGGAGCACAGGCAAAAGGGACCACTCCCTTTCTTATGTGTGTCCTCCCATTCAAACACTGAGGACCCTGGTTCTCAGCATCCTCCGTTCATTTACGTGGTGTGCGAATTGCTAATCCACGTACCCATGAGTGAAATACTTTATCAGCTACAACACAGTGCTCATGCACAGTTCCTTTTGCCTTTGATCTTACCAATTCTCCTGGTGTCCAAAGTTGCTTAGATCAGCATCATTTCCCCCAACCCCTTCAGGGAGCTCGTTTCTTACTTTTTAATACGGTTCCATTCTGTTGTGACATTCTCATAGTAGCTTGGAAACCACTATGTTTTTTGTTTGTTTGCTTTTCATTGTCTCTGTTGTTTGCCTTTCCAAATTTTCATACAATTGGAATCATACAGTAGCTAACATTTTCAGACTGGCTTTTTCCATTTCTAAATATGTATTTAAGACCTACTCACATCTTTTTGTGGCTTGAAAGCTCTTTTTTTTTTTAATCCTCACTCGAGGATATGCTTTCATTGATTATAGAGAGAGAAGGGAGAGATAGAAACATCCATGTGAGAGAGAAATGTCAATGGGTTGCCTCCCATGGGTGCCCCTTCCGGGACAGAACCCGAAGCTTAGGTACTGGCCCTGACCAGGAATGGAGCCCACAAGTTATTGGTGAATGGGAAGACTCTCCAACCAACTGAGCCATTTTTTAATACTAAACAATAAATCCCTACTGTATGTATGTGCCATAGTTTATTCATTCATTACCTATAAAAATAAATGTTCATTTTTTTTGTCAAATTTTGGTGATTATGAATAAAGGTGCTGTAAATATTGATGTGCAAGTTTTCTGTGTAGATATGTTTTCAACTGAGTTGAATGAATACCTCGGTACCTGGCTGCCAGACGAGGGAAAGACTAGGTCTAGGCTTGTATGAAACCTCCATCTCTGTACCAAACTGGCTCTAAATTCTGCATTTCACTAGTGAAGAATGAGAGTGCCCCACCCGTGCCAATGTCAGGTACTGTCTGTTTTATATTTTGGTCATTCTAGTGTGTGTGTACCGGCATTTGTTGTTTTAATTTGAAATTCTCTTATGACAATTGACACTGAGCGTCTTTCATATCCATATTTGCTATCTTATATCTTGGATGAGTGGTCTATTCAGATCTTTTGCCTATTTTAAAAATCGGGTTGTTGATGTCCTATGTTGAGTTTTAAGGTTCCTTGTATATTTTGCAAACCAGTCCCTTATCAGATCGGTGCTGCGCAAGTGCTGTCTTAGACCCCTGTGGCTTGTCTTTTGATTCTTTTAAGTGTCTTTCATTGAACATAGGTTTTTAATTTTAATAAACTCCAACTTCTTAAATTTTTCTTTCTTTCATGGAATGTGCTTCTTGCATTTACCTAAAATATCATCACCAAACCCAAGGTCACATTGCTTTTCTCCTATATTTTTACCTAGTAATTTTATAACTTTGCATTTTACATTTAGGTATATGTTCCATCTTAAAGTACTTTTTGTGACAGTTTTAAGGTCTGTGTTTAAGTTTATTATTAAGCATATGAATGCCCAGTTGTTTATTAAAAATAAATGCTTTTTCTCCTTTGTCAAAGATCACTTGATTATGAAGACATTTATGTGGGTCTGTTGGGGGCTCTATGTGCTTTCATGTTGACTCAAGCATCTTCTGAAATTGTGGTGCAGCCTTGATTACTGACACTTTTTTAAGTCAGGAAATGGGGAGTGTAAGTCATCCAACTTGCTTTTCTTCAGTTACAAGTCAGCTCTTCTAAGACTTTGGCCTTTCTCTATAAACCACAGAATCTGTCAATATCTACAAAATGGCTTGTTGTGATCTCCTCTGGAGCAGTTTGGCATCTACAGATCAAGCTGGAAAATTTTGACATCTTAACTTTTTCAATTCGTGAACATATACTATCTCACCATTTATTTATTTCTTCTTTGATTTTTTTCCCATCAAAATTTTGTATTTATTTTGTGTGCACGTGCAAAGCGTATTTTTTATACCTAGGCATTTATACCTATGTATTTCTTTCTTTTTTTGTGCTATCATAAAGGTATTTTTATAGATATTATTTTCTAACTTTATATAGGAAAGTTATATAGGAAAAGAATTGACTTTGATACATTCAACTTTTAATCTGCAACATCACCGCATTTGCTAATTAATTCTTGGAGGGTTTTTAAAAAAATATATGACTTTATTGATATTAGAGAGAGGAAAGGAGAGGGAGAGAGAGAGATAGAAACATGGAAACATCAATGGTAAGAGAGTCACCACTGATCAGCTGCCTCCTGCACGCCCCCTGCTGGGGATGGAGCCCACAACCCCAGCATGTGCCCTGACCGGGAATCGAACCTCGATCTCTTGGATCCTAGCTCAATGCTCAACCATTGAGCCACACCTGTCCTGGCAAGGAGGGTTTTTTAAAATCAATTGTTTGCAACTTGTATCTATATGGATCAGGGATTTTCAGCCAGTATGCCATGGCACACTAGTGTGCCACAAGGATTTTTAAAACATGTAATACCTGACTATTTAGTCAGGGGCACTGACCTTAGATTGTCAAAAAAAAAAAAAAAAAAGACAACAGCCAACACAACAATAGCCATCCAGTGTGAATGCCCTGTCTTGAACCATAAATATATAGGTCATATAACAGAGTTGCATGATTGTTCAAGACACATAACCCCGGGCCAGGAGTGGCTCAGGGGTTGAGCGTCGACCTAGGATCCAGGCGATCGGGGTTCGATTCCCAGTCAGGGCACATGCCCGGGTTGTGGGCTTGATCCCCAGTCAGGGGCGTGCAGGAGGCAGCCGATCAATGACTCTCTCATCACTGATGTTTCTCTCTCTCTCTCCCTCTCCTTTCCTCTCTCTGAAGTCAATAAAGATATATTAAAAAAAAAAAAAAAAGACACATATTAAGGTTGCATTTGATTGGTTAATTCTTGGTACCAGAAGTCCTTATATACAAATATAGGCACCTGATTTTTAAAAAAGTTTCTTTGGAGCAAAAAGGGTAGGTAATTATATATATTTTTTGTAAATTAATCAAAATTATACCCATTTTTATTGTCAAATCATCAAAAAAAAAATATTATTTGGTGTGCTGTAGAATTTTAGTAATTAGTTTCTGTGTGCTTTGAGATGAAAAAGGTTGAAGATTGCTGACATAGATGATCGTGTCATCTGTGAATAAATACAATATTATTTCTTCCTTTCAATTTATATGTGTCTTTCAACCAGCGAGAACATCCAGTATGCTGTTAAATGGGAATGGTGAGAGGACATCATTGTCTTGGTTGGTCCTGATCTTAGGAAGCAACTTTTCTGTTTCCCACTGTAATGGTTAATTTTATGTGTCCATGTTAATGGACCACAAGGTGCCTAGATATTTGGCCAAGCATCGTACTAGGTGTGTCTGTGAGGAGGCTTTGGGGCGAGATAAACATTGAAATCAGTGGACCAAGTAAAGCAGATTGCCCTCCCCGATGTGGGCTGGCAAGTCGCTAGGAAACCTTCAGATTAGTGATGCACAGAAACTGCTCAATCAAGAGTTCTTATTATCAGAATGATTACAAATACAACTGTTGTTATTTAGTAAGTTTAGGATTAACACATTTTGATAGGTAGTTAACTTTTTTATGGTGGGTTACCCCGAGGAGAAATACAGTTGGGGGAAATCTCAGGACAATGAACCCCTGAGGCACAGAAAAGCAGTGGAAGAGCGCCCAGGATGAAACAGATATTTCAGAAGTTTGGCTCTGGAAATGGAAAATCTTCTGCTCTCTCTTACTCCATTTGATCCCTGCTGCCAGATCCTAGGGCACAAGCGATTGTCATAAATATTAACCTTCTGTCTCATAAAGACTGTGCCCTATCTCTAGAACACAATTGCCCTTCATTCTGTTGATTCCCTTGGAATGTAAATGAACTTCAGTTTCCAAACGAATCTCTGGGACCTGAATTTTTTGTAAGTCTGAGACTGAGGCCAAGGAAATGAAAATGAGCTTTGTCAGCAATGATTGGCTCACTAAATGTCAAACAGGGTAGATATTACTCTTAAGTCACAATCTATTTTCGTGACGTGTTTCATTCTGTGTTGTGTCCTGGCTGGTTTTGTGTGGTTATATTTGTTTGCCCATTGGGTACCTTTGAATGTATTCTTGGGTGAGAGTTTGATGGGTTCAGGGATAGTCACAGAGACTTACAGTGTGGAGTCAGGGAGAAAGAAAAGGTTTGTGGATGAATAGGATGGTAAACATAGATGGAGCTTTTAATTATTTTTAATTTTTAGTTTATTTTTAGTTTTTTATTTAATTTTTTTATTGTTGACACTATTGCAGATGTCCGCCTTTCCCCCCCTTTGCCCACCTTCCCCAAACCCTGCCTCCCCTGCCTCCCCGCCCTACCCACACGATTATCTGTGTCCCTGGGCCAAGCATATTTGTTCTTTAGCTAATCCCTTCACCTTCCTATATCCTGCCTCCCCACTCCCTCCCCCGGACATCTGTCAGTCCGTTCCAGGTGTCCATGCCCCTGTTTTATTTTGTTCATCAGTTTATTTTGTTCCTTAGATTCCACATATTAGTGAGATTATATGGTATTTGTCTTTCTCTGACTGGCTCATTTCTCTTGATAGGGCTTTTTAAATTCTGAGAAGCAAGGCATATTTGGGCAGAGTTCATTATTTTCCAAACTATTTTAAAATATATTTCAGCTTTTTCTGTCTCTTATATGGTGAAATAATATTCATTTCCATAACTCAGATATTTCCATTAGAAAAGTGCACCATTCCTGGAGAAAGAAAGAACGGTTGTGGAAAGAGGAGCCACCATCTGCAACTGGCTTAAGTTTTGTCCTGTGGGTTATGACCCGAGAGTGGTATTGCTCATATTATACTTCTCACTGCAATTACTGTAGTCATCCAGCAAAGTAAAGCAGGGTGCTTTGTAGCTATATAACATTTTGGTATAAACAAAAGGGAACAAACAAGTAAAATAAAGCAGGTGTTAATATAAAATAAACTGAAAATAGGTTTATAAACTTTAATTTTTGCATAAATTTTTAATTTTATATATTAATAAAAATCAGGTCTGTTAATCAATTGATCCACTACTCTTTCCAACATTTTACTTATTCATTTTAAATTTTATCCTATCAAAGTTATTTTAAAAAGCTAAGGAAGGGATTGAAATTTCTTACCCTACCCTCTCATAGATAGTCAGCAATTTACTGCAAAAGAGGAACAAGTCATATATCATACCCTAAAATATCTAATATTCATCTAGGATTTTGAAAGCTAAATGAATATGTATACAATGTTCATAAATGTCAAATTCTTCTCATCGGGCAAACTGATAAATAAATATTAGTCAGTAGAAGTGGTTAAGCGTAGAGGAAATTCTACTTCCCCAGTCTGAATGCTTGTGCTATAACTTAGTTGCTGCGTGATCTTAGGAAAAATATATACTCTGTCTGAGACTTAAAACCTTCATCCTTTGTAAAACTGAGGAAAAGAACACCTACCCTGTAGATATGTTATGAGAATCAAGTGAAATAATTTGTTGGGAAGTGTAGAACCATGTTTTCTACATAGTGTGCCTTCCTAAACATTGCTTACGACATGCACAGTTTGCACCTTAAAACTTCCTAATATTCTACATGCTCCATGTTCTTTTACTTGGGGACTCAAGAGAAAGCCTAGTTTTTGTTGTGTTTTATGTCTTTTTGTTTTTAATTGTAGCATAGAGTTAATTTTCTCCTCAGACCATATCAGGGTCTGTTTAGTACAGAACCATGCAGCTCAGGTGGGTTTGCTTTGAGCACCGGAACCTCCATGGGCAGCCTTTGTTCTGAATGTGGCAATAAAATGTGAAGAGTTATGTGCAGGTGGAAGGAGGCTTGGGCTGCCTTTAGAGACAAAAAACCTAGAAAAAATACAACAAAACATTTTTTAAAGCCCCAATTTTGATTTCTACTATTATAGAGAATGGATTAAGTCTTAAAACTAGAAATCTATTGGTCATTCTTATAAATGCCAACTCTGTAATGTCGCCCACCTTTTCCTTTCCAAAATCATATACAAGGTGTAACTAATGCATCCAGGTTTTGTAAACTCACTTTATTTTATTTCATCGAGTCATACAACAAATGGACTCTGATTTGGTTTATACTATCCATCAGATGGTTTTGATGAGCTGTGTGAAGACCTGTGTTTGTGCTTCGCATGATACACACTAACGATTCTGGCCCTGGCTCCTGTGGCTCAGCTGGCTGGAGCACTGTCCCTTGCACCAAAAGCTCCCAGGATTGATTCCCAGTCAGGGCATATACCTAGTTTGTGGCTTTGGTTCCCAGTTGGGGTGTAGAGGAGAGACAACCAATCAATGTTTCTCTCTCACATCCACACTTCTCTCTCTCTCCAAAAATTAATCAATAAACATATCCTTGGGTGAGAATTAAAAGAAATTCTATAAGAAAAATTAAAATTAAATGTCATGAAACATGTTCTAGCTCCATATTACTCAGTGATTAATGATTTATATGAGAACATGCCTATTTGTTCTTCCATTAAATCTAGTTAAGTTTAAAAACTCAAGATCAAATATTTTTACAAATGTTGATGAAGTTAGCTCTATGCAGAAATGATGCCTTAAAACAATTTCCTATACAGTCTTCACCAAGCTAGACACACTGCTGAAATATACAGCATGTTAACACACTGTATGCGGGAAACGTATTTATACTTTTTACCTTGACTGGTAGTAGAGCGACAATGAAAACTACCCGTAAACAATGTGTTAATAGGGTGTAAGAAACGAGTCGAGATTTTGTGTTGACTATGAGAGCAGAAATGCATTGTAGAAATAAAGGAAGAAATAGTTATGTGTTTTCCCCAAACTTGTTTTGTGTGTGTCAGGGCATGTTTGGGTGCACACTCAAATGCATGCTCACATGTAGACACACTCATCTCTATTCTCGGGAAGATGCAAAGCCTGCCACCGCAGAACTGTTATTTCTGTTATTTAATGACCATATTCTGAATGCAGCACATACAGTTATTATCGGTATTATTTTAATCACCAACACCCCCCTCTGAGCCATGCAGAACGACAGAGCAGCACATCACACCTGCCCTGTGGGGCACAATCTCAGGCCAAGGGACTGACGAGTGTGCTAAGCCTGGGGAAGGGGCAGAAAGCGGGGTACAGGCACTGGGCAGAGACCAGGGCCGTAAAATATCACAAAACCCGCTTCCACCATTTAGTCTTTTATTTTCACTTAGTGTTCGTTTTACACAAAAGAAATGTATCATTAGTAGACTTTGGGGAAAACACTGAGTAAGACAGAAGGAAAGGGGAAATGCCTCTCTGTATAATTAGTGGAAAGGTCTTAGTAATAAGGCCTATGCACAGAATTATATAAATACAAGAATGAGACAGACAAATGAAAGTGACAGCTTACAGTACATTGAAAATAGACCCAAAGAAGGTTGGAGTGGAACCAGTGTTAGCAAGGGAGAGCTGGGGGGGTGTCTGCAATGTCACGGGCATATCTGCTTATTTCCTTCTGGGAGCCAGGGGGGTGGGTGTGGAAAGGGAGCCTCGTGCCGGGCTCGGCAGACACCTGGGGCCCGCTCCCAAGGCCCCTGAGGCCTCACGACCCCACCAGCACTCGGGCAAGTGCAACGGGGATGGATAACGGCGTTCTCCTTGGCTCAGACGGTTAAAATAAGTAAATATATTCAAGACATCCCGAGGCCTTTTTACCTACTCCCCACACCTTTTCATTAATCGTGACATTCCACCTGATCACTGCACGTGCTGTATTCTTCCCCCGCTTCCCTGATGTTCAAGCAGGAACATTGTTTGTGTAACGTGTCATACACATACGCTTTCTGAGAAAATAGTTAATTTTCAATCTCTCTCTCTCTGTTTTTTAAATCTCTCTCTTTCTCTCTCTCTCTCCAATTCTGTTTTCTTCAAAGAATAAAAAAAAAAAAAAAAGCCCCATTCAAACAACACTTAAAAATCTATTCTTTTTGGCTAGTCATTAGCATGTTATTAACACCATCATCATTCACTTTAAATCAAAGGCACTGACCCAATAAGAGGCTGATTGTCTGCTGCTGTAGGTGTTGAGGGGAGCTTCGAAAAGCAGAGGATCTAACAAATGTAACCGTGCGGGTGTAACAGTGGACAGAGGCCCAGCTCACGTCAGGCCTTCTGTCAGCGACCAGAAGCCCCGCGGGGTGTGGAGCAGCAGCGTGAGGGCAGCGAGAGCCAGCCTGCGAGGCCCCGGTAGGGCTGCGGACCCCCGGCCCTGCCACAGCCTCTGCCCACCCCGACCCGCAGGGGCGGCAGCCCTGCCAGGGGTGTTACAGCGCGTTGGCCAGGCCCCGAGGAGCTCCTCTCTCCGAAAATCAACCACGGCGTTTTGAAAAGAGTTGGAATCCCACATAAATAAGGTTGATGAAAAGATGTAAATATATATATATTTATATTTATGCAAATATAAATAGATACATTTATGTTATAAATATATATTTATATAAATATATGTTTAATATATATTTTTATATACTTATATATTAATTAAACCCACTATGGGTTTAAGCAAAATTTATTAAGCCCACTATGTCACATATGTTTGTATCATCTCAAATGCTTCCTGTAAGAAAAGAAAGCTACGAGAAAATGAACACAATTGCCGATCGTCTTTAATCACGCACAGCACTGGCCTGGGATTGGTGCTTATTGTGAGCTTAATAAATGTAAGCTGAATAAATGGAAAAGCAGGTGTGGCTTGTCGTTCTCGATACCCTCCTCCCCCCGGATGTGACAGTGAATGACACCCATCCACCAACAGGGCACCGCTTCCTGCTGCAGATGGACTTTCTCCTCTCATTTCTTCTTCCAGAATCTATGAGCACTCAGGAAGCAATCAGCACCAACGCGGATTCCACCCATCGCTTCTGGTCAGATGACATATCTTTTTCAAATGAAGGGAGTGTCTGAATAGGGGATTTCTTCCATTGTCATTCTACCACCGTGATAAAATGGGAAGCTTTCGGGAATGGTGGAGAAACTGATTTTCATTGTTTTCCTTCCTGTCTAAAATTAAAATAAAACCTAATTAATAACCATGAACTAATTAATTTCTATCTTTACTAAATACTATTTCAGGCAGACTTTTATAAGGGAGAGTTTTTCCAGAAATAAATTATAAGATGACACAAAAATTGAAGGGAAATATTTTTTTCAGAGGGTCTTTTTATGTTTCTTAGTCTTAAATTGTTTGATGCTAAATTATTTGAAATTTGATATATTGCAGCCCATTCAACATTGTCAATATTGTTTGGTCCATTTTATTTTTCTTTAACTTATACATATGTAATGTTAAATTACTTGTTTTTGAGAGCTTCAAAATATTTAGCAACACTCTCAAGCTATTTAAATATGACTAAACAACCTTTTCACTCACTATTTTATTATGTATACCATATTTATTCATTAAAAAATTTTTTTGTGTGTTTATCTTAAGAAAAAATGAGTTTAGGAGTCTACACATGGAATTCGTTATAATTCAGTTCATCATGGGGTAGATTGAAATTCAACCAGTGTCTTAACTTAGGTTTTTTACAAAATAAGTGGAATTCACTGGTAATCTTCAGAGTGTTTCTCCATACTGTTAATCAGCTAAACATAACCATCAATTATAAATGCAAATTTCCAGGGTTAAATGGAATGTTCAGACACTCTAATATACTTTTAGTGGCTGTACATTGCCAAGTCTACACAACACAAAATGAAGTGTTGGGTCAATATTTATGTTTGAATTGGTGTTTTCCAGAGAGCTAGTATGGGAAAATTCAGGTCAAGAGTGAGAATTAAGGGTGTTACAAATACAATGAGAAGAGTTGTTTTATTTGTGTATTTTTGCATGAATTATCTGGATTATGTCAACTGTATAGACGTCTGTCTAGGAGCAGGATCGGGGAAGTTTATTCAAATGCTGACATTTGCAGAGAATATTCACAAGAAGAGAGTATGGAAATCAAGAAACTGTTTTTTCACATATGAGAAAAAGGAAAAATTGTGAAAATTTTAGATTATTTTTCTTATGGCCATCCCTTGCCCATAGTTTTCTGATGAAACCTGGTCAATTAGCCACTTTGCTTTAACATTTTTATAAAGAAAAGTAGGCAGAACTTAATCCTACAGCCCAATTGTTTTCCCTTTTTATCAACATCTCCAGAATAAGAATCATTTATAAGCGTTACTAGCAGTATACCATAGTGACAGGCTTCCAAACAAGGAGAAATAATTTATTAGCTTCCAGTGTTTCTCCAGCCTTCCCCCACCCCACCCCGAGGTGGTGTATAGGTTGTGCAATGAATAAATTAAGTATATGTTCTGCCTGTGCTTGGCATAAATCATTACTTTTCTAGGACCAAAGGGTGAGTGACTATTTGCGATACTATTTTGAGTTAAATAAGCTTTGTAATCAAGTAGAGTGGGGGTTACACTTTATTTATTTATTTATTGCAAAGTATTTATTTGCAAGATAACTGTTATATTTAAATCATATTTTCTATTGTGAAAAGGAAAAACTAAACAAAAAAACTTGTCACTGAAAATTGCCAGGAAATTAATCCATGCAGAGTCAAATTGGTTACTGAGTTTTAACTGAATAGAAAGATCTTTTTCCATTTGGTTGTCCTTAGTGCTTTTACACAAAACATAACATAGCCATGTTATTTTCTTACAATCATTGCAGCTAATGACATCACAATTTACAAGAAGGGTTTTCCTCACAAAGATAGTGAGGCACATATAAAATATATCTTATTTTATAATATACAGTTTCATGTATTCTCAAGAAAACTTGGCTATTCCTAAAGAATATATTTTAACTTGCAACCATGGAGTACATGTTTTAAGGGAAGACAATTAAAACAGTATCAGCGATGTATATTTATACATTGCATTTTATATCCATTTTATGTCTTAGTAAACTAAAACAAATGACATGTTTCTCTTTAAAGAGTTGAAGGAAAATGAAGATCATAGCCTCATCTATAGCTCCTTTCATACTCAAAGTATTATGTTAGATTTTTTTTTTTTTGGCTACTTTAGATTTTTGAACCAGAGCAACTGATGTGATCAAGGTTCTGTTCTGCAAGGCAAGGCGTTTTGAAAAATGGGCCTAGAGCTCACTTCTATTCATCAGCCTTAAATGTTGATTCAATGTGAAGGTGGATTCTTCTCCAAAAGTGAATGTTTGCTACAGAACAAAACGTTTTTGGATATAATAAGGAACAGACTAATTGATAGTCAATTTGAAAAGAAATTAAATGATATGCTAATATTAACGGTGATGTGACAGGTAATAAACATATGAACATGGCAAGGTCAGTACTCACAAGATATTTTTACCTGGACAAAGCCAGTTACCAAAATCATGATTACAAAATCATAAAATAATTTTCCTAAAATTTCAGAGACTTGCAAGAATAAACCTGAAACGAGAAATACACAAAGATACGTTATTTCTCAGATTTAAATGATTATCACATTGTGCATGGTATGTTTTCTACTCGTTCTAAAAACTGAACTAGGGTTGTTTCAGGAATAAAAATTAAAAAATTACCTTGAAAATTTGAAACACATGCTAATTTTAGAATTTTTTCTTTGCAGATTAATATCAAAAAGGGTTTCCAAACTACCAGTAGTTAATAGCCAAGCCATCATTTGCAAGAGTAAATTTAAATTTGTTCATTTGTCTAGTCATCAATTAAATAAATTAAAAGTGTAACTAAATAAATGTTTTAGTCTGCAGTTCATTTATCCTGCAATGCATGTCAGTTGCTATGCCCAGCCCCAGAGAGCAAGCTTGGACATCAGCAGCCACTGGCCACGCCTTGGTGGGCCTTCAAGGCTAGTTCTGGTTAAGCTGTTACTGTCTAGCTCATCTAATTTTGTGGACACAACCTTGCATTTAATTTTGTAGATTCCACCCTGAAATGTTTAACTAACATAATATGAGAAACAACACTGGCCTTCACAGTGCAGTGTTTAGTGTCATTGAGGGTTCAGCCTGTGTGTAAAAGTGAGACCCGTTCTTAAAGGGGCCGGTCAGAGTTAGAACGGAGAACTGCACGGAAGGGTTCACAGACATAGAAACTTAAAAATGTTTAACTTGCTCTGATTTTGAGAGACATAATCATGAAGATGACATCAAAAGAAATAACTGGACAAGATAAAAAACACATTTTGTTATAATACGGAATTTCATTTATTTGCCAACAAAGTTATTAGAATTCCTTCCGGGGGATTTCGTGAGAAAGTGTGAGAAGGCTTCTGGAGTGTCTGGATCTACGTGTTTTAAGGTGACTGCATAAACCAAATGCATCGTAAGGAGGGGAGGTTGTCAGCTTATTTTGTTTTCCCTCCGACTTAACATTAAGAATGTGGCATTTCTGTTATTACAGCAAGGAAAATAAAGAGCTGAATCCCTGAAGTTTTTGATTTTTAAGTACTATACTAAGATATCCCCTCAGTCAGAGTTGTCTGGAAGTCTCCCTGGGTCCCATGAAGGTGCTGCTGAGTACACAGGGACAAGACACACAAATGGCAGCCGTCCCAAGCCGGCCAGAGGGCAGCCGTCTGGGGCCCCAGCACTGAAATCCGCGGTCTGCTCGGAAAGCTGTGATCCAACTGAATTATTCAGTCTGGTAGTGCTCAAAAAGAGTTTAGAGTTTTGTTTGTTTGTTGGTGGTATTTTTACTTTTTGGAGAAAAGATATGCTGCGCACTTAATAAATATTTATACATGGTGATAAATAATACAGTACACCTCAGACTAAGACAGCCTCTCAGACAGGTACAAATAATTTAACAGATCACATTTTTTTCCCCCGTTTTGTCCCTAGGACCATCAGGTTGGTTGGGTTAAAGTGTAAGGGAGAGGGAAGTGAACCAGGCATTGTTGCTGGAGGGAGGAGTCCCATGAAAAATGCAGTGCCCCTGGCATCCCGGGAACCCACCTTAACTCCCCCAGGGGTTTCAGCCCACCGTTTGCTTTGTGATTTTCTAGTGACGGTGCTCCAGCGCCTGTCCCCTGGCTTTCCTGTGTCCAGCGCGAGATGTCCACTGCCCATGGGGTCAGGGGTCAGGGGTTAGCGTGAGCTTGGCCTCCGCTAGAGCTGCTTAGCCTCCCACCTACCCGGGAGGGACATGTAGGCACAAAGCAGAAGTTTGGGTGACACCAGTGCCTCTCTGATGGTACTCTGAGTTGGGCAGGGAAAATCTCCAGCTCCACATCCCAGTGGGGAGAATTGTCCTTTCTAAGCAGACGGGCACTGTCTTCTCTTTACTGTGTCACCTTCACTTCAAGGGCACTTTCTCTGGCTGAGTTGGAAAGAGGACCCTCTTGTCACTGGCTCAGTGTAAGTGGCAGGTTTTCTTCACAGGTTCTCTGACGCAGGCTTTCTGCTCTTTGCTAACATACCGTCCAGTGTATCGTTTGTTCAGTGAACTTGGATATAAAATTAAGCTAAAGCCCACTTTCAATGTATTTCATCTGTTTTCACCAAAACCAAGAAGCTTCAGTTGACCTGCACCCTGAAGGTCACAGGACCTCCTGGCATCTGATCCCCCCCCCCCCAGGGAATTTAACTGAGGTACCTTAACCCACGGCACAACCTTAACTAGAGCTGACCACCAGCGAGCCATCTCCATGGGACCCTGGAAGGGACACAGAAGTCACTTCCACTGCCTCCGACTTCTCCTGACGCGCTTTCAGTGAAGAGTGGGAAAGAAAGGCTGAATAAAGAATTTATTCCCTCTTTGTGATTTTGGGGAAAATAAAATGTGACATGCATTAATGAACACATCGGAGCCCATTGTTTGGGGTGTAGCTCCGATCGCTGTTCGGGTTCGGACCCGGTTGGAACAGGGAAGTGAGGGCTGAGGGAGGCTGGGGGTGCGCTGTGGGGATCAGGCCCCAGCGGGCTGTGTGACGGGGACAGTTCTGCAGTTCCAGCCAGAGGGGCCCTCTGAGCAGCTGGTAAGATGAGAGAACCTTGGATGCAAAGATGAAGAAATGGGAATTGTTATGGGTCCTGAGCCGGTGTTCTTAGAGAGAAGCAGAGGGTGGGGTCCTTTGACACTCAGTTCTCGCAGCAGCGGGTCCTCCTGTTGGCTCCTTCGGCACCGAGGCCTGGCTAAGCCACCAGCTCTTTTGAGTAAAAGCAGCCTTTCCCCCGTGGGCACGAGGCCGATTGCGGGATGAAAACGCACAGCTTTACATTCATCCTGGCTCAACTCCCCTGGCTGGCTTTGACCAGGTTTCTAATCTGTCCATAACTCACGTTGCTGTTTTCATAATGTGACAAAGGTAATGCTATTTGTTGTCTAATTTTAGAAACTTATGGAAAATAAAAGGAAAAAATAACCTTTATCCTATCAATGAGCTAACATTTGAAATGATAGTATTTTCCCTTTAGTCTTTCCCCCCAGGCTACACACACCCAAGCTCACACACACACAGTACAGACACACACACACCCCCGCACACACCCACACACTCACACACAGCACCTATACACAGAGTTTTATCTCCCTTTAAAAAAAACTGCTCTGTGTGGTTAATCTTCAGTAACATGCTTTTAATGGTGGCACAGCAGTTGATCCACAAAGCTGGGTCAGAGAGGAAATGTTGAGGCTAACGGATACAAATGGAAATTTTCTGTCTGATTCTTGTCAATCAATTAATCAATCTTGGTAATTTTTATTTAAATATCCTTGCACTGTGCAGTTAACATCTATCTGTCATGTCCAAAAGCAAAGTCTTACAGTCATTGTTTCCCCTAAATGCCTGACTGAAATCAAGTTATCCTCTGTCAATGGCGTTCCCCTCCTCTACCACTCGTTAACCATATCAGAAATGGAAATGAGCTCAGTTTGGCATAACTCATAATGTCATTTGGGAAGAAGGCAGAAGGAGCCGCGCCAACATTAATGTGCACTGTGTGAATAATTTACTTTAATTTCAATTACAGCACCAGGATGAGATGTAGAAAACCTTTCCTGTGGCTGCTCTAAGTCGGGGGTTTAACTTGGTTAGCAGAACAATTTAGAGAGCTCAGGGACCTCAATTTGGAGCCAAGATGTTATGGGTAAGAATACAAAATAAATAGTAGCCTATGGTGTCTGCAGGCTTCACAATAGGAGAATTAAAAGCCAGGAGGAAAACAACAGGCCAATTTGAATGGCTGAAAGCTGTAAATTAGAAGCTTTTATGAAGGGCATGTAGAAAATGAAGAATGAAATGGGTCGAGGGTAGCTCTGGAAGTGGAGTGAAATGGAGAGGCCAGAAGACGTGCATTCCCGGGAGATGCGGCGCGTGGGGAACATTCAGAACCTGCCCCTTGCCCCTGTGTCTCAACGACGGGGCCTGTCTCTGATCCAGACTTTCCTACTTATCTGAAATTTTTGGCCAATTTTATTCAGAGTTTCCCAGAAAAATAACCACTGTTTCTAGGTTAACAAAGCTGATTCTACTATATTTCTGCTGTATAATTTCTCTGTTCCTTTTAGGTGTTTTTCTGCCAGCTTTTCTCTCTTCTTGGGAGTCTGCTGATGCTGAAATTTACGTTCTACTCAGTCTTTTGACCCAACTTGGTATTAGCTAAGTCTTCTTCTGTCCCAGCACCTACATCATCTCCTGTTTTGGATGCTTTAAAATCTGTACTGTTTTCTTGGCCACTTTCTTACATCTTTAAGACTGGTCTAAAAGTCACGAGCAGTGCAGACGCCTGGCATACAAACATGTGGTTGGGGCAATGGGGAGCGTTACATTCATTTTCAAAGATTGCACTGTGGAAATATTCTGTGATTTGCCCGAGATAATCTAGCAAGTAGAACTGGTACTAAAAGCCGTAGCTCCCAAGTCTACCGAATACTTTTAGCCACCACGAGCAGTCCATTTATGTTACTGAATGAGACAGTATGTGAGTGAAGCATACTACATGCAGTTTTATGCATTTCGGGGTATACTTTACTCACATGAACGCTGTTATCTATGCATGAAAGCACGGGCAATATTGAATATACTTTCAAAATATTTAGAGGCATGATTAGTTCATATTTCATATTTTAACAAAGCAGATCTGGTCATCAGTCACAGGGGTGGGCAAACTCATGTCCTTGTGTCCCATCTGGCCCATCACCTGGTTTTACAAATAAAGTTTCATTACTGCAATATAAAATATTCCTCTCTTTACGAATTTTCAGTGACTGCTTTGGTGCTAAAAAAGCAGAGTTGAGTGATCGCATGAGTGATCTCAGAGTTGAGAGATGGTATGGCCTGCTCTTCTACAGGAAAAGTTTGCCAGTCTCTGGTCTCCTCCCTTGGGCTCCACCTGGACATGCAATGAGAGATAAAGTGACTAATGTTACTAAAACACTCGCCCAACATCCATCCAACCAAATCCTACAGAGAGCCTATTCTCAACACTAGGAGTATACAAGCAATAGAAACAAGATCCCTACCCTCTTAGGATGGGTCCTATTAAACGGGAAGTTACCAGGAAACACTTCAGTAAGAACAAAGGGAGAAAGCAGAGGGTTTTAGAACAGGACTCAAAGGGCGAGAGGATATGTCAGTGGATGTAGACAGAGGAAAGCAGCTAGTGTCGAAATCCTATTGCACCTTTTCTTTTGCCAAAGGGCTAAACTAAGCCAGGAGAGTGGGGATTGGAACCAGCTCCCTGCAGGCAGGAGGCTCAGAGGAGCAGGGTCCTAGCATTCCTCTCTGGACACCTGAGAGTGAAATGACATGCTCGCAGTACCCTCTCCACCTCTCTCATCCTGAAGTTCTTTGATTCTGTGTTTCCATCTAACTGTTCAAAATGAAATTGCTGAGGTCGAAAGTGACAGCGCCAGGTCTTGCAACTTTAAATGTTGAAGTATCACAGGGAATTTTAGAGCCTCTGAAGGCTCTCCTGGCCAGGCTTCCTGTACAGATGATTAATTGTGGGGTTTTACAGCCTGCTGTTCTTAATGCACTTGTTTAACTTATTTTCATGGAATGCTTTTGTCTAAAGATGAGTGGAAATCACACCGTTATTTTCGAGTGACAAGTACATGCATAGTTTTTTCACACATGCTTTAACTTTACATATTCAAACCTTTCAAGTAAAAATCTTGAAAGAATCACTTTTACTGCCCTTCACTACATTGAATACACCTTCACATGCCATTGCCCTGTGGAAGTAGATATATGCAAACAAGGGCAGGGGCGTCATGTGGAATCATTGCCTGGTTTCACTTGTTCGTGCGAATACATTTTAACAACTTCCAATTCTCTCCCCTCATCTTCCAGTGATGATTTCTAAAAGTCATCATTAAGAGAGATTCATTCATCCAAAAGGTCTGCTTCATTCCCTCTTTTTAAAAAGTGCACTTATATCTGGGCAAAGAAACATAATCTTGTAGGTGTTTAGCAAGTCTCCATTGTCTGATAGAGGCCAACCTCACTGTTTCAGAGCCGGGCAGAAGGAATTTAAGACACTTCAAGTGAAAGGGTGTAAGAAGAGCAAGCAGAGCTCCCACCCTGTTCTCCGCAGCGGCTGTGCCAGGCTGCATTCCCACCGGCAGCAAACGAGGGCTCCCTTCTCCCCACAACCTCTCCAGCACTTGTTATTAGCTGCCTTATTGATAACAGCCACTCTAAAAGGCATGAGGTGCTATCTCATTGTAGTTTTGATTTGCATTTCCCTAATGGCTAGCAAGGTTGAACATCTTTTCCTATATCTGCTTGCCATTTGTATGTCTTCTTGGGAGAAGTGTCTGTTCAGATTCTTTGCCCATTTTTTAATCAGATTGCTTGTTTTTTTAGTGTTGAGTTGTATGAGTTTTTAAATATATTTTGGATATTAATTCCCTGTCAGAGCTGTTGTTTGCAAATGCCTCCTCCCATTCAGTTGGTTGCCTTTTTGTCTTGTTGACAGTTTCCTTCGCTGTGCAGAAGCTTTTTAGTTTGATATAGTCCCATTCATTTATTTTTTCCTTTACTCCTCTTGTCTTTGAGGTCAAATTCATAAAATATTCTCTATGACCAAGGTCCGTAGGTTTAGTACCTTTATTTTCTTCTATGTAATGTATTGTTTCAAGTCGAATATTTAGGTCTTTGATCTATTTTGAGTTGATTTTTGTGTATGGGACAAACAGTCCTCTAGTTTCATTCTTTGGCATCTGGCTTTCCAGTTTTCCCAGCACCATTTATTGAAGAGGCTTTCTTTTTTACATTGTATGCTTTTGGCTCCTTTGCCAAATGTATTTGCTCATATGCATGGGGTTTATTTCTGGGCTCTCGGTTATGTTCCATTGGGCTGTGTGTCTGTTTTTCTGCCAATACCATGCTGCTTTGATTGTTGTAGCTCTGAGTATAATTTGAAGTCAGGGAGTGTGATACCTCCAGCTTCATTCTTTTTTCTTAGGATTGCACTGGCTCTTCAGGGCCTTTTGTGGTTCCAAACTAAATTAAGAATAGAGTTACCATATGACCCAGCAACTCCTCTTCTGAGTATCTACCCTCAAAATTTGAAAACATTTATTTGCAAAGATACATACACCCTTATGTTCATTGCAGCATTATTCACAGTGTCCAAGACACAGAAACAACCAAAGAGTCCTTCCCTAGATAATTGGATAAAGGAGATGTGGCGCATACATTCAATGGATTACCACTCAGCCATAAGAAAAGGTGAAATGCTGCCATTTGCGACAACGTGGACAGATCTTGAGACTATCATGCTAAGTGAAATAAGCCAGTCAGAAAAAGCTAAGAACCATATAATTTCACTCATCTATGGGATGTAAAACTGAAAGCAACAAATGAGCAAACAAGAAAAACAGACAAAACCTCATAGACACCAACACCACCGTGGCGGTTACCGGAGTGAAGGGCGTGTGGGAGGGTAGGAAATTGTAAAGGGGGTCAAACATATGCTTATGAATGAAGATATGACTTTAGGTGGTGGGCACACAATGCAATATACAGACGCTGTGTCACAGAATTGTACACTTGAAACCTATATAATTCTATTAGCTAATGTCACCCCAATAAATTTAATTAAAAATAAAGGTAAAACGAGGTAAAAAAAAATCATGGCAAGTTCAGTAAGCACATTTCACTGATAAGGGTAAAAAGCTAAGAGGTGCTAGAAATGGGTGGTTTGAAGAACAGACACAATGTCTCTCCCATACAGTAGTTCAGGGCACAGTGTGGGCTGCTTCGCTCTGCAGTTACTCAGGGCTCAGATTTCTTCCACTTTCTTTTTCCCACCAGCCGCATTTTGGAGACACATGATGACCAGGTGTTTATTTCCGCCTGCTAATATTAGATCTCTAATATTATCAATTTTTTGGGGGGTGAAACACTTTGCGTTTTGTTTAACCCTTGATTATGTTAAATATGACGCTTAACGTTTTTCTGACGTGAAGTGTGGCCCAGGATATTATCTAACAAAATGTCCCACGGGCACTTTAAAAAAGTGTATTTGTTGTTTTGGTGAAGTTTTATGCTGTTTCCTCCCGGCCTCCACACTTTCCAGTGCAAAGTTTGCTGTCCTTAGAATTGAGTTGTTTATAGTGGTTTGTAGTTTCTCTTTAGACATCACTAAGTTGTTGTTTTTTGTCCTTAGTTTCTGGCAGTTTACTTATTGTGTGTCTTGGTGTGACTGTCTTTGAATTTAATCTTTTAGGGATTTGTTTCTGGAAACTGCAGGTTGTTTTCATCAAATTTTGGAGCGTTCAGTGGTTATTTCTTCAAATATTCCTTCAGTACTTCCCTTTCTCCTTCCTCTCTCTGGGGAAGGGCGTCTTCTGCCCCATGGGGAAGGGGTGTATTTCCTTTGCTGTAGGGCGTCAGCTCCTCTGATGTTGTCAGAGGGACCTCAGTTCAATCTAAGGGAACCTGTAGTGCCCTCTTTTGCCAGGTGAGGTGTTGGGGGGGGGTGCCAAGTCTGAGCCTCTTCTCTGTTCGGCTGAGGGACCTCAGTCTCCCCAGTTCTGGTATCTTAAGCCAGTTCTTCTCACATCTGTTTAGATTTGTCCTTTGGTTGTCTCTTCTATTATTTCAAGTATTTATAGGTGTGCTTGGTAGGGAGGACCAGGGAGAAACAGGTCTAGGTCATTTTGCATGGACCAGAAGTCTGTTTCTGTTTTTTTTCCTTTTTGTGTTGTTTTGTTTTTTTTTTTTAAATGATATATAAGGATATTACATATAATAGTCTGCCATCAGAAATCTTGCCCTCACAGAAAATCCAGATTATTATAGATTTATTTTAAAGTTTGAGGGAAATAGAAGGATCAGAGAAGATTCAGTTTGGTGTCTGAGGAAACAAATGAATAGTGCCCATTAATTGAGATCGTGAAGAATTGAGAGAAGCCAGGTAGGCTAGAAGTATATTAAGGGCTCTGTATACACATAAAGTTTTAGCTACTTATCAGTCAACAAAGTTGGGAGCAGTCAACTAAACAGTTTATTATATAAGTCTAGAGTTCATAGTAGTGGTCTAGTTTGAATAAATGCATTTTGGAGCCAGCACGCCTATGGCTGGTATAATATTAAAATAGTAAATGTCGCAATATTACGTGTATGTAGTAGCATTAAGCCAAGTTATTTGATCTCGATATCCCAAATTTAGAAGCCTCTCCAATTACTTGCTGTTGTTTGTGTCTATTAACCTTTCCAAGGATGGAGATGATTGTATCTAATTTCATAAGCTGAATATAATTGTGTCTCTAAGCAATTCTATGAAACCCAGAGAGCAGCGATTAATGTGTGGAGAACTTTGTCACTCCAGAATTTCACCTTGTTCTTGGTCAAAATGACAGTGGGCATCTCTTCAAAATGCTGAGGAGAGTAAATAAAACATCAAGAACAGGCTTGCAAATTACCATTTTGTTGTAGGACACAGAAAACACAGATGTCTCCTGGAAACAAGAGGGTGACACTGAACGTTGTTGGTTCAGCGAGAGGTTGAGGCAGTCAGTTATCTCCTAGGGAATACAGAATTGCAGGGTGCCCCTAGTCTAGAACAAACCCCAGGCCCTGGAGCCCCAAGGTCCACTCACACTTTCTCTTTATTTGTCATTGTAGTATGATCTCTGTTATAAAAACAAGAGTGTAACTTAAACTCAATTTTTTCTTTCAGGAAAACAACTAGCCTTTGGGAAACTGGGCCTCTCCAAGATTAGGCAAATATTGTTACAGTCTTTTTGTAAAAAGCTTAAGATGAAAGGCAAGCCGGTAGTAATTTCAGAGCAGGCCAATGTATCCACAGAAGTTTATTATTGAAAAGTCACTGTAAACCGGCATTTTGCAGTGACCCTGCACTTCAAAAGATACAGCTGTAAATGCTAACTGGAGAGGAGACCCTTAGGACATGTGTGATACAGGTCGCAATGGAGGAAGGAGGAGCCTGCAATATTTCCATTTTTCTTTGATGCATTACCGTAAAAACTTACAAAGCTTTTCAGTCAACTAAAAAGTCAAAAAGAAAATCTCAGTGAAGTTAATGGAAAAGACCTGGTTGTAATATCACAACACTATCTTAGAATATATTTACCGCTTATGTGCACGGCATATACTTTTCTTGAATTGCACACAATAACCATTTTTAACAATCGATCATCAATTTATTTAAATAGATATAGTTCAATGTTTTATTAAGGTGTTTACTTTCCTCAATCTATTTGGTTATTTTGAAATTTCTTTTTCTCACCAATAAGATATGAAAAGTCTTAACTTTTCTCTTTCTCAACTTTCCCTTCCTTTTGCTCTTTTTTCTTTTTTTTTTGTGGAAGCATAATTTTTAATCATAAATCTTTACATAGCTCTTCATAAGTAGACAGAGAACTTTATATAATGTTCTATATTGGTTTCCTAGGGCTGCTGTAACAAATTGCCACAAACTGTGTGGCTTAAAAAGGCAGAGATTAATTCTCTCACAGTTCTGGGATGGAGAAATCCAAAATCAAGGAGTTGGCAGGGGTGGTTCTTTCTGGAGACTTGAAGGAAGAGGCTCTTCCTGCCTCTCTCCTAGCTCCTGGTGGATGCCAACAGTCTTTGGCTGTTCTTACCTTGTAGTTCCACTGCTTCGGTATCTACCTCCGCTGTCACATGATTTTCTTCTCTGTGTGTCTCCCAGCGTCTCTTTGTCTTTGTCTGACTTTCTTTTTTTCTTTTTTTAAAATTTATGTTTACTATTGAAAGTATTACAGATGTCCTCCCTTTTTCCCCATTGGTCCCCTCCACCCAGGATCCCTTACCCCAGGCCTTCTCCACACTATTATCTGTGTCCCTGGGTTATGCATATATGCATATAAGTTCTCTGATTAATCTCTCCCCACCCACTCCCTCACCCCCGCCTTCCCACTGAGATTCCTCAGTCTGTTCCATGCTTCTGTGTCTCTGGATCTATTTTGTTCCTCAGTCTATTTTGTTTATTAGATTACACATGAGTGAGATCATGTAAAACTGAATCAGGAAGAACCAGAAAACCTGAATAGACCAATAACAACTGATGAAATCGAAGCAGTAATAAAAAAAAAAAACTCCCAGCAAGCAAAAGCCCTGGCCTGGATGGCTTCCTAGGGGAGCTTTTTAATTCTTTAAGTAGTAGGGTGAGATAGTTTACTAAAAATTGTTTTTGCTTTTTGAGGTAGACCTGCAGCACTATGAACTTCCCTCTCAGGACTGCTTTCCCTTTGTCCCATAGATTTGGGGTTGTTGTGTGTTCATTTTCATTTGTTTCCAGGAAGTTTTTGATTTCTTTCTTGATCTTATTGGTAACCCATTCATTGTTTAATAACATGCTATTTAGCCTCCATTTGTTTCAATGGTTTTGAATGTTTTTGCTATAGTTGATTTTTAATTTCATGTCATTGTGATCTGAGATACTTCATATGATGTCAACCATCTTGAACTTGTAGAGACTTGTTTTGTGTCCTAACATGTGGTCTATCTTTGAGAATGCCCCATGTGCACTTGGAGGAATGTATATTCTGCAGCTAAGGGGTGAAATGTTCTGTAAATATCAATTAAATCCATCTGATCTACTGTGCCATTCAGAGTCACTGTTTCTGTGTGGACTTTTTGCTAGAAGATCTATCCAGAGAAGTCAGTGGGGTGTTAAAATTCCCTAGTATGACTGTATTGCTGTTGATCTCTCCCTTAAAGGCCCTA
Organism: Miniopterus schreibersii; assembly: GCF_964146895.1. Classification (NCBI taxonomy): domain Eukaryota; kingdom Metazoa; phylum Chordata; class Mammalia; order Chiroptera; family Miniopteridae; genus Miniopterus; species Miniopterus schreibersii. The sequence continues at coordinate 57,450,816 of NC_138113.1, read as the reverse complement.
AGGTTATTATTGATAGGTCTTTATTTACTGACATTTTAATTCTTTATGCCTATGTTTCTTTCTGTTTCTTCTTATTATTACAGCAGTCCCTTTGACATTTTCTGCAATGCTGGTTTGGTGATGGTAAACTCCTTTAGCCTTTTTTGTCTGGGAAGCTCTTTATTTCACCATCTATCTTGAATAATAGCCTTGCTGGTTAGAGCAGTCTTGGTTTCAGATCTTTGTTTTGCATTACTTTGAATACTTCATGCCATTGCCTTCTGGCCTGTAGAGTTTCTGATGAGAAATCAGTTGACAGCCTTATGGGAGCTCCTTTGTAGGTAACAGAATGTTTTTCTCTTGCTGCCTTAAATATTCTCTCTTTTTCTTGAATTTTTGGCATTTTAATTATGATGTGTCTGGGTGTGGGCCTCTTTGGGTTCTTCTTGCTTGGGACTCTCTTTGCCTCCTGAACTTGTGTGAAGTTTTCCTTGACCAGGTTAGGGAAGTTTTCCACCATTATTTCTTGAAACAAGTTCTCTAACTCTTGCTTGCATTCAGCCTCTTCTTGAACTCCTATAATATGAATATTGTTACATTTCATGTTGTCCCACAGCTTCCTCAAACTATCCTCCTGCTTTTCAGTTGTTTTTCTTTTTAAATCTCTGGTTGAGTGATTTTTTCTACCCTGTTTTCTAATTCATTGATTCGATCCTCAGCTTCCTCTAATCTGCTGTTCTTTCCTCCCAATGTATTCTTTATTTCTGCTATGTCATTCTTCATTTCTGACTAGTCATTTTTATAGCTTCCATTTCTTTTCTCATACTGTTGAGTATCCTTACAAACAGTATTTTGAACTGTATATCTGATAGATTGCTTATCTCCATTTGATTTAGTTCTTTTTCTAGAGACTTCTCTTGTTCTTCCATTTGGGTCTTATTTTTTGTCTCCCCATTTTGGTTGCCTATTTGATCTTTTTCTATGTATTAGGTAAGCCTGCTAGGACTCTCAGACCTTTTGGAAGGTCTCCGGCACGGGCCAATGTCAGACACTGTTTGTGACCCCTCTTGAGTACCTTGTTTAGAGCTATCAACAACCCACAGCTTGAGGTCCCCTCTGTTTGGCCTGGGTGCATTTGGACAGGACCAAGGTGCAAACCGAAGTCTGCTTTTTCAAGGCCCTGGTTCAGAAGCAGATCAGGCAAAGACTCACAGCACTCTGAGGTCTGCCTCTGTCTTTAGGTTGATTAATCTGATTCTCTTAATGATCCTTAGGCTGTAGAAACTCCACAGGGCAAGGCGAGAGGTTTTTCAATAGGGTGGGACAAGTGCTTCCCCCTCAGGCAAAAGCTGCTTGGAAGGTCAATGTCTGCGTCTGCAGTATGTGGTAATGACTCAGCACAGGAATCCAGAGGGGTGCCCTCTTAGCTCTATTCCCAGAGCCCACAACTCTAGATTCTCTTCAAACAGCTCCTGTCCACTCTGCGCTCCCTCTCCTGGAGCCCAAGGTGAGTGCCTGCACACAAAACTTTGTGCGTTGGTCCTTTAAGAGAGTGCCTGCATTTCCAGCTGCCTCTTCCAGGCAGGCAGACACCCTGATGTTATGTTTCACAGCCAGATGTTATGTGGGCACCTTTCTCAGTTCTGGCGCTCTTGGCTGGGAAACCCAGCCTGGGGTTTAGGCTCCAGAGTCTTCCTTGGGAACCCCCACAACTGAGATATCCCTCCAAGCCCTCAGCTGCTGCCTGTGGGAGCTCAGCCAGCCCTCTGGTGCCTCCAAACTTCCTACCAGTCTCTATGTGGTCTCCTCCTTGGTTATGAGGATGCTCTTCAGCTGGTCTTCAGTTACAGTTGATTATTCAGGATGGTTTTTCTATATTTTAGTTGTAATTTCAGTTTGGTCCCTGGAGAGTGTCAGTGTAGCTTCCACTCAGTCCACCACCATCTTTTCATATCACTTTTGTTCTTAATTTACAATGTCTAGACTTGCTTACTTTGCAGACCTACTCCACCTTGTGTGATGCCAACTAATATTTTGTTTCTAAGCTACTTTTGTGGTACTATAAAAGGAAAACAAAATATAATACCATAGCTACAGATGAAACTAATGATCTGTCCTGAATGGCTGTTATCACAAATCATGGTAAAGTCCTTTGAGGCAAAGTTTAAAACACATAGCACATCCAGATTTCGTGATTAAATTTTGGGGCCAAAATATTTTTATTTCCTATGAAGTTTTAGCATCCTTCAGAGTTATATAATGTTTCTTTTGTTTAAAGAAACATTCTCTCTGATTGCCGAAGCATTTCACCCCCTCTAACATGTTATATCAAATCAACCTACTTTTCATTTTCTACATTTTATTTTCTGAGAAAAGTCAGCAGAAATTGTGTTCTAAAGCACCCCAAGAACAGGGCATTGATCGCCCCAGTTGGAATTTTAGACCACCTTCCCCTTGTCACTCTCAGCTGTAATTTAAGATATCAGCTTTAAATTATTTAGTGGCTTATAAGTATAAATAATTCACCAGTCAACAACTCAGGTGACAGCCCATTAATCAGCCTGCAAACGTGTGCACAGGTGTCATGCTGTGGCCTGCAGTGGGCTAAGTTCTGATGAGTCTGACATGCTTAGAGACATTAGATGTTCCTTTCTCTCCCTAAGATTTGACCCATCTTGCTTGTGGAATGAATTAATTGGGGCTCAAAGTAAGAGGAGTGCTCAAGAACTCTAACCTTCAGGGATGGAACCAAATTTGCTACAAGTGTAGATGAGATCTCAGCTTTTCTGGTGCTGATTACAACTGTACTGTTTTATCTCAAAATGAAATGAGTGGCAACAATGATTGATATAATTTTACAAGAAAGTTGTGAATTTTTAAAATTAAGAAAGTAAATTTTTAAAATCTAATTTCTTAATTTTAAAATTAAGAAATTAAAATTAAGATAATATTTACATTTGTATTCTTGTCTTGGCTTTTAAGTGTTAACTGATTATTTTTTTGGTAGCTTTGTTCCCTTTCTCGATCCATGTGTGCTAATGAAGACATGGCAGTTTCTTTTTATAACCTTTGGGGATTATTTTTATAACTCAAGTAACTTACCAAGTATTTTTTTTCAATGAGGTTTCTACTCTCTTAAGTGTGTTTAACTTTGTAAAGACGTGCATCACCTTCATATCAAAATAATGACTTGTGATAGTTTAAAATCCATTCAAAATTTGTACAACAGAGTAAGAAGGATATTCTTTTGGTAAAATTGCAGACTCTCTGCAGCAAGGTAACTGGTAAAACCCAAATATTGTATGGTTATGCAGATCATCCTACTGTCTATTGAGGTGCAAAGAAGAAAACAGTCAACACAGTGGGTACTCAATCTACACTCTAATCACCTCTAACTACTCTTGGCTTCCAGTTTCTCCCACTAACTCTCTGAAAGCACAAAGTTAAGTCTCAAAATTGTGTTCTGTTCTTCCTCCCCAACAGAATGCACCAACATCCGCACACAATAACCACCCACACACATCAAGAGTGTTTTAGTCAACTACAAAGTCAAAAGAAAATCTCTATGAGAGGTTCCTCCATAAGAAGGGGTCCCCTGGTGCCTCGGTCCTGCTGAGCCTATGGGTCCGAGTTTCATTAGGGCTGGAGGAAGACATTCTTTTCTCAACTCTGAGCTTCATTTAAAATCCTGGATCACGGGTTGCAGTTTGTGTCCAAACTCTTTCAATGCTACCAGGAAGTCAGTCCATTTAACTTTTGCTTAGGTAGCCCCAACAGCTGGCTTCAAAGTGGTGTCCTAGGTTCATACTGAACTTTTATTTGGATGATTATTTGAGCAGCAGCTTGGGCCCTCTCCAGAGGCCCTCTCCTCAGCCTTCGTGTTATGTACATCCTTGCCTTTGCTCAAGTAATCCTGACTAAACAGAGGTTTTTTCTCAAGGTCGTCACAGGCTCAAAACATAGTCTATAAAATTCATCTATAGTTTCTTCACCCATGACCATCCCTTAGTCATTTGTCCACTGTCTGACTCCAACCCACATAACTGTCATTTGATAAAGGTTTATGTGCCAAGCACTGAGTAAATAATTCTGCAGACATTTTACCACTTAATTGCCCTCATAACACAAACATGTTAACAAAAAATGTACAGGTCACTAAGTCACCTACTGAGATACTAGGTTACTAAATGTTGAGGATCCATATAGGCCAGTTTGCCTCCAAAGTTCATGCTCCTACACACTCTGCTGTGTTGCCTCGGATCCAGTCAAAACTTCCACTGTCGCTGCCTCTGACGTCTATCTTGAGATGAATTCTCATCACTCCTACAATATTCTTATTGTCTCTAAATTTCCTTCTCTAATGGGATCTCCTCTTAGTCAAAAGTGACCCCAGCTTCCAAATGCCCTTGTCCCTGAAACCTGGTAATAATTACTGTGTTCATCTCTTTGTCTCCTATTATACATCCATGAGTCCTGATATGAGAAAGCCAGCTGATGTCCCGCTGTCTCTTCCATGGTTCATGTTAGTATAATGTGGAGAATGATTTTTTTCACATCTAATTTTAAATTATGCCACGTAGTGTGTTGCTTTCCTGAGCCCTTGAACCCCACACTCCAGTTCTTGGCCCCTGCAGCTCTTCTCTTCCCTTAGGACCCGGTTTTCCTGGTGCATACACTGCCCCTTATGACGTCACTGTGCGTTAGACTTTTTCTTAAACTTTGTATGTAACGGGGGAAATGAGCCAAATATGCAAAACACACGTAACAGTCCTTGGGCTCTCCAACATAAGGGTTTCCCGGGGGTAAGCTTTCTTTAGGCCCTTTCTTACTGCCAACATCTTGAATCCCTTCTGTCCCCTGAAACTCCTCATGTTTCCTTTTCCCTGAATTGCTGTTTGCCCGCCCCCACTCGCTGTCCATTCCTGGCTGGCCACAGGAGCCGCGTCTACTGTCCCCTTTACTGAGTGCTGCATATCAGGTGTCTCTTTGTAGTGGATTGTTGGATGCCGTCTCTGCACAGAAACAGAGCTCTATCAGACCCAACCCCTGTCAAGGACCATTCATGTGTTTCCCTGTGTGAAATCAAACTTTATAAGAGATAAATTAAGCTTTACCTCTAAAAGTCAGTTCTTTATACTTAACAATTATTTGTTCCGTAAAGAAACACATTGTCTTGTGCTTAGATTTACCTTAAGCTTCAGTTTATTGACAAGCCTTCCTCTGTGTTTAACTCCGTGCCAACTACTGCATTACCTTGATTTCTCTATGTCCACTGTCTACGTAGCATCTGGCATAGAACTGCTGCTCCACAGGTATTCGCTAAATTAATTTAACATTGAACAAGTTCACTGATGTGAATAAAAGCGCAGCAGTCAGCCAAAGAAAAAGCAATAGTGATCAATTGTTTATTTATTAGAGGAAAGTGATAGCACGGTTATCACACTTGGTCGCAGTAGACATTGCTTATTTTAGCTATTACAAAAAGCCAGGGACTGCATTTTCAAAACTATTTGGTTGCTCTATCATTATATGTCAGTTTTTTCTCCTTAATTATTGACAAATTCTTATGCATTCAGTAGATTTTGGACCAAATAGTAGTAAGAAAATATGGTTTATCAATAAAATAAGTTGTTTCCTGTCTGGATGATTTGATGCTTGGTAACAGAGTAGCTGGGGATAAAACTCCTGATATATAAGAAAAGTCATGACAAGGGTTATAATTTATATGAATGAAGACACAGGTAGTTACAGTACAAACCTGAAGGTGCACTTCAAGTGTAGCAAAATTTTACACCCAGTAATAAAATAAATATCTTAATAACATCTCCAATTTTAGTAGTTGTAACCTTTTCACCCCTATTATTAAAATAAATGTAGAACATTCTTTTTAAAATGCATATGATAAAGAAGTACTTTTTTTGTAAATAATTGCTAAGGAATCCTGGATCTTTAATTATCAAATGTTATTGTGTAATGCTTAGGAATATATAATTTTTATTCGGACAGGGTCCAGTTATATGATTCATAAGAGGAATATTTTTCAAGAGGAATATTCTCTTAATAGATATATAATTTTTTAAACTATTCATAACACATTCATGAAATAAATATCTACTTATGCCCAGCCAGCTTGGCTCAGGGGATGAGCGTTGACCTAGGACCCAGGAGATGGTGGTTTGATTCCCAGTGAGGGCACATGCCTGGGTTGTGGGCTCGACCCGCCGGGCGTGCAGCATCAAAGACTCTCTCATCAATGATGTTTCTATCTCTCTCTCCCTCTCCCTTCCACTCTCTGAAATCAATTAAAAAATATTAAATATGTATATATCTAATTGTAAAATTTTTTAGACATTTTTGTTTTTTCTCTAGAATATTTTCATTAGCTATTACCAACATTGAACACATAAAGAGATGGGACCCAACATGTCAGTTGTGTTCAATTTGTAGAGTTTTCATAAAACTTGCAGATATTTTTAAAATATGGAAATAATCTAGATCTCTGAGGTTTATTAATGATCCTGAATATAAGTGATTGAGAATTAGTGATTTTGTATAGTACATATGATTAAACCTTATGACTTTTGAAAAAAGGTCAGTTGGAAATAGTGAAAATTCTGGGTGATAAGGTTGTAGAATAGAAAGTGATCTCAATGTGAAGAGGCCACTGGGGTCAGAAACTAGATTTGCAGAATTAGCACCTACATTTCCCTTTTCTAGTGCAGAGTCACTCAAACCACTAAGAACACATTTAACCCACTTTAACAATAAGATTAGAATGGATGTGGGATGGAAGGGATCAATGGAGAAAAAGGGGGACATTTGTAATACTTTCAACAATAAAGATACATTTTTAAAAAGGATTTAGAATGGTTAGATACAGATATTTAACTTTGTTCAGAATTAATCTCTCCATAAAATGTCAATCCAGTACTTGCAATTATATTTACATCCATTAATTTGCCTCACAATTACGTTTATAAAAACACCCTGATGGTTGAGCATCACCAGAGACAGGCAGAATCTATGTCATTGGCATCAAATTAATGAAGTTTTGACAGAGCTATGAAAACATAATCCTTTATGCCATTCATCAGTCCTAGAAAATATAAAAATTTACTTTTATTCTTGGGCAAAAACTAAGCAAGCAGTAAACAAAAAGTGTTCTGTGGAATGTACTAAATTAATCCCTAGGCTAGTACTACATGTAACAGTTCTTTAATTTTTACTGAACACATTTAATGAATATTGATGAATTTTTCATTGTTTTTGCAGGCAACATTGGACTGTATTTCAATAGTACAGCTCCAGATTTCAATAGCACAGTTCTACAGACATACCTTGGAGGTAATACCGGTCTGTCTGGCTCCAGACCACCACAATAGAGCAAATATCACAATAAAGTGAGTTGCTTGAATTTTTTTGTTTCCCAGGACATACAAAAGTTATGTTTACACTATACTGCAATCTATTGTGTGCAATAGCCTTATGTTAAAAAATAAACAATGCACATACTTAATTTAAAATACCTTATTGCTAAAAAATGCTAAACATTATCTGAGCCTTCAGCTAGTTGTCATCTTTTTGCTGGCGAAGGGCCTTGCCTCAGTCCTGATGGGTGAAGACTGATCAGGGTGGTAAGTTGCTAAAGGTTGGGTGGCTGTGGCGATTTCTTAAATAAGACAACAATGAAGTTTGCCGATCAATTGACTTTTCCTTCCTTTCTAGTATGTGATGCTGTTTGACAGCATTTTACCCACAGGAGAACTTCTTTCAATCTTCTCAAACCCTGCTGCTGCTTTACTAGCTAAGTTTATGTGATGTGCTAACTCCTCCATTGTCATTTCAATATTCTTCACAGCCTCTTCATCAGAACTAAAAACCATTTTCCTTGCAAGTTCTCATCCATGAGAGTTTGATCATGAGACTGCAGCAATTCCATCACATCCTTAGGTTCACTTCTAACTCCAGTTAACAATGTGCATGCTTAATTTAAAATACCTTATTGCTAAAAAATTGTTAACAGCAAGTTCTCTTGCTGTTTCCACCACATCTGCTGTTACTCCCTCCACTAAAGTCTTGAATCCTTCCAAGTCATCCATGAGGTTTGGAATCAAGTTCTTCCAAACTCTTGTTCATGTTGATATTTTGACATCTTCCCATTAATTAAGAATGTTCCTAATGGGTCTAGAACGGTGAATTCTTTCCAAAAGGTTTACTATGCCCAGATCCATCAGAAGAATCAGTATCTCTGGCAGCTACATGCCTTATGAAATGTATTTCTTAAATAATATGACCTGATAGTCAAAATTACTCCTTGATCCATGGGACTGCAGAATGGATTTTGTTTTCTCAGGCATTAAAAGAACGTTAACCTCATTGTTGTATATCTCCATCAGAGGTCTTGGGTGGCCAGGTGTATTGTCAATGAACAGTTATATTTTGGAAGAATTGTTTTTTTCTGAGCAGTATTTCTTAACAGTGAACTTAAAATATTCCATAAACTATGTTGTAAACAGATGTGCTATCATGCAAGCTTTGTTGTTCATTTGATAGAGCACAGGGACATTAGACTTAGCATCATCCTTAAGGGCTTTAGTATGTGCGGAATGGTAAATAAGCATTGGGTCAACTTAAAATCATCAGTTGCATTAACTCCTATCCAATGAGTCAGCCTGTCCTTTGAAGCCTTAATGCCCGTCACTGAATTTTCCTCTCAGGCTGTAAAAGTGCTAGATGGTATCTTCTTTCAATATAAGACTGTTCCATCTACACTGAAAGTCTGTTGTTTAGTGTAGCCACCATCATTAATTATCTGAGCTAGATCTTCTGGATAACCTGCTGCAACTTCTGCATCAGCACTCAGTGCTCCACCTGCAGTTTTACGTTACTGAGGCAGCTTCTTTCCTCAAACTTCATCAACCGATCTCTGTAGCTTCGTTTTTTTTCTGCAGCTTCCGCACTTCCCTCAGTCTTCAGAGAGCTGAGGACAGTTAGGGCCTTGCTCTGGATTAGGCTTTGGCTTAAGGGAATGTTGTGGTTGCTTTGATCTTCTATCCAGACCACTGAAACTTTCTGCATGTCAGCAAAGGCTGTTTCACTTATCTTTCGTGTGTTTACTGGAGTAACACTTTAAATTTCTTTCAAGAGCTTTTCTTTGCATTCACAACTTAGCTAACTGGTGAAAGAGACCTAGTTTCCAGTTTATCTTGGCTTTTGGCATACCTTCCTCATTAAGAAAAATTATTTCTAACTTTTGATTTAAAGAGAAAAATGTGACTCTTCCTTTCACTTGAACACTTAGAGGCCATGGCAGGGTTATTAACTGGCTTAATTTTTATGTTGTTGCCTCTCAGTAAATAGGAAGGCCCCATGTGAGGGAGAAAGATGGGGAACAGCCAACTGGTGGAGCACACACATATATCCATCAAGTTTGCCCTCTTAAATGGGCATGGTGTGTGGTGCCCCAAAATAATTACAATAGTAACATCAAAGATCACTGATTACAAATCACTTTAACAAATATACTACTAATAAAAATGTTCAAAATATTGCAATAATTAGAAAACATGACAGGGAAAGAAGTGGACAAATGCTGTTGGAAAAATGAAGCCAATAAACTTGTTCGATGCATTGTTGCCACAAACCTTTGATTTGTAAAAACAAAACCACACAATATCTGCAAAGTGCAAAAAAGCGAAGTGCAATAAAATAAGGTATGCCTGCCTGTGATTAACTTTTTTAAAAATCAGGAAGTAGAAAAAAAGGAACAGTAAAGATGAGACAAATATAAAACTAATAGTAAAGAGTAGAGTGAAATATGTATATAAATAAATTAAATGTAAATAAACTAAATTTTTCCAAAATCAAAATCAGTATTGTCAAACTGGATGAAAACAACCACTCTATGCTGCTTACAAGGTCTGCGCTTTAAATGTACAGAAATATGTACTCTGATAAGTAGCCTGATATAAGACTAATCAGATATACTAATATGAGTTCATTAGACATTAAGAAAAGAAATATTATCCATGATTCAATTCACCAGGAAGAGATAATAATTCTACCTTTGCACGTACTCATAACACAGGTTTAAAATATATGAAAGAAAAATTAAAAAACTAAAAGGACAAAGAGACCATCTGTAATCACTGTGGATAATTTTCACACACTATTCTCAGTAACAGGGCGAGCCACAGACACATCAGTAAGGACATGGGAGAGGTACATAATATGATTAAGGAGATGGACCTAATCAACATACCTAGAACTCTGCCACTAACAACTGCAAGCACATTCTCTTTTCAATTAAACATGAACTCCTTTCTGTAACTGACCATCAGCCTTAAACCAGCAACACTTAATAAATAAACAAGAATTAAAATTATATAGGGGAAATGTTCTCTGACAAGAGTAGAATTAACCAGAACCCCCCCAAACAAAAAGTTACCTAAAGAATTCTAAAAATATTTGGAAACTTTTAAATATCATATAGATCTAGAAAAGAATCCAAATGAAAATCTGGATACACTTTTAACTGAACGATAGTAATAATGATAATAAACATTAAACTCATTGAATGTAAATAAAGTCATACCTACAAGGAAAATGTTTATCTTTAAATATGTATGCTATGAAAGAAAAAAAAAGCTAAGTCAATTATCTAAATATCTATCTTAAGAAATTAGATAAAAATCATCATTTGAATCCAAAGAATTTGAAAACAAATAGGTAAGAGTAAATTGAAAAGCTCTAAAACAATATTTAAAAAAAATCCTTAGCAGAGACACACTTAGTTCTTTGAAAACTAGTAAGTTGACAAAATGATATAGAGACTATTAAATAAAAAAATATAAGGCACAAACTGCAAATATCAAAATGAAAAGAGACTATTACTGCAGATCCTATAGGCATTAAAATGATAATAGAAAATATCATCAGTGACTCTATGCCTGTAAATGTGATTATTTACATAAAAAAAACATATTCCTAGAAAATTACAGTGAGCTCAAACTAACATAATATGGATAGAAATTGCACTGGTGATTAAAAATCTTTCCAGAAATAACTAATGCAAGCTCAAATTGGTGAATTCTCTTCTCTCTCTCTATAAAAATACCATTAATCTCATACAATTTTTACACAATAAAAAAATGAGAGCCTTCCAAACTCATGCAGCCAGCACAAGGTGCCTTCAAACTTTCCAGAACATTAACAGAGAGAAACATTACAGCTTAATCTCACTCACTAACATAAAGGCAAAAACTTCCAAACACATATTAGAAACAAATTCTAGAAACATTAGAAATTGAATTCAGGTAAAAGAAAATATATCACCACTCCCTGGCCAATATAGCTAAGTGGTTAGAGCGTCAGCCCAGGGACCAAAGGGTCTCGGGTTTAATTCCTGACCAAGGGCACATACCTTGGTTGCAGGTTTGATCCTCGGTTCTGGTCAAAAAATATTCTCAGGTGAGGAGTTAAAGAGAAAGGGGAGAGGGGAGAAAGAAAAAAACTACATCGCCACTAAGGTGGATATATTCCAGGATTATGAAGTTAATTTAACTTTTAAAAACCCTTCATGTAAACATATTAAGGAACTAGAGGAGGAAAGTTATCTTCTCAATAGATGCCAAGGAGCAGGAGGGGGTGGGAGCGGTGCACAGAGTTGGAGGGGGACGAAAAGAGACATAGAGAAAAAGTGAAATAGAAGACACTCATCACACAGGCACAGTTTCGTTACAAATATTAAAGCAGTAGCAACACTGCTTTAGTGAATTAGGAAAGGAAGAAAAGAAAAATTGAATTTGACACAGCATATTTAAAAAAGCAAATATTATAATTAATGTTAAGATAGTAACAGATTTCTCAAATTAAATTGGCAAGAAAATGTATGGGTTTAAAAAATATAATAAAGATACAAATATTTGCGGATATGACCATGTATATAAAAATGTTCCGATCTAAAACCTACATGCCTTATCATATGGATTCAGTGAAGTCACTGGATACATGCCCAATGTACAGAAATCAGTCTCATTTCTCTATACCAGCAATAAACCAGTGAAGTATTTTCAGATGATACTATTACCTTACTACCAAGATACCAAATATCTAAAAATAAATCTCCCAAAATATAGATGAGGCAGGGGCATAAAATTCTTACAGATATCCTTGAGACAAATTATTAAACATGAATTGAAAAAGTCAACACTGTAAAGATATGAATTGTCTCCATGTTAATTTGTTTAATGTCGTCCCACTGAGAAGACTAGCAAAGGTTTTTAGAATTTTTTTGGTGAAAATTCAAAGGCTTGTTCTAAAATTTATGTAGAAATGCACATGGCCAAGAAGAGCTAAGGCAATCATGAGAAAGAACAAAGCTGAAGGACTTTACTTCCAGATATAAAGAAGCAATAGTTAAAACAGCATAGCATTAGCTTAAAGATATACAGACCATTTCCATAGACACATGTGAACATTTATGACAAAGTAGACGTTCCAACATAGGGGTTAAGCTTTAATAGCCTTCCCAATAAATGTTAGGAGGTCCATTTGCTCTTCATATGAGAAAAAAAACACTGGCTCTTGTCTCACACCACACAAAAAATGAACCCTAACATATCTAGTCATGAGGGTTTAAAAATCATAAAGCTTCGAGAAAACAACCTAAGACAATATGTTTACAGCCTTGAAGAAAGACAAAAATTTCTCATATAAGATATAAATCTTATTAACCATAAGGAAAAGTTTGTCAAGCCAGGCTATTAAATGTTATTATTATTATTTAAAATATATCTTTATTGATTTCAGAGGGAGGAAGGAAGAGGGAGAGAGAGAGACAAACATCAATGATGAGAGAGCACAGCCCCCAACTGGGGATCGAGCCCGCAACAGGGGCATGAGCCCCGACCCAGACTCGTACCGCGATCTCCTGGATCATAGGCTGATGCTCAACTGTTAAGCCATGCCCGGCCAGGCAGGCTATTAAATATTAAAATTAATAAATCAAATTCTTAAAAATATATGAATAAGAGAAAAAAACACACAGTGATTGAAAACACTAACAATATATGTATCCGGCAAAAGACTTGTATGCACAGTATATAACCCCTACAGATGGATAAGAAAAGGAACTTATTTTTTAAAAATGCCTGAAGGCTTTGCCCCTCATTTTAAAAGAAAGATGGCAGCCAAGTGGCTAATATTCCTGTGAAATTGCCTACCTCGTTCATGCTAGCAAACTCCAAGTGAATGCCACCATGAGATAGTGTTACCCTTCCATAGCAACTTCTAATATTAATAAGAATGACAATACTAACTGATGGTGAAGCAGAGTACAAATTATTTAAAACTCCAGAAGAGTCCTTGGCATTACCTATTAAAGCAGAAATTCTGGGCAAACAATTGGCTGTATACCCAACAGAAACGTATGCATACGTGCACCAGAACACACGCACAACAATATAAACAACAGCACAACTCCTAACAGCCATCAACGGAAAACAGCCCAGTGTGGTTATTTAACAGAAAACCCTAAGACAATAAAAATGAATGAATTGCTGGAATGCATAATATTGAGAATAAGTCTCAGAAACAAATTGTTGAGAAAAAAAAAAAATCCTGCACAACCGAGTGCATCCTGTATGATCATATTTAGATAAAGAACAAAAAGTGCCCTGGCCGGTGGCTCAGTGGGTTGGAGTGTCGTCCTGTGCGAGGAAGGATGGTGGGTCCAGTTCTTAGTGGGGCGCCTATGGAAGCAACGACATGCTTCTCTCTCATGTAGATATAAAGAAGCAATAGTTAAAACAGGACGGCATTAGCTTGAAGATATACAAACAGACCAATGGCATGGAATAGGCTTCTCTCTCTCCCCCTCTCTCTCCCCTTTCCTCTCTCTCTCTCTCTCAAATCAATGCACATATTATCAGGCTTGAATTTTTTTTAAAAAGTTCAAAAAAGGTAAAATTCTGCATGGTGTTAACTCAGGACAGTCAGTATTTGAGGTATGACAGTGACTGGGACTAGGCATAAGGGAACTCCTGGGTTATCGCCAATATTTGTTTTCTTTTCTAGGTGTTGATTGCATGGTCTGCTAATTATGTGAACATTTATTGAATTATACGCTTAAAATATGTACATTTCCCCCCCAGGCATTTGTGCTATAGTCAAGAGGTTATTTTAAAAAGAAACTATTATTCTACAGCTGGATGTTATAAGCTGCGCTTGAATTATGGAAATTGTAGGCATTTTCAAAAGAGAAATTGTTGTGTTAATGATTTCAAAGGCACTTCCGTTGAACTTGGTCTCACAGTTGGCATAGGAAAAGAGAGAAAAGTGGTTGAGAGAAATTTAATTTCTAATGTGAAACAATGAAAGGAAGGGCATGGTGAAGATATGGGTGGGGAGATGTTGGTTTTAATGTATTATACTAAGTCTAGGGGTTATAGCAGCTTCTGTAAGTGGAAAGGTACAACTGACTCTAGACACTCAAGAGATATTGACACTGCCCTGAAGGACAAATTAAGTAAAAGAAACAGTCAAGGAAGAGAGACTGATAACTCGGTTTTTTCTATGCTCATATCTGAATTGATATAATTATTATAGCATTTATTATATTTGTCACTCATTTTGACAATTGATTATGTGCATAGTGCCTTTCTTGTCAATTATTTCAGGGTGTAGTAAGTTGAACCATAAAAAATTGTCAATATTCAACCATTTTGTTTAAACCTATAACAACAGCAATTTTGCACAGCCCAGCTTAATCACGTGTGCCTCTTAGCAAGATTCACTTCCGTTAGCATTTTCTATGCCTACCATGTCTCTTAACTCTCAGGGCCTCACTCATTTCATCCACAAAGTGGTAACTCACAGAGCTGTCTAATGATGAAATGAAACTTTCATGAAAGTGCTTCGTAAACTCTAACATAAACCCTAGTTACTAATGCAAAGACTAATATAAGTTATTAGCAAATAACCCTTGGTAAAGGAAAACATTTGTACAGTGGTCATAACTGGAATCTCTATAACTAAAGAAAATCAGGTTAAAAAGTACTTGACAATGTGTAATCCAGCGAAAAGGGCAGAGGAGAGATGAAAAAAATCAATAAGTGCCATCTGGATGTGACATTGTAAGTGTTTTTGAAAATGTAAGGTCTCATTAAGTTACTTTCCTTCGTATGAGTTTCCATGGACAAAACCAGGAGCCTGGCATGTACGTTCTTTCATAGCCGATTCTTAGCTTTCATTTCCAGTCTCATCTATCTGGCTATTCACCTCTGAAAAACCTACTATGTGTCAAGTACTATGCCAGATGATGGAAATGCAGCAGTGATCAAAAGTGACAGAGCCTCAATTATCTCAAGGCAGCTCATCTGGAAGCCAAGGCAGACAATTCAATAGGCAATAACAATGCAGTGAATACAGGCTGAGGGGGTGCGAGGGAGCTTTGTGAATACATAGGTTAATTCAATTTCAGGAAAGGGGGGACTGCTTCCCAGAAGAACTGATGTTAAAGGAGGGTAAAGGAGTGGTAGGTAGGAAGGCATATGCAAAGGCCTGGAGAGAGTGTGGGACGCTGAAAACCTGGGGCGATGGGTGTTGAATAGTGCCAGAGGCTCTAGGTGGAATGGGAGACGCTGAGGAGGTAAGGAGTGGTTTTAGGTCACACCAAGAAGTTTAGACTTTACCTTAAAGTTAATGTCAATGAAATCATTGAAAAAAATAAAATAGCAAGCCAGTATGAGTAGTTTTGTATTTTAGAAAGGTAACTGTGGCTGTTGGGAAACAAGAACTGAGGAGAAGGCAAGACAGGAGATGAGCAGCAGAGGAAAGAGATTGATGTGGTTGGTACCCAGATGCCACACGTAGACGTGGGCCCAGAGGATGGTCATGGGAAGAGAGGAGTTCACAGGTTATTTCAGTCACTGAATCAACAGGATTCGATGCCCTACTTTCTGTGGAGGGAGAGGGGGCCATCCAACAGGGCTACCATGTTTCTGCTCTGGACAGCTAAGTTTGGGGTATTGATCTTTAAGGTAAAGGTTCATTAAGAGAGCAACAGGTTTGGCATGAATGTCAGGGGGAAGAACCAAGATAGCTAAGTTTGGGACATTACGTTTGAAGAGGTTATCTGAGAAATTCAGGAAGAAGCAGGCTACTTGGGAAAACCTGGCGCTTGTAAGATTGAGGGCGTCTAAAGGTTAGATGAGAACAGAAGCTGTGTGGACGGCAGAGAGGGCCCAGGGCAGATCGGGTGGTGAGCACAGCGGTGTCCAGAGGAGATGCTTGAGGAACTCCAACCCCTGAGAGAGGTTTACAGAAGGGAAGGCCACATTTGAGGATAAGAGGCGAAAATAAGAAGAAAGAGCATTTTCCAGAGAACAAGATAAGACAGTATTTCTAGAATTTAAAATCCGTTTTAGATGCTATTAAGGGATTGTATTGGCAAAACTGAGAAGAGCCATTAGATGTCAATAAGAAAGTCACTGGTGACCTTTGGGTGAGTAATTGCAGTGGGAAGGGGAAGCCACTAAAGATGATGGCTGAAGGTGAAAGTGAGGAGGGGAGAAATTTTATTTTTATTTTGGAAGACACAATCCTATTTACATGTCAGTGGAGAAGTGTTAGTGCAGCGAGAAAGGCTGAGATTAAAGGGAAGAGAAGACATTTCTGATAGAATGAGTTTCTGGAAAAGTGTCAGAGGGTAGAATTCAAAGCCCAGGTAAAGCTTAGTTTCAGGCAGGAGGAAAGACCCTCACCCATTGTAACAAGAGGTACAAAAAACAGGGTGTGTGCAGGTCAAGTAATGGTCAGGCCTCTGGCTGAACCCTGATGGAAACTCTGGGCACAGTGGCTCAGGTAAGCTGCCTGGCTGACGTGTCCTGTGTGCGATGTTGTACATCAACGCCGGGAAGTAAAATGTCCCCACTCCTCAGGGAGAGGACACGGAAGCCCTGCATTTGGTATTTCTTCCGACTGCCCTGTGTGACTTTCTGTTGGCTGATTTTAACCTCAGTCTTCTCCCTGTACTCGACCATGAGTGTTTAACAGCATGTAGCAAGTTCTGTGAGTCCCTCTAGTGAATGATCAAAACTCAGGGTTTCTTGGAAATGCCTTGAATTTGCATTTAGGGTCAGAAGCCAGAGTGGTCTTGTGTGGACTGTGCTCCTTCGAGCTGCAACTCGAATAAAACTCTTGCAGTATTACTGGGGTCAGGAGAACAGAGGCGATGCAAAGCAACCGTTGTCATGAAGGTGAGCAGGAGCTAAGCAGGGAGGGAGAAAGGGCTTATTGGGCAGCAAAGGCCCGGGGGGGGGGGGGGGGCGGAAGTGAGTGGGAGGAGGCAGCCCCAGCAGGTGTTCTGTCTCTTTCACGGACCTGGCACCTACAGGCCCTACATTCTCTCTCGGGCAGCACCTACATTCTCCAACTGGCTCCCTGTTTTAAGACACCCATAGCCCAAAGTTGATCTACGTGACCTGCAAGAAAACTCCTAAAATGACTTCTTGTTACATCCACAAGCATCATATTTCATTCCACTGTTTAAAAGTTTAAATTATAGCCTGGCCGGGAGTGGCTCAGCAGTTGAGCATCGACATAAGATCCCGGAGATCGGGGTTCGATTCCCAGTCAAGGCACATGCCTGAGTTGCGGGCTCGATCCCCAGCAGGGGCATGCAGGAGGCGGCCGATCAATGACGACTCTCACCATTGATATTTCTATCTCTCTCTCTCTCCCCGTCTCCCTTCTTCTCTCTGAAGTCAATAAAGATGTATTTTTTTTTTTTTTTTAAGTTTAAATTATAACATTGTCCTCTTATTTCAGTCTATGCACGGAAGCCCTTATCACACATTTTAACTGAAACTCTGCTTACTGAGTCGCTATGGGACATCATATTGGTATTTAGCAGAGTTTGGAGTAGGCTTGCTGACTTCCCTCTTCGGTGAAAGTCTGCGCAGTTCCACACCTGTGTTTTCCCTCACACTCTGTTCCAGAACATCTGTGCCTTACGCCCCTTCCCCAACTCCAAGATTATTCACTTGCAACAACTAGTGACAGAGTATTTCAAGTTTAAGGTATCAAAATGATAATATCCTTTAGCTTTAAGTTATGATTTCCAAGTCGCGTTTGAATTACCTTTTACATTAGTCACAGGCAGAAGTAATAACTTCTTAACATTAAGGAGTCTCAGGACTTGAGTCAGGAACAATGAAACAGACAGAACTGCTGGCTTATAAAGAGTATTTACTGAAACTGAAATACATTCTTCAACATACAAGGAGAGGAACCCCCGCAGATAGACAGCTGTGTGCCTACCCGTGTGTGACAGAAATGGGTTTCACAAAGGAGAGAAGGGCGTCGGCACACACTCGTCATTGGGCCTGAACCATGCGAGCTCACAGTACAGGCCTGAGCCAAAGAGAATCGGCTTGTGGAAAATGTGGCTTTTGTTCACTCCTTTAAACACTTTCTGCAGTTGCTTCCATATTGCCTTGTCATTTTACAGCCAGGACAAAGTTTTAATCATGAAGACTTGGTAGTCACCTTAGCGGCCCAAGATAGATTATCCCTCTGGGATTCTCACTGGGAACCCTGCATTCTAAGGCAGTAAGAAGATCTGAGAACTAAATGAAAGTCAAGTTTAACAACGATGAAAGACAAATACAAAGAATCAGCCCAATACATTGTTTCAAATTTCTTGAGATAACTTTTTAAAGCACAATGATCTATTTTTTAAAATTACGAGATTGGACAAGTTCCCATTCCTTTGCAGTTATGTGATGAATATATATGTGACTACAAACACAGATGGGATATCATGAGGAAGAGACAGCACATTATAGTGTCATCATTTTAAAACTAGAAAACTTCCCTCTTTGATGTCAATAAATTAAATTATGTTATAAATAGTGGTTTGCTTTACATTGAAAAAGAAAGAAATTATAAAAGACAATCTCTTTGGTCCGCATGGAATGCCTACTACTTCATCTTTTCCTATTGAAATATCACCTGTAATTAAATTCCTGTTCAAATGCTATTGATTCGATGAAGCCAGCTTACAGTGTAATCATGATGACCAATGTGTTTCCTTCAAACTGTCCATAAATCGGTTTCTTCATAAAAATAAGCCATATCCTATTTGTCATCTTATTATCTATGAGCATTAGTTTTGCCATCAGAAAGATACCCGTAGATATTTGGAAAGTGTTGAATATGGAACTGAAGAAAGAATTGCAATCATGTAGTTGAGTCTATCCTTTCAAGACTAAAACAAGCAAGTAAATATAGAAGCATTTATATTAATGTACAAAGTGATACCAAACGGATTAGTACTTAAGTATAAAAATAAACCATAATAATTTAAAAATATATGTGACTATTTATATAATTATATGCTTAGGGCTTCCTAAGAATACTACCAAGGTAACTCTATAAATGAAACTATTAATTTGACTATATAAAATTTTTAAAGTTTTGGGATGTCAAAATAAGATAAAAAGCAAAAATTACATATCTGGAATGCATTCTATCTCACACACAAAATATATGTAAGAAAGGTTAAAATATTAAAAGTTATTTTATTATTTTAGTTTATTGATTTCAGACAGAGAGGAAAGGAGAGAGAGTGAGTGATTTCAATCTTCCTAAATTTACTGACATTTGTTTTGTGTACTAACATGTAGTATATCCTGAAAAATGTTCCTTCTGAACTTGAGAAGAATGTACATTCTGCTGTTTTGGGGTGAAATGCTCTGATAATATCAGTTAAATCCATCTGATCTGGTGTGTCCTTTAAGGCTGCTGCTTCCTTGTCAATTTCCTGCCTGGAAGATCTATCTACTGATGTCAATAGGATCGTAAAGTCCATTACTATGGCTGTATTACTGTCAGTCTCCCTCTTAATGTCCAACAAAATTTGCTTTATATATTTAGGCACTCCTATGTTTGGTGCATAAATGTTTCCAAGTGTTCCATCTTCTTGTTTATTGATCTCATATCATGTTCTAGTCTATGGAGAAATAGTGGTGGACAAAATAGACAAAATCTCTCTCTCTCTTTTTTTTAATTTATCTTCATTGTTGAAAGTATTACAAATATCCCTCCTTTTTTCCCACATTGGTCCCCTCCACCCCTCCCAGGTTGTCTGTGTCCTTGAGTTATGCATATATGCATATAAATTCTTTATCTCTCCCCACCCACTCCTCCACCCCCGCCTTCCCACTGAGATCCCTCAGTCTGTTCCATGTTTCTCTGTCTCTGGATCTATTTTGTTCCTCAGTCTATTTTTTTTATTAGATACCACATATGAGTAAGATCATGTAAAACTGAATCAGAAAGAATCAGAAATCCTGAATAGGCCAGTAACAACTGATTAAATCAGAGAAGCAATAAAAAAACTCCCAGCAAACAAAAGCCCTGGTCCAGACAGCTTTGCAGGGGAGTTTTCTAATTCTTTAAGTTGTAGGGTGAGATAGTTTTCTAAAAATTTTTCTTGCTTTTTGAGGCAGATATGTAGTGCTATGAACTTCCCTCTTAGGATTGCTTTTCCTGTGTCCCATAGATTTTAGGTTGTATGTTTATTTTCATTTGTTTCCAGGAAGTTTTTGATTTCTTTCTTGATCATATTGGTAACCCATTCATTGTTTAATAACATGCTATTTAGCCTCCATGTGTTTCAATGGTTTTGAGTGTTTTTACTGTAGTTGATTTCTAATTTCATGTCATTGTGATCTGAGATGGTTGATATGATTTCAATCTTCTTGAACTTGTAGAGACTTGTTTTGTGTCCTAACATGTGGTGTGTCTTTGAGAATGACCCATGTGCACTTGAGAGGAACGTATATTCTGAAGCTTTAGGGTGAAATGTCCTGTAAATATCAATTAAATCCATCTAATCTAGTGTGCCATTTAGAGTCACTCTTTCTGTGTGGGCATTTTGTCTGGAAGATCTATCAGGTAAAGTCAGTGGGGTGTTGAAGTCCATGAATGTGAGTGTATTGCTGTTGATCTCTCCCTTAAAGGCCTTAAGGTTATTATTGATAGGTCTTTATTTACTGACATTTTAATTCTTTATGCCTATGCTTCTGTCTCTATTATTCTTATTATTACAGCAGTCCCTTTAACATTTCCTGCAATGCTGGTTTGGTGGTGACAAACTCCTTTAGCCTTTTGCCTGGGAAACTCTTTATTTTACCATCTATTTTGAATGATAGTCTTGCTGGATAGAGTGGTCTTGGTTTCAGATCCTTGTTTTCCATTACCTTGAATACTTCATGCCATTCCCTTCTGGCCTGTAGAGTTTCTCATCAGAAGTCAGCTGACAGCATTATGGGAGCTCCTTTGTAGGTAACAGATTGCTTTTCTCTAGCTGCCTTTAAGATTCTCTCTTTGTCTTGAATTTTTGGCATTTTAATTACGACGTGTCTGGGGGTGGCCTCTTCAGGTTCTTCTTGCTTGGGACTCTGTGCCTCCTGAAGTTGTGCAACTTTTTTCTTGACCAGGTAAGGGAAGTTTTCTGCCACTATTTCTTCAAACAGATTCCCTAACCCTTACTTACTTTTGACCTCTTCTGGCACTCCTATGATGCAAATATTATTATGTCTCATGTTGTCCCACAGCTCCCTTAGACTGTCCTATTTTTTTGTTTTTTTCTTTTTAGGTCTCTGATTGAGTGATTTTTTTCTACCTTGTCTTCTAATTCACTGATTCAATCCTCAGCTTCCTCTAATCTGCTGTTTATTCCTTCCAATGTATTCTTTATTCCTGCTTATGCCATTCTTAATTTCCTTCATAGTTTTTGTATCTTTTTTTATGCTGTTGAGGATCTGTACAGTCACTATTTTGAACTCTATATCTGATAGATTGCTTATCTCCATTTCATTTAACTCTTTTTCTGGAAACTTCTCTTGTTCTTTCATTGTTGTTCTCTCTTGTTGTTTTTGTCTCCCTATTTTGGCTGATTGTTTGGTTTTGTTTTCTATGTATTAGGTGGGTGTGCTAGGACTCAGTCTTTTTGGAAGGTCTCTGGGGCAGGCCAATGTCAGACATTGTTTGTGACTGGCCTTGTTTGGAGCAGTCAACAACACACTACTTGAGGTCCTGTGTGTTGGGGCTGGGTGCGTTTGGAAAGGACCAAAATGCACACCGAAGTCTGCTTTTCCAAGGCCCAGGTCCAGAAGCAGATCAGGCAAAGACTCAAAGCACTCTGAAGGTCACCTCTGACTGCAGGCTGATTATCTTATTCCCTCAATGAGCCTCAGTCTGTAGAAACTCCACAGGGTGGGGCAGCTCCTTGTAATCAGTCTCTTAATGAGCCTCAGGCTGTAGAAACTATATGGGGTAGGGTGAGAGGTTTTCAGTAGGGTGGGACAAGTGCTTCCTCCTCAGGCAAAAGCTGCTTGGAAGTTCAATGTCTGCCTCTGCAGTATGTGGGAATGACTCAGCAGAGAATCAAGAGGGGTGCCCTCTGAGCTCTAACTCCAGAGTCCATAGCCCTAGATCCTCCTCACACAGTTCCAACCCACTATGCCCTCCCTTTGCTGGAGCCCAACGTGTTGGCTCTTTAAGAGGATTTCTGCATTTCCAGCTCTCTCTTCCTGGCAAACAGAAACCGGCTGCTTTTCATAGCCAGATGTTATGTGGCACCTTTTTCAGTTCTGGTGCTCTGGGCTGGGAAGCCCAGCCTGGGTTTTAGACCCTACAGTCCCCAGTGGGAAACCTCCCCCCCCCCACAGCTGAGATTTCCCTCCAGACCTTCAGCTGCTGCCCGCGGGAGCCCAGCCAGCCCTCTTGTGCCTCTGCACATCTTACCAGTCTTTATGTGGTCTCCACTTTTCCTCCTTGGTTATGAGGGTGCTCTCTAGCTGGTCTTCAGCTACAGTTGATTATTCAGGATGGTTTTTCTATATTTTAGTTGTAATTCCAGTTTGGTCCCCGGAGAGTGTCAGTGTAGTTTGCACTCAGTCCACTGCCATCTTTCGACAAAGCCTCTTTTCTCGGGGAGCTCATATGTTAATGAAGGGAGAAATACAGTGAGGAAAGCAACAAGCCTTCTGAGATAAATGAGATAATTCCAGCACAAGAAGGAACTAACTCAGATGAAGTGGTGGTGCCTAAGTAGGGTGAGTCCATCTATGTTTGTGTGGGGAGGTTATCCAGGATGTTATCCAGGAAGACATTTGGAAGAAAAGAACAAAACTAGATTAACTTCTGGGGTAGTTGTGCCTTACACACAGAAAACAGCATATGCATCCTAGACACCTAGAGAAACAGCAGACAATTTGATCTGTTTTAGAAACAGCAAGAGAGTCAAATGCAGCCATAGGAGAGTGAACAAGAGGAGTAGATTATAATAGGTGAGATTAGAAAAGTAGATACAAATTTGTTACTAAAGAGCCTAAAATCAGATATTTTTAGACTTTACTACAAGGATTCTATGAAGCACTGGGAGAGGGTGATATAATACTTTGGGTTCTGCCAATGGGAAGCACCAGCAGAAGTCTGGAGAGTTAAAGGGGAGCAGCAGGGTACTGATTACTGCTCCCCACCCCACCCCATCTTTGCTCAGTAGGGTCTGGCTGATTTTAATCTAAGCTGGCAACTATTGCCTAGTCTCTTCTCACTTCACTCCGGTCAGCTTTCTCTTGGTCTCAAGCATGCTGCTTCCTCCCCTTGAGCGTCTAGGCCTAAGCATGGGAATGGCTTCTGGATTCTGTTAATCCCATGAAGCTTCAATATTCTTTGTTCCCTCAGCTGTGCCCACACCTTTGCACGATGACCTTCAGAAGCACTTGTTTGGCTACAGTCTCTGAGACAGCTGTTTCTGCTGTAGCACCGGCTGATGCAGAGGTTTTGCAAAAGTGCAGGTCTGCAGGACTGGGAGGTTCAACATGGGGCCATCCGTGTCTACTTGAAGGCTAAACCCATGAGGCTCCCTCCTTGTCTTGTACAAGCTGAAAATCAAGTCAACATTAGTTACATCTCTTTTTCTAACCATTTAATAATCTTTGAGACAACACTTTTGAGGAGTACATCGGGAAGCCTGTCTCTGCAGGGAGTCCTCTGCTGCCTCCATCAAATTCTGGTGTGTCTTAGCTAATCGAGCCCCATGGTGACCCACACAAAGGGTCTCACCCCATCATCCCTGGCAGAGAAGTCCACAAGCCTGGTGATTCTGAGGCTAAATTTCTCATTATGCTCAGAAGCTCAGCAAGATTGAAAGGGATTTCAACCACATTTAGATTACATTATATATATAAAAAATAAGCCACAATATTTTAAATATTAACCAGGTTATGTGTTTCATTCTGAATTTATGCTAAGGTTCTGTTGAAGAACCATAGAAAACAGTTATTAATATTCATGTCTTTCAAAACTCTTATTACTTCTTATACTCGCATTATTTTCTAGGAATGCTCAAAAAATTCTTGTAAGCAATCACTAATAAATATGAGTTCTTGGTGGAGAAAATTTACTCTGTTTATAAATGAATATTTCCTAGCATGAGCTGGACTGCTACTTCCTGACACACACCATTTTGAGGAAGAGCATAAGCTTCAGCAATTTACTATATTTAAAGTTTGATGAATGACACAGAGTCATCTTTGATACATGGACATTACCCAAAAGCCACAAAGGTAGACTAGAGAAAGTGTATTCTAAGCAAATCTTAGCCAATTAAGGCTATAAGCAGACTTAAGAATGACAAGAGTCAGCCTTCATTAAGAAAGGACAGAAACACAATTCAGTATGAGGACCATTGCTCCTCTGTCCAGAGGGCCAGCCTAAGCACAGAGCTGAACATTAGGATGCCTTCACTCTTTCAGTTTTTGCTAGCAGAATTTAAAATGCCCTAAATTATTTTTTCTCAAATGATCTGCTCCCAAACTTCTGACTTCTAGCAATATTTTTTCTTACAAGCCTGATTCTTTAATGCCAAGAATTTATTGTAAGCCTTATGAAGCTATTCTCTCTGTCTCAGTCTCTTTCTTTTCAGCTGGCTTGCCCTCACTCCATCTCTGAGTAATGTTAGAACCTCATTACAAGTTGGGATATCTCTTTAATTCATCACTCATGTAAGGAGATTGATTCCCTCACAGAACATATAGATATGTTCTTTAGATTAAAGACATTTCATCTTTTTCCAAGCTCAATAATTATGGCAGATGTCTAGAAAACATTTTTCTGTTTCAATTGTCTTTTGTCATATCCATCCAGGCTCTTCACTGTCAAAACGTTTCTTTACAGCAACAGACAAGGCATTTGCTAGTATCTGCACCCATTTCAGCTGCACTTGCTCTTAAACTCTTTGCTAATGTTACCCTCCACACATGTTAACATTTCTGTTATGAAATGGTACCTATAGGCTTCAAAATCCCCAAGAGAACACAACTTCACTTACAAATATTCACTTTTTGCTTTTATATTCCCACTCCTTTTAGTATGTTGCATACACACTTTGACAGGTATTCACTGTATTGTGGTTTGTGCTTTATCTCCTCAGGCCCCCAGGTCCAAGACATTCTGCTACAGTGGAAAACAAAATCCTTAGCTGTTTTGGAGCATTGTAGTCACTTTCAAGTTATACGACTTACTTACATGTGTGCTCTAAGAAAAATAAATGGGATATTTTTTTTCCAGAAATTAAAATCCCATGAAGATGTAGTAAATTCACTAGATATTTTATATAATCTTTATCAACCTTTGACAAGCATATACCTTAATACACTTTTTATATTTTTAAAATTTCTACCATAACTGTACTCCCTGCTTTTCAAAGTAAAAATTAATCATTGCATATACCAGTTTTTCATACTTTCCTGGTTTCATAAAGCATTTAGGGGTCACATGTAGTGACTCCTCTGATGAATTTGGGCAAAGTAAACTGAAAACCTTCTAGAAAGGATTCATCATTCTACATACCATTAGGAACATCTGTGAATCATGGGAAGAGACCAAAATGTCAACATTAACAAGAGTTTGGAAAAAGGGGATTCCAATGCTCATGGATGACTTTGAGGGGTTCAAGACATCAGTGGAGGAAGGAACTGAAGGTGTGGTGGAAACAGCAAGAGAACTAGAATCCGAAGTGGAGCCTGAAGGAAGATGTGACTGAATCGCAGCCGTCTTATGATAGAATTTCAATGCGTGAGGAGCTGCTCCTTGTGGGTGAGCAAACACTGGTTTCTTGAGATGAATCTACTGCTGGTGAAGATGCTGTGAAGGTTGTTGAAATGACAGCAAAGGATGTGCGATATCACATAAACTGAGTTAGTAAAGCAGCAGGTTTGAGAGGACTGACTCCAATTTTGAAACAAGTTCTCTGTGCTAATTAAAGAACATTGCAAGCTACAGAGCAATCACTTGTGAGAGAAGAGTCAGTCATTGGGGCAAACACCATTGTTGTCTTTTTTTTTTTTTTAAATTGCCACAGCCACCATCATCACCATCAGCAATGAGGCAAGACCCTCCACCAGAAAAAAATGCTACGAGGACTCTCAGAAGGCTCAAATGATGGTTGGCATTTTTTAGCAACAATGTGATTTTAATTAAGGTATGTATATTGTTTTTTAAAGGTAATGCTATTACACACTTGATAGACTGGGGTATAGTGTTAATATAACTTTTATATGCCCTGGGAAACAAATAAAATTCAAGTGAATACATTTATTGTGATATTTGCTTTATTGTGATGGTCTGGACCCAAACCAACATTATCTCCAAGGTATGTCAGTATCTGTTTATTTATTTGAATAGACTTCATTATTTTGAACAGTTTTAGGTTCACAACAGAATAGGGAGGAATGTTCATGGATTCCCCGTATACTCTCTGCCCGTATACATGCATAGGCCCTGCTTTTATCAATATCTCCCACCAGAGTGGAATGCTGTATATGTGACAATCCATGAACCATGTTTACACATCAGTATCTCCCAGAACCCATTGTTTCTATTCAGGTTCACTCTTGGTGGTGTACGTTTTATGGTTTGGACATGTATCCACCATTATGGTTTTATACAGAATATTTTCATGACCCTTAAATTCCTCTGTGTTCTGGGTACTCTACCCCTATACCCCCTTAGCTCCTAGTCCCTGATCTTTTTCCTTTCTCCACAGTTATGCCTCTTCCAGAATTGTCTGTGGTTGGAATCGTACAGTATATAGCCTTTCCACTTGGCTTCTTTCATTTTATAATAAGCCCTTAACTTTCCTCCCTGTCTTTTCTTGGTGTAATATTCATTTCTCAGCACTGAATAATATTGTACGTAGTTTATCTATCCATTCACCTACTGAAAAACACCCTGGTTGCTTCCAATTTGCAATATGTATAAAGATCAGCCTGCAGGTTTTTCCAACTGATTTGGGCAAATACCAAAGACTGCTGGGATCATTTGGTAGAAGTAAGCTTTATTCCCACAGACAGTGAATGAGGATCCCTGTTGCTCCACATCCTCATGAGTATTTGGTGTTGTCAGTGTTTTTTGCTTTGGCCCTTCTAATAAATGTATAGTGGTATCTCATTACTGTTTTAATTTGCAATCCCCTAATGACATGGTGTCAATCGTCTTTTCCTACATTGCTTGCCATTTCTATATGATTCTCAGTGAGGTGTCTGTAAATATCTTTGACCCATTTTTAATCAGATTCTTTATTTTCTTATTGTTGAATTTTAAGAATTATTTTAATGTTTTAGGTAACACTCCTTTATCAGAAGTGTCTTTTGCAAATAGTTTCTCCCAGTCTGTGGTTTATCTTACTCTTGACATCATCTTTGTGAAGCTAAAGTTTTTAATTTTAATGAAATCCAGATGATCAATTATTTATTTCATGCATCATGCCTTTGGTATTATATGTCAAAAGGCTTCACAATATTCAAGGCCCCCCAGATTTCTCTCTCTGATTTTCTCTAGGAGTTTTATAGTTATACATTTTTACATTTAGGTCTGTCATGCATTTGACTTAATTTTGTGAAGAGTGTAGGCCTGTTTCTAGATCTTTTGTGGGTTTTTCTGTGTTGTTTTTGTTTTTGTTTTGAACATGGAGGTTCATTTGTTCCTGTAGCATTTGTTGGAATGACAGTTATAACTGCATTGTATTGTCCTTGATCCACTGTCTAAAGTCAGTTGACTATATTTACGTAGGTCTCTTTTTTGGCTCGGTATCTGTTCCATTGATTTACTTGTCTATTTTTTCACCAGTATCATGGTGTCTTGATTACTATAGGTTTATATATCTTGAAGTTCGGTTTTATAGTCCTCCAACTTTGTTCCTCTCACTCCGTATTGAGCTGGTTATTCTGGGTCTTTTGCATTCCTATATAAATGTTAGGATATGTTGGGTGATATCCACAAAAATAACTTTCTGGGATTTTGATTGGGATTGCATTAAATCTATAGAGTATTTTGGAAGACATTTGAAAATATGAGTCTTTCTATCCATGAGCATGGAATACCTCTTCATTTATTTAATTCTCTGATTTCACCATAAATGTAGTTTTTCTCATATAGTTCATGTACATGTTTTGTTAAGTTTATGCCAAAGTATTTTATTTTTTTAATGTTATGTGCTATTGTAAATGATGTGTAGTGGTATCTCATTGTTGTTTTTAATTTCAAGTTTTATTTCTCTATTGCTAATATATAGGATAGTGATTGACTTATACATTAAGCTTATATTCTGCAAACTTGCTGTAATCACTTAGTTTCAGGAGTATTTGTTGATTCTTTCAAATTTTCTACATAGACGATTATGTCATCTGTAAACAAAGATAGTTTTATTTCTTCCTTCTCAATCAATATATCTTAACTTTGTTTTATTGCATTTGCTAATACTGTGCTTTTTATAATTCATTTATCTCTTTCTAGAAGCTATTAATTATACAGTTCCTTATCATGTTTTCTTAGTTGTCCTAAATACATCAGCATTTATCTTCAAAATATTATGGTCTATATTAAATTAGAATATTTTTGGTATAAGAATAGTGAAATGACTTTAACACACATTAATGCAATTTAATCCTCTCTGCCATTTGTTTTTCAGTTAGTTTAATTGTATATGTATACTAAACCACAAAAGATATTATTTTTTTCATAGCAAATACTTATTTAGATTTACCAGACAATTTTACTCTTCATTTTTTCTTGCATTTCTATAACATTATTTTCATTCTGCTCGCAGATTTTTTTTAGCATTTTTGGTCATTTTTTGTTCAGGTCTACTGGTTTAAAATGTTTTTGTTCTTTTTCTGCAAATAATGTAATTTCACCTTTATTTTTGAGGGATATTTTTGCTAGTTATAAAATTCTCGATTAAATTAAATTCTTTTAAATTTTTGAAGAATATCATTTTGTCTTCTAGATTTAGTTTTTGAATTGAGAAGTTAGCTTTTAGCTGTATTGTTACTTTTTTGTTTTCCTCCTATGGATACTTTTCATATTTATTTGGATTTTAATAGCGTTAGTATGATTTGTATTATTTCTAATCCTGTTTAGCAATTGTAGTGCTTATAGAATCTATTCCTAAATAGTTTAGTTGGTTTTGAAAAATTCCCCTAAACCATTCCTTAAATGTTACTTTGTTGAATTTTGTCTCTCCTTCTGAGACTCCAATTGCAAGTTTATTTTTATGGTCCATTAAATTCTTATTCTCATTTCAATATTTCCCATAAGTTTTTTCTCTCTGTTTCAGTCTTATATTCTCTACTAATTTTATCATTAAATTGATCTTCATTTTAGGAGAATTCTATCTGCTATTAGACTTGTTTATTGAGTTTTGATTTTCTTATTTTATTTTTCTAGAGTTTACATTTGAGTCTTTGTATGGATTCCATTATCTTTTAAAAAATTACCATCTAATTGTACATCTTAGTCATATTGGTTGCAGTATTTTATCTGATAATACCAATATCTAGATCATCTGTGAATTGTCTTCTATTCTTTTATTCTTTTTTTTTTTTTTTTTTTGGTCTCAGTTCCTGGTATGTCCAATGGTTTTGGATGAAATTTTGTTGGAAAATTTGATATTAAGTATTGTAGAAGCTTGGAATAAAGTTGTTTTTTCCCCCTCAGAAAACATTTTTAAAAAATTAATTAATTTATTTATTATTTATTTGTTTGTTTATTTATTTTTGCTTTTAGAGTCTTTTAGTGTAAAAATATTTTACTTTAGTCCAGTTTGGGGTTGATCTGATTTGAAACTGAATTTAGTCTTTGTAAATGCTGGTTTACTTTCACACCAGCCTTATGTCTAAGATGTAGCCCTACAGTGGTTCCAAGTAAAAGTCTGGGCTGCTTTTCAGTGCCTTCCTGTTGGTAGCTCTAGATTCCAATTTTTGTGTCCCAGCACTGAGAGACTGTCAAAATCTCTGATGGCTTTCTTGTTACTTAGTCACCAGTTATAAATAGGTAAATGTTTTTTTGTGTGTGTGTTTTAAAAAAATATATATCTTTATTGATTTCAGAGAGAGGAAGGGAGAGGGAGAGAGAGAGAGAAACAATGATGAGTCATTGATCGGCTGCCTCCTGCATGCCCCCTGCTGGGAATGGAGCCCACAACCCTGATGTGTGTCCTGACTGGGAATCAAACCTCAGTCTCCTGGATCATAGGTCGATGCTCAACTGCTGAACCAGCCAGTCAAGCTAGATAAATGTTTTGAATGAAAAAGCAGTAAAAAACATTGTACACATATGTCTCTAGAATTCTGATTTCTTCATTTTGACTATAATGATAGACCTGAAATACATTGTTTCTTCTACTCCATGGGACTAATTGAAGCTTTGCTCAGCTCCTCAGCTTAACTCCTACTTTATAGTGGATGGTCAGCTTCCAAGGTCACCATGCCTAAACAGAAAATGCCTCCAAACTAAGAGTAGTGTCACTGTTTACTCACTTGAATGGACTTTTCTTTCGAAAATCTTAACCCCTTATGTCTTCATTGCCTGGGTAGCTCTCTGATTTTATATTTTATCCAAATATTCTAGTTTTTCTTTGAAGAAGGATTGGTCTGATCTTATCCAGGATCTAGTACAACTTTGCCAGAAGTGGATTCTGAATTTTGGAGTCACAAGGGAGCATAAATATTTGCAATTTCCGTGCTCTACATGAACTTCCAGCCAATCTATTTCCAATATTATTCAGCCATGGGATAAATATTTTTATGGTAGAAAACATACTAGTTTCAAATACTGGATCTGAAATTTATTAGCTATGTGATCTCTGACATGTTACCTAAATTAATACTTAGTTTCCTCATCATTAAGTTAGGGATCATAATGCAAAGGGATTGCCACATAACGCTGCTTCAAAAATTACATATGATAATGTTCATGAACTGATTTAGAATTCCTCTTCATGAACTTCCTAATATGAACTTCTAATCCCAGTTTTCATGACTTTGCATGAATATTCTAGAGCCATGAATGTCAGATAAACCATGAAGAAATTTTTAGTATTCTTATGTAATATTTGTAACATACTTATACTCTCCAATATTGTATTTATACAAATTATAATTTAACAGGCATCCTACATTTTATCTGGCAACCACATGTTAATTTAGGCTGGAATTGTCTTTTTCATTTTCATAGTCCCACCACTCCCTTATCTTCCCAAGTTTCTACTAAAATCTTCTCTCCTTATAATTCTTTCCTAACTTTAAAATTTTTATAAAATGGCAGAATAATCATTACTTTCTCATTAACATCCCATGCCTTATCTTAACTATTGTTTAAATAGTTCATTTAACTGTATTGTATTCTTTTGTATGTGTATACTATAGCTTATATTTCCATTTTATTGCCAAATGTTTGTCTAGGACAGTGAAGACGCTTAAATTATGCTTCATTTTTAGCCAAACTTAGCTTCTTGCAATATAAACCTTTCATGACTCTATTACTGTGAACACACACACACACACATGCACACACACACACACCCCACACAAGCAGGCTTCTTATTACCCAAAAGGCAAAATTCTAAATTCTTGATGTGGAAGAGAGGCCTTTCAAAATTATTAATTTCTACCATGACTCAGGATTAAGCTGCAGCCTCACCTAATCTCTTGCGGTCTTCTAAAATGTGTTGTCCAGTACAGTATCCAGTAGCCTCTGGCCACACCTCGCTATTAGCCACTTGAAATGTAGCTCATCTGAATTGAGATGCTCATCAATGTAAAATACATTGGATCTTCAAAGACTTTGTACCCCCCCTAAAAAAGATGTGAAAAGTCACCAATGTTGTTTTATATGGATTACATGTTAAAATGATGAGGTTAATTTCAGCTCTGTTTTTTTAATACGGCTACTTAAAATTTTAGATTGCACCCTTGGCTTACAGTGAGTTTCTGTCAGGCAGTATTTTCTCGATTGTCCTGGGTTCTTTCCCATAAGCTTTTGAGAATAAATTTGCTGCCTGATCAACTTCTGCTTATTTGTGGAAACAAACCTGAAGTTGGTATATCTATGAAGCAGTCTCTGAATCCCAAACGAGAATTGTTGTTTTCTCCTGTGTTCCTAGAGAGTATTAAAGTCTAATAATTACATTGTTATAAATGGGACAGTCATTGGTGAATGTTTGTCTTCACCAGTAGACTGAGCTTTTCTAAGTAAATGAGTGAGCTTTTTAATGATCCTGACTGATTAATTGGTTATATAATTTAATTGTCTATTACCTTTGGTACTATATTTGGCAAACCTTTTTGGTTAACAAAAGCTTCCATTTCTCTTTTGGAACGTTTTGCTTTTGTTTTCTTTTCACTCTATCACTTCTTGCATTTTCTTAAATAGATTCTTACCTGGATTATTGAAACATATCCCTGCTGTGTTCCCTGCCCTTGGAATGAGTCGTCTGTTGTATGTTACCTTCTTCAATTGATTTTGGCTTCCTGTCTGAATTTTGGAGGGTGCTTTCCCGTGCCTTGTGACGAAAGCTCCCTGACGTACCCCACAGCATCTGCTCAGTCGGTTTCCTCGATATAATGCTCCTTTTTTGTGTAGCTCCCTTCTAACACTTAGATGGTCCAAATTACAAGGACAATACATGTTATTCTACGTCCTAACCTGCTGGACTGCAGCTCCCACACGGTACCCTTTCATTCTCATGCTTCTAACTCCTTTTCAGCACATACGTACACGCCAGTTCCCTGCTCCCACACATACATAACGTTTTAACTTCAAGTCCATGAGACGCAGCAATTTTAGTAATCAACTGAAGCATCAATAAACTTTAGTTATTTAATAGGTTATTTAATCTTTGATCTTTGGGAAATTAAATTATTTTTTCTTATTCTGCACATTTGTCTAAAGGAGGTTCTTGAAACATTAAATATAATAATAACTATTGCATTTTTTATTAGTAAAGTAAATATTGTGAGAAATCAATCTCTAAATAAAGCATTCAAAATTTTCAATGGTTTGTTTCTATATAAATTGACAGTTTGTTTTGTTTTCATTCTGAAAAGCATTTCTTCCATGTCTCCACTACCTAAGGAAGGGGAACAGGCATATAAATACACGTGTAAGAGTGAGACTAGCCTTGCCTTCTGCCCAATTACATTTGTTTAGGGGGAAAAGGCGGTAACAAAAAAGCAAATCTCAAAAGTGGGAATGGAATGGGTGTTACAAATAAAAAAGCGCTCAGAGCACAAAAAGGGTCAGAAGAGGGAGTCTCTTCCAGCTGGAATGGTTTCAGGAGGCTCGGTGGTGTGAGGTGCTCAGGGAAGTCAGACGGATGGAGGCCTTCTCGGGAGAGGCGTGCAAGCAGGGGAGACCGAGCAGGTCCCTAAGAGCAGGGTGTGGCTGGGGCAGAACGTGCGGACGTGTGAAAGGACATAGCATAGAGGCTGAGACTGAAGTTGCTTAGAACGTGAGGCTTAGAAATTGAATTCGATTCTGTGGGCAGGCAGTGGAGAACTGCTGATGAATTTTGATCAACAATGTGATAAAGCCTTGGCCGGGTGGCTCAGTTGGTTGGAGAGTTGTCTTGTACACCAAATGGTTGTGGGTTCCATTCCTAGTCAGGGCACATACTCATGTTTCAGGTTAGATCCCTGGTCAGGTCGCCTATGGGAGGCAACCAATCAATGTCTCTCACATCAATGTCTCTCTCTCTCTCTCTCCTTCCCTCTCTCTCAAATCAATAAACATATCCTCAAGTGAAGATTTAAAAAATGTGATCTAAGGAGAGGATGGGCAGGATGGATTGGCAGGAGAGAGGCAGGGCTTGGAAGTGGAGCTAGCGATTAGACCTGTGTTGCCAGCTGGCTCTATCCTGTGTGACACTTACTAGTTCACTTGCACTTTCTCTCAAGATTTATTGTTAATATTTGTTGAACAGACATAAGTCGAATTAATAATTGATGATAAATCTTTGAAAAATTAACAGTTAAACAGAGGATATTCAAGTACAATATTCTGTGTCTAGCAGGCACTCCAAAATTATTTTTAGAACAAATGAATGAAAGAGTGCTTGAGTGGCTCTCCCTGAATATTTAGTGTCTGAAACTTCAAGAATAATTTTGTATAAACTCTGAATGTTTGGTATACAGATTCATCCCTATCTGAGGGCATTTCCCCCAACTTGAAAGTGAATTACAGTAGCCAGATCTGCAGGCAAAAACTAGAGGTTTTTATCCAGGGAGACTATACTCATACATATAGCCTTTCTATTTCAAATAAAATTATGTAGAGAATTAAATCTTTAAAGAATTCCTGGTGTTGTAAATCTAGTCTGCTGACTTCACAAGTTTCAGAAAATCAATTGGACTAACTGAAGTCTGCTCCGGGTTCCCTGGGAACTGCAAATAGAGACGCTGTCCTGGCCGGCTTGGCATTCCACTCATGCTGAGCAGCCAGGGGGCAGCGAAAGGTGCTGTCCAATAGCTTATAGTTAGGATAGATATTTTATCACCCTTCGGACCTCTCTCCTATTGGGGAAAAAGGCATACAGTATTTCATTATGTTCATGGGGAATGAGAGACACAAATAAAGCGCTTGGTTCATACTGGGTACCTGTGAGAAGAGAATATTTTTAAATATCTGTGGGTGGTTCACTAACACAGGTGATTGAGTTTCAGCATATTTCTCCTCGGAGCCTTTCCACGGGTGTTCTGTCACCCCGTTAAATAAGGTGGGAATAAGAAGTGAAGCCTTTTAAGGAAGTATTGCCTTCCTTAGCTTGATCCTTCAAAAAGTACTTTGTTAACTTGCTTAATGCTCCCTTTTATAGCAATCCTTTTTTTTTTTTTTAAATTCAGAAAGGAGCAAACCCCATTTTTAGAGAAATAGCAAAGGTGTTAACACTCCTACTTAAAGCAACTGACAGAGATATTTCACAAAAGCCGGAGGACTGGTTGCGGGTAGTGTGCACAGCGGTGACATGAGCGCCCCTCCGCGTGCATTAGGAAGACAAATAGCTCCCTGGGTGATTCCAAACATGTGTAAGTTATAACCTTCTCTCCTGAGAAGGGGTTTTCGGCCCCCTCTTTATTGTAATCATATGCCTTTCAGTGCAGGCTTACTTTGCCTTTCATCTACACTAAGAATAGTTGGCGCTAAGGGATGCATCTAAAATTAGGGATTTTTTTCTCTTGCTTTTCCTGACTTAATAAATCTCTACATGCTCTTCTTTAAAAAAAAAAAAAAAAGGAGAAAAGACTATGGGACTTTGGACCCCTGGCATTGCCACAGTGTCTTGTTTTTACTTCCCAGTACTTGTTTCCTCTCAGGTCTCCCAGCGATCCGAGAGGCTACCAAGGTGAACCCTAACTGGTGTTGAGAGGCCAGAAGACAATGTTCACCAGAGAATGAAATTAGACACGGGGCGGCATCCATCTATTTTTTTCCAGCTTAGCTGACATATAACACTGTGTAGTTTAAGGTGTACAACATGTTGATTTGATACCCTTATATATTGCTAAATGGTTACCAGGGTTCATTTTTGACCAATCTAGTTCAAGGGGTTTAAAATAAGTTGAACGTTCCTAAGACATCAGTTCAGTACATGATTCTTTTAAATGAGGAATTTGGAGCCCTGATGGTTCACTGAACTCTCCAAAGATGAGAGATGGGGAGACTAGAATGTGGCTCTAGGCTCAGCCACTTAGACTGCATGCAGCACCCTGGGTCTCGGTGCCACTTTGCTGGGGCTCATGCTGGCTGTTGGAAGACAGTATGGTCAGGCCCTCACAACAGGCTGTCCGATTTCAATAATAACAGTGTTCTTTCAAGTGGATAAAGGACTAATTTCTGTACTAGACTGAGCGTCAGTAATGTCTTTCTTGGAAACCTGCTTAAAAATATGGACTTCACTTTGTGTATTTGAAAGGAAAGATTCTCTTTGGCCCAAAAGGTTTGGAAAAAGATTTTTTTAATAAATCCATGGCAAAGCATTCCATGTAATTCCACAGGATGGCAAAGAAGTATTTTAACTAAATTCAGCCCTTCATTATTTATTAACACATATTATTCATTTATCCACTCAATCATTAAATATTTACAGAGTTCTAATAATGTAGGTAGAGTAAGAAACAAAATAGTAAAAAAAAAAAAAAAAAAATCCCTGCATTCATATATTCAAATTCTATTGCAGGGAAAACAGACAGCAAGTCAAGCAAACAGAAGCTATAGAGCATGTTCGAGGGTGAAAGTTCTACTAAAATACAGCAAGGAGGGAAAGAGAAAGTGTCTTGGGAGTGGAATGGGGCTTGGGCAATGAGTATACCTGTACTCTTAACAAAGACACACAGGAGACATTGCAAGGGGCACTTTATATGCTTTATTTAATTTAGATCTCCCAAAATCTAAAAAGTGGGTTTTATTTTACCTCATTTTAGGGGCTATGAGATTCAGAGAGGTTTGGTGATTTGCTCAAGGTCACAAAGCTAAGATATAGAGGCATCAAAAATTTGTACCCATGTTGTTGACTAGGTAGCCTTCTTGTTAACACAGTATCCATGATTTTATATTCAACAAGACCTTGTTAATTACCAGATGCTATGCTCTGTGTGTGCCTGTAAGAATTTAAGATAGGTACTGGAAATATTGGGGGATCAGTAGATGATTGTCTAACCACTGTGCTGACACCAGAAACTTATGCAAAATAATACTGCCTGTCAACTGTAATTTAAAAATAAAATTAGAAAAACATAGAACTGGAAATCCACTTTAATCTGTTAAGAAAGTAATAAGAGATAATTCAATGATATCTTTAATAATAAAAATAAATAAGCCCAATTTGCTTTTCCTAATTGCTACAAGAAATGCTATCAAAGATATCATCGCTACTGTTATCTTTGCCACTGAGGCATTAAGTAATCAAGCAAGGAGAAGGCCCACCCCGATCTGCATCTCAGCCTGTAGAAAATCATCCTGCTTCCTGTCTCTAAAACAGAGGGTTGCAGCCAGGATGTCTGTGCAGGGATGCAGCGGACAGAAAGACATCTGTGGGAGGTGAGCACAATAAAAAAAGTTCAGGAGCCACTGCATTATCTTCTGTGTTGTGAGGAATGTTCACGTAAATTTCCTTGCCAAGTAGTTCTCAGAAAGTTAAGTCCCGGTGGGTGAATAGCGATTTTGTGAAACTTGGTTTGGGGAGCCCCATCCTACATTCCATATGCTGAAAAATCACACTTTCGGGAAGACTACATCAGAGAAACGGTGCACTTTGGGCTCCTTGGAACAGCAGCATCCAATTTCTGTGCCAACCAAATTTTCCTTAACACTTGAACTTGCCTCCATCTCTGTGATTATTTCATATGTATTTACTCTCAATTAGATTGCTGAAGGCATTCGTTTAGTCTTTAACCCATGTCTTTTTTATTGCTTGACTTTTTTTTTTTTTTTTAAGTACACAAACTAAAAGTTAGAGTGTGCATTCCAAATGCCACTTAAGTGTCCTGGAGCAGACGCTGGGGTAAGATACAGATGTGAGTAGTGGGCTCAATCGCGTATGTCCTGGTGAATGGGTTTGTGAGGCGCAGGAAGGGGTAGTCGTCAGTCCCCGTGTTAGGCAGCAGCTGCTCTGCGCTCTCTGCGAGGCGGGCAGTGACCCCCCGGCATACACTGAGGGTGCTGTGGAGCTGCTGTGGCTGCTCGGGTCACAACGACAGCATTTGGCTGGGGACCTGGGCAACAGGGAGCAGCGGAGGTGCGAGACCCAACCAGCCACGCGGTGACTGACACCTGATTGTCGAAGGCATGAAATTCTGGGAACAGTCCACTTAAAGGGGAGCTGTGCCCGTGAAAACGTTGAGCAGCACTTTCGTGTAAATATATTAGCTTGAAAATGATTTTACTTTTTAAGAAGAGAAGAAAACCACTTTCTATTTGTTAAAAAGACAAATACAAATACATTTTATATCAACTGAACAAAAGGAAAACAGCTTTAAACTGTTCAGAGAGGAAATGTACTGAATTCCAGTGAGGCTGAAATATTTAAAGCATTAGCGTTATGGGTCTTGCCACCTTACTTCTGCCCGATCCGTAAAGTAAAAATAAATTAAAATTGCTATCAGATCAAGGGTGAGTTAGAAAAAGAAGGTCTTGCAGTTGAAAAGTTAAATAAACGTAATTAATTTTCACCCGGAGAAATGTTATTTTTGAAATACAAGATTAAAAATATTTTCACATTAATTTTGACTTGTGTTTAATTTTAATTCTCATTTAAATACACTAATAAATATTCCCTTACCACATAGTCATAAGCCCTCATCTATTTCCTTTTTATTATTATTTTTGGATTAAATTGAATCAAATATTTGAAATCTTCCAAATTTGCTTTTCCTATAGAATGTGCGCTATCATTCATCGCTGGAAAGGAGAATCCATTCTGATATTGATTATACTGTGTTAGATCTTAGATTTTTTATAAATGTGAGAAGGCTGTAAACACCAGCAATTCCCAATGGTTTAGCAGAATCATTCCTCCTCTGACCACATAATTGCTAAATTGTGCATGTCAAATGGCTTCAGGATATTCTGTCCCCTTTCCAGCAGGTTATCAAGGAAAACTTGCTGGGGAATGGTGTTGTTTGTGTGTCCTTTAAGTTAGGAACTCAAAGGTCAAGAGTTGCCAAAAGCATTTTCACTGAGTAACTGCCTCTTTTCCCAAGCTCTGCAATGTGCCTCATCAGTGATTCTCACCATTTGTTTCTAAATGTATTTAGTTCCTAAGCCAAAGCCAACTTTTACACCCAAGCTTTATTACAATTAATCACAGTGACTGGGTGTACAATACATGTTTATCACAAGCCTATATGCCACATTTACAGGGTAATATTTTTTCATAATTATTTTTAAGACATTTAAAAAAATAAATGTTTTTTCCAATGATTCAAATTCTAGTACAAGCAATAATTAAATATTTAGTATACAATAGTGTATAGGATGATCAGAAAGCCCTTTTCTGTAGCAGGATAAAACTTTCTTTTCTTAGTGAGAGTGTTTTGTCTGATTTTAGTGCTAACTTAGGAGTAAAAAGGTTCTATTAATACACTGTGAGTAATGCCAGGATTGGGCTGCTAGATCCATTTAGTGTGCTGTTCAGCAGCTCTGCCGGAGTGTTTCCTATGAGTCATACTCCTGAGCAGTTGCCATTGGCTGTTCTACTGGTTTAAGAGCTACTGCAAGATTAATCTTTAGTTTTGACAGTTAAAACAGTTGCAGCAATTAATTACTAGGGAATAATTCCCCGTCCCAAAAAATACAGAAGATGGAAACATGTTCGTAAATATGCTCCAATACTTAACCGCCTTCCTCAAAGTATCACCTGACATCTTTGCCATGACAAGTCCTAAAACTCCCAAGTTGCATATTTCTTTGAGGAAAGGAACAGAGGAGACGGGGCGATGTGATTTTCTTTTTCAAGTGAGATGTGAAAACACATCGGACGTTCACATTTGATCAGGATCCCGTGATTACACCGCATCTGTACAGTCTTTTGTAAGGTCTTTTCTCTTTCTCTTTGCTTAATTGCGGTGATATCATTTCAAGAACCGCAGTTTCTGCGTGTAAAAGCTGAAAGAACAAAAGAAAACCGTGAGGAACATGACAGGACACTGTATGCGCAACACAAAGCCTCCACGCGGCCTGCGAACTCTCCCGCAGCATCTGAAACAAATGAAAGGAAAACAGATTGTCGTCAAATCTCCATTTCTTTTTCAAAAGTTCGATACATATTTCTTTGGGGAATAGTTTGCAAATGATATATAGAATATGTGAAATACAATTGTAAACAGACATGCAATTTACATAGGTTACAATCTGTTCCATGATCTTTGTTCATTCTTAGCACAAAGGCAGGGCCCACCATTTGGAACAGAACTGCACCGAGATAAATCTGAGACGGAATTATTAGAACTGACATTATTAATATTTTTTTAATATTCCATGGCTTTCTTGTGATTCTTCGCATGCCACATCCCGAGCAAACTCTGGTGCCTTAATCATTTTAAGATTTCCTGTGTTCTCACTGGCTGTTAGCCGGCCTGTGGCGAGCACAGCCTCTCCGAATGGCAATCCGTGCGCATGGTTAAAAAGAAAACCCTGGTCAGAAAATCGTGCGTCTAAAGTATTAACTGCTATAGTCAGTGTTTCTTACGCTCTTGCTCGCCGAACACATGTTGCCCCGGGGTATGAAACTGAGCTAGCCTTGGCCTTTTGTAACACTTAGGTCTCTTTTCTTTCACCAGAGGCAGGGCGCAGGAGGGGGGAGGGGAGGGGAGGGGGAGGGGGCAGAAGGGCAGGAGGGGACGGTGGGTGAGCAGGACAAGAAAAGGAAAGCTCGCCCTGGGTCGCTTGTTGTCAGAGCCTGGGAAAACAGGATGCCCCGGCCCCGGCGAGCCTCCTGCCAGCCCAGCTCACCCCCGCACCGGCCCAGCCGGCCACCAGCCACTGCCCGCGGCCCGGCTGCGTTCTCTTCCACCCTTTGAGGCTGCACATGTGCCAGGGCGCTGAGTGACACGGCGTTTTGAAGCTGATTGCCCCGCATTGTCCGGCACAAGCCATGCAGAAAGCGCAGGCGGAGGCGCGCGGGGCCGGGCGCGCAGCGGACCACGCCGCTTGCTAGGTGGTCAGGCGCGCAGCACGGCTCCGACCATTGTCCCTGCCTGCGGACCTGCTGCAGGGTCCCTGGGGTAGAAAGGCAGGACGCGGCGCTGGCAGAGAGGGACGAAGAGGCACGAGATCAGAGAGATACATATATATATATTTTATCCTATGTCTTGGGCGTGCAGGGTTTCTAGCACGTAGGGAGAGCCTAGTGCAGGGAGCTCAACCCCTCGGCCCTTCTCTGCTCCTGCGCGGTTGTGAGATTCCCAAGTCAGCCAGTTTTCGTGAAGTTATTCAAAGGTAGCCTTTGGAGAAGCCATGTGCTCATCTCCAACAGAGAAGCGTTTTCTAGAAAAAGAAGAGACGGCATGCAGCTGGTAGCTAGGGTAGCCTGCTATTTTTGAACGGCTCCTCGGTGCGTGGTGTTTTAATTCCTCCCCCAGATTCGGGTGGGACTCGGACTGTGCGCCCCGGGGCGCCCTGCGCGGTGCAAGGAGGGACGCGGGCTTGAGAAAACCGCACTGGAGCCCCGCGCTCCAGAGGCGGCTTCGGCATTGCTAACATCTTCCAGGCATTTCGTGCAGAATGAAAATGCTGACGGCCGGCTACCTCTGCAAACACGGGCGCCGCAAACGCCTGCAGCCCCATCCCGCTACTTTCCAAGCACGGAATGGGCAATTAGTACTCCCAGGCTGCGACAGCCGGCGAGGCACAGCCTTCCCATTACACCGAGAACGCTGATTTTCAGGGGTTTATAATCAAGCTAGAAAAGATGCTGCACAGAAAACTGGTGCCCGCTTTCTTGCAATGGGCAATCTTATTTTTATTTAAGCAAATGTGAAGGGAAGCGCAACAATCAAGGCCGCTTCCAGGCTAAA
Organism: Miniopterus schreibersii; assembly: GCF_964146895.1. Lineage (NCBI taxonomy): Eukaryota > Metazoa > Chordata > Mammalia > Chiroptera > Miniopteridae > Miniopterus > Miniopterus schreibersii. The sequence goes on along the minus strand of NC_138113.1, from coordinate 57,408,913 downwards.
AATATAGAGCGAGTGGACATCTAGAGACTCTGGATTTCTGGCTGATTACCTGCATTCGTTGTCTTTGCCACTTTGTATACTCCAAAGCACAACTTTTTTGTGCACGGTTTGCCTGAGCCTCAGGAACTTAGGAAAAAGTCTTTGTTGCTTCAAGGTATCCGACCATGTCAGGGTAAAAGGCTCCTGTGCTCTGCGTGTGGGATGGTCCCGCAGTGGCCGAGCTCTCCCCCCGGGCCCTGTGCTGCCCTAGGGGCCAGAGTTCTGTCCCTGGTGGTGGTGGTCACCTTGTGTTAGGTTTCCTTATTAATACTTTGCTAAGCCAAGGAAAACCTTACTCAGGCTACTCCACCACTGAAAGCAATTAACCTGTAACATGAGCTCTAACATCACGCGCACTGCAGAGAACCAACAAAGATTTGTTCTCTGGCGTAATGACAAGTTCTAATCCTCTCCCAGTAGAGCTCTCTGGGGGATTTTTAGCACATGGACATTACTGAACAGACATGTTCCAACTGCCCTGGTATGATGCACTGGATTTGTTCCAAACATGGAAAGTCTACCAAAAAGCCAGTGCATAATACAAATAAGTGACCACAAACCATCCATTATCAATTGCATTTTGCTCAAAATCTCCGTTAAGTAAAAAGCCTGAGCAGGTTCTAATAATCACATATACAATGTTTGGGTGAAAATGTGCCATGGTTGAGTTCGTTGAACTACAAAACCTTTGTTAATATTTAGAGCTTTCTCTGAAAATCAAAGGACTCCCTGGCTTTAGCATCTTTCACTCATTCATTCATTCATTCATTCATACAGCCTTGCCACAAACACCAGTTGTGTACCTGCTCTGTTTAGAGTCTAGCATTGCATTTTACTTTAAAAAGAAGTGTAAGTACATTAACACTTGTTTCCTATTTTTAAACTTCCAACTGCATGTTAAGTCCAGTTTCTTCCTTTGTTCCTTAACTCAACATGATGAAGCCAATCTTGCCCCCCCAAATACATGATGTATTACTGATAACTTCTCTTCCTTCTGCCAGATACTAATTGCTCTAAGTGCTTCCCAATTTAAAGTTTATCTGTGTTCGTTAACCTAGTTAAATTAATGTAGTGAAAACCAAGCACAATAAAATCTGTTTTGTGTATCAGCTTACCTGCCTACCATTACCTAGAAAGAGAAATATTCTTCCATCTTAGTTTCTTGGTTTCTCCATCTTACCTCTTCTAAAAATAAAAAAATAAAAAGTTTCACAGTGAAGTGGCTCGTCTATAGAGCTATGTCGCTGTGTCTTACAGAAGAGGAGTTATGGGTTTAATTTTACTCCTATTTAACTTCTCAGCCAGTGCAACATCTGATCAAGTTATTCTGAAGACTGAGTGTTTTCTTTAATGATATATTTTGCTTCTAACTAAATTGCTTTACTTAGCAATTTGTATTGCAACCGAAGCGCTGATTTGATATTTTTCAGAATGAGAATAAGTAGATCATCCGGTGGCTGAACCAATCTCCCCGCATCACAGTGTTTTATCAGAAATGAGCGCTTGTCAGTCATATATCTTCAGCGCAACACTTAGTTGAAGCATCATGAAATATTCAGATTAGAAAGGGAAGGCGCCTTTCACGTGGGGACTGCGGGGACTGCGTGGGCTGATCACGGGCATAACCTCCACTGCTCCTGAAAGGCCGGGCAGGGGTCAGCACCCAGCTTCTGGCATCGGCGACTCTCCTGTCACAGTGTGCAGCAAGAAGGAACACACTCAGGAAGGCAAAAGCCACCGTCACAATCCTATCAAGGAAGGCATGACTTTAAAAAAGGCAACTAGAAGGAGGTGAAAAGGAAAGAAAAAGGCAAGTCTTCATGACACAGAGTGAGAGGGAGCCTGGGAGAGCCACGTGAAGTGTAAGTGGTCAGATGACACTGAGCAAAGGAGGGTGTCGTCAGATGAAGACCATCAGGTTCTGTCGCTTAGGCATCATCGGAACACCTGAGCCGAATGTTTATACTAACAAATTCTCCTCTGAGAGGGTGTTGTGAGAGCTGATACCTGCCTGTCCTAGTTAATGTAGGTCGCATTCAGGTGTCGGGCCCAGGTCTTTGAGTTTGTCCACCCTGGACTGACGTCTGATCATGTCGGTGATCAACACTCTTTTTCATTTATTCCAAAAAAATGTATATTTAAGATTTCTGCTTAGGGTATCAATAACAAGGCTGTTCAACTCCAATGAAGGGAAATTTTAAAATGAAAGCAAAGAAAGAAAAAGGTTTGTCTTTGCCCAGTGAACTGACAATGGGCACCCCCTCCCCCTAGTGAAGCGTACTCTTTTCATTTTCTTTGTGATCGCAAGGGCATGTCCTGGACTCGAGCTGGCGTATGTAGCCACTTCTCCAAAGGCCACCAGAAAGAAAAGTTTCACGTCCCATGCTTTGAGCAACTGTTGCTGAAGCTACTCACATGCGTGAAATGAGAAGAGCCGGCAAACCTGAGAACTGAAACACCAGACTCCTGCTTCCTCTGCCATATTTTGCCAGGCGAGAGGCAGAATTAAATCTTGTTGTACCAACAGTAGCTTCAGAAAGAGAAATGATTCAACCACTCATACTTCGACATAAGCATTCTCTACAGTGAAATTTATTTCAGCACTTTGAAAAATATTGTACACATTAAAGCTATATTCAAAGTGTAGGAAGAGGGAAAACATTAGAATATTTACTCAGTATTGACTCTTATTAAGAATACATTAGCCACATGCAGAATGTTCTGGGTGAAAGGGGAAGGAGTTAACTATTTGCTAAACAATTGAATATATTCTATCTACTTGGTTTACCCGAGTAAACGATTTTGCCCAAATCTATCAAATCTGGTCATTTAGTTGGCAGCACATAGTCCTGAGAAAAAAGCCCCCATAGATAATGGTGATTTCTAAGGATAACCTCCAGTTCTGTCCTTCCTTGGCCCATGTAAGCTGTGCGTCTGCAGGATCTGGGAGCTGTGGATGGACACGCCTCTTCCTGGTCAGCTGGCGGTGGACCTGTCTACTGCATCTATCAATCCAATGCCCAAACATACCTTTTCTATGCATGCATATGCATGTGTGCATATTTAAATCCCCACTCTTTGTTATATGACGTGATATAAATTGTATCGCTAGATGTGCTTTTGTGAATCACTGAAAATATTATTCTTAAGTGAAAATTTGCAAAGTATATTTCCACAAGGTCTAGAAGAAAATAAAAATGGTAACCTGTGGTCCAAGTTACATCTGAATTACAAATTTAGCCTTCCTATTATTCAATGTTTGACCTGAAGTTGTGTTTGTTTTCTTACCTTGAAAATAGTAATAATTCTTTTTTATATGGTAGGCTCAAGTGGCATTTTCTTACCAGGGAGTATTTGAAGTTGTGTGGGTAACATCTAATGAAGCATTACTGGCGGATGCCATGTGCTGTGATGTGAACTAAGGCCTCATCTTCAGCTTGCTTTTAAAATAAGGACTTTTCCAGCAAGCCATATCTTCACGCCTTTTTCAAAGCTAATGCTAGTGCTTTAGTAATTTGAAGAGTTCAGCTTAGGTTTTCATTTTTTCATGGTGGCCTTAAAGGAAGAGTCTACACCACCAAGATTTTTTTTTTTTTACTTTCTCATTTTATAATCTTAAAGCTTTATGGCATTTTGGAGCTTTGCTTCTTCCTGTCCTTCGGCTATCAAGTCAACGTCACTCGCAAAAAAGATGTTTTTTTGTTTTAAAATACTTCTAATTTCCTCCTGTTGGCAACCTGTACAGATGATTATTTTCATGAAAACTTGATGCATCGATTGGCCAATTACTAATTACTAGTTTTCCAGAAGTGGAATTTTAAAAATACTTTATTTCTTTTCCAAGTGAACTAGAAAGCTGAAATATCTAACAAATTTAATTCACACTTTCTAAAATATAAAATTAAATCTTTTCTTTTATTTTTTTTTATACATTTTGTGTATTTATATGTAACTTTAACTATAATCTCCTTGAATTCTGAGTAACACACATTCTCCACGTATTTGTAAATACGATCTTTATTCATTTGGGAAGACAGCATATCTTCTTCTAGTGTAAGAAAGAATGTAAATTATCTACAGATGACTTCTGTTATAGGTTATAAGCAAAAATACCATAGAGCAACATTTACTTTAAAGAGCAAAAGACAACCAACTTTTACTCATTCCAATACAATAAACAGTTACATTTTTCAGTTTAAATATTTGGGAAGGAGATCTATAACATATGTGTTCTTTGTTCGAAATTCCAAACAAGTGGTAGTTTTGTTGAAATTTTTGTTTGCCATTATTCTATGTAATCTCTGTTCCAAAAAGCAGCAGACGTATAACATGCTCTATTAAAATATAATAAAATAGCACCCAGAACATTTTATTAAAAGTAGCATTAAAATAATATTTTTGATGCCAAAGAATTGCAGTCTTGGGTGTTAGTTTAGTCAAAGTAATTGTCACCAATGGGTTAATTGTTTCTAGAGCACTTATAAGTAAATATTATTAGCAAAGTATTTTAATTACTGTACTTTATGTGGCCTAAATGTAAGCATTTATTAATACAAACCAAGCTCTCATTACAAATTTACACAGAAAATGATAAAATATTATGTATGAAATGAAGCATTAGCATGGACCATTAAGTCCTCTATTTTCATTTAATTAAATTTGTCAGTAGTAGCCTCTTTAACTGAAAACCAGTCATAACCACAAAATTAAATAATAATTAAAGAAACAACTATTGAAAGAGTTGCTTGGAAGCTAAGGTGCCATTTAACCAAAACATAGCAATTTCATGTAAATTGCAGACCATGTAGACACAGTTCTGAAATTATGCATCCTGAGGTCCCGTATATGACTGATTTAGCAAGTATTTTCAACATTGCAGATTAGATAGCTTAGCTGAATTATCAGTCTATAACTCGGAAAAGTGGGAAATTGTTCAAAGTTTCTATAAACTTATATATTCCATTATAGGGCAATAAAAATTCTACGTAAGAATTCAGTTTATTGCTGCATAATCAATGGTTTTGGCCACATAATGTTTGTATCAACATATAGGGCTGTGAGCATCGGGCCTGTTAGTATTCCCAGTGAGCCTCTGTGCAAATTGTGCCTGTGATGATATAATAAAAGCTAGGACTAGGTTAAGTACACTTCACTCTTCTAGCATGTATGATTGCAGGATGCATCCTTAGTGTCTTTCATGTTAAAACTCCGACATTACCCTTTCCAATATACTTTTGTTTATTGATTATTGCTTAAAATCTTCTAAGATTTAGTTTAATTATCAACAAGTCTGGTTTCCTTTTGTGTGCTGTGTGCACATGTGTGCATGTATTTGTATACACATGCATGTAGGCATTTGCTTTTACTAGTTGCCATTCTGAAAGGTCTCCAACCTTTGCAAACTCTTTCACTTCACCTAGACACGTTCCGTGTTGCACAGCCAGCAGGGGGAGGTAAGATTTAAGAAAATAGCGAAATGAACTTGATGGAAGCAACTACTTTAAGAGACAAATAAACAAACAAAAAGACTTGTCAATGAACAGAATGGAGAGGTCTCTAATGTATTTGGGATAGATTTAGCATCCTAGATATGATTCTGGCTGTCAATTAGCATTTTGATAAACATTGGACAATTTAAGGGTCTATATTTTAAATAATGTACACAGTCAAATTCTAGTTACTGGAAACCCTTTATGATATTTTCCAATACGCAAACTGTAGTTGAAGTTATGTATGCAAATCTGTGAGTCAACTTAAAAAAATACGAAGTAAAGCACTCAAATATTCTCATGAGCTTGGAGAAAATGTTAATTTTGTTAAATAATTTTATAGGATCATTTATGCTCGAATAATTGACTACTTGTATGCAGTGATTAATAAAATATAACCAAAAAACTGAAGGATTCTAATTTTTAAAAAGACAAATTATATTTCTGCATTTGTATGCAGGTGGTCAATTAAATGTGTGGATAAGTTGGATGTGATGTATGTTCTTGAAAGAGACTTATGTTTCCTGGAAAGTGATCAAGTTTAGGATTTGGAATAAAGTAATACAATTTTCATATCTACAAACCTAATTTTGATAAACTCAGTTTAGCCAGGATGAGGGTTAACTTTGCTTGCCTAGTACTTACAACTTTGGCAAGTGCAAACAGCAAATGTGTCTGTAGTTAACATGAAGAAGTAGATTCCTTACATAAAAATGCAGATTGATGAAGAAAACATATTGACTTACATTAAAATTGTCACCAAGGAAAATAGAAAATTGAAACCATATCTTACATTTGTAAGTTGATATCTCACTGCAAAATACTTCACATATTTTATTTTATCTGATCCTCAACACTTTAAAAAGGAACTTACTATACCCATTTTACAGATTAAAAAGGGTAGCACTTTTTTAATACTTTAAAATAAACCTTGGTTTCACAAATTATAAGAATGATGATTAGTTGACTTTTAAACTTAACATGTTGTAAGACTGAAAAATTTAGTTTTCTCCATTGATTCAACTCCTTTCTGATAACTCAAAGTTGTCAGTATGTATAATGTACCCTTTCACATTTTTGCTTTCTTATTGCACATATTAATATTGAGACTTTAAAGGCAACTGTCTTTCAAGAATTTTAAATTTTATTTCAGATTACCATGTAAGGCAAGAATCAAATTTCAACAAATTGGAAGTCAGGTTAAAGGAATTTAAAACATTTGGCCTATCCAGACACACAGACACACCATAGCCACACATACCATAGTCACACACATATCATGGAAGCACTAATGCAACTTTATTGTATATTCCAATATTCCAATTTATTCTCTCTAGAGCCAATACATAACACCTAACTCGGATTTGAAAAGATTTTTTTTAGAAGCAATCACTGGAAACCTTGAAGTTCAAGCACTGAGGATTATTGTAGACACTAGTCCTCTCGTGCACACATGTGCTGTGAAGACACTATGAGCCACTTTGGGTGTTTCTGTTTCAGAATCCAATGTCAAGTTCATATAGAAGAGAATACTGCAAAGACTTTTGCTAAAACATCTAGTTCTTATTAAAATATTTAATTCATTTAAACTCCTGAACACTTCATAACACATAGACTAAACTGAGATTCACAGAACTTAATGTGGGGGATTTGAATTCTTTTGGCTCATTTTGTTCTTCTATAATAGCAATAGATTTTCTTCTATATTCATGTATAGCATTTGATTATTTATTTATTTATTTTTTTGCTTGTCCAGACTCTCCCTTTATTTTGAGCAGATTACAACAACTCTTGGATAACTGCTACAACCAATCTTAAAAACTGGAGTGAAAAATATGATATGACATTAAACTTTCAATATCTTTGAACTATGAATATGATATTGTTTTGTGAATGTGACCCTACCCAATGGTCTTGCAAGAATAGGACATGTGCCATTGGGTTGCAGGTTACCAGAGCATTTAAGGCGGTTGTATCAATATTTTATGTACTCACTTCAGTGAGCAGATACTCTATCAGGCCTTGGCATTTGGAATCTGGATTTAAAAGACTGAACTTTTTTAAAGTTCAGAGTCAGAGTGATGGATGAATAACCATCCATTGAGTAAAGAAATTATTATTCCAGTAAAATAGTCCAGATTATGCTAAAAAATCTCAATAGCTTAACACACACGCTAATTTTTAGTTCTTCTAAATGTCCAACACAGTTTGGTATTAGAGAAGAAAAGTGCTCTGCTCCATCAAGTCACTCAGGAGCCTAGGCTGAGAGAGGCTCTGCCATTTGATCTGTGGACATCTACACACAGGAATCTGCTGAGACAAGGGAAGTAAGAACAGGGAATTATTCTTTGCCTTTAAAATGCTTTGCTCAGAAGTGACGCATGACATTTCTCCCATAAATCATTGATCAAAGCTAGTTATATTACCACACCTCACTCCAAGGGAGTGGCAAAATGTAACTTCCAGGTGCCTGGAAAGAGAGAATAGAACAGGTTGGTGAATTTGTAATGTATCCCACAAAAACCAGTAACAAATGAGTATTAAAGGTATTGATATTTTAAAAAGTATATAAAAGATAAAAGAAGTATAGGCTCTCTCTATCACAAACCATTGAACAATTCATTGAATGTATAAAAATCTATAGTGAAGAAATAATTAGTGTTCCTCTTCATAGGCCCTCAATTCAATTCTGGTGTCACCCCAAATTTCCATATGTGTACAGTATTGTTACACATTGCCATGGCTGGTCCTCAGTGTTCCTATTTTTAAAAAATTAAATTAAACTACCATTACATGCCACAGGTTTAGTCTACCTACACTTGTGTAACCCTAGAGTCATGAGAAACCATTATATCCTTTAATCCCTGAGCGCTTTCAACAGATTTAGACCCTGATGTGCATCCTTCTAAGTGGCCTGCTGCTTCTGAAGACCAGAGCCCTGTTAGTGTCAGATGTACATTAGGACATCTCAGTCTATAGTCCTCACTTAGTGTGTGAATGCTGATATCTAAGGGATATCTAAAACAGGCTCATCTGTCTCCCCCACTAGAACCATCTGCATACTTAAGTGGAACAGGAAAACATTTGAGGTACCATTTGTAGCCATTAACATAGAGTATAAGAGGAAAAGAGATACTAGGAAAGGTGCTGGTCTAAACCAGATTTTAAAAATAAAAGATACTGTACATTGAACTATAATCCAGAAGCAGTGTGTGAAAAAATATAAAACTATGAACAGGGATTAAAAGAAAGTTCTCAGTCAAAAATATATAGGGTCCCAAAGCCCTTGCTTATAGAACTAAAACCCAAAAGAATGTGTTTAATTTTGCTTTGTTTCTCTGTAAATCTGGCAATAAACTCATTAGGCAGCTGAACCCCACCTGAAGTAATAAGAACTTTTTAATTTTTATTTACGTCACTTAATGTGAACGGCCATACACTTCATTACGTAAATGTTAACAAAATTTTATGGGATATCATCTCAGATCCTACTGGGGTTACTATGAAATATAGAGCACGCTCAGCTAATGCTCAACTCTGAAACATTCAGAATTCAAAACATCTGCCCCAAGAGTTTTCAATAAGGAATTCTGAAACTCTAGACAAAAGCCCATTTTTGGTGACAATAAAGAGGTCTGGGTTTAAGTCCTGGGTATACTGATTGCTACCCACTATTTAATTGCAGTTCCCCCACCCCGTGCCCCATTCCCTTCATTAGCAATGTCAGAAGGACGTGTGGACTCACAGACTCCGCAGCTCCTTTCCTCCTCTAGTGCTCTCTAACTTGACCAGTTTTCACATTATATCATTTCAAGCCTCCAGATTTGTTCACTTTTAGTACCACAAATAGTCTTGCAGGAGACAGGCATAGTTCTGAGCGCCTCTCCACCACACAGGGCCATGCAAGTCAAGTCCAGTGTAATGAACTTAGTCAGGAGACTTTTCTTAATCCCAGGGTGTCCACAAAAAACTTTGAAATGTAAAGCAATTGGAAATTGATTTAGATGTAAAGTGAAGAGAAGAACTTTAACGTCGTATTTCCAAATTAGCTCACAGTTCTTCTGAATCATTTGGTTTTTATTTTGGCTTTTTAATATACTACATAAAACCTTTTAGACCTCTACAGGAATTGTGGTTTAGACTAAAAGAAACATTTTATGATGTTGTCTGTGCAAGATGGAAAATAATACTTTATTACAGATGTTGTGGTTGTGTCCCAAATTTCCAAATCAATGTCATTTTTGTTAGAAGTGGTCGATACTATTCACACAATAAAATAACTCATTTGATCATTCCCTGTAATATCATTGCGTACATGTCGTGAGCCAGATTGTGCTCTTTTATACACATGAAAATTCTACCCGACTTTAAAACTTTAAACTGAATCTAATTGACTTCTAATGGACTTCGTAGAAGAGGTGTGCGTGTGTGCACGCAGTGTTTCCAAGTGTTCAAAACCTAGCTTTAGACATTTATATTAATTCATATTAGGATTTTTTTTTTTTTACAAAAATAAGCTATTTTTATGTAGTCTTTTTCATTTAGACAATTATTTGGAACCAAAATTCTGAATCAACTTTTATTTCACTTGTGAATATAAAACACCACCATTTATTTTATTGGGAGAGACTATGAATTAAACATATAACTACAGTTTTAGATAATGTCTTATACGTTGACAGGTGTTTCAGTGATGGATGGCTGCCTAGCAGGCCACCCCAAATTTCGGTGACTATAAACACCAACGAATGACATGTCTTCCAGATCCTCTGGATGGGCAGCCTGGACGTTTCCCTGCTGCTTCCCTGCATTCAGCTGGAGGGCCCGCGTGGCTGGCAGGGCCAGGATGGTAGCTCGCGTGTCCAACAGTTGATGCGGGCTGTTGGCTGCAGTGCTGCGGTTCTCCACGTGGCTGCTCACCCCTGCGTAGGCCACACGGAGCTTCTGCACAGCATGCTCAATTGAGCTTCCCGACAGTGTCCAAGCAAGGCCTCTTAAAGCCAGACAGCTGAACTCACGTTAGTTTCACGACTTTCTACTGTTTCAATAAGTGAAAAGGCCAGCCAGCATTTCATGGGAAGAGCAGAGGAGCGACATCACATGGCACTGGCGTGTGGACACAGGGGGGTGCAATTTAGTGGAGACCTTATTTCATTGATACGTTACCCTAAGTCATAAAGCACGTAAGAGACTCTAAAAGCCTTCCTCAGATTATTTTTTTTTCTCAGTTCCTCCACTCTTTTTCTCAAGAATGGCATGTGCGCATCACAGCCGACCTTCTCTCCCTTTACGAAATCAAGCGTATGCCTTGCCATCCAGCTTGCACTGGGACATCTCATTCTGAGAGCTAAACAGAGGGAGCATCCAAAATGTTGGTGCTCACTAAGACTGACTCCTTGATAGTCTTGAATTTGGACACACTATAGAGAGAAGAGTGAGAGTAACTCTCTAGCTGATTTTGCTTCTTTCTTACCTGCGCTGCTGTCAAAGAGCACATCATTCCAAGAGACGAGTCCTGCAAGAGCAAAGAAAATAGAGCGTCTGAAGGAAATACCCCAGGGTGAGCTGCCCCACTTCTGCTATTGCAAAGCTCCATGCTTTTGCTATCGCTCCTGTAATATGTTTCCATCGTTTTCACCAACTGTGTACTAAATCGAGTTATAATGATAACTCCACCCACAGAAACATTCTAAAACACAAATTATTATGGTCACAGAATATTATTTTAGAATTTCAATTACATGCATTCTTTTACTGCAAGATCCCATGATCAATAAAAGATTTCTAAGCATAAAAATATATTACATTAAGATAAACTTCTTCACCGGGAGGGGGATAGAAGTCAGGTTCGATAAAAGAAAAGAACAATATATAATTCCTGACTGTCAAAAAACACACTGTGTTTATACTCTTTAAGGGGAGGAGAGTCCAAATCAAATCCCTATGGTACTTACATTTTATTGCCCACATTTTAAAAACTGATGCAGCATTTTCATTTTTAAATGTCAATATTTACAACATGCCAGAGATTACATTCTTTCAAAATATTTAAATTTATGAGAAAAGATTTTGCGTGTCTACTTATTATATGCTAGCAGGCACATAAATTGTCCAAAACTTGGGGGTGTTATGTGATATAAAAATAGAGGAAAATCACTGATCCACAGTGCAGTCCAATTTACAGTCCTAGATTTCAGGGAAAGCTAGCATCCTCTTGGTTGTCTGAAAGAGGCTGATCGTGTACTGGGATGGAGCTCAGAAGGCTTAATGCAAGATTAATACTAGGAATCAATGATGATGCTGGACTGCAAGAGAACCCCCAACTCTCTTGGATGGTTTAGCACAGTAACATCACAATGAAAAGCAAGTTAGCACTTGGGTTTTTCTCAGCTACCACTTAGATGTGTCCCAAGGGGATCAATGGTTAACATTTTTATTGTCATGGAATACTTTGAAGATCTCACAAAAAAACTTAGTTTTCTCTTACTTTACACTACCCTGGCTCATACCCACATAAAATTGAATATGGGCTTATACACTGAAGTTTGCATGATTATTGCAGGGTTTGCTGGATGTAATTTCCAGGCTTCGGTTGATCAAATTTAAGAACATCAGCTTTAAGGAAAAGAATTCTATCTTCTACCTGCTTGAAAAGCCCACAAAACTGCACGTTACGGACATCAAGTACTCAGCAATTACTTGTTGATGATGGAATCCGATCACTGTCTTTCTTAGCATTGTTTCTTTTAGTTTTTTAAAAATATATGTTTTATTGATTTCAAAGAGAGAGGGAGAGAGAGATAGAAATATTGAGAACCATCAACATCGCCCAGCTGCCCCTTGCATGCCATTGACGGCGACCAGGCCTGCAACCCGGGCATGTGCCCCGACAGGGAATCCAGCGGATGACCTCTGGGCGCATGGGTGTGGCTCAACCACTGAGCGACATGAGCCGGACTGACATTGCGTCTCCGTAGTCAGTTTCAAACCCCCTAAGTTTAGCATAAAAATTCATTTTGGAAGACGGCGAACTCCCGCTTTCAAAATGAAACATTTTGTAATAGACCAGACTGACTGAGAAAACACCTAGCGCTCCGAGCCTGTGCCGTTTCAGACACACCACGAACAGATCCTTGCACACACACTCTAAAATATTCTGGAGTAACCTTTCCATAAGGTCCTCATTTTATGCAATTTATTATTTCACATCTCCTCCTTTGAAATGGTTGAACATCATAACAATCAAAAATAAGACAACAGGAAAAGGAAGCTGAGTTGTGTGTTTTAAGGAACTCTCCTCTCTCCAGGTTTGCTTAGTTTCACAGGTGACCTCTGTTTAGAGTTTTAGCCATTAAAACGCAAATCTTAATTTGGACTGTGGCACATGCTAGTTAGATCAGCTTACCCCTCCTCCCTGGGGAAAAGCAGTGTGGAGTTACCGCAAAAAACTAAAAATGGAACTGCCTTATGATCCAGTGATTCCATTTCAGGGAATATATCAGAAGAAACCCGAAACACTAATTCAGAAGAAGATATGTACCCTTGTGTTCATTGCAGCACTGTTTACAGTAGCCAAGATCTGGAAGCAGCCCACGTGCCCATCGGTGGATGAGCGGGGAAAACAGCTGTGGGACATTCACACCATGGAATATTATTTGGTCATAAAAAAGAAGGAAATCTTACCCTTTGCAACAGCATGGCTGCTGAGGGAAATAAGCCAGGCAGAGAGAGACAAGGACCGTATGATCTCACTCAGATGTGGAATCTACTGGCCACAATGAACTAGCAAGCGAAACGGAGACAGACTCATAAATGGGGAGCAGGCTGGCAGCTGTGGGGTGGGTGAGGGTGGGTGAAAGTGGGTGCGGGGATTAACCAAAACAAGAGAGAAAAAAAGAGAAAAAAACCTCATGGACAGGGGACAGCGTGTGGGAATTGCTGGGGGAAGGGCATTTGGGTGGCAGTAGAAACGTGTACAGGGGAGATAAATGGTGATGGGCAGAGACTTGACTTGGGGTGATGAATACACAATACAGTGTATAGTTGATGTGTTGTAGAATTGTGCACCTGTGTAATTTTGTTAACCAGGGCCACCCTATAAATTTAATAAAAAGGGGAAAAAAATCACAATTTGGTTTTGCAGTTTCACAAGCCAAATCTGCTCTAGATTACTCTGCTTTACCAACAAGTAAAACCTCAATGTGACGGATTAATTTGGGCGAGGGGGGTGTCTGTTAAAGCCAAAAGTCCCTTCTGTAATAAGGTAGGTTTTCTGAATGCGTATGTTAAAAAATGGACAAATTAGTAAGTTTACCTGCTTTGACTTATGTAGGCAAGCCTGTGTAATGAAAATTAAATACGTGTGAAAAGTTTAATTTCACAGAAAAGCTTACTATATGTATGACTGTAATTTTAAATTTATACTGAATAGGTCTAGTAAATATGTGCACTCACCAGTCCCTGCGAGTAAGCAGATGCACAGGCTGGGGCGGGGCTTAGGGCCCGTGGGAACATCGCAGCGCGTGTTAGGGCTGCTGCTGAAGATTCCCACGAGCAATGCAGCGTGATGACCTGCTCAGCATTCGCTGAACATTGGATTTAAATATGTAGACTATAGTTGTAGATACGTCATATTTATCCTGTAGGCAAAATTACTGCAGTGTTTATTCCAACATATAGCCTATTCCCTAAAATTTGTTAAAAAAAATAACACTAACGTAATAACAAAAACTAACCTGTTAATTTAACTATGAGCAAATCTTGGTTAAACAATTTTAAAATTAACAGGATGATACGCGGACTGGAAATTTTGTCCTTAAATTTGAAGCCTGTTAAATCGAGGTCCGCAAAATCAAGGGTTTACTGTGCTAGAACAAATTCAATCGCAAGATTTTTTCATTACAGATGACTTTCATCTATAAATGAAACCCATATTAAATTTGCTAATTATTCTCCTTTGCTGACTACAATTTTTTGTCATAACATAGTACACAGGCAAAAGGTTTTCATTCACAAAACCTAAGTGACAACTATCACATTCTACACAGACACTAAATGACGCCTGAAGGATCATGAAACAGTTAACCAAATGAGAAGTGTTGCCAAGTCCTCTCTCATCAAGGAAAGATGGCTCACAAGAAGGTGTGAAGGGATTATAAAATTACAATTAAGAAATAAAAAAAAATTCTGCTTACTCATATTTTAGTGCTTAAATAGCATTGGAAGATCAGTGATATGGTTCATGAATATTATAAGCTCAAGACAATTTTTTAAAAAGCTATGCTAGACATTACATATATTTAATTAAAATTGAAAATTAGGGGATACATTTTGAAGCTCGGTAGATGGAAATTAAATTTTTATAGCAAATTAAGAATGAACAATCATTTCAAATATTCTTAATTTTATAAAAGATTGCACAGTGGAATTTAATTAAATTGCAAAGTCTCCAGAGAAATTAGAACTTATTTAGTTGAAATGCAATACTGGAAAAAAGAAAAGGCAACTTACTTACCTAGACTAGTACTAAAATACATTTCAAAATAAAGCAAGTGAGCTAAAACTTTGAGCAGCAGTCTGATCTCTATGTGAGGTCGTCATGCTGTTAGGGAGACTTCCCGTCTGTGCAGCGTTTCTTAGACTAGATCCACCTTCACAGCTCTAGTTTTAAATGTAAAAGAACTGCTTCCCAAGCTGCATTTGAATCTCTGTTATGACATGCAATATATAAAATCTCTCCAAATAGTGCTGACCACTGTACCTGGTAAATCTACTCGCATTTGGGTCAGAGGATTTTTGTATGGGCAGGAAGCTCAGAGCTCTCCTGACAATGCTTTCCTTCCCCTTTCATTAACAATAACAAAAACGCTGTGGTATCTTGCTGTTTGGAATGTTTAGGAAAGAAATGTGTCCTATTGTCTGTGAAATATTTAATAATGCTTCTTTAACAATGCAGAAGAAAAGATTAAGCAATTAGTACAGGATGCCAAATAGAAGGTCTTGCATCTGCAGTTCTCTCCAGTCTCACTTTTCTTTCTTGTGCTTCTCTCGAGAGGAAAACACAGCCCTGGGCCCACGGGAGCCCTGAGCGACCTGTGAGGAGCTGTGGTAGCCACTTCCACTTGACCTGGCCAACGGGAGAGAGACAGGGCGCACCCAAGGCCTAGGGACCTAAACTGTCTGGCTGCTCCTGTGAGTCTTCGGGGATTTACAAACAAGCATCCTTTGTTTTTTGCTATTGTTTTATAAATGTCAGCAGAGCAAATTTTGGTATGTTGAATTTTATTATAAACTGAAACACATTTATCATCGAGAATAAACACTCAGGTAGATCCGTGCATCTCTCTGCTGACTTCTAAAGGTAAATGTTTAAAGAAAAAAAACAATTATTGTGTTATAAAACTAAAATCATGAATTTAGGTGAGTGGGCTAAGTGATTTTTGTTGAATATCTAAAAGTTTATGTTTTATGATACTTTTTAAAAGGATGATAAAAGTCTTGTGTTTTAAAAACTTAGCCCAAATCTTTTTTGTTCACTTGGGATTTTGGCCAGGTTTCTTCCCAAAGTGTAAATATATAAATGCATGGCCTAAAAAACTGATGGCATCCAAGTCTCAATTAAAAGCTCCAACTACCAGGAACAAACACTGAATCTGTTCAGGGTGAATTAATAATTAGGAAGTGCACTTTGCATTGTTATATACTTATAAGTCAAACATGAATAAACAACAAGGGTTATTTAATTTGTACCTCTAAAATTCATATCCAAATATTTAAAAAATTTTAATCATGTACTTATGTACACAAAAACAGCATAATATTTAAAAATATGCATAATTATTAAATACTTTATGATGTTATTTTAGCTTCAATATTCTTTTTCTAGTAACATTAAAATGACTACATAAGCTGATAATTTCATCTGATGTATACCAAAGAGTTAATTCATTTGTAATTTTAAACTGAGTTTAAGCGATATTAGGAAATATTTTAAAATTTATACTGACTTCAGAATTTTCAAGCTTATAAATTCAGTCTCCCTTGAATCCCCAAACATCTAATTTGCTTTGAAGAGAAAGTATTTTTTTTCTTTCATTCATATAATTCAAAACAGCTAAACAGATTTTACTTCAACAATTTAAATGATTCACATGTGAGAACAAATATGGAAAGTCTAAGCCCCAAACAAAATTTCAGACTTAAATTATAATGATAATTTAAAATGTGTGTGATATAATTATAGTATAGGGTCTGCTATAATGAGCTCGGCAATACTATATCTATACAAATGTGTTAGGACGGTGATATTAGATATGCCTTTCTCGAAGCATTTTTTTGCACATTTCTGAATTATGATACCTGTGCCAGATACAGCCCTACTGTATCAAGAAATTTTTGGAAAGAGTAATGAATTTTTTAAATTGTCAAAACATGATAGAACAAACTTCCATTTTTCACATAGGATCTACAAAATATGAATATCAACTCTATATGAATTTTTAAAGTATATATTTTGAAATATCTCTAGAAGAATGTTAAAGATATAACAATTGATCATTCATAGTCAATAATTTTTATAATCATAGCCAACTGGAGACATTTGATTATAAATATTAATTAATCACTATTAGGTTCTCCCATATAAATGCTTAATTGACCTTTTTATACAAATATAGTTTTCTTAAATATATAAAAATACATCAACCTGCAATTCAGGCCTCCTTTTGACAGTCGCACCTTAGTTAATTATTAAATTAATACTGTGTTGTTGGATAGACAAATACACACAATTACTCTATATAAAAGTTTAGTGCAGTAACAGAAAACTATAATACAGCCAGTGATATTTACAGTGAGTAGGCCTATGACAAAACACATGAGGAATTCTTCTATTGGTTGTTTGATATGGAAGCACTGCTTAAATTAAAGTCATTAATTCCACACTGAGGCAGGAAAGCAATGCAGTTACTGCCTTGAAGAGTGATAGAAAATGCACCGTGAATTCAAGGAGCTAGGAAGACATAAAATTCAAATGTATATATCCAAACAGTCATCCGTTCATCCACCCACCCATCCATGCTCCTAGCCATCCACGATGCATTTAACAAAGAGCCACTGCAGGTGAATACTTACAATGCATTGGCCCAGAGCCCTGGTGCCCCTGTAGCACTGAGTAAGACGCAGTGGGTACAGCTATCCCCTAGTGGTGCGACATGCAGGTAATTAATTAAAATACAGGCTCTGGTGAAACAGTGCTAAAGAATTTCGCTTTTCCCTGTGGTGGCCCTTAAGGAAAGGGGTGGCACATTCAAAATAAGGGAAGTCAGAAGTGAGTCTTAGTGGGCAAAGTTTGGTGCTGTTCGTACAGGCCAGCTCCAGATGTCCCCTTATTATTCTATCAAGTCCCAGCTGAGATGAAACAGGTGGTTGGGTCTCTGTAAATATTTGCTGCATAAGTAAGGAGAGGGAATAGTTGTCCGGGCAGAGAGGAGAACACATGAGGCTCAGAGTTGGGAAGGGGCTACAGGTGTGGCTGGGGGCTACAGGCAGGCGGTGGGGCGGCCGGCTGGGGAAGGACGCTGCGGAGACAGGAGAGGACCAGATGGCGAGTCATATGGAAATTATGAAAACTGATGAGATAACATCTCCTCTGCTTTGAACTCTGCTGAAAAAGACAAGATTATGTTTGGACACTGAGACATGAATCAATAAAAGAACAGGAGGATCGGTACAAAGACAGGGGAGCAAGGACTTTAAATGAGGCATATTTTACAGTCTCTCTCCTTCCCAGTTCAAAGAAATCTGAATTTTTCAGAATCGTTGTACAGAAATAAATTGCCTTCGTAGCAGCAAGTGGCATTTTCCCTGTAGTTAGCAGTCTTTAATAATGACCAATTTCTGAATAAACAAAGGGTTGTCTAAGCGGATCTGCGTCTCCAGCTCTACGTCAGGCGCTGCTCCACTCTCCATGGAAGGTTTTCGCCTTCAGCTGCAGCCTGCGGGGCCAGGGCCTGGCTGCCAGGTGTGGACCTTGACTGATGAAGGCACAGTAACCTGCTGACCCCACCCCAGCCCTGGTTTCCTGGCTGCCTTTTATCTCCAGTCTTGCCTTTTTTTAAACTCTCTCTCTCTGAAAAGGCCTGAGAAGGGCTGGCCCTATCGGTGGCGGCTACTGTCCCATGTCCTGACCTGTGTGGACTTCCTGGCTTACCCCTTCGTGTGCCTGCTGACCCTCATTTTGGATTCTGATTCAAGTTTAGGTAATGCCTCCTCTCTAGTTTCTGATTGTGGCTGGATTTTGGAACTACATGTCACCCTTCATTTACTTTTACCAGAAATTCTGATTTTGGCTTTCTGACATGGCCTCCCCACCTGGGATTCTAACACTAATTCCAGGCTTAAAAGACTTCCAGATTCTATTTATTTATTTATTTAGGTGGTATACATCAACTTTTATTCCTGATAAAGACAACCCCAGATTTCTCACAATATATAGTCTGTCCAAAGAAGTGCAGGTTAGGATGCTCTGCACATTCAGTTCCCAGGGATAGCTCAATGGTCAGAGGACAAGCAGACCCTGTCAGGCCTCTGAAAGAAGCTGGACTCAGGTCTTTAAACATGTATTTTAAATCAAAGCCCATGCACTTACAATCAGATTACCTTGTTTTTTGAATAAATAATATTTTAAAAAATTCTTACAAAGACTCTTGAGCAAATACTGTATTTTCTTGTCTGTCTCCCTGTAATTTTGGATTGTAGGGGTTAGAATGAGCTATATTCCAACACGAGCATACACTACTTCTTCCCAGCCGAAAATTCTTTCTAAAAGCCTGCTGCTGCTCATGGTGAGAAATGTGTGAAAAAATCTTTTACAAAGTAATAGAAGTTTTAAATCAAATTATGCTAATTTTTATATAAATAGATACAAATTAAGGGGGGTAATAAGATGCGCTATGAATCATGCCCAATCTTCTGGACTGCCCTTATGGAAGGATTATTTTTTAGTTAGGAGATGGGAAAAATGATATGTTAAGCTATTTCTCAATTGCCAATTGACTCATTAATACATATTTAAGAAATTTGTCCACTAATATAATCACTTTTCTCCCACTTCTTCAAGAGTTTCAAGCAAAAAATAATTTATTCTCCCAATAGTGTAATATATTTTGTTGCAGTCACTATAGTCTGTGGATGCAAAAGTCTCTCATGTAAAATAGACCATACAGAGCACAGTCAATTTTATAAATATGCCCAGAGTTTTTCAGGGATTTTGTGATGTTTCAGAAGCATGAATACATTTGTTCTTAAATATCAGTTCTCCATAGTCAACTAGTTAACTCCTGCTGTATTTTAAATGTCAAACGACTCTTATGACTCTTCCAAAATATTTAAAGGGAGTTTTTTCACGTCAAAGTATCACTTCTATCCTAGAGACCATTTTAAAGTTCTGAAAGTTGACCTATCTTGTCACTACCATTCCCACCACCTCTACCACCATTAGATCATTTGCAATTATAATTTGCTTGCTTGGAGAATGCTAATTAAATGCCCAAATAAATCAATGGCAAATAAATTATACATGACAAAATGTATAGCAGGTGTTTATCAAGTTGGCCACGCTCCCCTCTCCCTTAACGCTGTGTGTGTGTCAAGCGTCTACCTGTCTCCCGCCTTCCCTGACTCCTTCCTTTGGCTTTGTGTTCTGTCCCTTGTTTCTCTCATCCTTTCTCTCCTTGGCCTCTGTCCTTCTATTTTCCATACATGTTGCCTCTGGTGTCGTGAGTTTCAAAGTCCTTGTTCCTTCTGGCTCTCCCAAGATCACACCTGCCATCCATGGCACGGAATGTGCCTCTTCCAACCACTACCGGAGGGAACAGAAGACAAATCTAGGAAAAGACGGCGTAAAAGACTGCGGAGGTCGTTTCTTTCACCTTTATGCCCTGTCATGCTATTTTGCTGTTGTTTTGTACAATGAGAGCCTGGTGTTGCTGCTGAAACTTACAGAGGCCCCAATGGCAGTAGCAGCTGCTCGTTACTCTTTGAAAGTTACTGACAACCAAAGAAATGAACATGAAGAATTCTTTTGGGATTGATATCTTTCTAATACCTTCTCAGGCTCATTTCAAAGCCTTCTAAGTAACCGAGTTTAAGGAGGTGACCTAAGCTATCATCTTTCTGTGTATTTTTATATTAAACCGGGCGCTGGGGCCTGTCTTGTGTCTGGCTGCTTGGAACCGGTGCCGTAGGCAACTGCGTGAGTGGTGACTTTGTTTCCACATTCTGCCCCACCAGAGCCCTCCCATCCATCTTTGAAACACCCGACCTGCCTAACAGACATCGGCACCTTCCACGGGCGCGACTGTGTGCGAGCCCGGCCAACCTCCCGGCTCTTGAGCTTATGTAGACAAATTCACGATGTTGTTTGGTTGTGATTTATGGTTTGTTTTTAAAATTTCACAATCACTTTGATGTGAACTGCTGTTCTCTGAACCCATTCCAGATGTGTTTAAAACTCCATATTTGTCAAGTGAAAAATTTAAAACACAATAGTAATGGTTAATATGAAGGAAGGACAGTTCATCTGTACTTTGGGTTTGGCAAATGGTTTTGGACTGTCTTGCTTTTTTTTTTTTTTTGTTCAGCAAAATTTGTTTGGCCAAGCATTTTCTTCTTAATTTTTAAACCCCTGAGTATTTCAGGAGAAACTTAATCCATATGTTTCTGGTTCACTGCCTCTTAAATCGTCAAAATGTTGTTTTCCAAAAGCTCTTTAGTGTTGAAAGAGGTTTATCAGACACTATACAAGTTCTGAAAAGTGTTTTTTACCTCAACTTGTAGTTCCCACTGGACCTGAACTCAAACTCGTAGAGTTTGGTCCTATATTTAACATCAACAAAGCTTGAGCAAGATCCAAAGCAGCGTGGCTGCCGCTAGTCCTTTGAAAAGTACTACATAATTCGAAGAACACATGTGTTGAGTGGCATGTACAAATAAAAGCAAAACCAAAAAGCAAAGATTGAGGAATTGATGGCAAGCCTTCCAAAGAATAACTGTTGTGTAAATTTCTATTTGATTAACTTTCTTTTATTTGTTTATTCCTCCAGCCTCTACTCCTCAGGCCCTCAGCCTCACTGTATCCTGGGCGACTACATTTCATACACACACGCACACACACACATATATCTTAAAGATTAAGTATTCTGATACTTTTGTCAGTGAAAGGCATAAGGAAAAATATATAAAGACTTACTGTCTAGAATGAATCTTGTAATTTCCAGAAATCACTAAAATTTTGTTCGCTTCCAGTTTATGTGATTTAACATCATTTGAAGTGTAAGGTTACATGGAATAAATAGCTAATTGTGTTAATTTAATAGCAGGTTAAATCTTTCCTTTATTTTGTCTAAAAGGCACATTAAAATAGTGCAATTTTCAAGTGGTCTTGGAAATCTAAAGTAGAGTTTCTTGATAAAAAAATATATAGCTTTCCCACTGCTGGGTTTATAGTGGGAGTTGCTGGCACGCTTCCAGTTCACTGCATGAAAATCTAAGCTGCCTGTATAAGTACAGAATTTAGTGTTGGGTCTTAAGGTTTTGTTTGGCATCTTGCCAATGATGTTATGCATTTAGCTGGGAAAATTGCCTAGAAGTTAATTGAGAGGAAAACACTAATATACAACCTCCCTCCCTCAAGGAAAAAAAAAAAAAAGCCATGGATATGCATACGGTGTTGTTCATTGATGAGATTTGTACGTATACAATGAAGACTTATAGTAAAGCTAATTTCAGGATTGCTCAGGACAGATTTTCACTGATCATCCACGCACCATGCATCGTCTCCTTTTTCTGTGTCCAGAGTTTCCCTAGGATCGGGACTTCCCTTGCTGCCTGCTCGCTGGAGGCCTGAGGTCATCCAAGTCCTGTTAAAATGTTACTGACTAAAGTGATTATTCAAAAATGTAAGAGGATATTAATTCCATCTTTTAATTAAATGTCTTTAAAGGGGCGTTTTGCTGAAGGATCTCAGTCTCTTTCACCAGACTAGATGGGTTGGGTTTGCTCTGCATCCTGCTGTGAAAGGACTCGGGAGCCTCAAGGGACCCTCCATTCCCGAGGGCCACCAGGGCCCGAGTCACCGCTCAGGTTGGGTCTCTTCAGGGCTGAGGGAGCGATACGTGTTCAGGACTTCATGACTGTTCATTTTCACAGGAGTGTCAGGACCTAAATTTTGCTACCCCTGGCAGCCACCCCGGGCATCTAGCTTGCGTTTTCTTTGCAGTGTTTTTTTCCCACGTTTTCCCTCTTTAACTAAGATCTTTTCCATCTGTGACATGTCCCCTTCTTGATTTTTTTTTCTGACCAATAATCATGGCAGAGGCGCTCCCAGCTCCCAGCTGTCACTCCTCTCTCCAAATGAAGGTAGAGCTTTAGTTATATATCTCTGTGCCTTATCCCTAAAAGTACCTGAGAGACCCCACTAGCCCGTAAAGGACGCAGTATTGAGTCCCAGCTCCTAGCACCTCTCATCCGTCCACACCCTCCTTTCTCGGGGTTGCTTTAAGCTGTGGGGAGAGGAACAACCGTTCTCGCAAATGGAGCCCCGGCTGAAGCTAGAAAACCCTGCTCTTTAAGATGACAAAGCTCCCAGTAAGTGGGCGTCCCGGTCACTTTCAGAGCCTTTCTTTAGGGCTCACTGTGGCCTCAGAGAAAGGGCTTGAAAGGGGAGGGCAGTGAAGACAGAGGAACAAAGCTGGGGGTGTGCTTTTGGCTGGAAAGGGAGAGAAAAGTGACCCTTTAAATAAGATGAATTGTGTGTGCATGTGTGTGTGTGTGTGTTTTACCTGTGCTGTATCTTTTTGCTGGGTCGAGGTAGAGAGGACAGGACCAAAGCAGAAACAATGAGCTTGCTACTGTATGAATTCCTTCTCCTTCTACTTACCCTCGTTCTTACTGGGGCCTTGGGAGGAAAGCTGATCATCTCGGTGAGCCCTGAAAGCCTCGGTGAGGCTTGAATTCCTGCCACCGTCCCCTTGATAACGAACGGGCCTAATGAATGTGGGTAAGTGGCCGGCCTCTGGGCCCGGCTGCATCGGGGCAGGTAATACAGCTCAGCTTTAATTGGGAGCAGGTACTGGGAGGCTGTATGACTTTAATTGGTGAGGGGGATGCTAAATGGAAAGGACGGAGAATAAGGACAGATTGTCCGGCACAGTGGCACTTACCCTGGGATTGCGCGCGTGCGTTAACCTGCCCAGGAACGGGGCGATTCCGAACAATTTTCTCAGTGAAACCAGCTCCCGAAAGCTTGTCCCTTTTGTCGTCTCTTGGGAAAGTGTAAGATTGAAACAGAAAATACCTTTACCGGGGCAATCATTTGCCACGTGTGGAAAGCGGATACAGCTGTAAACTATGAAAAAGGGATCTTTGTAGCACAATAAAGGGTGGAAAAAGAGATGAAGCCGGGGACAAGAGGGGGCCTGTCATAGCATCTAAAGGAGGAATAGTGATGGCATTTACAGTGACAGGTGAGACTCCAAAGAGAACGCAGGACGGTGCGGAGAGGGAAATTTGATATTTAAAAGAAAGGGCTATGATAATTAAAAGTAGCGTTACATTAAACTGTTGAGCGTATCATTAATGACAGCGGGAAACTGCTGCCTTTTAAAAAGCTAACGATGCCTATAAAACTATTCTTGAAACCTTGCTTTTTAAACAATTTATGTTCTTAACCCTCACCCGAGGATACATTTTTATTGACTTGAGAGAGAGAGAGAGAGAAAGAGAGAGAGAGAAACACTGACGGGTTGCCTCCCATAGGCACCCCAACCGGGGAGCGAACTGGCAACCTTTCCGTGTAGGGGACCACCCTCCAACCAACTGGGCCACCTGGCCAGGCTGAAACCTTACATTTTAAAAAAAAATCTTTATAACATAAACCTGGCTTCACAGGTTGTATTTCTGATTTCCAACTTTCCTTCAAAATATAAAAAGCAATGCAATTAGAATTGTACTCCAATAATTGTATGGCACTGTCCACGGAGGAGTGCCCAGTCACGCGTGGTCAGGCAAAGGACAGGCTGAGACCCGCGTGGAAATGTTGCCGTGAAAGCTCTTATTGACGTGTGGGTACAAAATGCGCCCATGGGACATGCATTGTCGAGCACGGTACATGTTATTGCCCTGCTTTCCTTTGATAATTTATATTTGGCAACATCCAAGAGCACAGCTATATAAGAACATTTAAGAGGGAAAAAAAATGCTTCCAGATCTGTGGTTCAGTGACCAGCTCTGATAAGACTGCTTCACCGGATTTTCCACTGTTTGAAACTTAATGGTTGAAGAGCAATTGTACTTGAGTTCTTTTCATGGGGCTCTTGCATTTGTATATTTCATTACAGGTGGGAAAACTGGAAAGATTGAATGTCCCTTGGAGTTCACGGAGGTTTGGCAGTGGGAGACGAAAAACAAAACGGGACATAATGGGAGTGTGGAACAGACGTTCCCAAGATCCCCAGGTGGGTTTCAGGTACTGCCTAATGTGAAGAGCCAGACGTATTCAGCTCTCCTCACTGGCTGCAAAGGCCGAATTATCTTACCTCGGATTTTGTTCCCGACCAGAAACAAATCTACAAAGCTATGGTTTATATAAAGAATTCTTTGGAAAGAAAACTATTCTGCTACCCACGCATCTAGATCCCACACATTGCGCAGTTCCTAGGCTGGCTCTGCCTCCTAGAGTGGGATTGATGAGGAAAGCCCCTCAGTGTGAAATGCTACTTATTCTAAAAGCAAAGAATAAAACGTCCCCTAACCACTGGTGCACAGTGGCCAGATTCTGCTTGAAACTCGGTAAGAAATCCACTAGCTTCAAGATAAAAATGACAGTCAGGCACATCAAAACTTTTTACAGAGACTATCACAAGTCTTGCCACCTTAACACACTTAAAAAGATGTTTGTAATCATGGCAACTCAAATTCATTACTGGGCCTCTCTGTTAAAAAGTAGTCTTTCAAATTCCTTGGAGGAACAGACCCAACTGTCTCTTGCCTCCCTGGAAGACACTCCAAGACAGGTAATTGTGTGTCCCTTGCCTAAGGTCCAGGATTTTCACTCTGATGTTTTTCACTGGTTTCTGGATTAAGGAGGTGAGTGTGTGAGCCCTGTAAGAGGGGCTTTTCTATTCCCTAGAACTCTATTGTTTTCCTGCATGTCATTTCCATTGCTTTACAAAGCCAGGTGTTTTGGGGGCTCATCTTTTCTGTGGAAAGCCTAAGGGTTGGGATGCCTGATGTGGGATCAAATGTCTCTCTCATCAGGTAAGTCCCATACCTTTGAGACCTGACCCTGAATTGTTGGGATTGGGGTGTGGTTTTATCCCCGGCAAGACTTTGTCTCCACCTCCCCTTCCTATCTTGATGCTATCCTTCTAGTTTTGCTGTGGAGGTTATCATTGGCCATTTTTCAGGTCCCTTGCTGAAAAAGTTATTCCGTATATAACTGTGGGTTTGTTGTGTGTGTGGCAAGAGGTGAGTTCTGGATCCTTCTAGGCCACCAACTTGAACCACTTCCCTCTGGAATTCATTTTGACTTGGGATGGTCTATATGTGGATATCTCAAGTTATATGTCACAAGATCCATCAGAAGGAAAGACAAACTGTGTATAAGATAATTCTATAGCATGGGACATCCAGCTCACCTATAGAAAAAAAATGCTGCTAAGGATGAGCTCATGAATTAAAGATAGAAACCACATAAGGAAACATACCAGCACTGAGAGAACCAGCAAACACAACAAATAGGAGAGTTGCTATTCTGAAATACAGTACTTAATATTCTAAAAATGAGTATAAAATTAATATGCTTAAAATTATTATAGGAATACAAATTGGAACAGAAACCAAAGAAAGAATAACAGGTTTTGGAAGAAAAATCAGAATTTTAAAAGAACCACATGAAATCCTACCATTGAAGTACCTGAAAATTAATAAACTGAGAACGAATACTTATATCATTAGTTCAAAAAAATCAACCCTATATGTGTTTATAAAAGGACAAACTGCCCTGGCCACTGTGGCTCAGGTAACTGGGCGTCATCTCATGCACCAGCAATTCCTCAGTTCACTTCCCAGGCAGGGCACATACCTGGGTTGTGGGTTGTGGCTAGATCCCCAGTAGGGGGAGTGCAGAAGGCAACCGATCATTGGTTCTCGCTCATTGATGTTTTTCTCTCTCTCCCTCTCCCTTCCTCTCTCTCAAATCAATAAAAAACATATTTTAAAAAAGACAAACTAAAGTTTTATTTTCATAGTTGTCGAAATTTGAAAAATTATATCTTATAAACAAGTTTTGATAATGCCTGATAGCAGCCAGTGACAATGAAAGGAAAAAAGAAGTGGCCATGAAATGTTGAACTTGAGTATGGAGATGCCAGCCCTCTCCAAAAGCCTCAAAGATAATAAGGGAATAAATACTATTTGTCTAGGCATGTCGAAACTGCAATTCTTGGAAGAGTAATGTCAGGAAAATGGCTGACTAGGAAAGTCCATGCTCTTGTCCCCCAACCGAAATAATGAAAAGAATAACAATTACCAAAAATTGTGTAAACCTGTTTGTAGAAGCTCTGGAACACAACAATAAAACAAGTGTTCAACCAAAAGAAAAATCCATCTTGCCCTGGCCAGTGTGGCTCAGTTGGTTGGCTTTGTCCCATGCACTGAAATGCTGCCAGTTCCATTCCCAGTTAGGACACAAGCCCCAGTTGTGGCTTGATCCCCGGTAGGGGGCATACAGGAAGCAGCCAATTGATATTTCCCTTTCACATTGATGTTTCTCTCTCTCTCTCTCCCTTCATTCTCTAAAAAAAAAATCAATATTTTTTTTAAAGAAAAAGCCTTCTTTAAAATGTTAAGAAAGCTTTGTAGTATTTTTACTCTCCATTCTCTAACCCCATTCCCAGCACATAGCAGCCTTGAGTAATAGAAGCATGGTTACCTGTTCTTCTTCCTGAACTGAAGAATGCAGAGCAGACCTTATTTGAAAATTGCTATGTATGTTTATTCTAACCTGGCTGGGGAGTATTTGAATAACTGACTTGTTCATCTCAGCCTCACATAACTTGGAACATAAGTAGGAAAAGCAACAAGCACTGCTCATAAAAGCTACAAGAGAACAACAAATCTACAGACACTTAGGATGAGAGATTCCAAATAGAGATCTACAGTAGGTCATCTAAAACTGAATGAGGTAAAACTAGAGAGAGACTCATTGAGAGACTAGAACATTCAAATGCAATTGTCTAAATATAAGAATTTAGAAAGTCCAGAGTACTCCAGGCCAAACACATGCTCAAATGTCCTGAGAAGAACCTTAAGCCTTCACCTAAGTTGATCTAGAGGCTCACAGCAAGCCAAATAAGTTGTTGATGAAATACACTCACACAGAGCAAATCTGTAAATACTGAGAGAGGAAGTTGTTTCTCTCTGTCTCTTTTGATGTTTTTTGTTTGTTTGTCTTTTTCATCTCCTGGCATTCAAGGAAGTTTCTGTCAAAGTGTTTTCTGAACACAAGCTAAAGGAACAGACACACTACACACACCAATCAATATTCTTTAAAAATAGCTTGAAAAAGTCTCAAAACAAACTACAATACCTTCAATAATAATAAAAACAACAACAAACAAATAAAAAACAGAAAACCCTATGAAATGGAGAGAATCTGAGTTACAAGATTATAAAAATCAAATGCCAGTTTTCAACAACAGCAAAAAAGAAATCACCCAGCATACAAAGAAACAGAGTTTGGTTTATTCAAAGGGACAAAATAATTGATTGACAGAAACTGTCCCTGAGGTATAGGACTTACTAAACAAACACCTTGAAATGACTGTCTCAAATCTGCTCAAATACATTTTTTTTTAAAATGGGCAAAGTACTAAAGGAAATTCAGAATATAATACATGAACAAAAGAGAACCACACAGACATTCTGTTGCTGAAAGTACAATAACTAAAGTTAAAACTTCATCAGAGGGGTTTAACAGCAGATTTTCAAGAGAATTAGTGAACTCAAAGATAGGACAATTAAAATTATTGAGTCTGAGGTATAGATAAGAAAAAAGAGTGAACAAAAGTAAACAAAGAGTGAACACTTAGAGATTTAGGAAGAATGGAGCACTGGGATTGGGCATGGAAGCTCCATGCCATAACCCCATACACTGAGGAATGCATCTCTTCCATTTGGTTGTTCCTGATATATCCTTTTATAATAAACTGGTGATCCAATGGGCAACAAAGGCTCAGGGAATTTAAATAACTTGCCTAAAGTCTACATAGAGTGGGGAATCTTCCTCAGACTTCACCCAGTATAGGAGAAGTTGCTTGACATGACACTGGAACTTTTACTGGCCTAAGGGTAATACCATACCAGTGGCAGCTCTGGACTTGGCTCTGTCTCTGTCTCTGTCTCGGTCTCGGTCTCTCTTTCTCTCTCTCATCTTTCAAAGCATCCTTATATCAGCATGGGAAGACAATGGGGGTCATTCCTAGTGGCCCTGGTGAAAAATTTCAGGGACTGTTCTTCTTAGTGGTTTCAGCATGGGCTCTTGGGCCCCACAGGAACTCATAGAATGGATGATCACTGTTGGGCACCTTCTAGGACTCCAGGGCTTCCCATAGATAGTGCTCTAGGTGTCTACTGATTGGCCTGTTCCCTAAGGAACTTTAGGAGGACCTGAACAAGCTCGACAGGTTGTAGCCAGTTGGTAGAGCCCGTGTATTGCAGCATCTGTATGAGAGCTCACACGACGTGGCAGTAACTGAGCCTCACAGTCAGCCAGTCTGAGGGGAGAGTCCTCCCATGAACCGGACAACAATCACGACCCAATTACAACAGGAGAGCCCAGCAAACCCTATGCTGGGTCTCTACCCCTCCCCCAAATTGAAAACATTTATTTTCAAAGATATATGCACTCCTATGTATTTGTAGCATTAGTTACAGTGGCCAAGACAGGGGAACAACCCAAGTATTCAACAGATGACTGGATAAAGAAGATGTGGAACGTATACATGTACAATGGAACCCCACTCAGCCATAAGAAAAGATGAAATACTGTCATTTGCGACAACATGGATGGATCTTGAGAATGTCATGGGAAGCAAAATAAGTCAAACAGAAAAAGTCAAGAACCAAATGATTTTACTCCTATGAATCATATAAAACTGAAAGCAACAAATGAATAAACAAAACGAAAATTCATAGACATAGGCCACAGTATGACAGTTATCAAAGGAAAACGGAGGTGTGTGTGTAGTGACGGGTAGAGGGGGTCAAGTGTATAGTAATGAAAGGAAATTTGACATTTGGTGGTAGTCACACAAATGCAGTATGTAGGTGATGTATCATAAAATTAACACTTGAAACCTATATAATTTTATTAACCAATGCCATCCTAATAAATACAATTTTTTAAAAGTTTAAAAAAATGAAAGACAAAACTATAAAAAATAATTATAAAACTGTTGTCAGGCACACAACATATAAATATGTAGTTTTTGACATCAATAGTATAAGAGAAAGATGGAACTTTCTAAGACTAGGTTTTTATATGTAATTGTGGTTAAGTTGGTGAAAATTGAAATTAAATAGTTATAATTGTCAGATGTAACATGTAATCCCCATGGTAAACACAAATAAAGCACCTATAAAATATATACAAAAGAAAATATAAAAGAATAAAAAATGTCACTACAAAAAGCCAACTAAACACACAAAAAAGACAATAATGGAGCAAATGAAGAACAAAAATAGTATAAGACATACAGAAAACAAAAAGCAAGTGGCTTATAAGCCTTCCTTATAAGCACTTATTTTGAATGCATCAAACCTTATGTAATGCAGGAAAAGTAAAACAGCCCAAGTGCCCATCAGTAGTTGAGTGGATAAAATAAATATGGTATACAATAAAATACTATGCAGCTATAAAAAAGAAGGATCTATTACCCTTTGAGACAGCATGGAGGGACCTGGAGCTAATTATGCTGAGTGAAATAAGCCAGTCAGAGAGAGACAAGTATCACATGATCTCACTTGTATGTAGAATCTAATAAACAAAATAAACTGATGAACAAAATAGCTCCAGAGACATGGAAACAAGGAACAGGCTGATGGCTCTCAGAGGGAAGTGGGGGGCAGGAAGAGATTAACCAAAGAACTTATATGAATATATGCATTGTCCAATAATAGTGGTGTGAAGGCCTGCCGGGGGGGGGGGGGGGGGGGGGGAGGGAGCTGGGTGGAGCAGGTAAATGGGGGGGAAAAGGGACATCTGTAATACTTTTAAAAATAAATATAAATTTTAAATATATATATATTAAAAAAGAGATGAATGGAAAAACAAAATATACTGTATACATATTATTCAGTCTTTAAAAAGAATGAAATTCTAATACATACTACCATGAATGAACCTTAGAAAACATTATGCTAAGTGTAATATGTCAGATAAAAAGAATGTATTATAGGATTCCACTTATGTGAGGTAGCTAGAATAGCCAGACTGATAGAGGAAGTAGAATAAAGGTCACCAAGGAGTGTGGGGAGAGACTAATGGGTAGTTTTTGTTTAGTGGGTACATGGTTTCTTTTTGGTGATGAAAATATTCTGGAAATGGATAGTGGTATATTCACAGCATTGTAAATATACTTAATGGCACTGAACATACTTTAAAATTGCTTAAATTTTATATTATGTTTATTTTATATTATTTTATATAATATTTTATATATTATTTTTATTTTATTGTTATAATAAAATATTATTATTTTATATATTATTTTATGTTTATTTTATATTATTATATAAATTTTATATTATGTTTATTTTAACATACATGAAAAACAAACAAACAAGGAAACAAAACCTTCTCACTTCTCAGCATATAATGCTAAGCCACAAAAGAAGGCTATTTCTGAAAGTGTCCAAAATTCTAGTGTTAATTAAAATCCAGCATTTCCTCGAGCCAGAAGTGGTTTTAACAGCTGGTAAAAGCCTATATCAGTGATTTTAAGTTCACTAAGAGGTTCTAGATATTAGAGAAAAAGTCATTGTATTTATCATATATTATCCAAATTGTTTTAACATCTGAAAATAATGATTGAGCCCACTATCATTATAATAGACACAGAAAAATAATTTGAGAAAATCTAACATGCATTTATGATAAAAACTCTCAACAAACTTATAGAAGTCAAATTCCTCAGCTTGCTAAAAGGCATAGAGCCTACAGATAACATAACCCTTACTGGTGGAAGGTTGAATGTAGTCCTTTAGGATGGGAATAAAGCCAGGATTTTAGGTCTCACCACTTCTGTTTAACATTGTTATTGAGGTTGTAGCCAGTGTAAAAAGGCAAATAATAATAACAATAATAGATATTCATATTGGAAAGTATGAAGTACAACTGTCTTTTCTCACAGATGATACCAGCCTATATGTGAAAATAATGTTAATAAATCTATAATAAAACTTAATGGGGGTCAGCATGTTTACCCCTAAAGATCAATAAAGCAAGTGTATTTCTATAAATTAGTAACAATTAATCAAAAGATTAGACTAACAATACAATTTTAATTATGAACTCATTAAAAATAATAAAATGCTAGTAATAAAACTAACAAAAGAAAAGTCTTATAGACACTGAGAACTACAAAATATTGCCATGCAACATTAAAGTGGATTTACCAATTTTTCCAAGATGACAGTGGGTTGAATGGAGGCTGCACTACAGCTCTCACAGGACCAAACTGGAATTATAACTAAAATATAGAAAAACCATTCTGAATAATCAACTGTAACTGAAGAAAAGCTAGAGAGAACCCTCAAACCAAGGACAAGAGGTGGAGACGACATAGAGGCTGGTTAAGAAGTGCATTCACTGAGGGCTGGCTGGGCTCCCACAGACAGCAACTGAAGATCCAGAGAGAGATCTGAGGGTTCCCACTGAGGACTCTGGGGCCTAAATCCCAGGCTGGGCTTCCCAGCCAAGATCACCAGAGCTGAAAAAGATGCCCCCATAACAACTGGCTATGAAAAGCAGCTGGGTTTCTGTCTGTCAGGGGGAAACCATTGGAAATGCAGGTACCCTCTTAAAGGGCCAACACACAAAGTTTCTTATGTAGCCACTCACCTTGGGCTCCAGCAGAGGGAGGGCAGAGTGGACTGGAGCTATGTGAGGAGAATCTAGGATAGTGGGCTCTGAAGATAGAGCTTAGAGGACAGCGATCTGAATTCCTATGCTGAGTGATTCCCCCATACAGCAGAGGACACCTTTCTCAGGCAGACCTTTGCCACCCAGGCAGCTTTTGCCTGGTGGCAAGCAATTTCTCCATCCACTGGGAAACCTCTCACTGTGGAGTTTCTACAGCCTGAGGCTCATTAAGAGACTAAGATCAATCAGTCTGCAGGCAGAGGCTGACTTCTGGGAGCTTGGAGTCTTTGCCTAATCTGCTTATGAACTCACACCTTGAAAAAGCAGACTTTTGTGTGCATCTTGGTCCTGTCCAAAAGCACCCAGCCCCAGAAGAGGGAACAATAAACCAGCCCAGCAGAGGGAACCACAAGCCATGGGTTGTCGATAGCTCCAAACAGGGTACTCATGGCTAGTCACATATGGTGTCTGACTTTGGCCTGCACCAAAGACCCTCCAAAAAGACCGAGTCCTAAAAGATCTAACTAATATGTAGAAACAAACCCAAATAGGCAGCCAAAATGGGGAGACAACAAAACTAGCCTCAAATGAAAGAACAAGAGATGTCTCCAGAAAAAAAGAGCAAAATGAAATGGAGATTAGCAATCTATCAGATATAGAATTCAGAATAGTCATCATAAGTATGCTCAACAGCATGAGAAAAGAAATGGAAACTATGAAAAATGACCAGTCAGAAATGAAGAATGATATAGCAGAAATAAAGAATACATCGGAAGGAATAAACAGCAGATTAGAGGAAGCTGAGGATCATATCAGTGAATTAGAAGACAGAGTAGAAAAAAATCAATCAGAGATCCAAAAAGAAAAAACAATTTCAAAATAGGACAGTTTAAGGGAGCTGTGGGACAACATGAAATGTAAGAATATTTGCATCATAGGAGTGCCAGAAGAGGTAGAAAGTAAGCAAGGGATAGAGAATTTGTTTGAAGAAATAATGGCAGAAAACTTCCATAACCTTGTCAAGGAAAATGTCACACAAGTTCAGGAGGCACAGAGAGTCCCAAGCAAGAAGAACCCAAAGAGACCCACGCCCAGACACATCATAATTAAAATGTCAAAAATTTAAGACAAAGAGAGAATATTAAAGGCAGCAAGAGAAAAGCAATCTGTTACCTACAAAGGAGCTCCCATAAGTCTGTCAGCTGATTTCTCATGAGAAACTCTACGGGCCAGAAGGGAATGGCATGAAGTATTCAAGGTAATGCAAAGCAAGGATTTGAAACCAAGACTACTCTAACCAGCAAGGCTATTATTCAAGATAGATGATGAAATAAAGAGCTTCCCAGACAAAAAAAAAAAGCTAAAGGAGTTTATCACCACCAAACCAGCATTGTAGTAAATGTCAAAGGGACTTCTGTAATTAGAAGTAGAAATAGAAGCATTGCAAGAAATGTTAAAGAGACTGCTGTAATAAGAAGAAATAAAGAGAAACATGGGCATAAAGAATTAAAATGGCAATAAATAAGGACCTATCAATAATAACCTTAGGGTCTTTAAGGGAGAGATCAACAGCAATACAGTCATAGTTGGGGACGTTAACACACCACTGACTTGACTGGATACAACTTCCAGACAAACAGTCAACACAGAAACAGTGGCTCTAAATGGTATCCTAGATCAGATGGATTTAATTGACATCTACAGAATATTTTACCCCAAAGCTGAAGAATATACAATCCTCTCCAGTGCACATGGGTCACTTTCAAAAACAGACCACATGTTAGGACACAAAACCAGACTCTACAAGTTCAAGAAGATTGAAATCGTATCAAGCATTTCAGATCATAATTACATGAAATTAGAAATCAACTACAATAAAAGCACTCAAAAACATTCAAACACATTGAGGCTAAATAACATGTTATTAAACAATGAATGGGTTACCAATAAGATCAAGAAAGAAATCAGAATTTTCCTGGAAACAAATGAAAATGAACACACAACAACCCAAAATCTATGGACACAGAGAAAGCAGTCCTGAGAGGGAAGTTCATACCTCTGCATGCCTACCTCAAAAAGCAAACAACATTTTAAATTTACTATCTACCTTCCAACCTAAAGAATTTGAAAGCTCTCCTGTGAAGCCATCCAGACCAGGGCTTTTGTTTGCTTTTTGTTTGTATTTATTTATTTTATTTATTTATTTATTTATTTATTTATTTATTTGTTTTTATTTATTTTATTATTCAAAATATTACAGATGTCCCCTTTTTTCCCCACTGACTCCTTTCACCCCGTACCCACTCCCCTCCCCAGGCCTTCACCACACTATTGTCTGTGTCCATGGGTTACGCATGTATGCATATAAAATTCTTTGGTTAATCTCTCCCCACCCATCCACCCCTACCTTCCCTGAGATTCGTCAGTCTGATTCACGTTTCCATGTCACTGAATCTATTTTGTTCATCAGCTTTTTAAGCTTTTTAGATTCCACATATAAGTGAGATCATGTGATGTTTGTCTTTCTCTGCCTGTCTTATTTCACTCAGCATAATATTCTCCAGGTCCATCCATACTGTCCCAAAGGTTACAAGATCCTTCTTCTTTACAGCTGCATAGTATTCCATGGTATAAACGTCCCACAGCATTTTTATCCACTCATCTACTGATGTGCACTTGGGTTGTTTCCAGATCTTTGCTATTGTAAATAATGCTGGTATGAACATAGGGGTACATATATTCTTTTGGAGTTTCCTCAAAAAATTAAAAATGGAACTGCATTTTGACCCAGTGACCCCACTTCTAGGAATATATCTTAAGAATCCTGAAACACTAATCAGAAAGAATATATGCTGGGAGTTTTTTTTATTAGTGCTTCAATTTCATAAGTTGTTATTAGCCTATTCAGGTTTTCTGATTCTTCCTGATTTAGTTTTACATGATCTCTCTCTTATGTGGAATCTAATAAACAAAATAGACTGAGGAACAAAATAGATCCAGAGACATAGAAGTATGGAACAGACTGAGGGATCTCAGAGGGAAGGTGGAGATGGGGGAATGGATAAGGAGAGATTAATCAAAGAAATTATATGGCCTGGCCGGGCATGGCTCAGCGATTGAGCATCGACCTAAGATTCAGGAGATCGGGGTTTGATTCCTGGTCAGGGCATATGCCTGGGTTGCGGGCTAGGCAGCCGATCAATGACTTTCTCATCATTGATGTTTCTATCTCTCTCTCCCCCTCCTTTCCTCTCTCTGAAATCAATAAAGATATATTAAAAAAAAAAAAAAAGAAATTATATGCATATATGCATAACCCATGAACACAAACAATAGTGTGGTAAAGACCTGGGGGTTGGGCTAATGCGGGGTGGAGGACATCAATGGTGAAAAAACAGGGGGGGATATCTGTAATACTCTCGGCAATTAAGATATATTTAAAAAATGAATTTACCTAAATGAAAAGACATTCCTTATTATTTATTTATTTTTATTGATAATTTTAGAAAGAAAGGGAGAGAGAAAAAATCATTAATATGAGAGAGAAACATCAATCGGACACCTCCTGCATATGCCCCAGTCAGGGAGTGAGCCTGCAACCCAGGCATGTTCCCTGATCAGAAATTGAGACTTCAAACTTCTGGTGTACAGGCAATGCTCTAACCAACTGAGTCACTTGGCCAGGGCAACAGTCCATGATTTTAGATAGAAAAATAAACATTTTAATGCTGTCAATTCTTCTCTAAATTGATTTACTGATTTAATACCCTCCATAACAAAGTTTCAAAAATTTTCTTTCAACAAAAATGGACAACCTGATCCTAAAATTTGTAAAGAATTGTAAAGAACCTAGAAGAGTGAAAATAACTTTAAAAGATAAAATAAAATTGGAGACTTATACTTCCCAATTTCAAAAGAAGTAAAAAGCAACAGTAAGCAAGAAAGAGTGCTATTGATGTAAGGATAGACATATGGATCAAAGGTACAGAATGAGAGTCCTGGAATAAACAATTTATAGCCAATTGATTTTCAACAAAGGTGTCAAGGCAATTCAATCCAGAATAGAGTTCTTTATGTAAATAGTACAGGGGCAATTGGATGTCCACATATCAAAAGATTAAGGTAGATTCTCATGTCCCATCACACACAACTAATTAAAAAATGAATCAGATCTATAATAAAAGCCAACCCCATAAAACTTTAAAAGAAAACATATGAGAAATGTGTGACCTTGGTATAGGGAAAGAAACATTCGAACACCAAATGCACAATCTACAACAACAAAAATGGCAGATAAATTGGAATTCATCAAAATAAAATAAAAAAGCTATAAAAGACACTATCAAAAAATAAAAGACAAGACACGAACTGGGAGAAACCATATATATGCAAATCACATAGTTGATAAAGCACTTGATTCCAGAATATGTAAAGAATATTACAACTCATTAATTAAAAAAATAAAGCCTGGCTGCTGTGGCTCGTCTGGTACACAGTTCAGGGCATATACCTAAATTGTGGGTTCAGTCCTCAATCTGGGAGCATATGAGAGGCAACAGATGGCTATGTCTCTCTCTTTCTCTCTCTCTAAAGAATATGTCCTTGGGTAAGAATTAAAAAACAAAATAAAAGAATTACAAAACAAAATAAAAAGCAATCTATTTTAAAAATATACAAAATATTTGGATACATATTTCCCCTAATATTTGGCTAGTAATCACATGAAAAGTTGTTACTGTATTACTCACCAGGGAAATGCAAATTAATAAACAATGAGATGCAACACAGTACATCCACTAGAAGGATATATATATATATATATATTTTAAGACAACACCACCCTGGACTGTGTGGCTCAGTTGGTTGAAACAGTTGTCCCTTGCACTGAAGGGTCATGGATTTGAACCCCCAGGTCCGGACTCCCACAGGAGGCAACGTTTCTCTCTCTCTCTCTCTCTCAATCTCCCTTTCTCTTTCTCTCGAATCTACAAACATATCCTCAGGTGAGGATTAAAAAAAACAACACAAGACTAAAAGTTGTCAAAAATGTGAAGAAACTAGAATGGTCATGTTGCTGGTAAAAATGTTTAATGGTTTAGCCACCTTGAGAAAGTTTCATGTATAATTTTAAGTTAACATAAGCTTATTAAATAACCTGCCAGTTCCACTTCTAGGTATTGCCCCCATTACCTTCCCAACTAGATAAAACATTACTTTTGTATCTTATTATAAAGTTTGCTATTACTGTTTATTTTCTCTCTGTAAGTAATAACTGTATATTCCATTATCACAAGATTTCATGAGTGTATTCAAGCCATATAACTTTACTTCAAGGTAAGTAAAATAAGGGCACAATTAAAATGCCATAGCGATTTCAATATTGAAGGGATTATATCCCTGAAGACTCAAGAATGCATTAAGTTAATGGGACTGAAAAGGACCCAAAAAAGTAAATGGGTATGATATTGAAGTTTGAGGTGGATAGCACATAGTCTGGATATTATAGATATTCATAAGAAATGGCACATAAGACAAAATCCTCAGT
Organism: Miniopterus schreibersii; assembly: GCF_964146895.1. Classification (NCBI taxonomy): domain Eukaryota; kingdom Metazoa; phylum Chordata; class Mammalia; order Chiroptera; family Miniopteridae; genus Miniopterus; species Miniopterus schreibersii. Next base: position 57,370,638 of record NC_138113.1, on the reverse strand, counting down.
GTATGTTAAGGATGTAAACAGCAATTACTACAATTTTCAATGAGTAGTTGTGATATCTGGACAGATAAACTGAGACCCTAACTCCAATTGCTGAGAGCATCAGACACTTCAGGAAAATCTCTTGAATGGATGGAGGGATCTCATTAGTTTAAGGATCAAAGTTAACATATTTTTGAGTAGGGGATTTACATGGCCTGGAGCAGATGTTATTTCAAAGATTCCTGAAGTTCTATTTTCCACAGCACATTTTAGGTTCTGTTGTAAGTTCTCATTTTAATTTCACAGAATTTGTTAGATTATTGTTATGACATGAATTTGGATATCTGAACAAAGCAATATTTTCATGTATATTTATCTTCACTTGTGATAAAAAATTAATATATAACTGTAATTGAAATGTGGGTTTGGCTGCCTGCTGAAGTGAAACCCAAACTTGTGTGACAGGTGCTGGTGCAAAAGGAAAGAGGTTTATTTATTCAGGAGCCACATTACCTGGGAGAATGGTGGACTCTCATCTCAAAAACCATCCCCCTCTTCATGCTCAAGCCCAGGGTTATTATAAGGATAGGGAAGGGAGGCCTTTTTTCTATCTGTTCATCTTTCTAGCTTTTGGTGTAAGAACCTCCCCTTGCACTATCTTGGCCAATGGGGGAGACTCCCTGGGGCTCTCTGATATGGTATCATAATGAAATTTACTTTGGTCACTGGTGAAAGTAGTCACAGATCTTAAATTACATCACTGAATAATGAGAATAATGAAAATTATTAGAGAAAAAGAGATACTCAGGAACCCTGTATTCATATATTTCCATGATAACTTAAAAGTCCTTGTCTCCTGAACTGGCTTTTAAAAAGAGACAAAATAATATAGTCTGTGAGTCATTTGAGTATAAACTATTTACCAAGAAGTATGCCCTCCTTTCCAAGAATGGATCTGTTTTATTTTGTAATTTTTAACTGAATAAGAAAATTTGATCATGTCCTTCACTGTCTCTGAAGAAACAAAATATCACCAAACAAGGCACTTTCTTCTTATGTACACAGATGATTGGAATGTGTAAAATCATTAATTATCTCTTAAATGGCAGTAGAAATGTACTTTTCCCACCATCTACTCAAGATGCCTTTTTATTCCACACGTAAAAGAAATGGAATTCTCTTTAAGCTTCTATCATATCTTTGAGTAGAAACACTAATGTCAAAAGACTTAACAAATAGAAAAACATGCTGTTGTACTTAATGATGCTATCATCTCTATTATTTATGAATAGAGATAATTATTGATTAGAGATAATTATTTCTAATATTATATCCTTAAATATATATAATTATTTCAAGTGTTGACTCCTTAATTAGTATATTTGCAACTCTTTCTGAAACTAAATTCTATGCTATTTCACAATTTTTCTCTCTCACAGGGTCTCCAAACTGAATGTATTTTATCACATTTTCTTATTTTAATTCTCCTACTTTAAATTAGAAGATAATAGCTATTTAATTTAGTGAACTTCATCTATTTTTCATCACTTTTTAGAGTGTAGGTGTGAGCTTAATTAAATAACTATTCTTGGTGGTGCTATGGTAATTTTGAAAATTTCTGCTTCATTTTACTTTGCGATGTTTGAGATGATAGCCTTCTTTATCACAAAGTTTAGCTCATGTCTGGCTTAATGCAAAAAAGACAAATTATGATCTAAATATCATGGATTAGGAATAATTGTGGGCATAACCCTTTTCTGAGTCTTCTTTCTTGAGTTAACTAGGCCATATCCATTAACATCATTTTCTCCTGTGCTTTTGAGAATTTTTCTTAATCTCATAAGTGTGTTTAACATATATTAATAAAGCAGGTGTACTATTGGGTCTTCTAATAATTATAATGGTTTTGAAGGAAAAGTACTGAGGAAATTGCCTTGTAGAGTTTTGATGAATGATTTAATATGTACGTTGCCTAGCTGAATTGTATTTCTGCCTAAGATTTTAGTTACTGAGTTCCAATGAGTCCTAAAATAAATTTGCTTTAGTATATATATATAAGCGATATTAACTGAATGCATCAGTATATCCATGAGAAGTACCCAACAGATTGCAAAATAAAAAAGGAAACATATGATTTTTATTTAACTAAGAAAACCTAAATAATAAAACAAAAAATTTTACACCAGAGAGTTATCTGAATATATTCAGTGCTCTTAAATTTTTTTCATATATTTTTTCAACAGGATCTGGTAACACAAGAAAAAATTCAATTCCGTTTATTAACAGTTAGCGCATCATCTCTAAATGAAGCTTGTTGCCATCTAAATGGGTCCTGCAAGGAGCTAATGAGCGAGCTCCTGCCTGATATTGACAATTAATCAGGCATAAAAGCATTTAGGATCAGGACCCATTGAGAAGATGTAGGCCCATACAAACTTCAATGAAACATAATATGTGAACATATTTGTCTAATTGTGTATAAGGTTTTCCACACAGATTCCCACCAAAACACTTAATTATCTGCAGAGGCAATGCATCCGTTTCAGAATCCCTAGGAAGCTTTTTGGTTTGCTGTAACCATACATAATGGATTGAATGAAGAGTTATTAGGCTTTGTTGCCAGTTTTCCCATGTTAATTGCTATAGCAACCTGAAGCCAAAGTTGAATGATTGGATAGAGTAACTGAGCAATTAAAAGCAACCATCATTGGCCCTGATAGAATTATCCTTGGCCTTTAAAGAAAAATTAATCAAGTATTTAGGAAAACTGGAAATCTAGAATGTGAAAAAAATCTTCTTTTCATATTTTCACATTTAAATTAGGAAATTGTAAATGAATTAGTATTTATATTTCTCCTTTTAAACTTTATAATTGAAAACATTCAAAAAGGATATGGTATACCACTTCGAACATACAAAATGAGTGCTTTGCCCCAAAACTAATAAATTACTTACAGCTTACCTCACTCTAATATAAAGAGAAAAAGAAATAAAAACAAATGCCTATTGTGTGATTATGTTCTTTTTTAAAAGTCTTGTTTAATTGTTGCAGTTATATAAGATTTACAGCATCTATATGTTTAATTTTGCTGAGAGGTCAAGTTATGGGATGATCTCTCCTCCACTCCTTTTCCCACATATGACCTTTAGGTATTCTCTCTATTTAATATTTATGATCTCTTCAATAAATAAAAGGAAAACACAAAATGTATTACTTGAAGTAGTGTAGTTAAATAGCCTTTGCATACTATTGAAAATAAAATAGTTCCAGGTGTTTTCTGACTGTGTTCCTTAGTTGTAGATAGGCTCATTGCTTTAGAACATAACACCATACTAATATTTTATGCTGATCTGATCTATCTTAGTTTAGAAGCTAGCTTTTCTGTTTCAAAGGGGACTCAACAAAGAATGGTGGTTTCTTGCAAATTGTCAGGAAGTTTTCCAGCATACTAAAAGAATGAAAAAAGAGCAAGTTAACCTAAAGATAAAACAGAATTAGTAGAATAGGGAATTACACCAGAAAGGGAGGTGGAGATAGAGGCTCAACGAATTAGAGCAGTTTTGGAAGAAAGTGAAAATTAAAAGAATGAATGTTTTTCAGAACACAGAGATAAAAGAACTATAATAAATATTTTCTTTAAGAGCATACTCTATGAAAACTTGGATTTACACAAAAGATAAATTAAACTCTGTCCACATAAGAAACATCCAACCTGTAAAAATTTTTTGAGTTTGAGCCAAACTGACAATTACTGGGAAGGAAAATCTCAAGGGACTGAGAAAATGCTCCTGAAAATGGCAGTTTTACCACTTATTTTATACTTCAGAGTCAAAGAGGAAGGTGTGGTTACATGAAATTCATTCATGATAGATTTAGGGAGGTGGGAGAAACCAAATTGGGAACTCTCTGGGATTGGATAAAAATTAAAAGGAATGAACACATACTTCTTTTACATAGGTTGGGTGTAGGATTGTTAACAGTTAACAATTAACCTGAGGACAATAACAATGAGGGGCTCTATGGTCTCCTGATTGGGTGGGGCATTGTGCCCAGAGGTGTCTGGAAAAAGGAAATTACTCTGACATTCCAAAGATACGTTATCTTAGATGAAAAAATGCAATAGACAGGCTCAGTTAAGGTAAACATGGACCTTTATAGAGAAAGATCGGGCCAGGGCCAGGACTACCCACCATGACCAGTTTTTTACTAGAGAGTCTTAATTTCAGACAATCCTATGCAGTTACTTTTGGTCTCTGAGTTTGTAAGACCACCATGCAGGCCTCCCTTGAGCTTGTCAGGCTTAGTATGTGACCCTTTTTTTTTTTGTCCACAGTTCTGATAATATTATTTTTTATAGTTTTAGTTTAATAATGTAAGTGTTAAAATCAGTTTGTACACTAAGTCTTTGAGACAGAAATGTATGGTTTATAAGAGAATGAGCTGATTTCAATCTTTTCAAACCAGGGATTTTAAATTGAAGCATACTCTAGTCACCTGTCCTGGTGTAGGCTCTCTAAACTCCTCAGGAAAATATCAGTTTTAATACAGACACGAAGTAAAACAGCAATAAAAACTAAGATTCATTGGTAAATTGTCAAAATGTGACAGATACAAGGCCTGTACAGTTGAAATGAGAATCACGTATTAATTTTTGCTTAAGATAATACAAATATGATAATTTGAAGAAGATACAGAAATATTTTATTAATTACCTGGAGCCTGAATGATAACTTGTGACCCAAAATAGACACCGAAGAGGAAGTGAAACAACTCTAACGTAACAGCTAGTGTAATGCCTTTCTTCCAGTTTTCTTCTACCATAGTCACCTTCTCTTTCACATTCATTCAGAAACAACAATTTCAAAGAAAACCACAGGAAAGAAACAGAGAAGGGCATCATTGGATGAGAGATGGAAGTATTCCCTATGCTCACATCTTTTAAAAAGATTGTAGAGAATTGGTAAAATGCATTCCTTAATTATTTGGTAGAATTTACCAGTGAATCTATCTGGGCCCAGTACTTTCTGTTTTGGAAGGTTATGAATTATTGGTTCAATTTTTGTGATAGATATGTAATAAATATAGGCCTACTCAGATTGTCTATTTCTTCTTGTGCGAATTTTGGCAACTGGTGCCCTTGAAGGAATTGTTCTATTTCATGTAGGTTATCAAATCAGTGGGCATAGAATTGTTCTTAGTATCCCTTTGTTATTGTCTTTATGTTCACTGGATCTGTCTCATCTTTTGTTTTTGATATTAGCAATTTATGTCCTCTCCCTTTTGTTCTTAGCCTGGCTAGAGACTCATCAATATTATTGATCTTTTCACTACCCAAAATTAATTCTCCTTCCATCACCATTTATCTCTCTTTTACCTTTTTCTACCACCCCAACTGGCCCCCTTTACCTCTGAAAATGACCATACTGTTATCTGTGTCTACTAGGTTTATTTTTTTTTGGTGTGTGTGTGTGTATGTTTTAATCCCCTCACCTTTTACACCCAGACCCCAACCCCACTCTCATCTAACAACTGCTAGTCTGTTCTCTGTATCTATGAGTCTGTTTCTATTTTGTTTGTTACTTTATTTTGTTCATTAGATTCCACACATGAGTGAAATCATATGGTACTTGTCTTTCCCTGACTGTCTTATTTCACTTTGTATAATACTCTCCAGGTCCCTCCATGGTGTCAAAAAAGATAAGAGATCCTCCTTTTTTACTGTTGTATAGTACTCCATGGTGTAAATGTCCCACAGCTTTTTTGTCCACTCATCTACTGATGGGCACTTGGGCTGCTTCCAAGCCTTAGCTACTGTAAATAGCACTGCAATGTTGCTTCCAATCAGTGTGTCAGGTTTCTTTGGATAAATTCCCAGAAGTGGAATCAGGCGATGTATCATAGACTTGTACATCTTAAACCTATATAATTTTATTAATAAAGGTCACCCTAAAAAATTCAATAAAAATTAAAAATATGTTATTGCTCATTTCAAAGAACCAGCTATTAGACTTGTTGATTTTCTCTATTGATTCCCTTGTTTCAATTTTATGAATTTCTGCTCTATTTCTTTTCTTCTGCTTTTTTCTACTCTTTCTTTCCTCCTCTGCCTCCTCTCTCACTATCTCAACCCCGTCCAATGTGGATGCCTTTTATGTTTCTCCTGTATGAGGGCTGTGGCCAGGACATCCAGTGCTATGTTGAGTAGGAGTGTGAAAGTGGACACGTGTCTTGTTCTTGTTCTGAGCAGAAATGCTTTTATCTAGGCCCATTGAGTATGATGTTGGCTGTAGGTTTGTCATATATGGCTTTTATTATGTTGAGGTATGATCCCTCTATTCCCACTTTGCTGAGAGTTTTTATCAAAAATAGGTGTTGAATTTTGTCAAATGCTTTTTCTGGATCTATTAATATGATCATGTGCTTTTCTTTTTTCAATTTGTTTATGTGATGTATCAGATAAATTGATCTGTGAATATTGTGCCAGCCTTGCATTCCTGGAATAAATCCCACTTGGTCATGGTGTATGATCTTTTTAATATATTGCTGGACCCAATTTGTTAATATTTTGTTGAGGATTTTAGCACCTATGCTTATCAGGGATATTGGCCTGTAATTCTCTTTCTCTGTAGTGTCTTTAGCTGGTTTTGGAATTAGGATAATGCTGGCATCATAAAAAGAGCTTGGAAGTGTTCCGTTCTCTTGGATTTTTTGAGACAGTTTAAGGAGGATAGGTGTTAGTTCTTTGAATGTTTGGTAAAACTCCCCTGTGAAGCCATCCAGGCCAGGGCTTTTGTGTGCTGGGAGTTTTGCTATTACTGCTTCAATTTCATCAGCTGTTATTGCCTCATTCAGGTTCTCTGATTCTTCCTGATTGAGTTTTGGAAGATTGTATTTTTCTAGGAATTTGTCCATTTCATCCACATTGTCCAGCTTATTGGTATGTAGTTGTTCATAGTATTTTCTTACAATCCTTTGTACTTCTGTGGTGTCAGTTGTTACTTCATTGATTTTCTTTCTGATTGTATTTATTTGAGTTCCCCCTCTTTGTTACTTGATGGGTCTGGCTAAAGGCTCATCAATCTTGTTTATCTTTTCAAAGAACAATCTCTTGGTTTCATTGATCTTTTGTATTGTTTTTTTAGTCTCCATGTCATTTATTTCCCCTCTGACCTTTATTATTTCTTCCCTTCTACTTACTCTGGGCTTTTCTTATTTTTCTCTAAGTCTTTTAGTTGTAGGGTTAGATAGTTAATGGAGCGTTTTCTTGTTTCTTAAGGTAGGTCCATAATGCTATGAACTCCCCCTGTCTGGACTGCTTTCTCTGTGTCCTATAGATTTAGGATTGTTGTGTATTCATTTTCATTTGTTTCCAGGAAGTTTTTGATTTCTTCCTTGATCTTTTGGGTAAACCATTCATTGTTTAATAACATGCTATTTAGCCTCCATGTGTTTGAATGTTTTTGAGTGTTTTTACTGTTGTTGATTTCTAACTTCATGCCACTGTGATCTGAGAAGATGGTTGATATGATTTCAATCTTCTTGAACTTGTAGAGATTTGTTTTGGTGTATCTTTGAGAATGTTTCATGTGCACTTGAGAGGAATGTATATTCTGCAGATTTGGGGTGAACTGTTCTCTAAATGTCAATTAAAATTTTCTGATCTAGTGTGTCATTTAGAGTCACTCTTACCTTGTTGATTTTTTTGTCAAAAAGATATATCCAGTGAAGTCAATGGGGTGTTAAAGGCCCCGACTATGACTGTATTGCTGTCAATTTCTCCCTTAAAGTCTCCAGAATTTTTAAATTTTTTTTTTACATTTTGGTGCTCCTGTTTTGGATGCATATATGTTAACTAGGGCTATATCCTCTTGTTGCATTTATCCGTTTAGAATTATGTAGTGACTCTTATTGTCTCTTGTTATGACCTTCATTTTGAAGTCTATTCTGTCAGATATGAGTATTGCTACCCCAGCTCTTTATTCATTTCCATTTGCATGGAAATTTTTTCCCCATCAATTCACTATCATCCTGTGTTCATCTTTTGTTGTTAGGTGGGTCTCTCGTAGACAACATATATTTGACTCATGTTTTTGTATCCAGCTACCCTGATTGGTGCATTTAATCCATTTACATTTAAGGTTATTATCGATAGATACTTATCTATTGCCATTTTAATTTTTTAGGTCTATGTTTCCGTCTCTATATATTTCTGCTTCTGATTACAGCAGTCCCTTTAACATTTCTTGCAATGTTGGTTTGGCGGTTATAAACTCCTTTAGCCTTTTTTTTTTTTTTGTCTGGGAAGCTCTCTGTTTCACTATCTATTTTGAATGATAGCCTGGCTGGGTAGAGTAGTCTTGGTTTCAGATCCTTGCATTTTATTACCTTGGATAACTCATGACATTCCCCTATAGCCTGTAGAGTTCCTGATGAGAAGTCAGCTGACAGCCTTATGGGAGCTCCTTTGTAGGTAACAGCTTGCTTTTCTCTTGCTGCTTTTGAGATTCTCTCTTTGTCTTGAATTTTTGGAACTTTTGTTATGATGTGTTTGGGCATGTACCTCTTTGGTTTTATCTTACTTGGGACTCTCTGTGCCTCCTGAACCTGTGTGACTTTTTCCTTAACCGGGTTTGGGAACTTTTCTGCCATTATTTCTTCAAACAGGTTCTCTATACCTTGCTTACTTTCTTCACCTTCTGGTACTCCTATGATACGAATATTGTTACATTTCATGTTGTCCCACAGCTCCCTTAAACTTCGTGTTTTTTAATTGTTTTTGTTTTTTGGATCTCTGATTGAGTGACTTTTTCTACCCTGTCTTCTAATTCATTGATCTGATACTCAGCATCCACTAATCTGCTGTTTATTCCTTCCAATGTGTTCTTATTTCTGCTATGTCATTCTTCATTTCCTTCATAGTTTCCATTTATTTTCTCATGCTGTTGAGCATCCTTATGAGCAGTATTCTGAACTCTATATCTGATAGATTGCTTATCTTCATTTCATTTAGCTCTTTTTTTCTGGAGAATTCTTCTATTTTTTCATTTGGGACTTGTTTTATGTCTCCCCATTTTGTCTGCCTGGTTGGATTTGTTTCTATGTATTAGGCAGATCTGCTAGGATTCCCAGTCTTTTTGGGCAGTACTTTATGCAAGCCAATGTCTGACCCTGTTTGTGACTGGCCTTGAATACTCTGTTTGGAATTATCAATGATCCACAGCTTGTGGTTCCATCTTCTAGGGTTGGGTGCATTTGGAAAGGACCAAATATGCTCCAAGATCTGCTTTTCCAAGGCCCAGGCCCACAAGCTGATCAGGCAAATACTTAAAGCACCCAGTTATCTGCTTCTTCTTGCAGGCTGGTTGTTGTTCTGAGTCTTTTAATGAGCCTCAGGCTGCAGACCACAGCAGGGGTAAACTCTCTTTGCGGGGAGCAAGAGCTTTTCAGTGGGTCAACAGTTGCTTCCCCCATGCTGAGGCAAAAGCTGTCTGGATGGTAATGGTCTGCCTGAGAAATGTGTCCTCTGCAATATGGGGAAATGACTCAGCACAGGTATCCAAATGGCTGCCCTCTGAGCTCTGTCCCCAGAGGCAGCATGCCTGGATTCTCCTCACACAGTTCTAGTCCACTCTACCCTCCCTCTGCCAGAGCTTAAGGTGAGTGGCTGTACATGGAACTCTGTACATCGGCCCTTTAAGAGGGTGCCTGCATTTCCAGCGGTCTCTCACTAGCAGACAGAAACCTTGCTGCTTTTCACAGCCAGATGTTATGTGGACATCTTTGTCAGTTTTGGTGCTCTGGGCTGGGGATTCCAGCTTGGGGTTTAGGCCCCAGAGTCCTCAGTGGGAACATCCACAGCTGAGATATCCTTTGGGAACTTCAGCTGCTGCCTGTGGGAGCCCCACCAGCCCTCCCACACCCCCACACTTCCAACCAGTCTCTATGTGGGCTCCACTTTAAGTCCTTGGTTATGAGGGTGCTCTCCAGCTAGTCTTCAGTTGATTATTCAGGCTGGTCTTTTTATATTTTTGTTGTAATTCCAGTTTGGTTCTGGGAGACTGTCAGTGTAGCTTCTACTTATTCACCTGCCATCTTGGAATCCTCATCTTTTCAATGGATTTTGCAAATATAAAGATTTTAATTGAGATGAAGTTCAATTTCCCCACTGGGTGTGGCTCAGCAGTTGAGCGTCCACCTAGGATCCAGGTGATCGGGGTTTGATTCCTGGTCAGGGTGCATGCCCAGGTTGTGGGCTCGATCAATGACTCTCTCATCCTTGATGTCTCTCTCTCTCTCTTTCTCTCTCTCTCTCTCTCTCTCTCTCCTTTCCTCTCTCTGAAATCAATAAAGATATATTTTAAAAAAATGATGAAGTTCAATTAATAAATTTTCTTTTTTACTTTTTCTCTTTAATTCTTTTTAATGATGATGGATACAGTTTTCTAGTATTTTATTGAGAATGTTTTGTTTATTTCATGAAAAATATTGGTTTTTACCTTTTTTTTCTTATAATGCTTGGATGTGGTTTTTATAACAGGATAATGGATTCACAGAATGGTTTGAGGAGTGTCCTTTCCTATTCTATTTTGGTAGAGTTTTATGAAAGGCTTGTATTGATTAACAGTGGTGCATCTGGGTATGGGCTCTTCTTTGTGGACAGTTTTGGAATTACTAATTTGATCTCTTAACATGTTAAAAATCCATTGGTATTTTCTATTTCTTCTTCTATTTATTTCTTGTTTGCTGGTATTGCATCTCAGGCTGGTGCAATATTAAATGATTGTCACCGATTGAGTTTTTGAGAAACAGCATGGAAATAGGGCTCCTCCTGTAGAGCAAACTCTGAATTGAATCAGGTCAAAAAATTACAATGCTCTACAAATGTTGCTTTTCCAGAAGGGAGCTCAAGGAAGATCAAATCGTTGCACTGCTCTGGGGGTGACACCTTTTGAGGAACTTTCATCCTGGTCTGCCTCCTTCAGTGCTACAAGGCTGTTGGACTTTACAACCACTGTGATTGTCAGTCTGATGGTTGCCAAGGCTATTAAGCTTGAGCAAGCATAATGGGGATAGGCCAAGATGAAAAGCCAGTAATTCTGCTATTTTTTTTTTTGCCCCTTTATTTTTATTGAATTTATTGGGTTGACATTGGTTAATAAAATTATATAGGTTTCAAGTGTATAATTCTATATTATATCATCTGTATATTGTATTGTGTCTTCACCACTCAAAGTCAAATCTCCTTCCATCACCATTTACACCTCTTTTACCCTCTTCTACCTTCCCCAACCCCCCTTTCCTTCTGGTAATCACAATACTGTTGTCTGTATCTATGAGGCTGGGTTTTTTTTGCTTAATCTCTTCAACTTTTACCCAGCCCCCCAACACTCCTCCCCTCTAATAGCTGTCAGTCTGTTTTCTGTATCTGAATCTGTTTCTATTTTGTTCATTTGTTTCTTTTGTTCATTAGATTCCACAGAGTTATTTACAATAGCTAAGGTTCGGAAGCAGCCCAAGTGCCCATCAATAGATGAGTGAATAAGAAAGACATGGTACATTTACACAACGAAATACTATTTGGCTGTAAAAATGAAGGAAATCCTACTTTTTATGACAGTATGGATGGACCTGGAGAGTATTACGGTAAGTGACGTAAGTCAGTCAGGGGAAGATAAATACCATATGATCTCACTTATATGTAGAATCTAACGAACAAAATAAACTCTACTCTTCTTAACAAAGTTCAGCAACTTTTCTTTAATTAGTGCTCATGAGAGTGATGCAAACTTTTAGTTAATTTCTAGAGGTGAAGAAGTTTGATCTTGACATTTTTGTTAATATTTTCAGTGTTCTTATGGGGGTATGAACAGATGTCCTCACTACCACATTCTAGAAATTTCCCAACTTTGACTTTGCTCTTATCAACTGATTTTTAAATAAGATACATAATTTAATTAACAGAAAATAGATATCTTGGCATCTTCTGACTAACTTGGCAAATCAAACATTCTTCTAGGGTAGAATTATTGGTTTTCCTCAGTTTTCCAATCATAACCTAAAAGAGTGTGAATTACCAACTCAGCTGGGAGTGTGGAACTAACCATGCCACATGTGACCAAATTCATGGAGAGTGTCATAAGTTAAAAAACATTTATTTATATATTCACTTTTTTTTCAATTGTTCAACTACCAGCACATATTTTGCTAACTATAAAACAGCTGCCCAAAAGTACAAAGAACAATATTATATTTCTCCATATACCATCACCAAGCTTAAGAAATTAAAAACTGCCAGTACATTTGTTACTATGATTTACTAATCCTATTAAAATCAGGTCTTCATCTTAATGATCTTTTCCTAAAATTTTCTGTAAAGTATAAGATTTTAGTTATTATTGGTAAAATAAACCAGCCTAAACAAGGAAGAGAGCTGTGGCCTATACATTTTTTTTCTTAAACTTTTAGTATAATTGATGACTAGATAAACTTTAGTTAGGATTTGCAATCATCTACAGTATTTCCAGCATCAAATAATGTACCAACAGTGATGATGTGTTCTTAGAAATTCTACACTATTGAAAAGCAACAGTGCTCATATCTACATTTGCACATACTGAAAGTATCAATTGGGTGAGTTTTTGATTTATGATGCTAGAATAGAACTTCAGATGAATAGCAAAAGTAAAATTCCTGCTACATTAGTCCATATCTGTTTTTAATAGTATAGGAATTTATTTGAATATGTTGCATTTGTTCCATAATCCCCCAAACTAACATTTGTATCAAGGTTACCTGATGATATAACTACAGGACACCGTATTGTAAAAGTGACTTTTTGTATTTTCATGCCTCCTCTAGGGATTTAAAGAATTGCTGAATCAAGTGAGGGTTTTAAGTAGAAACACAAGTATTCACTCATCCATCTTAGCCCACTTTATTTTTCTTCATACCGTTTATTATCCCCTTCCATAAACTATTTAATTGAATATAAGTTGCAGTGATTATAAGCTACATGATTATGTTATGCATCACTAAGAAAGAAAATATACTGCCAATTAAACACTGAAACAATTCTTTCTTCACTTAGAATTTTTATTTTAATAATACTAAAAGAACTTTTACACTTATGTAAGCATAGATATTTATCACCTATCACCCTTCCACATGTAAAAACATGAAAAGTTCAATGAGGAAAATTAGGTTATCTAAACCTCCTTCACATGAAGAAGCAGTGAGTTGTCTGTATCTGTTTTTGTGTGTTTGTTGTTTTGTTTTTGTTTTTTGTACCCACTGTCATCCTCTACACATTCAAGAGCTTTGGTCATTTAGCGTTTCTAAAAATGATGCCTTCTTGTTTTGTTTTTTTAATTTTCTTCTCAGCTACTGATATCTATTGTAGTTTTAATGGAATTTCTTTCTTTTATTAATGGAATTTTTTTCTTCATTAACTAAAGTCAAATGCATGAATCTGTCACTCCAGCCTCTGTCTGCTTTGAAGAATGTTCTTATACCTACTCCAAAACATCTGGCAATATTTTCTGCATATAGGAAAACTTCACCATGAAGCCATGGTGACTTTGCCTCTATGCACATAGGCCATGCAGGCAAAGGCTTCCACTGCACTTTATCTGAACATGGGCCCAGCACCTTGTGATATTTCTGGAACTAGGGAGCTTGAGAGACTTGTATTGAAGTTCCCCAAAACCATCTTTCGTTGGCCTCCTTAACTCCTCCAGGAGGCTCTGATGAGAAGGCTTTTTTTCATTGACTGTCTTGTTTCTGCTCCACCCTTCTCAGGGTAAAGCTGCAGAGTATAAACTGCTTGGCTGAATCTAAAATGTGCCTTTGAGTATCAGGATGTCCCACAAATTCACATCATATTGTCATGTGGCCACTTTGGTTTTCATGTTTTCATTTTTCGTGAGACAAGACATCGACGAACTGACAATTTTGCCAGCCTTTCCTTTTAAGGTCTATGTAAGTAATACAGTGTCTGGATTATAGGCCTCCCTTGACATGGCCTTCAGTTGAATTTCTCTGTATTAGTCCAATGGCTTTTTTACACATCTCAGTTGGAACAAAAAAACAAAACATAATCTTCATTTATATGTTGACATATTTTATTCAGTCATACAAAGCACATGGTTATCGCTTACCACAAGAAATCAATGCAGGTAAATATTTTTGACTAATATAAAATATATGACTTACTGTTCTATATCTTTGCCTTCTACGTAAAAATAACTAATTTCAATGTCATGGCACAATGCCATCTCTTAGAAGATACTTTTCATGGCAGGTAAACTGAACAGGTGTGGTACAATGGACGTGACTCACAGAACTCAATGGACATGTTGGAAGTATTGAGAGCTGTAATTAGGCTTACTTAACAGCAAATGCCACCTAGTGAACAGTGAATATAAAGTACCTTCAATTGTGCGGGGCGTCTTGATGTTAAAGATTCTAAAACACGAAAAACGATGCATCTCAGAATTGTCAAAATGAGGTTTACTTTATTTTACTTGATTTTATTTTGCTTAGTAGCCATCCCCCAACCTTAGAATGTAGCTTTGTAAAGGGAGAGACATCCTGAGATTTATTCACTACTCATTTCCAATGCCAAGAGCACAGCTGACACTCAGTGGCAGCAGAAATCACTTATGGGAGAAAGGAAGGACTCTGGGTAGCAGTCTGGTAGGCCTACAAGTAACAGGATGGTGGTTCCTTTCAGCTTCAGTTGATTTCCTGAACTCCATGGTTAATTCACAGCTAAGTAACAACTTAATAAAACAACTGCGAACAAGGTTCAGTGGAAAATACAGATCAAAATACTTCTGAGAAGCTAATATAGAAAGGGAATGTTATTTTTTAAATGATAGAAAGAGAGAAAAAGATTGAACTTATTTTATTGCCATCTGTCTGGTGGACCCAAATTTCTCAGCCTTTATCGACTCACTCGGCTCCCTTCAGTCTCACTCAGGCCCTCTTCTCACAGACATGGAAGTTACGGTTTCATTTCCAGAGTTCAACAACTTTTTATGTGCTTCGTCTTAAGCATCTCTCATCCTTTTACAAAACTCACAGATTCCTTATTGTCTGTCCCTGAAGGTTAATTTTTGGTTGAAATTGGCTTCTGTGCCTAACTTTCAGAATAAGATCTGGAATTCCTAGGCACCCGCATCTTTATGAGCAGGGCACACATACAGCCACAGGCAGAAGGACACCACTCCATAGGTGCATTTAGGAGAAATGAGCTGGCACTTACATGCAGGGACCACACTATTGTCCCTGTCCATGGGAGATGCATCTATGTTCTTTAGCTGATCCCTTCACCTTCTTTATCCAGTCGCCCCCACCCTCCTCCCCTTGGGCAGCATCCAGTCTGCTCCATGCATCCACGTTTCTGGTTCCACTTTATTCTTCAGTTTATTTTGTGCATTAGATTCCACATATTAGTGATAATATATGGTATTTGTCTTTCTCTGCCTGGCTTATTCCACTTAGCATAATACTCCCCAGGCCCATCCATGCTGCCACAAAAGGTAAAAATTCCTTCTTTTTTACAGCCGCATAGTATTCCATTGTGTAAATGTACCATAGCTATTTTATCCATTTTTGAGGAACTCAGGTGGGTTCAAATGAATCGGAGGGGGGCCTATAAAAATTTTGTGAACTTTAACTGTATCAGTTTGACTTAAATGTAAAAAGAGAAGGGGACTTTGTGAGAACATAATACAGTTTTATTGTTCTGGGCTGTGGGATTATTTGAGTATTCCTTTTACTCCCTTTGTTTTCTGAGGTAGTGGGGCAGGGTTGCTTCTTGAAGATGTGCATTGGTGAGGAAAGATCCCTTAACAGACAATTTAGAATGGACAAAGGAGTATAAGAGGGAAATAATGGGCTTAAATATTCTAACTCTTTAAAGATATTTTTGTTCCATTTTCCTAGTCTTTCCATCCACTACAAGAGCTTTATTCCTTTCTGTAGGCCTCCCATGTTGACATATAACTCACCGTACACGATTAAGTGCCTAGGATTCCATCGACTTCTCAGATGTTGTGCAGAATACTGGCTAAATAATAACCAGAAACACAGGAAGCTTATTACATATGCATGGAGCAGACTTTGATAAATATCTTTTGATGGTGATGAAGTATTATTAATTAAAAGTATTGTGTTTCTATCTATTGTATATTAAACAAAACTATCTACACAAGAATATGGAATTTAGAACCAGTTGCTTTAAATATCCTAATGCAATTTCACCTTCTAATAATTTTAAATACATTTTAAATAAATTTCACCTAAATTATGGTTTTGCTATAAATATTAAGTTCCAGAGTATCTTACAACAGATTACTCTTGAAAACTATCACTTTGTCTATAATTAAAACCATAAGTATAAATAAATACTAAAATTAATTTTAACTTTTTAAATAAATCATTTTGAAAATAAATAATTATAGGCCATATCCTGTATTTCAATAAATATTTATTTGTATAAAAATAATTGCAATATTTCTTTGGTTATGCCATAAAAGATCATTATCATCTTCACATATTACACATTTTAATATATAAAACTGAGTCTTAGAATTTGAAAATGGAAGTTGTGAGGGTAGGAAAACAATTCTACAGAACATGTGGGAAATAAGAGTAAAGGAACTGTAGTAAGAACTGAAGCAGTGTTCTTTCTCAGTTGGTCCCTTTCATGCCAGCAGCAGTAAGATCCAGTGAATAAGTATCACAGGTTCCTACCAACAGCCCAGAATTTGAGGGACATAGGACTGATGTTAAAATAAAAAGGGGACTATTTAATTTCTATAATGTGTATATACATTTGTGTGTGTATGAATATATATGTGTATGTATTGGGATTTTTATACTATGTATTTCATTATGTATTACATATTTTGATTTTTGCTGTATAAATGCATAGATTTTTTTCTTTTAATTTATAATAACGTTGAAAAAATGTGTGACATTTAGATTCAGTTCATAAGAGTACATGAAGCTCAAATAAATTATTTTAGTATGTGTAAACTTTTTACTCTGAGAATTTATTACAAATGTCTTGGAAAAAAGCCTATGAACTCCAGTGGTTTTCAAAATTTTTTATCTAAGCTTTCCAGAAAATTATTGGCCTTTTTATTTATCAACAAGAGATTGTACATATTCTGTATGGATATTCAAACTCCATGTGCCTTACAGCTGTGCTTCCTTATTTTAAAATGACAATATGTATATTTGTGTTTGTTTATGTGTCTATATACACATGCTTAAAATGTAAAAAATCTGCACATATTAAAAGTATATTTAAGATTTACACATAAAGTTTTGTATATTAACCTATATTTTATAATTACTCATATTTAGTTACACATGGCAATATAAAAATGAACACAAGCTAAAATATAAACTATATTTTGTATTAAAAAGCCTATATTTAATACAAAATGTATCAACTTATTTACCAAGTGTTATAAATATTCATTTATTCAACTAACATTTGTTGAATGCCCATACTAACATGAAATAGAACCGGACAATTGATAGGAGAGAAGCAAAGAAAAGTAAAGTATGATCCTACTGCTGATCACAACCTATATCCGAGAAGAGCGTTTGCAGGGCCATCAGTACTGTTCCTAGAAAATCTGCACCCACACTGACAAAGCCCATTCTGCTTGCCCACGTCCCTGTGACAACTCACCGTGTAAATGCATGTTCATTACTGGGACCATCTTGGGAGCCCGAGCGCCACGCGATCCTTGAGGTCTGCGCCCAGCCAGCCGCAGAGCGGCGGGAACAATCATGCTGTGAAAGGGAGACCAATTTAGAAGATCAGATCTATTAAGATCGTCCCGCTTCCTTAAATGACCTTCATTAATTTCACACCCTCTGCCAAGTAATCGCACTTATGAAACTTCCTGTCTCACTCTAAGCAATTGAACTAATCTTGGCCTATTCAGATTTTGGTTTTTTAAATGGTTATTTCCAGTTATTGATATGAATCTTTACAATCACATTACCGCACTACAACTGTTTCACCATATTTATGTATTCATTCTTTATTCTGGCAAGAGGAGTCCCCGCTACCCACTTTTAAAACATCTTGTTCTTTTTGTTGATAACACAACTTGAAATGTTGTGTTTATTTGGTGATTATATTTAAACAAATGACTCCATTTAAAATATAACAAAGACAGACATATATCTTTTTTTTACCGTTCTGCTTTCAATGCCTATTTCCACACACATTCTACAGAAAAAGATAGAATTACTCTTTGTTCAATAAATAAATGAGTTTAATGTACATTTATTTTTCACTTGCTTTATGTTAACGTTCTCAGTTTACAAAACTGAATTAGATCAAAGTAAATGTGTTCAAAGGCGCTCATGGTCTATATCAGCGTGGTCGCTGCAATCATAGATTTCTTTACTGTGCCTTTGGGTAGGACAGAAAAGGGACTCACTCAAGTTTACATTATAGCAATCTTCCCTCAAAACTGGTATATTTAAAAATGTAAATAAAAATAATAAATACATAATAGCTACTGAACAGACAACCATTTTCTTTAAAAATAACCCATTCCTAGATATTCCCCGTTGCTCACAATAAAAGGACGAATACAATGGTTACCAGAAACAAAAAAATAGTATGGTTTTTGTTTTTTTATTTTTGTATTTTAGTCTCCAACACTATGTTATGTAACTCTAGAACAGTGACAAATTTGGTCTTAATAAGAACCATAATAAGCCCTCTGTGAAGAGAGCAGAGTAATAATATCTGAAGGCTCCATCCTTCAGAGTTTCATTAAATGCACAAGGAAGCTTCTGGAAAGGTAAACACCCTCGATAGAACCCAAACTAATGGCAGCAATTGAACACGTTTCTGAAATCATGAGGCATTCCAGACCAGTGGGATTTGTTCAAACACCTAACCAGGAGCAAACATAAAATTTTCCACTTTTCAAGAACTGAACCTTGGCCACAGGAAGATCAGAAGCATGGTTGTGTCCCACGTTCATCCACACTGAGAGGTTATGAATAGGCTGTGATATTAGAAGAGGGGCTAAATGTGGGCAACTTCACCCTGAAGCCAACCACTGGGGACAAACTATCACACCCAATGTTGAGGAAAATTGATTTGGTCATAAATGAGAAAAATCTGTCTTACAGCCTTGACTTTGTCAGGATCAAAGAACAAATTGGGAGTAGAATACATAACTACTGGCACTAAACTCAAGGAATTCATTCATTCATTCATTTATTATTGTTGACACTATTATAGATGTCCCCCATTTTTCCTCCCTTTGTCTCCCTCCACCCAGCCCTCAACCCCTCTTTTCCTCGCCATCATCACACTGTTGTCTGTGACTATTGGTTATGCGTATATGTTCTTTGGCTAATCTCTTCACCTTCTTTTATCCAGTCCCCCTTTTCCCTCCCCTCTGAGGTCTGTCAGTCTGTTCCATGTATCCATGCCTCTGGTTCTATTTTGTTCAACAGTTTATTTTGTTCATTAGGTTCCACATATTAGTGAGATCATATGGTGTTTGTCTTTCTCTGACTGGCTTATTTCACTTAACATAATATTCCCCAGGTCCATCCATACTGTCCCAAAGGGCGCAAGATCCTTCTTTTTTACAGCTGCATAGTATTCCATGGTGTAAATGTCCCACAGCTTTTTTATCCGCTCACCTACTGATGGGCATTTGGGCTGTCTCCGGCTCTTGGCTATTATAAATAACCTTGCTATGAACATAAGGTGTGTATATTCTTTCTGAATGGTGTTTGGGATTCTTAGGATATATTCCTAGAAGTGGGATCACTGGATAAAATGGCAGTTCCATTTTTAATTTTTTGAGGACCCTCCATACTGTTTTCCACAGTGGCTGCCCCAGTCTGCAATCCCACCAACAGGGGTTCCTTTTTCTCCACACCCTTGACAGCACTTGTTTGTTGATGGCAGCCATTCTGACAGGTATGAGGTGATATCTCATTATGGTTTTAATTTGCATCTCTTTGATGATTAGTGACCTTGAATATTTTTTCATGTCTATCGGCCATCTGTATGTCTTTGTGGATAAGTGTTTATTCAGGTCCTTTGCCCATTTTTTAATTGGACTATTTGTCTTCCTAGTGTTGAGTTATTTTCAAATAAGTGTGTATCCCAAATGGACTGTCAGAAGATGTACTACCACATTTATTAAAGAAAAAAATGTGAAAAAAATACTAGACATCTTTGAAAAGTCCCCTGCATATTAAATATGAAAACCAGGAATGACCATCAAACCTTGCGATAGCTGTCTTAAAGAAAGACATATAGGACAGTGCAAAGGAGTAGAGAGCTCAGAAGTAAACCACCATATATTTTGCCCAACAATTTTTGATGAGGGTGCACAGACCACGACATGGGGAAGGAGCAGTCTTTTCAACAAACAGTACTTGGAAAGCTGGACTTTCACAGGCAGAGGAATAATGTGTTGCCAGCACCTTATGCTATGTGCACAATGAACTCACACTGGATGAAACACCTAAATATGAGAACTAAAATGATAAAACCCTTCGAAGCAAACTCAGGGGACACTTTTTATGCCATTTATTGAGCAATGATTTCTTGGACATGCCAACAAAAGCACAGGCAACCAAAGCTGAAATGGGTACATTGGTCTTCATCAATATTACAATCTGTGCGTCAAAGGACACTAGTAAGAGAGTTAAAAGGCAATCCAGATAAAAGGAGAAACTATTTGTAGGTCATATGAGTAATAAGGGATATATAAAGATTTAATATATAAGATCCAATGTATATAATGATCTAAAGATCAACAACAACAAAACAAGCAACTCAATAAATGGACAAAGGACTGAAAAAGATATTTCTACGGAGAATGTGTACAAATGGCCAATAAGCATGTGAAAACATACTCAACATTCCTGATCATTAGAAAAATTAAAGTTATAATTATAATATTACTTGATACTCACGAAAATAGCTTTTACTCAAAAAGCAGAAAATAACAATTGTGAGTGAGGATGTGAGGATACTGGAAATTATGTGAATTGCTGGTGGGAATGTAAAATAGTGCAGGCACCACGGAAGACAGGCTAGCATAGCAGTTCCTCATAAATTAAACATAGAACTGCAATATAATCCAGCAATTTCACTTCTATGTATATATCAGAAAGAATTGAAAGCAGGGATTCCAACAGATATTTGTACACAAATACTTAACAACAGTGCTATGCACAATAGGTAAAAGTCCATGACCAATTGACTGGGAAAACAAATTGTGGCATATACGTAAAAAGGGATATCATTCAGCTTCAAAGAAGAATGATATTCTAATACCTGCCGCAGAACGAATGAACCTTGAAAAAGGTTGTGCTAATGGCAATAAGGCAGACAAAAATGGACAATTATTCTACGATTCCATTTTTATGAGGTACCTAGACAGGTGAATTCAGGGAGACAGAAAGTAGAACAGTAGTTGCCGGGGGCTGAGGAGAGGTGGAGGTGGGAATGATTGTTTACTAGGTACAAGATTTCCATTTGTGACAATGAAAAGTTCTGGAGATCTTGGTGGTGTTTGCACAACATTGAGAATTTACTTAATTTCACTGAATTGTACACCAGAAAAAGTTTTAAATCATAGCTATATGTTACATATATTCTTAGCACAATTAATTAAATGTTCATTATGCAAAAACAGGAAAAACCTAGAAATTGTCACAGTCAAGAGGAGCCGATGGAGAAATGAGACTAAATGTAATGCAGCAACCTGGGTGAAATCGTCAAACATAAAAAGAACACTAGGTAAAAACTCAAGATATCTGAATACTCCATGGACTTTAATTAATAATAATGTACCAATATTAGCTCATTAAGTATAAAACTGTGTCACACCACTATTAAGGGAAACTTGGTAAGGGAAACTTGGTATGGCATATAGGAGAAACCTGTACTATCCTTCAACTTTTCTGTAAATCTAAAACTATTCTGCATTAAAATGTTTAGTTTTTTAAAGCTAAAACATTTTAATAAAAAAGGAACACAAAGAAATTATAGAAGTCATCCCCATTCTGAGAATGCACAATGATTTAAGAAAGTGACTGTTATTCTCAGGGAATAACATAAAATCTAAGTCTAAAATCTAAAAATTTCTAAATAGTCTTACCATCCGTGAATATAGAATTTCTTTCCATTTATTTGTCTTCTCTAATGTCTTTCGACAATGATTTATAGTTTCTAGTGTGTAAGTCTCAAGCACCTGGTTAAATTTATTTCTATTTATTTTCTACTTTGATGTTATCATAAGTGGGCTTGTCCATTGTCAGAATATAGACAACCAACTGATATTTGTGTGTTGATGTTGTATCCTGTAACTGTATTGAATTTATTTATTAGTGCTAACAGATGTTTTTGTATGGAACATTTAGGTTTTACACACATAAGAGCATATCATCTGAAAACAAATAATTTCACTACTCTCCAATTTGGATACCTTTTTTTTTTGTTTTCTTGACTAATGTGATGTTGAATAGAAGTGATAAAAGTGGGCATTCTTGTCTTGTTTCCGATCTTAGAGGAAAACTCAGTTTTTCATCATTGAGTATGATAGTAGCGATGGGTTTTTCATATGTGGCCTTCATCATGTCGAAATTTTATTCTGTTACTAGTTGAGTGTTCTCATGGTGAAGGGTGTTGAATTTTGACACATGCCTTTTCTGCTTCAATTGAGATAATTGTGTCTTGTTTGTTTCAGTGTATTAATGTGGTACATTACATAGATAATTTTCATACGTTCCTCCTTACATTCCAGGAATAAATTCTTTTTGGTCATGTTGCATAAGCCTTTTAATATGCTGCTGAATTCTATTTGCTAGTATTTTGTTGAGGATTTTCACATCAATATTCATAAAGAATATTGCTATAGTTTTCTCGTATCAGGGAATGTTGACCTCATAAAATACATTTGGGAAAGACATATTCCCTACTCTATTTTTTAAAAGAGTTTGTGTAACATTTTATCAATTTTCCTTCTAATGTCCAAACAACTCTGACAGTGAAGTCAACTGAACCTGGAATTGTCTTTGCCCAAAGTTCTTCTTTAGCAATTAAAAATATTTAACTGACATAGGTGTATAAAAGAATTTCTCAACCTTGATACAATTGATAGTTGGGGCTCAATAATTCTGCTTTGTGGAAGTTTGTCTTGTTAATTGTAGAATGAAAAGATGTTTAGCAGCATCTCTGTTCTCTACTTATGAAACACAGTAATACCCATCTCTTCCTGAGTTGAAACAAATAAAAATGTCTCTACATATTGCCAATAGTCCCAATGGGGAAAATTCATAGTTGATTGAAAATGACTGATAAATGGGATTTTCTTCTTGTGACAAATTTGAAAATTTGTGTATTTCAAATCATTTATTCAAATCAAATTTATTTGCATGTAACTTTTTAATCAGCTTTTATAGTTCAATTAGTAGTGATATTGCTTATATTAGTTGTGATTCCTCTATAATTATTTAGTCTAATTAGAGACTCATCAATTTTATTGTTTCAAAAATTCAAAATTCAACTTTTTTCTCTCTCTTGCTTGTCCAACTTCATTTCATTAATTTATAGTAAAACTTTTACTATTTCTGTATTATTAATTCTGGCTTTAATTTTCTTTTCCTTTTATAATTTCTCAAAATGGAATCATAGATTATTATTTTAAAACTTTTAAAAATATAAACATAAAGTTTCCTTTAGTCACTGCCTTAGCTGTAACACTCAAATTTGATACATTGTGTTTTGTTGATTTATCTTTTCATTTCTTCTTTCACCCATGGGTATATTTAGAACTTCTTAATTTTTAAGTACGTGTGTATTTTCCATAGTTTTGTTAATTGTTTAAAATTTAAACACTTGTTGTCAGAGAACATACATGTATAATTTCAGTCCTTTGTATTTATTAAAACTCATTATATAACCCAACATATGATTTATCCTGATTAATGTTCCAAATACTCTTGAATATAGTGTGTATCATGCAGTGTCAAACATATCATTCCATAAACGCTAATTAAATTACTTGATTGATAGTAACGTGTAAATACTCTATATTTTTATTGTTTTTGTCAACCTGTTCTTTCTTTTACTGTGAGGGTAATATTAGAATATCCAGCTATAATTATGAATTTCACTTTAGAAATTTCTTTCCTGTATTTTATTTTTCTGGTGAAAACATTTAAGTTCTACTATCTTAGCAAATTTAAATTTTAATACACTACTTTCAACTATAATCACCATGCAAAACATCAGATCCTCAGGCCATATTCAGCATATAGCTGAACTTTGTACCTTCTTATCAACCTCTGTCTATTTTCCCACCCCCAGCTCATGGTAAAAACTTTTATGAGTTTAACTTTTTGTGGTTTTTAGAATCCACATATAAGTGATGCCATGTGAATCCACATATAAGTGACACCATGTGATATTTGTATTTCTCTGCTATTTCACTTTTCATAATGCTTTCCAGGTATTCATGTTTTCAAAAGTGACAGGATTTTCTTCTTTTTAAAAGCTGAATCATTTTCCATTATATTTAGTTATAATTATAGATATAGATATAGATCTATATTTCACATTGTCTTGATCCACTCATCCACTGATGGACATTTGGATTGTTTTCATACCTAATGTCAATAATGCTTCAATTAACATGAAAGTACGTACATTTCTTTAAGATAATAGTTTTGTTTCCTTTGGATATACACCTAGAAGGGGCATCACTGGATCATATGGTTCTATTTTTAATTTTTTCAGAAACCTCCATTCTGCTGTGCATATGGCTGCACGAGTTTATATTACCATCAACAGTGTGCAGGGTTCCCTTATATACACATCTAACCAAAACTTACCTCTTGTCTTTTTGATAAAAGTCATCCTAACAGGTGTGCAGTGGTATCTCACTGTGGTTTTGATTTGCATTTCCCTGATGATTAGTGATGCTGAGCACCTTTTCACGTACATTTGGTCATTTGTATGCTTTCTTTGGAAAAATGTCTCTTCTTGTCTTTTGTCATCTTTTTTTAATTTCTCTTTATTGTTGAAAGAATTATAGATGTCTCCCTTTTTCCCCGACTGATCCCCTCCACCTTGCATCCACCCCACTCCCAGGCTTTCCCCATTCCAATGTCTGTGTCCATGGGTTATGCTTATAAATATATAAGTTCTTTGATTAATCTCTCCCCACCCACCCCCACCTTCCCTCTGAGATCCCTCAGTCTGTTGCATGCTTCTATGTCTCTGGATCTATTTTGTTCATCAGTGTATTTTGTTTATTATATTGCACATATATGTCAGATCATGTGGTACTTGTCTTTCTCTGACTGGCTTATTTCACTAAGCATAATACTCTCCAGTTCCCTCCATGCTGTCCCAAAGGATAAGTGATCCTTTTTTTCTTTTGCAGTGCATAGTGTTCCATGGTGTAAATGTGCCACAGCTTTTTTATCAACTCATCTACTGATGTGCCCTTGAGAAGAATGTATATTCTGCAGCTCTGGGGTGGAAAGTTTGGTAAATGTCAATTAAATCCATCCGATCTAGTGTGTCATTTAGGGTCACTGTTTCTTTGTTGACTTTTTGTCTGGAAGATCTATCCAGTGAAGTCAGTGGGGTGTCAAATTCCCCGAGTATGACTGTATTGCTGTCGATCTCTCCTTTAAACATCCTCCAGAAATTTTGTTATAAGTTTAGGTGCTCTTATATTCGGTGCACTTATGTTTATTGGGGTTATATCCTCTTGTTGGATCGACCCCCTTAGCATTATGTAATGACCTTTCTTGTCTCTCGTTATGGTTTTCATTTTGAAGTCTATTTTGTCCAATATGAGAATTGCTACCCCAGCTTTTTTTCATTTCCATTTGCATGGAAAATTTGTTTCCATCCCTTCACTCTCAGCCTGTGTGAGTCTTTTTTTCTGAGGTGGGTCTCTTGTAGACAGCATACATTCAGGTCATGTTTTCTTATCCATTCAGCCACCCTATGTAGTTTTATCGGAGCATTTAAACCATTTACATTTAAGGTTATTATTTATAGATACTTACCTACTGCCATTTTAATTTTGTATGCCTATGTTTCTCTCTCTCTATTTCTATTTCTAATTATAGCAGTTCCTTTAATATTTCCTGTAATGCTGGCTTGGTGGTAATAAACTCCTTTGGCCTTTTTTTTTTTTTTTGTCTGGGAAGCTCTTTATTTCACTATCTATTTTGAATGACAGCCTCGCTGGATAGAGTAGTCTTGGTTTCAGATCCTTGTTTTGCATTACCTTGAATACTTCATGCCATTCCCTTCTGGCCTGTAGAGTTCCTGATGAGAAGCCAGCTGACAGCCTTATGGGAGCCCCTTTGTAGGTAACAAATTGCTTTTCTCTAGCTTCCTTTAAGATTCTCTCTTTGTCTTGAATTCTTGGCATTTTAATTGTGATGTGTCTGGGTATGGGCCTCTTTGGATTCTTCTTGCTTGGGGCTCTCTGTGCCTCCTGAACTTGTGTGGCTTTTTCCTTTACCAGGTTAGGGAATTTTTCTGTCGTTATTTCTTCAAACAGGTTCCCTAACCCTTGCTTACTTTCAACCTCTTCTGGCACTCCTATGATGTGAATAGTGTTACTTTTCATGTTTTCCCACAGCTCCCTTAGACTGTCCTCTTGTTTTTTAATTGTTTTTCCTTTATAGATCTCTGATTGAGTGATTTTTTTCTACCCTGTCTTCTAATTCACTGATCCAATACTCAGCTTCCTTTAATCTGCTGTTTATTCCTTCCAATGTATTCTTTATTTCTGCTATGTCATTTTTAATTTCTTTCAGAGTTTCCATGTCTTTTTTCATGCTGTTGAGCATCCTTACAATCAGTATTCTGAACTCTGTATGTGATAGATTGCTTCCCTCCATTTCATTTAGCTCTTTTTTCTGGAGACTTCTCTTGTCCTTTCATTTGGGGAAATTTTTTTTTGTCTCCCCATTTTGGCTGCCTGTTTGGGTTTACTTCTATGTAATAGATCTGCTAGGACTCTCAGTCTTTTTGGAAGCTCTCTGGTGCAAGCCAATGTCAGGCTCTGTGACTTGCCCTAAGTACCATGTTTGGAGCTATCAACAACCCTTGGTTTAAGGTTTCCTCTGCTGGGGACGGGTGCAGTTGGACAGGAATAAGATGCAGACCAGAGTTGCTTTTCCAAGGCCCAGACCCAGAAACAGATCAGGCAAAGACTCAAAGCACTCTGAAGGCCACCTCTGACTGCAGGCTGATTAATCTGATTTTCTTAATGAGATTCAGGCTGTAGAAACTCCACAGGGTTGGGCAGCCTATTGTTATCTGTCTCTTAATGAGCCTCAGGGTGTAAAAACGACTCTGGGTAGGGTGAGAGGTTTTCCAGCAGGGTGAGGCAATTGCTCTCCTCTCCCCCTAGGCAAAAGCAGCAAAATGTCTGCCTGAGAAATATATCCTCTGCAATATGTGGGAATGACTCATGCCTTCTGATCTCAATCTCCAGAGCTCACTAGATTCTCCTCACACAGCTGCAGTCCACTCTGCCCTCCCTCTCCTAGAGCCTAAGGTGAGTGGCTGCACACGAAACTTTGTGCGTTGACTTTAAGAGAGTGCCTGCATTTCCAGCCATCTCTCCCTGGCAGACACAAACCTGGTTGCTTTTCACAGCCAGATGTTATGTAGGCACCTTTCTCAGTTATGGTGCTCTTGACTGGGAAGCCCAGCCTGGGGTTTAGGCCCCAGAGGCCTCAGTGGGAACCCCCCACAGCTGAGATCTCCCTGTGGACCTTCAGCTGCCCAGAGGGCCTTCTCATGCCTCCACAGTTCCTACCAGTCTCTACATGGTCTCCACTTTTCCTCTTTGGTGAGTTTTGTGCTCTCCAGCTCATCTTCTGTTGCAGTTGATTATTCAGGATGTTTTTTCTATATTTTGGTTGTAATTCTAGTTTGGTTCCAGGAGTGTCAGTGTAGCTTCCACTCAGTCTGCTGACATCTTTAATCTCCTTCCTTTGCCCACCTTTTAATTGTGTTACTTATTTATTTATCTTTTTGCCATTACAGCATATGAGTTCCTTGCATATTTTGAATATTAACTTCTTATCTTATCAGATGTGTGGTTTGCAAATAGTTTCACCCATTTCAGAAGTCGCCTTTTTATTTTGTTAATGGTTTTCTTTGCTAAGAAACTCTTTAGTATGATGTAGTCTCATTTGTTTGTTTTTAGTTTTATTGCCTTTGTTTTTAGTGTCAAATCCAATATATATATATAATCGCCAAGACCAATGTCAAGGAGCTTACTCTCTTTGTTTTCTTCTAAGAGTTTTATGGTTTCCGGTCCTATGTTTCAGTTGACTTGTGGCAGTCCAGTTTCCCCAGCACCTTTCATGGTAGAGATTATTCTTATCCAATTGTGTATTCTTGGCTCCGCTTTCAAAAATTAATTGAGCGTATATTGTTTTTCTGTATCTTGAAACTTTGTTATTAGGGTATACACATTTGGGATTTTATTGTCTTCTTGTTTCCTTCAAAAATATTCCCCCAGTTTTAATCTCTTAAACCGAGTGCAGTTACACACAGGTTAGACTGTACTGAATGAATATGTATTTAACAATGTACCTTAGGAACATGGGACTTCAGCCTCTATGGCTCCACCTCCATCCTCTTAGACAATGGATAGTTTTGAATAGTATTCTTGTACATTAAGTAATATGTAACTTTTCCCATTGATGGATATTTCTAATTTTTTTCTTTTCCCAAAAAAGACATTTAAAAATAAGTGTTTTATTATTGTACCCATGTGCTATTGCTTTCACATAGATATTTAGCACTGGTTACTTAAGGACATATACATTAAAATTTTGCTAGTAGAATCTGCATTTCAAAAATTTTTCACCACATTAAATTCCAAAACAGTATATAGGAAAGTATTCGTTTCACTATCCTCCCAGCAGAATTTGATAACATCATTTTTAATTAGTTTTATGAATTAGGTAAAAAATAGGAGCTCATTGTTTTTCAAATTTACATTCCCTAGCTACAGATAAGCTTGAAATTTTAATTTTACTAACACTCTGAATCATAAGTTCATATTCTTTGTCCATTTATCATGTTTCTTTTAGATTTAAAAGTGCTCTTTTCATATTGTGGTTTTTTATTATTTGACTTCTCTATAACTTGCAAATACTTTTCCCAAGACTGTCACTTAATTTTTTTTTTTGATTAGTGTATCTTTAACTATATGGACGTTTTCCTTTACTATATGGAAGTTTTCCCTTTACTATTTATGTAGTCTACCTAGGAAGGTAGTGTAGACTAATGGCTAAGTAAATGGCTCTAGAGTCAGACTGCCTGAATTCAAATCCTCGTGTCCTTGCCCAAGTTGGGGAAGAGATAGTACAAAGTATCAGGTAAAACTGCTCCTTTGGTGTGAGAGTAGGTATTCTTCAGCAAGATGCACAAAAAAATGCAATAAAAATACTAGTGAGAATGACAGTTAAATATTATTATATTTTGATGCATTACATATATCAATCCACTTAAACCTCAGCACAACCCTGCGGTATGGTATGATCTCCATTTTAAATACCAACCTTTATTCTTTTGCTTTCATAGCATTTTTAAAAATTAATTTGTTATGGTTTAATTTTTTATTCAAAGTATGTCCAAAATTTCCAACAATATTTTATGTAGTTCTTTATTTTCCCCATTAATTTGAGTACCCTTTTTAATATGTAAGTTTATTTTAATAATATTTATAATGTTCAACTGGCTTTCCATTTATTTCTATATTAATGCCTTACTAATTTAATTGCTTAAGTTAAAATACATTTTAAATTTGTTGGAACAAATCCCAAATCGCTGTTATTTCCCAATTTTTTAAAACAATTACCATACATTTTCTTTTCCAAACAAAAATTATAATTTTCTTGTAAATTACATTAAAAATTTTCTTTTTAAATTTTTATTAGGATTGGCCAAATTTATAGATTCTTGTGAGAATTGATGACGTTTCAATATGGAACCTTTCTGTTTTATAAAGCATGTTTCTGAATTATTTCATTTATTATGTCTTTCAAAACGATGTATATATTGCTTTATACATGTTCTGAGCATCTCTGTTCAAGTTTATTTGCAGGTATTTTGCAGCTTGTGTTGCTTTGGCAAGTCAGGTTCTTTATACATAGTTATTCCTGGAGCAATTGAATTTTTATGTTAAATGCTATGGGGACAACTCACTGATTTCTCTTATTCTAATAGGTTTTTGTTTTTTAGTGGTTTTTTATTCAGAGTTTTTACTCCTTTAACGTAGCCAGCCTATCATATGGTCCAAAAACTGACAGTGTATCTGTTTTATTCTAATTTTTATACCATAATTTTTGTTTTTTCTTATCATATTGCATTGGCTAGACTATCCACTACAATGTAGAATAGTATTTATGTTAATACTATCCTTATCTTTCTTCTTTTTTATATATTTTAAATTTTAACATTACATATAATTTTAATGAAAACATTTTATTACTATTTGATTCAAAATTAAGATTGTCTTTCTATTTTTACTTTAGTAAGAATATTTATCTTAGAAGGGTAATATTAAATTAATAGTCTTTATACATCTATTAATATTATTATTTATCTTATATTTAACCTGTAATGGCATATAAATAGTTCTCTAACTTGAATTCCTTTTGTATTTCTAGCATAAAATTATACATCCTTAATGAAACCACATTTAATTTTGCAAATATTTATCACATTGCTTATATATAATGTCTATCTTGATTAGACAGCATATAACCATAACCCAGAAAACAAACAGAAAATAAAAATAGGGCAAAATAATTTTTTAAAATGTACCTTTCTTTTTTTCAGATTTACCCTGTTACTTTGTCATCTGCTTTTTATCCTATTTTTGCTTAAATAGAAAGCTGACAAATGTGCTGAGGTATGTAGCATAGCTTTTTAATTGCTGTGTTCAGATGTCACTAGAAAATATTTCAGGTTATCCAGTGTTACTGTTTTTTAATAAATGTAATAATAATGGTATCTTGTAAAAGCAAAATTACAAGGTGTTTATATCCTAATTAGAGATAAAAGAATCCTTACTAAAAAAAACACATCTTCCTTCCTTCCTTCCTTCCTTCCTTCCTTCCTTCCTTCCTTCCTTCCTTCCTTCCTTCCTTCCTTCCTTCCTTCCTTCCTTCCTCTCCCTCCCTCTCTCCTCTCTTTCTGTCTCTCTCTCTCCTCTCCCTCTTCTCTTTATTTCCCTCTCTCCCTCCCTCCTTTATTTTTCTAAGGTGATGATGCGTTTCCTTTGGCCTGACCACACAGCACTCTCTAGGCCTCACTGCAATTATTGGAATCTGTTGTCATGATGACTGGTCAGGAGAGGGAGATGAGTGTGTGGTCTGTGACAATGGAATGTAGTACAGCCCACGGGCTCACCGAGGTCAAGGGAACAGGAGCGGTTTATAAGCATCTGAGCTCTGCAACCACACAATAAATAATTTTCCTGAACAAAAGGTACTAACAACCTAGTATCTATGAGGCACCAGAGAAACCAAAGAGCAAAAGAATCAGTTCAGGTATTCAAAGAACAAAGGGCCTTTTAGGGAGGGTGTACATGTGATCAGAGTTATCACAAAGCAGGAAGCATTGGATGTAGGTAGAAAATGACTGCGGTAGAAAACCAAAGGTGCCACTCACGCTACCTTCGGAAATTAGAAATGGTCCACAGTGTAGCAGACATTTCATCTAAGTCAGATGTAACGATGTTTATTAAGTTCATTTGAAAATAATTATATCTATAGGGTGTCCCCCCAAAATGTATACAGACTTTGAATAATTGCTGATTCCAGTGGGTTAAAATCAGAAAAGAAAGAAACATCAATTGAGCTATCAGAAAATGTATGTGTATACATGTTTTTGGGACACCTTATATTTTAAATTTTATTTTTACTTAATGTAAATAACATTGTTTAGCTGCTTAGTTATTTCAGTTAGGACATTTGCACAAATAACGACTGCTTTATTATTTATTGGGTTGACCATTTATTCATTCATTCATGCCGGTCGTTTATTCAGTCAACATATACTGACCACCCACTACGTGCCCTTCCTGGTCTCAATGAGAAGCAAGTCAGACTGAGTCTGTGACAAGGAATTTCCCATCTGGTGGGACAGACAGACATTAAGCTTCCTTTAAAATTTTTGTTTCATCCCGAATACCTGAATACTTTACAACATCTAGGGGTTTGAGCCCCTTGTTTTGGTGTTTCATTCTGTTTCCTCTCCTTCCCTTCCCTCTCAGGCTCACAGGATGTATAACACCCAAAATTTTCTGCTCTGGTTTACCTGCAGAAACTTCTGGGTGTGTGTGTGTTTTGTGTTTGTTTGTGTGTGTTTTTTCCAGTGTATGATTCAACTCTGTGTTGAAGAGGGGTGTTCCACTGGATCAAAGAGCAGTGTGTTGATTTTTTAAAAAATCTCTCAAATAAATGTCTAGTTAAAAGGACAGAAGGACAGATCCATGTTCAACCTGAAAAGCTGGTGACTGACACCATAGCACTGAGAATGGGCACAGGGACACTGAGGGCACAGGCGAAGGAGGAAACTCGCAAAGTAATATTTGAACTGAGACTTGACGCATGTTTTGGTCAAGGGTGGTTGGAAGGGACTCCAAAAAGGAACGACTTCCCGGAGCTGCAAGGTGGCAGATGGACTCGGGGCTTCAGCTCTCCCGGCATCTCAATAGCGAGCTCCCTGTATTGATTTCTCTGTGAAAACTGCCTGGAATGGACGCTGGCCTTGATGACTCCGTAGGCAACCTTTATTCAGCTCTCTTCCAGGCATTTCCTCAGGTTCTTCACATATGTCATGTCACCTTCCCCCGAACTTTGTAGATTAATATCTATTCATGTCCACATATAACAGATATGGAACTGCAGCCAGCAAATGTTAAGTATGTGTCTAAGGTCATACAGCCAGGAGATTTGTACATTAATTTGGATTTCTAGATTCATTATCATTTTTCCATGACATTGTTTTCATCTTTTTCTAATATTTTTGTTAGTTCTGCTTTATTTCGTCTCAAATTCAGTCAGAATTAAATGGAGTCAAAATGGGTAATATATAAACACTTCCAATTAAATGAAGTTGATGTTTAAACATTCATCAAAGAAAGAAATGTACAAACCTGAGAGAGTTTTTATGAGTTTATTTGAGCCAAAGTGACAACAATTGTTGGGAAGCAAAATCTCAACAGATTGAGAAAATGCTCCTGAGAATGGCAGCTTTGTGGCTTATTTTATAAGGAGAGACCTAAAGGGGTTACATGAAATTCCTTGATGGTAGGTTAAGGGGCAAGAGAAAGCAAAGCTTGGAAATTTCTGAGATTGGATAAAGAATGGACTGAGAAACGCACACTTCTTTTACACTGGCGGGAGCAGGATAGTTAGAATGAACATTTACAGTACACACAGGTGGCATGCGGAGCCGGGTGACAGCGGGGCGCTGTGGTCTCCTGCTCTGCTGCGGTGGGTGGAGGGTGGGGCGCGGTGAGGGGTCCAGAAAAAGAAAATGACTCTGCTATCCCAAGGGCAGGCTATCGTAGATGAGAAAAGACAATGAACAGGCTCACTTAAGGCACAGACCGACTTTTGTCAAGGAAGCTACAGGCCTAGGCTGTGGCTGCCCCCGGTGATCTGCTTTTAGTTAAGAATTTGTATGTGCGACCGTCCTACGCGGTTACTTTCGGCCTCTGCGTCTGGAAGGCTGTCAGGGTTAGTATGTGGCCCCTTTCTGTCCACACACCCTATGTTTATCCATAGGATTCCTCTATTTTCCTCTGTTTTCCTAATTGAGGAAAAATAATAAATTGAGGTTTAAAATAATACTATCGTAGAGTTTCAATGATGTTGTGATGAGTACAGTCTTATTTAAATGAGCTATTTTAATATTTTAGATATGTTTAAGTTTAAAATAAAGTGCCTTGGGTGAACCACTTTCTCCCCCAGAACTATCTTGATACATTTGTGGACCTCAGAATGGTGAGATGTCTATGTGATTATTAGTTTTTAATTATATATATATATATATATACACACACACACACACACACACACACATATATACATATATATGTATATATATAATTAAATATATATAATTATTAGTTTTTAATTATATATATACATATATATAAAATTAAAAACTAATAAACACATATACATATATATAGGATGTAAATACTTAAGATAGGTTTCTGTCAGACTCAGTGTTTCCATAAAAGGCACATTCTATTTTTAAATGTCATATTGTGTGTGCACGTTACACTGACTCTATAACATGGGATGTATGTGTAACAGGCACACACTTGTAAATGCTCCTTAAGTGAAGACCTTTGATCTATGTTACTTAAGTACAATTTATTCCTACTGACCTTATATATAGCAAACATTTTTCAAAATATAAACCTACTAGTTAGATGCGGATTAATTTTTTAACAAAAATTCCTATGCAGTCGGCAGATAGTTCCCACATCCCATTGTGATTGACAAGCCTGACATATGGAATAGTTCACAAATTCCCAGGTGACTGACAGATGGAGACTGGAACGGCGGGTGAAGTTGCCTAGAGAGCTGAGGATGATTTCATATTCAGCGGTTTTGATCAAAAGGATTCCAGATCTCACACTAAATTTAGCACCGCTGGCAATTAGCGTGTGATTTATTCAGTCCTTTCATTTACTGGTTGACAAATGGAAAACAAGCACAAAATTAAAAATAAGTTTATTTCCAGCATTTCGGATATTTAAAATGTGTGTGTCTTTGTTTGCACATAAATTAACATGAGATGAATTTATAGTAAGATTAAATCTGAACTGGAGACGCAAGCGATAAATAAGAGCTTTTTTAATGTATCGTCCGGGCAGAACAGGTGTTTGAATTAAGAAATACTAATATGTTTAGCAGCAGGACTCCACCTATAGCATTAGGGAGTCAATGCTTTCCTAAATTTAGAATAATCTTTCCACAATTTGGAGTTGTTTTATAAGCTTCCAACATAGGTGACCATCTGTATGACGATATTAATGCTTTTCAATCTAGTAATAATAAAACACCAAAAGCACATCCCTGTTCGCAGGCCTGTCGGCGTTACAGTGAGTATGGCAGGCCTGCAGGCTCTCTCCCTGGTCTGCCCCTGAGAGATTCTTGGTGAAAGCAGCAGACACCCCCCAAATGGGCCCCCCCACGGGCTTCGAAATGGAGTTATGAGATCACAACCTTTTTTTGCACCACCCTTCAAGCTAGCCGGCGTGAAGCTGTTTCCAATTCCCCTTCCTGTTTCAAGGAACAGCAATGAGGAGAGCTAGAAGTGCTGATGCAAACCTTCTGTTGTGCTGCTTAGAGTCAGAACACGACAATATCACCGCCACCGTCGGAGGAGCCTGGCTAGAGACAGCCCCTCCTAGGAGCTCAGAGAGGCAGGGACATTTTTAAGCACATCCACGGAAGGGGTAGAAAATGTATCCAGCAAAATCCCAATTCTTTCAGTAGCAAAAAACCAGTCATGCCTGGAAGACCTTGCGATGGCAGAGTAGGTGTGTCTGTCTGTCTGTCTCCTTGGAACTCCTCCTGGCGCCTACAGGGCTACTGAGAAAGGTGACTGGGTGGCTGCTAAGCTGCAG
This sequence comes from Miniopterus schreibersii, assembly GCF_964146895.1. Classification (NCBI taxonomy): domain Eukaryota; kingdom Metazoa; phylum Chordata; class Mammalia; order Chiroptera; family Miniopteridae; genus Miniopterus; species Miniopterus schreibersii. The sequence goes on along the minus strand of NC_138113.1, from coordinate 57,334,923 downwards.
AAGCTGGAGGGTGCCTGGGGGTGGGAAGCACCGCATCCCTCTCAGTGGAGCAGAAGCGGGCGGGCCAGGCGGCCTGACAGCAAAACCCACCCGGAGCAGCCCCTGCTGAGGATGTGGGGGCACCAGCGGAGCCCCTGAGACCGAGGGGTTGCGGGCAGGTGTTTGGGACATTTGCAGGTTTTCTCATTTCATTTGTCTTCCAGGTCTGACATTCAACTTTATTTGTATTCATTATCCGCAGTGGGAACCAGAATGGTTTTTAAAATAGCATAAAATCCACTTAAATTATAATGGAAAGACTTGTGTGCAATGTGATGCTTTAATTACTGCTAAGCTAACCTTGGGATATGGGAAATGTCAATTTTCATTGGCCACATGAAGGCTGAGCCCAGGTTTAGCCCGCAGATATGTGCAGTCCGTGGGGGTGCAGCTCCTGGGCACTGCCCTGCCTGAGGGGCCCCCACAGTGCTTCAAATCTGCCTTCACCGCCTCCCACGCACCCTGGGGCACCATCGCCTTTTTATTACTATTTTCTTCCTTCTCTGAAATACTCTCCTGGGTTCTTCGCTGCAGCCCAAAGACACTTCCCAGGCGAATGGCTTCAGGTGAGTCATGGGGCTTCCTTTGCTTTCATGGACCCTCCCCGTGGCACATCCTGGGTCCCGAGTCCCCCACCCATGAAGGCAGGGAAGGGAATCCAAACCTAGCGGCGCAGGCCTTGAGAGTCCTCTCTACAGCCAGCTGGTCTGTTTCTCCTGGAAACCGGGAGAGCGCCGAGCTCTCCTGTCTTCTGCCTTCTGCGTCTGTAAATGACTTCCTCTGTGACGAACACCATGGGCTGTGAACACCCAGACCCTGGGGACCGGGGCAGCGCCCTCTGTAGTAAGAGGCAGGCCCCCCGATTCCTGCTGAAGGTCCTGCCCCCGCTTCCAGGGCGCAGACTGGTGAGGTTGCCGCAGGAGTCCAATTAGACCCTAACTCTTCCTAAAAGCAGCAGATTTTGAATTTTCATTTATGCTATGTGCAGATTTAAGCCATGGGTATTTATTTGTTAATTTAGAAAGTCACAGAGGTGGAAGGAGTGAGGGGTAGAAGAAATGGGCTCAGGAAACAAATTACAGAAGCAAAGAAGGGCCTTGAGCTTAGGGCGGGGAGACGGGAACATGAGCCTGGGGAAGGGGAAGCGGGGAGCGAGGCTCAGGCCGCTCCTGGGAGGGAGTGCACCAAACCTAACCCACCTATTAACTGGAGAAAAGAAGACTTACTTTTCATTTTCATTTTTTAGCTCATTTTCTTGTTAAGAGAAGGTAGAATTCCAGTCTCTATGTTGAGTCTGGAGGCAGGATCTGTTTTTTTATATATATATACACAGAGACACTTGCACTTTGTTTTATTTTTCCCAAAAATACACTTTCTGGAAATAGCACCTTGGGGTTAAACGACATTTCCACATGGGGTTTGCCGTCCACAGCTCAGCAGCTATTTTTTCAATTAGTCTATTAAACTAAATGAAATTTCCAATAGTTGCTCATGTTTAAACTATAAAAATTGAAATTTAACGTGGCTTAATTGAATGAAATTACAGCATTGCATGGGAGGAGGGTGGGGAGAAAGAGAGAAATCCCCTTTTCGTTCTGATACATTGTTTTCATGGATAGAACTATAAAAAGACCCTATTTCAGCTGACACAACATTTTTTCACTATTACATACTTCCTCCTCATTCTAAAAAACAAGTGTCAAATTTAAATTTTGCTTTAATATCACCTATATGAACTCGGATAAGATAGCAAGAACAGAAGAATGAAATGAAAAAAAGGAATACCGAATTGCTCCTGCATGCCAGACACTCAGCTTGGGGTTTTACCAGAACAGTAACTACTCTTCTGAAATTCCTATAGTTCTCTGAAAGAAATTGTGTTTAAAAAAATCTGAAGCACATGATTAAAACTCAGCATTTGTCTAAACCTGTGCAGTCCAATACAGCAGCCACTTGCCACATGTGGTTATTAATATTTAAATATTAATTAGTTATGTTTAAATGAATTAAAAATTTAGTTGCCCCAGTCATGCAAGAAGCCTCTCAAGTGCTTATTAGACTCCTGGCTGCTCTGTTCGTGACCTTGGAATGTTCTGTTGACCCTACAGTCAGCCTTTGACTGACTGTAGCTCCACCAAACCTCTGACAATCCTGTATCACCTTTAGAAGTAGTCACAAGCGTGACATGTTTCTAAAAATGTCATTTACAAAAGGGTAAGTGATAACTAATTCCTTCAAAGTATGTTAACATGTAAACAAAGTAGGTAGTCTGAGAACAGCCTCGGAGCCTCCTAATTTATTGTTCACACCTGCAAACTGGGCGTCTTCTCTCACTCGACGCTTTTTCCAACTTCGCGAGACTTGTACATAGTCTTCCTCTTTTTTCTGAAAGTGGATCATGAATAATCTGTTCTGTTTATAAGAAATGGAAAAATATTAAATATAAAAAATAATTCCCCAAAGTTTTATGTATGTCATAAAGCACCAATTCAGGGTTTTTTTACAAGATAAGAATGGATCATGAGTTATGTATTGAGAATATGGAAAGTCTACTAGTTTCAGGAAAGTACAGGGCGTTTATACCTTTGGATTGTTATGGTAGATGCCTAGAAGGGTGTAATGCATTGGAAACTCACATATCACTAATCAAAAATATAATAGAAATTGGACAACTTATACAATGAACTCCTGAGAGTCAGTATATTTTTTGCTACATATGAGAAAAGTGTTCTCACTTAGGCAGTTCTGATCCATGGAGTTTTTATTTCCTATAATTCTTTATATATATATATTGATTTCAGAGAGAGAAAAGGAGAGAAAGAGAGAGAAACATCAATGATGAGAGAGTCATTGATCAAGCCCACAACCCGGGCATGTGCCCTGACCGGGAATCGAACCCCGATCGCCTGTATCCCAGGTCGACGTTCAACCGCTGAGCCATACCCAGCTGGGCTATTTCCTATAATTCTTGATGCCAATTAATTAAAGTAGAAAATAATTTCCAATGCAGACCACCCATCTAGCATCCTTACCTCAAACATTAGGCTATCTTTTAGTTCTTCAACTTTATTTTTATGTTGTATTATTATGGTAATTAATATATTATTCCCCTTTCCTTTCTAACATTTTATCTCCTGTTCACTTCAGATCTTTCTACTCCTATAAAGAAAGATCTCTTACACTAAAATTTCAAAGTCACAATCAGACATATTATCAATTAATCACATACACAAGAGTTTTAGGACATACTCTTTAACCCTGAGAGTCTTACATCATTATTTTCTTTGAATAATTTCTAAAAAAGAAAAAATAGTGGCTTCAAAAATTATCTTTTCTTAGAGGAAAAAAAAATTTCCACTGTGACATGGAAACACAAAAAACTATTCAGAATCAAAAATTAAAATGACATGTCAACAAAGTAAGTGGTAATTCAAAAAGTAAAGAAGTTGGAAGATTTTTAATAGCCTATGCCTTCTACTAAATTCTTTGGATATGTCTCTCTGTAAACATAATAATTAACATTCTGGTGTAAAACATATCAAATAGATGGGTAAGGGAATGTGTCCTTCCTTGTTCAGAATGAATCTTTGTCATTGTCTATTGGGTTTGGGCACTCTGTGGTCTTCAGATTAAGTGCCTGGTATAAAATTGGGGCAGCAAAATTATTGTTGAATGAAAGGGATATCAAACTGAGAAGTTTCACAGGGTGAAATATCTTTTTCTCTGTGAAAAAAAAAAACCCTGTTAACAAAAATAAAGGAAAAGCTACAATTGGGAGAAAATACAGGCAAACCACATATTTGATAAAGAATCCATAACTAGGATATGGAAAGAATTTTCAAAACTCAATGGTAAAGAAATAAGCACCCTAATTAGAAAATGGGCAAAAGTCATGAAGAGAGATTTCACCGGAAAGGATATAGGGATGGCCAATAAACACATAAAAGATGTTAAAATCACTAGCTATCAGGACAATGCAACTTAAGACCCAATGAGAAATCATTACACACCTATCAGAGTGGCTACAATAAAAATAGTGACAACCAAATGCTGGCCAGAAAACTGAAAACCTCCATCCCTCACACTGCTGATGGGAATGGCTGGTGACCACTCAAGATAATAGTCGGTCAATTGCTTAAATATAAACATATACTTACCATACATTGCACTCCTGGGCACTTGTCCCAGCGAAATAAAAATTCAATGTATGTAACATTTTCAAAATGGCAGACTACAGAATTGAAAGACAGATGAGTGTTTGCCTTTGGTGTGAGGTGGTGGGGCGATGGAAAGGGGTGGGTGTAACTAAAGGGGCGGCATGAGAAAGGTATTCCAGGTACTAGAGCACGTCTGTGTCTGGATGGTAGTGGTGGTTACCTGAGTGAACTTACGGCAGCATCAGCATCACCTGGGAGCTCATTAGGATGCAAATTCTCAGCGATACTTCAGATCTGCTGAATCAGAGACCCTCAGAATGGGCCCTCATGGTTTGTAGTTTAATAAGCCCTCCAGGGAATTCTAATTAATGTTAAAGTTTGAGAACCACTAGTCCAGGGCCAGAGAGTCCCGAAGTGAGAGAGATCATGAATATAGCCTGAGCAGAGCAGTGTGCCTCTTGCATGTTTGTCTTCATGTCTGATGCTGGGTGGAAATTTCAAGAGTGTCACACATTGCCTGTGCCCAAAAGATTCTTTACATAATCACATACTCGATATCATTAAACATTGATGTTGGGCATTTCAAAGTTCAGAAAAGCAAAGTCACTAAAAATTCCAATTTTATACTGTTCATTCCCTTTGTAGTCCTGGATTTATTTAAAACTCTAAGAAGTTTGATTTAAAGTCATATCTAGATGAACATGACTTTAAATAGTGTAAAACAAAAATTGATTTTTTGCTGTCCATCTCACATTATTTTGTTAGGTTATATAAGATAATTTATTTGAAGGTTCTGTGAAATACTGTAGGAACCATGAATGATTTCTTTTATCACAATTAATTGTATTATTTAAATATTCTCAATATTATACTTACCATGTATTAGTCAACTCCCAAATGGCAGTTGGCCTTGTGTACTATTTGTGACCCACATGGGGACTTTACAGTATAGACGGTCAACTGTAGGTGTGGGTGCGTTGACCCAGGGAGCTGAGATCAGCTGCCCGTGGGTCCACTGTAAGCAATTAAACTCAACTTTGGACCAGATCATAGTGCTTTTCTTCCTTCTTGCTATACCTCTGAGCCTTTCCAGGTGTCAGAACACTTACTGGGCACCAAAAAAGGGAAAAAATAAATTGTGAGTTTATTTTCTTAATGTTCTCAATCTAAAATATGTTCAAATTATCAACCATTGATTTCAGTTGACAATAACATGCCACTAGTACAAAGAAAAACGATCGTGTGTATGGTTGCACAAACACAGTTATATAATTAACCCATGTTACAGAATGGGTTTGTGCCTGGAAATAAAACTAAAAAAAATCAGCAACTTACTTTTAAGAGAATTCTTGACAAAAGCTGAATTTTATAAGTTTTCTTAGTAAAGAGCAGACGTTAATTCTAGCAGGAGAAAGTATAAAATAAAAACTGGCCAGAGGTCAGAGTTGAGAAAAACATATACCAGTAATATTTAAGCTGATTTTCCAGAACAAGGCCTCAAATAATAACCAAATCCCAACATTTTTTAAGAAAAAAAAAAAATCTCCCTACATATTAAACATTGTGATTTTTTTTTTTAATCTTCACCGGAGGACATTTTTTCCTTTGCTTTTCAGAGAGAGTGGAACGGAAAGAGAGGGAAAGAGAGAGGGAAGGAAAGAGAAGAACATCACATCCATGTAAGAGAGACACATCAATTGGTTGCCTCCCCCATAGGAATCGAACCAGAGACCCTTCAGCCTGCAGGCCGACACTAGAACCACTGAGCCAGCCCAGCCAGGGCAGTATTGTGGTTATTTTTATTACGTATGTGTGTGTGTATATATATAATATATATTAATTTATATATATATTTATTATATATTAATTACTAAGATCATGAAATTTAAGTATTAGGAATCATTTCTGTGGCTACGATTTTAAGCGCAAATAATCCCAATAATCACATTAGTAGTTCAAAATATCAATATTACACTTTATTCTAAACTTTAGCACTTTGAAACACACAAATGAGAAATATTTGTACTCTCTAGACTCTTCCCTATCAATAGCAAGTGGTCAATAACCACAGCTGTTGGCCACAAATTACTTTTATATTTTTAAGTAAAGCAATAAATCTATGGAAATAGAGACTGAAATATATTCGATTATTTTCAAATTCTCATGTCAATTGCTTTTAAAATACTTATAGCCCCCAAATGAAGTCCAGAGGCTGAAAACAGGTTCAGGGAAGGGGGTTGCGTGGGGCGATGGCTGACCGTGAGCAGGGCCTGGCGGGGAGGGAGAGGAATAAGCAGGACGCGGGAGACTCTGGCACTGAGCCTGCTGTTCAGGTGCATGGGCCAAATGGCAAGGACGTTCTTTACATAAAGGGGACGGCCTGGTCATCACATTTCTTCTCCTGGCGTGAGACTAAACTAAATGGCGTCATCTGCATTTCTTTTTTTGAGGAGAATTAGCTAAAAAAATGTGGCACCCTTTGCCACTTTATTGCCCTCCACAGAGACAGCTCCCTACGAAATAGAGATGCTGACCATATAAATGACTCTGGTTTGGATCCAAATACTGAATGATAAAAAATGCTCCATTTCCAGACGGCACAGCCTTTGCAAGAGTGTGATAAGGGGTGGGCGCCGTCCAGGGGGGTAAGTGATGGAATTGTACAGAGGCCAGGGAGGGGGAATGGGAAATATCCCATGACAAATTATCGTGCGCCCGAGGGGGAGGACTGTCACATACCACATGCTCAGCACGGACAAAGGTCAAGATGGATAAATGACAAGGTGCCGAAAGTGACCAGGGTCAGAGAGAATCTGTGAAACATAAGACGCCACGCGGAGGAGTGACTGAGAAGGTTACAGAATGAATTCAAGTGTGAGACGTATGTAAGGAAAGCAGAGGTGGGCAATGGCAGGGAGGTTGCAGAGAAGTGCAGATAAATATCAGAAGAGGTTGGAAAACCTAAGGAAAAAGGGCCAGCATGGAAGACCGTAGAATACTGGAGACAAGGACACATAGTTTATTGAAAAAATTAGTGGGCGCGCAAGAATTCAATGTGTTCTTTCATTTACTTCGCAGGAAAAGAGCAAGGGAGTAGGTGGGGGCGTGAGGGACATTTGGGTGGTCCTACTGAGTGAGATGTGTTTGAAAGAGTGACCAAAGGATTAGCACACATGGAAGTAGAGAAGATTTACATATATGTATGTATGTATGACTTCAAGGACATAATTAAATGTTAAAACTTAGGTATCGAAGAAAATACCACTGGAGAAATCTATATCTAAAAAAACCCCTAAATTCTCTATATTTTAAAATTTAAAGTATGCCTTAAGTTTACATTCTGTTTATGCTGCTTTTTGTGCTTGATTTGAGGTGTCTCTTTTTGAGGAAAAAAATATTTGTCATTCTCTCTGTCTCTCTTTCTAAAGAGAAAGAGATTTAGATGATATAGATATAGATGATATAGATGTAGATATGTGTATACACATCTCAATCATACACAAATACATCTTTCTCCAAACATACATATAATATACACACACATTCCCTTGACATGTATGTATACACATATGCATTTGGGTGTATATATACATATACATCTATATCTCTCTATAGATAGTTGATAGATGATAATAGATGATTGATAGATAGATAGATAGATGATAGATAGATAGATGATAGATAGATAGATAGATAGATAGATAGATAGATAGATAGATAGATAGATAGATGATAGATGATGATAGATAGATGATAGATAGATAGATGATGATAGATAGATAGATAGATAGATAGATAGATAGATAGATAGATAGATAGAGCTTCTCAATACACACACATATAATAATAAATACACATGTATACAGAGAGAGAGAATGAGAATTCCCATTTGGAAATAAAAACATACCTGAATTCAACTAAGTAGGAAACTCAGATATGATCTCAACATACTCTGATATTTAAATAACTTAAATAAGTAACTTGTGATAGTGTGTGCTGTTCTCTTCTCACTGAAATGTTCTGGATAACCTATTTTGGCAACACATTTTATCTCAGAAATAACTGGTTGTAAGAAGGTCCATCCAGGTGATTGAGGCGCTGATGAGCTTTGATTTTCTCTTTTATTCTTAGTATTCATAGAAAACAGAAGAAAAGCAGCTGGCTTCTTCTGGGCCACCAGGAAACGGGACTGACTTCTGTGAACAGCAGCTGTGCGCTCCCCCAGGTGTCGCATGGTCTTGCGTTTCACTGTCAATCCTCAGTCCCACTTACATCCAAACATTGCTAGGACCAGCCTCACGCAACTGTAGCTTGTGGGAGCTTCACACCCAAACCAGGCTGCTCCCTGGCCTGCCCCCCAATGCCTCAGTATCAGAAAAGAATTCACTGGTGCTCAGGCCTACAAAACGCAGGAGCCACGGGGAGGTTAATGCTCACATGGCAATTCTCAACTAAAGGGAGACAAGAGCCAATGGGCAAATTCTTCCTTGGTCACCCCTCACACATTGGTTTCAAGGCACATGTTATGAAACTTCCTAGACGTTCATGGCCTGGCCCGTGTGGCTCTGTTGGTTGGGCGTCCTCCCATGAACCGAGGGGTCACCAGTTCAATTCCAGGTCAGAGCACATGCCTGTGTTGTGGGTCCCCAAGGGAGGTGCGCAGGAGGCATCCAATTGATGTTTCTCTCTCTCCCTTTCTCCCTCTCCCTTCCTCTCTCTAAAACCAGTAGAAATATATAAGTAAAAAAGAATGAACCCTGGAAGTTCAAAGAACAAGCCAGCCTCAGTACTGGATATCAATGCCACGGTTTAAATTAATTCCACTCTCGCAACACCAGCAGTTTTCATGCAGGAGGAAAGGGGAGAAATGGCTATGGAGATCCACTTTGCTCTTTAACAGTGAAAATAGTGCCTCAGGCCTCTCCACCTGCTCTCCGGAAGGCGGCACTCGGCTTGGACAGACCCTCTGAATGTGCGACACTCGGCCTGCAGCAGTGGGAAGGTGAGGACTCTGCATACCTGCTGCTCTTCACAAGGGGCCACCGCACACTGCGGCTCTCTCACCGACCCCTCGCGCTTCCCTGCAGCCTTTACTCCTCTTCCAGGAAGATAAATATTTAGTTGTTATTTAGTGAACCTCAGAAGTCATAAATCTTCAGAATAGTAATATAAGCAGGGTTTTTTTGTTTGTTTGTTTTGCTTTTTAAAAATGGTTTTGGCTTCATATATTGATTCCTGGTACATTTGTATTTCCTGCAGTTCTTTGCATTCAAAGCAATGTTTCCATGATTTCTTCTAAATTTTCAACTTCAAGATTAAAGGACTTATAAAATGGAGCTAACTTTTTCCAAAGTGGCTTCCTTATTATGTACCAGCCCCCAAACCAGGTGTTTTATATAAAGATATTGGCATCAGGTCACATAGCTAAAAACAAGCTATTGACTTGACTTGTGGTTTCCAGTCCAACTATTAAACATCTTGAAAGTCATCGCTGCCATTCTCACAACATGAAAAAATCTGAGCAAACTGAAAATCAACTCCTCTTAGACTCATCAAAGGATTGTGGTCACAGGAACCCCCTCCCCCCCAAATGTTGGACAGACAGGTGAAATCAGAGGCAGAATCAAGTTCACTGGGAGCAGAAACTGTGCTGGAGCCAACACCTAGAAGGTTCTTACAGGACGATTGACTAATTCTCGGAAACTGAACATGAACTGGCTTGAGAGACAAAAATGCTTAGAGGTCCCAGCCTCAGGGTGGACCCAAAGCTTTGTGACTTTTACTTCTAGAGCCTACTCAGGTCCTTACTATAAAAATCAAAGAAAATTCCCCTTCTGGCACAAAGAGAGGAAAAAGTAACCTTGTGAAATATATCTAGAGCTTTCTCTTCCCCTTAACAAGGATCTAATATCAAGGGAAGCTATTTTAGCAGGGCCTAACCAACATAGGGTTACCCAATATTGGTCCCTGATGCCAAATACCCAGCTCCAAGAATGGACATACCCAACTTAGACTCACTAAAGACTAGTCATAGAATTTCAGAACACTCCCCCTCTCCTGGAGATTAAACTGAAATCATTTCAAGTCTCAGACTCTGTTTTAAAAGAACTTTCTAGGTAAACCCAAAGACAACACAGGAAACAAAAATAAGACCACCAGAGAAATTTTAGCTTCTGACTCCACAGCTATAGCAAACCATAAACACAGTCTGAATCCTTGCCAAGTAAATATAAAACCTCAGCTAAAGTCTTGTTTATCCTAGCTCTTTAACCCAATATATTTTGTCTGGTTTTCCAAAAAAAAAAGTTACAAGACATGATAGAAGGCAAACAAAAACATAAACAAAATCAAAAGAACACAAACAAAAAAAAAAAACACAGTCTGAAGCTAGAAAGCAAGAATGGTCGGACTCAGATATAACAAAGTCATGGGGATTGGCACACCTGGAATATACAATAACTATGATTAATATGCTAAGGATGCCAGCAGAAAGGTAGACAACCTGAAAGAACAGATGGATAGTATAAGCAGAAAGATGGAAACTCTTAAGAAGGTAAGCCACGCACACCCAAAAATATTTTGGGGGGCTTACTAAGAGGTGAAAGAACAATCTTGCTGCCAATCAGTCTTCCACCTGGATATCTAGCTGCAGTCTTGGCTGACCCAGTACAATTGTGGACCTGTAGGTGCATAGTTTCCTTCGTGGGAGGAAATCCACCTCCCAAGGCAGATGAAGAAAATCCAAGAAATTTACTCATGAAGAATCCAGATGCCCGCAATAAGAGGAGATGGAGTCCTTGTTTCGTGTTTGGAGGTTCAGCAGGAGGTCCTGGATGTTGACCTGCCCTTATGCCTATGTGGTTAGGGAAGAAGAGGCAGGGGAGCCCTGGTACTGAAAAGCCTGCACTCCCACAGAGCCACAAGGCAAGGCATTCTTATGGGCCCTGTGGCTCAAGGGGTTGGCCCATCAAAGATGATAGATAGACTTGAGCCATTTCTCTACTACTTCACCCAAGAGACTTTAGGACATAGGGCCAGAGGAGGGTTGGGAGATGCTGAACAGGGAGGCACCGCACACAGCAGGCACTGTGTGGTGGAGCAACCCCTCTTAAGAATTTACACAGGAACCTCCCTTAGTTGCCTGACACACAGGATATCAATAGTCTATCAGTGGGAGTCAGAGAGGCAACAAACTTTTTCCATTCACAGAGAATAGCTATATATTTATGGGAGAGAGAGGGGCAAGGAGAGATCTCCCAGGGAGAGATTACACCACACCCTAAGCAGCTCAGCTTGATCTTGGCATATGAGTTGAGGAACAAAGTTAAACCAAATTTCAAACTAAAGTTTTAAATTAAACAGGTTTTTAATACCCAAGTAATCAAAAAGTTAAGAAATCCACCCAAAACTTTATTAAGGGACTAAGAGTAGAGATCCAAGTCAATGTTGCAAATATTGAATGGAAAGAGATCAATTCTTTTTCCATCTGCTCCTAGCACAGAGACATAGATTCTCCACTCTGAAGAATCCATGAGTGAAGTCCCGGTTGGTTAAGCAGCACACCCAGGCCTTCAGCCAGTGCAGGTGGATTTGAACCTGAGAACTTAGACTCCAAAGCACAGCTTGTTTCTACCGCACCCCTATGCCTTCAGGGGTCTGGAGTATTGAAATATTCTAAACTGGCAGCGCCCTAAAGTTGTTTTGCATTGTATGAAAGATAGAGCCTTACAATTCAGTGTCCCTTGTGCTTTATAAACTCACATGACAGGTTAATAATTGTATAATTTCTAAGCTTCCCAAATGCCTCAGTTTTTTTCAAAGAGAAATCAATTTCACACTCCACTATCACTAATGTTTTTTTCGTAAATAATATTATCCATTGCCATTCAATACCCTGTATTTTAACATTACTTGCAAGAAAGGATCTATTAAATTTTAAGGTAATTTTAGCTGCCAGCAGAGCTTCGTATCCTTTGGCCACTGAAGGCCAGGAGATAGCAGAAAGGGCGGCTTCCATGTTCCACTTCTATGGGCCCCCTTTTTATTAATTTGCATATCCTGATACATAGATAATTGCAACATCTACTGTTACTACTACTTAAAATTAGTTGTTTTGCTCTCTCTATTTCCCCTCAATAGCATACCATTAAGTTCCTATCTTTTTAAAGCTTCTCACAAATACTCCAGAACACTCTTTTCCCAAACACCAGGAAGTCAGGTCCCCACTGGCTTCCCTCATCCTTGCACTGTCCTCCCCTCTTATGTTTCTTCCACCAGGAGCCTTTCAAACCCTACTGCACAACCAGAGGATCTGGTCCCCAAAGTCTCCTACTGAGCAGGAAGAGGTTGAGGACGTGCTTTGGAAAGGACAGGTCAGCCTCTGAGGAACACATAACATGGTTTCTTTTTTTCTTTTGCTCATAAAACTCTCGGATTCCTCTTCCATCCAGCTAAACTTTATTTAACTGCAATGACTCGATGGAGATTTTGGTAGTTCTCCAATGTGTCTGTTTTTTGCCTTGACTTTCACGCAGGTCATGCAGGCCGTATCCTGCTTTGCCAACAGCATCCTGTTTTCCCTCTATTACCCTGACTGCAGGAGGTTCATCATCTCAGGCCCTTGCAGAATATTAGCTGCTCCCGTTTCTTTACCTTCCTGCAAAAAGTCATTGATGAGGACTGTATTTGCAGCTTCTGTCATCAGTGCCAACCATCCAGGATGGCTCAGTCACTAGTCTGATATTTGCTGGTAAATGGTCTTAGAGCAGAGGGAGGTGTATGTGTTGAATGGGGTGCCAGGTGTAGAAAAGGGAGGTGTTTTGAACCTGAGTTGAGGACAGAAAGACTTCTCAAAACTCCAAGTTAGACTGTTTGGCCTAAGCCAAAGTTTAGGTAAACACAGAAAGTTGAGGAAGTAGTTAACTTGCTCTCTGCTGTTCTGAGCACAGGAAGTTGAATTGTGCATGGTCAATAATGAACCAAGTAAAAAACATCAATCTGCTTATATCCCTTCTTACTTGCATTTAAATTGCCCAGTTGTAGAAGCCAAATATTTTTAAGGATATCCTAAATTTCAGAGACAGCATGCCCAGTATACTGCTGAATAGGTTTTTTCTACAGACCACATATTTATCATGGAAATTGCTCACAGGGAACTGACACATCATTGGGGAACAGCCCCACATTCACGAGAAAGTGCACTGTAGAGAAAGCTATGACTTCGCTGCAACTTAAAGGAGAACCAGCCTCTGCCCCCTCCCACTGCCAAGCAGCCCTGGCAAATGAAAGTGATCAGCAGATGCTAGACAAAAAATAAGTAAATATGGTTTTCAATTCCCACCGGTGACTTTCTGAAACATTTGGCAGAAGACCTATGAGTCCTGGAGGCTATTATTTGGTTTTACCCTTCTGAAAATTACAGGGGGAAAATCACAGGCTCGTATCAGGTGTCCACATCTTCATCTCAAAGGGTGAATTATAAAACTATTATAAAAAATGCATCCTGCTGCAGTGACAGCTGTCATCCCAAATCCACCCAGTGCAGAAGACCCTGGCGACAGTCATCAATGGCTTCAATGTGAGACCGGTTTCTGGCATTTAACAGCATGGACAAGAAACTTTTAAAAAAGTTATTGGAAGTAAAAAATCATCCTGTTGATAAAGGATAAACTAGCCTAAGGATATGAGATCATTTAAATAATTATGTAAAGCAGCTATTTTCAACTGGTGTGTGCAAGAATTCTTAAAAATGCAATACCTGACTAGTCGGAGGCACTGACCTCTTTTCCTTGAGATTGTCAAATAAAAAAATGACAACAGCCAACACAACAATAGCCATCCAGTGTGAATGAATCAAAATTAAACCTATATTTTTGTCCGATTGGCAAAAATATAACATTCTTTGGTGTGCTGCAGAATTTTAGTAATTAGTTTGTGTGCCATGAGTTAAAAAAGGTTGAAAATGGCTGATGTAAAGTATTGTACATTGATATCATTGTGTGGTTTTTGTGTGTCATTCCCACTTGTGAGTGAGTAAGGTTTAAATAGTTCACTGTATTTTTTACTGTTGTATTTTATGTTGGCAGATCTGTCCTTATTTGCTGTTTTAGACAACATTCAAAATTTTATAATGACATACATAGAAAAATCACAAAATTTTGAAGCAGAAAAATCTATTTTATAGGAAAGGAAACTGAGGTTTAGAGAGAAGGTAAGTTGCTAACTTGCATTTATTTTTACAATGAATTTATGGCAGAGGAAGGAACAGAACTTATAAACTTAAAATGTTTTGTTTGGGAGTGGGTCAAGTATTATTTTGATAACTGAAGCAAAAAATTGGGACTTAAATGTTTTTGTTCTTAGGCTTTGCTTCAATGATTTTTACTATGCTAACTTTTATCTGAAAATGGTTGGTGCGCCTTGAATTATGGCAGGAAACAGAGAATTCTGTTGGTAGCATACTGTTTTCTGAAGCCAAAAAGGTGAGAAACTCAAAACTGGATCCAAATAGACTCCCATATAGTCAATCACAAAAAGAAATGAAACAGGACTTAGGGGAAGTAGCTCTTGTATCAAAGGTAATCTATGGAATTAAAAACAAATTCATGCAGAATACCATGGAGTGAAATATCAGCAAAATATCATTGAGTAAAAAAGAGCACCAGCTTCCTCTCTCCCTGCCCCCACTGCAACAACACTGTGGAAATGCTTCCTCATTTCCCAATGCTTTGGCGTATCATTTAGAACCACAGGGGTCACTGAAACTCTGAGATAATTCACTTTTCCCAACCACCATGTTGGACCCTTCTGGAGAGCACATCTGGGCATTGCAAGCGCTCTTCATATCTATGGTCAAGCTGTTTATCCAACATCTTCTATAAAGCAGAAGAGCAGAAACCAGTTACAACCTTGTGATGACTCAGGAGAAAAGAAAGATGAAGAAAACTCTTGGAGCTAAGATTTCTGCACATAAATAGTTGTTCTCATTCTTTTATCTTCCTCTCTACTAAAAACCTAGTTTTTATTCCATCTAAAGCTGTTTGCTTTTTTTTTTTTTTGAGATCGTGTGTTGCCAGCGCACCTAAACAACAAACAAAAACATAAAACAAAAGATTCCAAGATGACAGCAGATTAAGTGGAAGCTACACTGACACTCTCCCAGGACCAAACTGGAATTACAACTAAAATATAGTTAAACCATCCTGAATAATCAATTGAAGACTAGCTGGAGAACACCATCATAACCAAGGATCTAAAGTGGAGACCACATAGAGACTGGTAGGAAGTGCGGAGGTGTGAGAGGGATGGCTGGGATCCCACAGGCAGCAGCTGAAGGTCTGGAGGGATATCTCAGCTGTGGGGGGATTCCCAACTGAGAACTCTGGGGCCTAAATCCCAAGCTTGACTCCCCATCCCACAGCACCAGAACTGAGAAATGTGCACACATATCATCTGGCTGTGAAAAGCAGCCAGGTTTCTATCTGCCAGGGAGAGACGGCTGGAATTGCAGGCACCTTCTTAAAGAGCCAAAGCACAGAGTTTCATGTGCAGCCACTCACCTTGGGCTCTGGAAGCAGAAGGAGGGCAGAGTGGGCTAGAGCTGTATGAGGAGAATCTACAGATGCTGGCTTGGGGGATAGAGCTCAGAGGGCAGCCATCTGGATTCCTGTGCTGAGTGATTCCCCCATATAGCAGAGGACATCTTTCTCAAGCAGACATTTACCATCCATGTAGTTTTTGCCTGGAGGGAAGCAATTTCCCCACTCAGTTGGAAAACTTCTCACCCTACCCTGTGGAGTTTCTACAGCCTGAGGCTCATTAAGAGACTGAATAACAATCAGCCTCTGGGTCCTCTGAGTCTTTGCCTGATTTGCTTCTGGGTCCAGGGCTTGGAAAAGCCAACCTTGGTGCACATCTTGGTTTTTGCCAAACACACCCAGCTTCAGCAGAGGAAGCCATAAGCTGTGGAGTGTGAAAAGCTTCAAACAGGGTACTCAAGGCCAGTCACAAACAGTGTCTGACATTGGCCTGTACCAGAGACTATCCAAACTACTGAATTTTCTAGCAGATCTACCTAATACCTAGAAACAAATCCAAATAAGCAGTCAAAATGGGGAGACAAAAAAAAAAAACAAGGCCCAAATGAAAGAACAAAAGAATTCTCCAGAAGAAGAGATAAATGAAATGGAGATAAGCAATCTATCAGATATAGAGTTCAGAATACTGATCATAAGGGTGCTCAACGGCATGAGAAAAGGAATGAAAACTATGAAGGAAATTAGGAATGACATAGTAGAAATAGAAAAAAAAAAAAAGGAAGGAATGAACAGAAGTTGAGGGGAAGCTGAGGATGGGGTCAGTGAATTAGAAGAGAGGGTAGAAAAAAAAATCAATCAGACATCCAAAAAGAAAAAAAAAACAAGACAGTCTAAGGAAGCTGTGGGACAACATGAAACATAACAATATTGTATCATTGAAGTCCTAAAGGAGGTTGAAAGTGAACAAGGACTAGAGAACCCGTTTGAAGAATTAATGGCAGAAAATTTCCCTAACTTGGTCAATGAAAAAGTCACACAAGTTCAGGAGGCACAGAGAGCCCCAAGCAAGAAGAATCAAAGAGGCCCATGCCCAGACACATCACAATTAAAATGCCAAAAATTCAAGACAAAGAGAATCTTAAAGGCAGCAAGAGAAAAGCAACCTGTTACCTACAAAGGAGCTCCCATAAGGCTGTCAGCTGACTTCTCATCAGGAACTCTATAGGCCAGAAGGGAATGGCATGAAGTATTCAAGGTAATGCTAAGCAGGGATCTGAAACCAAGACTACTCTATCCACCAAGACTATCATTCAAAACAGATGGTGAAATAAAGAGCTTCCCAGGCAAAAAAAGCTAAAGGAGTTTATCACCACCAAACCAGCACTGCAGGAAATTTAAAGGGATTGTTGTACTAAGAAGTAGAAATAGAATGAGAAACATAGGCATAAAGAAATAAAATGGCAATAGATAAGTATCTATGAATAATAACCTTAAATATAAATGGATTAAATGTTTCAATCAAAGATCATAGGTTAGCTGAATGGCTAAGAAAATAAGACCCAAATATATGCTATCTTCAAGAGAGGTACCTTAAAACAAAAGACTTACACAGGCTGAAAAAAAATCTTCTGGAGGACTTTAAAGGAGAGATCAAAAGCAACATAGTCATAGTGGAGGACTTTAACATTCCACTGACTTTACTGGATAGATCTTCCAGACAAAAAGTCAACAAGGAACAGTGACTCTAAATAACACACTAGATCAGATGGATTTAATTGACATTTACAGAATATTTCACCCCAAAGCTGCAGAATATACATTCTCCTCAAGAGCACATAGGACATTCTCAAAGACAGACCACATGTTAGGACACAAAACAAGTCTCTACAAGTTCAAGAAGATGGAAATCATGTTAAGCATCTTCTTGGACATTTTCACTGTTGAATATTATGCAGCTGTAAAAACGAAGGATCCTTTACCCTTTGAGACAGCAAGGAGTGACCTGGAGAGTGTTATGCTAAGTGAAATAAGCCAGTCAGAGAAAGACAAGTATCACATGATCTTACTCTTATGTAATCTATTGAACAAAATAAACTGACGAACAAAATAAATCCAGAGACATAGAAGCATGGAAGACTGACGAATCTCAGAGGGAAGGCAGGGGTGGATGGGTGGGGAGAGATTAACCTAAGACATTATGTGCATAATGCATAACCCAAGGACACAGAAAATAGTGTGATGAAGGCCTGGAGGGGTGTGCAGGGTAGAGGCGATCAATGGGGGGGAAAGTGGACATTTGTAATACTTTCAACAATAAAGATAATTTTTTTTTTTAAAATCTCAAATGTCAAAAGAGAAAAAAAAAGAAGAACAAGCTGACTAATCATGGTGAGGAGGTTACCCTGCTCAGAGATAGGGGCTGGAAGCGGGTACATGGGGACTACTCAGGGCTGGAAGGGAGTACATGGGGGCTATTAGGGCCTGGAAGGGAGTACATGGGGGCTATTAAGGCCTGGAAAGGAGTACGTGGGGTCTATTAGGGTCTGGAAGAGAGTACATGAGGACCATTAGGGTATGGTAAAATTATCTCTCTCAGTCTGGGTGCAGGATATATGTGTGTCTTCACTAAGTGAAAGTTCATCAAGCTGTGCCCTTAGGATCTGTGTATTTTTCTGTATGTAGTATGCCAATAAATATGCTATACATAGTAATGCTACTAATAAAATTACACTGATCAACTCTCAAAAAAAGTAAGATAAAAATAAAACAATAAAACAAGGGGCCTCTTTTGTTATCTATGCTGTGCTCTTTGAATTAATCCATTTGAACATGAGAGATGTGAGATCTGATTCCTAGGGTTTATTAAAGTAAATTTTCCTAGCAAATATGCCTGTTGCGTTTGATTTTGAAGAATAATTGGTTAATGAGGGAATGATTACTCTGTTCAGACATGATTACTAAAAAAATGTTTCATCCATATGTTGCTGAAGAATGGGAAGTTCTCCAGCGAAGGGGGACAATGATTAGAAGAAATAAGATAGCTCGAGAAAATAGTCCCCAATGTGTTACTAAATTTTTTTAAGCAGGCCAACTCTAAGTAAGTATAGAGTTTCTTTGTATAAGCCTGGCCTGTTCAAAATGCCTAATAGGATGAAACTGTTTGTTGAAAAAGGACTGGGTAGGTTTCTTTGTATTTTGAATCAAAGAATAGCGGCTTCTTCTGATACATTATGTGACCATAATAGCTGTTTGCTCTCCCAGCATCCTTTGTGCAGCTAATGTTATTCAGATTGTGACATTAAAGAACTAAGCGTATATTGATACTTTTCAAAATATTCACCAACACTTTGGGGTAAGGCCTCTTCAGGGGAATTGGCCACAGGACGACTTGCCAGGTCAGTTCTCTCCTTTGAGCCGGGAAGGACATGGTGCTGAACATTCCACTTTCAATTGCACAGGGTCTGAGGTGGAACAGTGACCAGTTGACACTTTCCAAATTTCTCAAATGTAGTGAAAGTCAAATGGAAAAATAGTACGTTTGTCTCAGTAAATCTCTTTGGCCATCGCAGTTGCTAAATGCAAGGACACACTATCCTCTAGGGAATTGAATTTGCCCCACATCTTGAAGGCTAACACAACCCCACTCCCAGACCAGATAAACCCCAGAGCCAGCCTTACACAGTAAAGAAATTCCAAATAAATTTACTCTACTTTATATCTGGATTTTTCTGGAAATGAATGATCCACAACTTTTTAAGTTAAAGGCATATTTTATTTCTTTAATTACACTGCATGAGCAATAAATGAGCAGAGACCTAGCATCTATGAAGAGAGCTGACGTTGATATTCAAATAAAGTTGCAACTAAGTTAATCTCTTACATTTTCAAAAAACCCCAAAGTGCCTGGCCGGGCATGGCTCAGGGGTTGAGCATCAACCTAGGATCCAGGAGATGGCGGTTCAATTCCCGGTCAGGGCACATGCCCAGGTTGTGGGCTCCATCCCCAGTCAGGGGTGTGCAGGAGGCAGCCAGTCAATGACTCTCTCTCATCATTGATGTTTCTATATCTCTCCCCCTCTCCCTTCCTCTCTCTGAAATCAATAAAGACATAAAAAAAAAAAAAAATACTCAAAGTATAATGGCAACCACTCAGAGCAATTTGCTCTGATGGAATCAGGGAGGTTTCATGGAACACAGGCAGTTTCAGCTGGTTTTGAAGGAGGGGGAGAGCATCCAAGTGAGCAAGCACAATCAGGGAGGTGGAGCATGGCCTGAGCAACAGCAGATCCAGTCAAGGGCGGGGAATGTTCCAGGCAGAGCTCAGCAGGGCCAGCGGAGCTCCAGGGAGTGTCACATTTGAAAGGAACATTTGCACTGCCCATAGAAAAGGGGCTCTGGGGCACAGCAAACGGGTGGGAATTGAATCACAAATTAGGCATCAACAGAGTGCAGATATTAGTTGGTGCTCTAGGGCTCAGCAAGAACAGCTAGAGAGAAGAGAGGCTGGGGGGCTGAACCCAGGAGGAATCCAATGCTTAAGGTGAGCAAGGAAGGAAAGGGAAATTGACAAGGAGGGAAACAAAGGCTAACAGGAGGGTAAAGAGAAAACAGGCCCCCTATTTTCACTGTCCCCAGTGCTAGAGGAAATGGGAATGCAGAAAGGGGTGTCAGCCAAGAGGGGAGGTCACATAGAAGAAATGCTGACAAGCAGCCACTCACTCTGGTAACTTGGGTGTGATTGCCATTAAACTGAAGGAGAGGTTTTAAAACACGACCCCCAAATTCTTTGACACTTCTTCTGTCAAAGGTTGGGATTTGTGTCCCC
Organism: Miniopterus schreibersii; assembly: GCF_964146895.1. Lineage (NCBI taxonomy): Eukaryota > Metazoa > Chordata > Mammalia > Chiroptera > Miniopteridae > Miniopterus > Miniopterus schreibersii. The sequence goes on along the minus strand of NC_138113.1, from coordinate 57,314,365 downwards.
TCGGGTTTGTCTGTGCCCTGTGACTTGTTGACCAATAGAACACGGCAGTATTAAAATTCTGTTGGGTGAAAAATTGGCAGCTCCGGCCCCTGTCTCACGGCGTGGATCCTGGTGGCTGAGTGGCTGTTCTCAGAGCTTTCACTTTCTGTCTAATGGATGCCTGGTTTTTGGCACCAAGAAGCCCATGGAATGTCAAGGCCTTCCAGGCCATGCGGGAGCCCTTAGGAAAAGATCCTCCAGCCCCCAATCTAGTTGTCCCAGCTGAGGCCCAAGGAACAGAGATGAGATGTCCCTGGAGAGGCCCGCCCAGACAGCAAGTTCAGGAGCAGCTTACCAGTTTTAAGACAGGTTTTTAGGTTTGTTATGTAGTAATAGCAACTGGAAGAGCTAGTGACAAAAGGACATAAAACACCAATTTGTTATTGTCTTCATTTATCTTCACCCTAGGATAATTTTTCCATTGATTATTTTAGAGAGACTGGAAGGGAGGGAAGGAAGGAGGGAGAGAGAGAGAGAGAAAGAGAGAGAGAGGAACATGGATGTGAGAGAGAAACATTGATCCATTGCCTTCTTCAGACCCCAGGACCAGGGGTCAACCCACAACCTAGATATGTGCCCTGACTAGGAATTTAACCTTCCACCCTTTGGTGCACCAGACAACACTCTAACTGAGCCACCCGGCCAAGGCTAACTGACACATTTTCAAGAAGAAACCCTAGTAGTTAACATATTACTGCAAGTGTTCTCAGAGACAGAAAAAAAATACATATAGATATTTATTCTGTGTATTTTAAATTCCTGCATAAAAATTCCAACTGAATAAACTAAGTCATAATAAAAAAAATACACAAAGCAAAACAAAAAAAAGAAAAGAAGACCTATGATTAATTTTAGGCAATCATAAAGAGGGAGGAGCTCCCTTTTTAGATCTCAAGGGCATGGAGTATATATGATATTTTACTTATTCCTCTCCACTTTCCAACCCCCAGCCTGTAGCTGGGAGGAAAGAAACAACCGAATATATGGAGTAGCACAGAGTAGAAGATGTAAGAATGTATGCAGGTTAATAATGATTTATAGAAATAATCTTATGAAAACAGATGCCACCCATTAAGAAAGGCAGGACATAAAGGGGCACCTTTTCAGTCCTATACAAGCGAGATTTTTCTGTGGCTTATCAAGAAACAAAGTCATGCTTGGCTGGCGTGGCTCAGTGATTGAGCATCGACCTGTGATCCAGGAGATCGAGGTTTGATTCCCGGTCAGGGCACATGCCCAGGCTGTGGGCCTGACCTCCAGCCGGGGGGGTGTAGGAGGCAGCCGATCAATGACTCTCTCTCATCCTTCACGTTTCTATTTCTCTCTCCCTCTCTTTTCCTCTCTCTGAAATCAATAAAAATATATATTTTATAAAAAGAAGAAAAAAAGAAATAAAAGCATTAGAGTTTTTAAAGGGATTAATGACTGAGGGTCAGAGAGGATTGTTAGCAACAAAGTCAGAGATGCAGGTGCCTCCAGAAGATCCAGACTCTGTGCACATAGAAGAACCTGGTGGAAACTCTAAATCAAGGCAACTCTCATTTCTTAGCATATCAAAGACGGAGGAAGGGCCAGTCCAACACTCTTAAAAGAAAGGTGGGCAAAATGCAGCCTGCAGGTGAAATCAGCCCGCTCTCAGGTTTTAATCGGGCCCATAAGCTGAGAATGGTTTTACATTTCAGATGGTTGGAAAAAATCAAAATAAGAATATTTCATGACATTTGGAAACCGTGAGAGTCACATTGCAGTTTAAATAAATAGTCTAACGGTGCACCGTCCCGCCCATCTATTTATCTACATCTGTCCCTTTACTGCATCAGCAGAGCTGACTAGCTGCCACACACTGCACAGCCCGGAGCTGAACATAGTTACCGCTTCCTAGGCCTCTGTGGGGTAATGTGGCAGCCCCTGAATGCCATTCTATTTATTTATTTTATTCTTGCTTTAAAATAGATTGATTTTTCCTCGATCTGTTCCCATGGACTCAAATTTGATTGATACAGACTTGCATTAAAAATTAAGGTTTTTTTCCAGGAAAAAAAAAAAAAAAGGTAATTTGGGGAGGTTATTGATTTCTCTTTCTGAAAACACTTGGACAGGACCCAGACTCGAGTCTGCGTCTACCACGGGCTAGGATGTCCTCCGCAGCTGCACAGACTGCAGGCGCAGGCTCTGCCTGCAAACAGGCTTTTATCCATTTCCTAAGTATTTGTTGAGAATTGTCCTGGGCATTGGGAGTGTGGCGGGGGTAAAAAAAGACCAGGTCCCTGTCCTGGCAGAGGTTACACTCCTGTCGAGGGAGACAAACAGTAAAGAAGTCAACAGCTGCCGCAGACACTCTGAGACTGTGACATGCGGTGAGGGTGGGGAGCGATGTGGATGGGATGGGGGAGGGCTCTGAGGAAATGGCCCTTGAGCTGAAGCCTGGGAGATGCAAGGAATCGGCTTCTCAGAGCCCAGGGAGGCGTGCCAGGCAGTGGGGACAGGGAAGGGAAAGTCTGCAGCCCACAAGTCAGCGTGCGGCTGGGACGCCCTGTGTGCGGGGATCTGGAGGAAGAAAGAGGGATGGGGGCCTAGGAGGGGAAAGGGGGACAGGCCTTGATTCGATATCCTGACATCACAGTGAGAAGAAGGAATCTCATTCTGAACACAATGGGAAACTCCTGATACGTTTTTAAGTAGGCTGGGGGAAGGTGATAGGGTTATTTTTTCAAGTCACCCACGTTTGTGCATGGCCCGTGGGGTGGCAGGAGTGGGGGCAGAGAGACTCCCGGCCACGGCAGAGGTGGAGGTGAGATGCGGTGCTTGAGGAGCGGGAACCAGGGGCTGGGCTATGTCTTGGAGGGAAAGCGGGACGTACTGGATATAAGATATAGTAACAGAAAGGAGTCGGGTTAGAAGGAATCAATGTTTGCAAAAATTATTTCAAGCCTGTTCATCCCAAACCCCAAGCCAAGGTGACGAGATGGGGTCCAGGCAGAGCTGGGAAAGCGCAGCGGGCAGTGCTGGAGCCCGGAGCCCGGCCAGGCTGCGGGGCCTCAGGCCTGGTGGTGGCCCAGCCCCGGGAGGAAGGGGACCAGACAGCTGCTGTGGAGTAAAGCCTGCAGCGGAGGGACACACACACGCACACACACACACACACACACACCGGGACACACACACACACACACACAGCGGGGGACACACACACAGCAGATGGGGAGACACACCCATGCGCACACTAGCAACCACAATAAGGTCTGTGAAGTATCAAAAGTAAAACCAAGCAGCTTGGGGCTTAAGGAGACCCCCACATAAGAAAAGCAGCCATCAGGTGTGTGTTTCTGTGTGTGTGTGTGTGTGTGTGTGTTTCTGTGTGTGTGTGTGTGTGTGTGTGAGTTTCGCAGAGGAGAACCCAGGGTCCGTGGCATGGGTATGGCTTTGCCTGAAGGCTCGCTGGTGGATACTAGCTAACGTTCTATCACATTCCATGAAACACAAGAAAAATTAGACATAGTTACTGATGGCGAAGTTCAGCTGGCGAGCTGGAGCCTGGAAGGGCCCTGAGCCGCCCCGCGCAGTGTTTCCTTCCCCAGCAGTGTCCCGCCTTCCCCAGCAGTGTCCCGCCTTCCCCAGCAGTGTCCCGCCTTCCCCAGCAGTGCACCCTCTCCCAGCCCCTGTCCTGTCAAGCCTGGGGCCTGAGGCCCTGGTGGCCTTTATGTGAGTTTGCACTTTTCTGAAGTTTAGCGGGGGTTGAGACTTGAAACTAAAGCCATTTTCCACATAACTTTGATTTGGGATTTCTTTAAATTAGACTGCATATATTGTTTTATTTCTCTGAACAGTTTTAAAGGAGAGACAAGGGTTTTAGTTTTGTAAAAGGGGCAGGATATAAAACGGAAACAGCCCAAGTGCCCATCAGTAGATGAGCGGATAAAAAGCTGGGGGACATCTACACCATGGAATACTACGCAGCTGTAAAAAAGAAGGAGCTCTTACCCTTTGGGACAGCATGGAGGGACCTGGAGAGTGTTATGCTGAGTGAAATAAGCCAGGCAGAGAAAGACAAACATCACGTGATCTCACTTATTCGTGGAATCTAAGGAACTTAATAAACTGATGAACAGAATAGACTCAATGACATGGAAGCATGGATCAGACTGACGAATGTCAGAGGGATGGAGGAGGGCAGGTGGGTGGAGGGGGAGAGAGTAACCAAAGAATTTATGTGCATATATGCACAAGCCAAGGACATGGACAATGGTGGGGAGAGGGACTGGGGAGGGGGATGGGACAGGGTGGGAAGGGTCATTGGGGAGAAAGGGGGACATCTGTAATATTTTAAACAAAAATTAGAAAAAAGGTCCCGAATCCCCAGTCATACAGCTTTCTCTCTGGACAGGTGACGGAGTCAAGTTGAGTGGTTGTGTAACCACCTGCAACCGCAGACATGGGGCATATCCTGTACCTAAGCCCAAGGCGCTGTTTTATTAATAGTCCTATTGAATAGCATGATCAGAAAAAGGAATTAGCACCCGGAGCGGACCTTTTGGGACAGAGACAGCTTGGGAGAGACACGGTACAGAGAATCAGTTCGGATAAGCGTCTGGATTAAAAATCACACATCTCAGGTATCTTTCACACCGAGCACACCTTCAGGGAGGAAGCAAATAAATAAATTAGAATGAAAATATTTAAGTAAAAATACTTAAATTTTTTTTCTAAATTTCTAAATTTCTTAAATGATTTCTCTCCACATGGATACCCACAGCCACGAAAGCTCTCTCTTTCCCCATGAGTTCATTGTTTATGCTTCCCCTGTATGGTTAAAGGGGTGGAAAATGTAAAAAGTTCCCATGTTTTTCCAAGATGATTTGTTTTAAAGTTCTAGATGGGAAAATCATGCCAATCTTCATCTTATCCGCATCTTTTTTCTCTCCATTCTCATCACAGTATGACAAGCAAAACTCTTTTATTGCAACAGCCTATTTTTGGTGTAGAGATGTGCTTAATGTTCTGTTTGTAGTAAAAAGGCTTAAAATGCTATTTTTCTTCTCTTCATTTAGAAGCAATCAGCCTCCCTCTCACTGAGCTCTTACTGTGGGCAACCAATCTCCAGAATCACCCCACATCAGCTGTGTGAGAGAAATGCATGTATTGTTTCTTTTTTCGTAAGCAAAGTAGGATTTGCCAGTTAAATCCCCAGGTATTTAGCTTTCAAAGAGTCAGATATAAAATTAGCAAATGCAGCATCTGTTCCCCACTATTATTTTATAATCACATTAATTGGCAGATGTCTTCAGGTACAGAGGAAAGCATATCAGCGTTACCTGCCTTTCCATGGGGTTGTGCCTGGGACAACTGCATGTTTTTCACACGCCTCACAGATCATCTCGGCAGGAGGCACAGCCAGCTCTCCCTGTGCAAAACCTTGTGGCAGGAGGGCCCACTGCCCACTGACAACGGGAAGCAGGGTGCCCTGCTCCGCCCCACTGTGGAGGACCTTGCCCTCACCGCTGCCAGGTTTGGGTTTTCAATTATCATGTAGTTTGCACAAAAGCACGGTGCCAATTCAATTACTGCCTGATTAATGGAGTGTGGCGGGTTTCTTTCAGGTGTCTAGCTATCTATTCATTAGCATATTGGGGCCTATACTCTACTGTTTTGTCCTGATATGCTTTGAAAAGTCCCCAGTGCAATTAAAAAACTCTAATATGCTTTAAATAGTTATTTGAGAAAACACATCCAGACTTTTTGAAAGTCCTGAGGGATATTTTAAGCACATCCAGATTTGTTATAAGGTGTCTGAAGTTCCTTTAAGAACACAGTCACCATCCCTTGCTGATGTTCTGGGGCTTTCTGTCGCAGGGGAACTCTGTGCTGGGCGCTGGGGCGCCGGGCACCAAGGCCCCTCAGAGAAGACTGTGTCTGAGAAACTCACTGAGGGCCTGGCTTCCAGAGTGCCTTCTCCAGCTGGCTTTGGAGTGTAAACGCCACTCGGGACTGATCTGAGGTGGAGCCTCGCAAAGCATCTGGGCGAGTTCTAGCAGTGTTCAGTAAAAAGAAGAAATTATTAGACTGAGTGGCAAACAATATTGGATTTCTTTGGCCTGTTATTTGGCCAGGAAATGTCATTAAGGCTGAATGACTCAGTGGGAAAATAAAGAGCCTCTTCTCAGTAGCTGGTGTGTTCGCTGCTCTCATGTATGGCCACTTTTATGGCAGATGGGCTGGGGCAAGTATAGACTCGGACAAATGCCACCTGTAAGTTCTAGGGGATGGAGGTGTTTCATAGACTCGCTTGGCCGCGTCGTCAGGGTCCAGGTTAACAACATGCCATACCTTCGGCGTCAAGAAACACCGACAGTGTTTACACTACAATCACAAACAATAATTTAAGTGCATATGTAACATACTAAGTAATATAAGAATCTCAAACCTATCGACACATGTAAAATGTGTAATGCATATGTAACTGGACATGTAATTTATTAAATATGAACAATACGTTAAGAACCTGGGTCTTATGTCAACAGATGAGAAAGCCAGGCGTGGGGAAGAGCAGGAAAGGACAGTGGCCGGTCAGCCGGTCAGTGCAGATCCAACACGGACGTGATGGAGCGTAAACAACGCTGATGCCAGGGGACAGGCTTTCCACTTAAGGGACAACAGATTAAGATGCTGGCCAGCAGCTACGTCACCCACCGTCCAGTAACCTCAGTGTTTCCAACAAGATCGGAAGCGTGGCCCGCAGCATGGACACTTGGTGAACGTAGCAGGCCGCCTGCCACAGTGTCCTTCTTGGGAGGAATAAAGCTGGTGCTACGCACCCAGGAAGGCAGATGCGTCACAGTCATTATTTTAACATCCCGCACACATAGATCTTCGGTTACTTTTTGAAATGAATAAAGTATTCAGCACCAATAGTCCGGCGGATCTAAGGTCTCGCTGCGTCCCACTCCAGGCTAGAGCAAATCCAGCACAATTGCAGGGCTGGGGGTCCACACAGCGGCCCCCCGGCTCCCTCTGCGACACGCACGACACAGAGGCAGCCCCGATGTGGGCGGAATAACAGCAGGCGCTGCTGACTTTTCCAGGAACGCTGGGCTTCGGAAATATTTCCAGGACACTCACAGGTGAAGCGGCCACCTGCGTCCCCAAGAAAAGAGACTTGGTTGGTCTCTGTCCGCACCTAGCCCGGTGCTTCACCCCTCGACCCGCCCTCCGGGAGAGGGAGCCACAGAAATCGCCACCCCGAGTGGGTTCGACCCTTAGCTTTCCCAAGCGGCTCATATCATAAGGGCAGGTCGAGAAAATGAACACGAACCTTTTCTATAAATTAGAGCCTATTGCTTATGTTGAAGAAATCCTTCCTCAATCCCAAAAGCTTACAGACTCTAAGTAGAGGAGTGAACATCCCAGAAAACATCTTCTTTTCCTGCTGGAAACTTCAGAACACGACAGGCCAAGTTTGGAGCCACTTGCATCTGTAACATGCTACCTCGGAGGCAAAAAAGAAAATGTTTACGCCCCAAGAAAAACAGTAGGATTGTCAAATGTGCATTTGATAGAACCGGATGTAAGGGCCAGGCCCATAATCTTGAGTGATTCCCACTTTTCTGCCAGGCTTTGTATTGTTGGTTTTCCTGTTTGAGACCCATCCCTAGCTGTCCCACCCAAGGCGAGTGACTTCTTGGGTTCAGTCCACGGGGAATGATGCCCGAGAGCATTTGCTGCTAGGCAGGGACGTGAGAGCAAGTGCCATGCTTGGCAGGGGAGGCGAAGGCGGGGGGCTCGCCCTGTGGGCTGCAGGGCAGGGCCCAGTGCGACTGCACCAGGCCCGGGGGGGGGGGGGGCAGAAGCTGGGAAACGAGCACACAGGGCCCGGGGGCTGCTGCAGAACTTAGGGACACCGGAGGGATGAGTCCAAGCTGGTCTTTCTACTCTGGAAAACTGCTTGTTCTTCCATCCCCTGTGCTCGGATGTGCGGCAGGCATCGTTCCACCGTTGACACCGAACACATCAGGGTCACTAAGTATCATGACTGAGGTTTCAAATCCAGTGGGCAGCCCCCCCAAATATTTTCCAATATGGCCTTTTAAAGTTGTGTACCATCAGAAAAATGTATTCCATATGCTTCACAGCTAATTGTGAATAAACATGTGCCTGGCATTCCACAAAATGCACATTTTTCTCACTCCCAGATTTTAAAAAAGTAAGGGAGAGTTCTTCTGAGAAAGTTGGAAAGTATTGAAAAATGACTTAAAGATGTTTGTAAGTTATAAAGCAAACTTTATGTGATTTGAGAAACCTTTGCTTGCTATTTAACCCATTGTTGCCACAGAGGGATTTCATTTTTAAAACATGTTGTTCTAATAAATGAGAGCAAGATCTGTGCAAACAAACAAGCAACGTGGTTGAAATAATGTGTCCAGAACCATCAGGAAAATATTGAGAATTTCAAATAATGTACAGGAAATAATCTAACCAGTAAATACATTTGACTTTTGAAGTTTTATTTTTGTTCCAAGTTTATAAATCTTTTGAAAACATTGTTTCAAAGCAGAATATTGAACTCATTCAATATTTGTCAACACCCTTACTAAACTCGATGAACTCTTTTTCTGTAAAATAATATTTTAAAACATTTAGATGTGAATACAGACGTTAACAGTGTTTATAATTGTCTATTAGCATCATTTTGGAAGCAACTTAGAGTCAGTTATGTCACATAAAATATATATCTGCTCAGGGGCTAAGTAGATTGCTAATGTTATGTTGTATGTTTTTTAAATTGTTTAATTTGAGCATTATTAATATACTTATACTTAGTCAAATGATCTAACAAACTTAAAAAGTATAATTAGATTAAACACATATTCGGCTCTCCATAATGAAGAAAATATAAACTTTCTGTTTGTTTTCTGTTTTGAATCACTTTCAGGAATTTTAACCTAAACATTTTTATAGGTCGTTTTAAAAATATTTTACTAGGTTGACTAAAAAAAAAAAAAAAAAATGTTTAAAAAGATCCCAGACTTTCTGTGAAACTTGCCTCATGTCTAGGACAAAGCTGAACACACGTCTCCTTTTGCACTACATGCCAGGTCTCAGCCCAGAGATGTTTATGGTTCAGACATAAAGCCTCAGAAATATAAATGTGAAGACAACCTTAACTACAGTGTTGCAAATGCAGTGTTGTAATTTTATATGTTAATCTATCAATACACAGCATGTGCAAACATATGTTTATAGACAGGGAGACAAGACTATACAAGTGAGGAAATAAAATTCTTGTCTCTCATTTGATGTTCTATAATTTCTATCAATTTATGAATGTTTTGTTTTTGTGTTATGATTTCATTTGGAGTTGACAGAATGCAACTTGTGCTTATTTGCAAAGGCCTCGTGACTACCATTCTCAGAGCTGGAGCTGCCGGCCTGCTCAGAAGGGGGGGCGGAAACTTCGCCTGCTGGGACCGTTGCAGGCAGCAGGAGGGAAGCAGAAGTTGTGCGGTGGGAAACTTCGGGGGCTGTTTTGGAAGGCAGCTCAGGTATGCATTCGATTTTATGAGCACATCTGGTTTATCACATTTCTAAATTTGGCCCTTAGGGTTGAGCAGAAAATTTTGTGGCAAAAGGAGGATAAAATGTTGCTTTAACAGTCTTGCTCTGACCCACCAAAGGAGCCCAGCTCATTTGCTAACCATTATGAAACCGAAAGAAAATTCGGGGACAAACAAGACGATTTATTTTGTGAGGAAGCCCCCTGTGCAAAAGGCATTTCTCTGTTGATGGCATGGTCCTCACTGCATGGTTCTCGGCCAAAGATTAAAGAAGATCTGAGGAGTGTTTGCCTCTTTTCTTGTTTTACTCAAGTTACAACAAACTTTTGCAAAATGCTAAGGTGAAGTCTGCTACAGAATTGAGCAGCTGGCTTTAATTTTCATTTGGGAGAGTAGGCGTATCCCAATTTTTCTTACTACTGTGATGGACCGATTTGGGGAAGGTTTAAAATTGCAATTCTAATGTTGATAGCTGCATAAAGAAAAAAAATTATATTATTAAAAGTTAGTATCAGGATTTTTATGGGAGAAAGCTTTAGATACTATATGTTAACAAAAATACATTTAAAAAATTATATTTTTAGGAGACAGACCCTTGGGGGTTAAACTTTCCAAAATATATTTTATTTTCCTGGAAAATATCTAAGATCTTTAAAGTTAACTTTTTTGGATTACTTACCCAAAATAACTAAGCATTTTTTTCTGATTATAAAAGTAATTAATATACACCACAAACAATTTAGAGGAGTACATATAGCTTAAGTAAAAATAGAATCCCTTCATCCAAACATAATCAGCACACTAACATGTGTCTGTCTAACCCATTTTTATTGACATGCACACAACACATACAGTTTTATGAAAATAGTGTCACGATATCCATATTCTGTAACCTTTTTTTTTTTTCCACTTAAATGTATGTAGGTGTGTGTGAACACACACATACCTCCTTGTTAGCACATGTAGATTTATATTCTCAATTTCGGTTTTGGAATAGAAATTTTCTTTCAGGAGGTGTAGTTTCCGAAACAGCTCTCGGTTGGCAGTGCGGGTTGTTCCAGTGTTTTGGTCCATGAAACAGACTGCACTTTCATTCAAATAGTATTTATTATTCGTTTCTACTTTTGCATACTTTCTTTTCCATTATTTCTAATGTATTATTTGCCTTTTTATTAATTTGCAAGAATTCTTTATCATAATAATACTTTATCAAATACTTGTCAGTTTTCTTCAGTTTTAATTATGGTATCACTTTCAGCCACGTAGAAAATTTTTAGAGTGCTCAAATATATCTGCTGTTTTTTAATTATAATTTCTAGGGGAAACACATTTTCATTTACACTTCTGAAATTGAAGTATTTTGACACTTTTTAAAAGAAATTTCGCTCCATTTACATATCACTCTTCATGTTATACATAGTTTACCCGTTGGTTCATTAACTCTGATACCAGTTTTATAATACGTTCAGTGATATTCTTTATCTCTTATAGAAAGAGTGAAGCTCACACCTAAAGTTTTGGCATACAGTTTCCAGGTTATAAAAATGGGAAATGTTTGTACAGAGAATTATTATGAAAGATACTCATGCAGTCACCAGTGTTGCTCAGTGGTTAGAGTGTCAGCCTGCACACCAAAGGGTCAAGGGTTCGATTCCTGGTCAAGGGCAAATATCTGGGTTGGGGGTTTGATCCCTGGCCCCAGCTGGGGAGCATACGGAAAACAACCAATCGATCTCTCTCTCTCTGTCCCCCCTCCGTCCCTCTCTCTCAAAAGGAAAAAAAAAATTAATGGACAAAATATCCTCAGGTGAGAATTAACAAAAACAAATAAATAAGATACTCATATGGTCCTGTTGGGTCATCCCCAGGCATCAGTAGCGTGAATAGTAAAATTCCCAGGAACTCTTGGTTTGTTCCTTTAGCTATTTATTTTTAAAATCAACAAATATTTTCTGAGTGTTTCCTGGCAGACTCTGACCAAGGTATAAGTTACACAGAGGCCAAGGAACACAGATACGGCGCACTCATTAGTGAAGCTAAAATTATTGGTGATAGGACAAACACTAAAGTTTCCTAAATTAATTACGATTTTTAAAAAGGAGAAGCAGATACTGCCTGAGATTATAGCTGGGGAACTAACCCTAGATAAGACAGATAAGTGGTCGAATTAGTAAGACCTCACTAAGAGTGGGGAATATTTTGTCTTTAAGACACTGAGCAGCTGGAAGGCTATATGTCAGCTAATGAAAGGGGGGGACACTCCAGATCACTAGGTTTCCAGCAAGAGTTGGGGAAAATTTGAGATTATGAATCTAAGTTTTAACATGTAAAGTTTGGGTGCCTATGGGATTATACTACACTTGGATAGGTTGTTGAATATGTAGATCTGGATCTCTGAATAAAGGCCTAAGAGAGTGACCCTCAGCAGCATTATTGACCCCCAGCCCCGAGGGAATAGTTGGCAATAGCTGGAGGCATTTTGGGTTTTCAGTGCTGAAGAGAGGAGGGTGCTCCTGCATGCGGGGTGTAGAGACCAGGGGTGCTGCTGAACGTCCTACGATGCACAGGACAGTCCCCTCACAACAGCAGTCATCCTATCTCATAGATGAGAGTGCCAAGGTTGAAACACCCTGGTCAAGAAGTTGGAATACATAAATTTAAGCTTTTGATTGGTATTTGAGGTAATTACAGGCAAATAAGATCGCCTGAGATGATGGGTAAGAGGAGGAGAGAACCGATTACAGAGCCTTAAGAAATTCTAACTGTTAAAGTCAAGGGGAGGAGTGGGGATGCCTTCGAGAGAATCTAATAAGGAAGGACGGTGGGTACAAAAGTCACACATCTACTGCAATTTGTCATTGAAACGGACTGTATTAGTCATCTGTTGCTATGGAAAAAAATTACCCCAAATCTTAGGTTAACATCTTCAAACAACAAACCTGCATTATCTCACATAGTTTCTGCAGGTTAGTCTAGGAGCTCCTTATCTGAGTGGTTCTGACCCAGGTTTGGACTGAGTTCTCACTTGGGCAGCCGTCCAGTAGGGCTGGAAATCTCCTTCCAAACTCACGACCACCGTCACTGGCAGGCTTGGGTCCTCACTGCTGCGGACCAGAGGTTTCAGGGCCTCGCCCCATGGGCCTCGCAATAGGTCTGCTGAAACATGACTGTTTGCTCCCTCCCCAAATGAGATATATGAGAGAGGGAGACAGGGAAAGAGAACGTTTTTAACCTAATCTCATCAGTGTCATGGGCTGCCTTTCCTGCTCTTTAGTGAGAGTTGCTAAATCCAGCCCACACAGTTCTTGCCTGAGAGTATCCGATTGATGCCTGACCAGCCCATGAATGGACTCCACCTTTGTAAGGTGGTGCGTCCTGGCCACATCGATGCAGAGCAAAATCCCTTAGTTCAAACATACTGCTCACTTAGGGGAAGATGCAGTGTGCTCTGCCTGTGAGAGAAGCAGTTTTCCTCTTAAAATTTCCCCTGAAGTGTGCCCTGGGCAGTGGGCCTGTATGTCAAAGGGGAAAAAATCGAGAGGGGTTAATTCAGTTTACCTATCTTCCCTTCCCCTCTGTGTTAGCTACAGCCAGATTTTCATTATGAAATTGGTTTAAATGCTTTGTGATTTTTCTGTAGAAAAAATAATAATGCTTGATTTTTGTAGCAAAAGTTAGTTTACTAAGATCAGATGAAGCCCAACACTTCAGTGACAACTTGAATATTTCCAAAGTACTAACTGACTTTATCTAGTGGGGGGAAAATGTATTGCCAAAAATTTAGGTTACACTTTTCTCAAATGTTCTTGGTAAATAATATTATACCACCACCCTAAACACACACACAAATATTGTCCCAGGCTAGGATTTCAGAAGCATTTTCCTTTGGGGGCTTGAGTACTAGAAACCAGCTTGAATTAAAGTTGAAGACAAAATCAATGTGACCTATGACAATCAGAAACTGGGACAGTTTATCCAGCCCCACTACCATTAGTTAATTATGTGTCAACCGTCCACCACATGCACTTTTTTTGTTAATCTTCATCCGAGGATATGTTTATTGATTTCAGAAAGAGAGAAAGGAGAGAGAGAGAAACATCTATGTGAGAGAGAAACATCCATCATTTGCCTCCTGGACATGCCCAACAAGGACTGAACCCACAACCCAGGTGTATGCCCTGACCAAGAACCAAAGCCACCACCTTTTGGGCATAGGGGCCGATGCTCCCACCACCTGAGCCACAGCCCGGGGCCCCACCCCATGCACTCCCTTTCTTTCCCGCCTCTAACTTTCCATGACACGGGAAACAGCTGCATCCTTGGGCGAAATTTACAGAGTTGAAATCCGGTTAGGTGTGGGCATTGTATGCTATCAGTTTTTATTGCCGAGGTTTTATAAAAATAGTTTTAGTAAGAAGTTGATCTATTACTCAGCCACCATTGTAATGAAAATGTTTGCAACGAGTTGCATCTTCCCACGGAAATGGGCCTAGGCCGCGAATGGTACGAGCAGCCCTGGCACAGACGCAGCTGAGCTGGCACGGGCCCGTGGCATCTCAAACCCTGGCAGCCGAGGCCGGCTGGAATCATAAATGCTGACCATAGGCAACTTATTTGTGGAAAGCCGCAGCCGGTGCTGGCTCCGCGTCCGCCGCGCTGCTCTCGGCAGACCCACGGCCAGGCTCTCCCTGCGCTCCCAGGTGATGGGCTGGACCCGAGTCCATCGGGGCCTCGTGCACGCGGATCAGCCTGCGGCTAAGCCGGGCTTCCATCACCAGGAGTTTCTTAAATATCACTCGTTCAGATAAATGTTACAAGCGGTAAAACGCGAAAGAAGCCAAAGCTATTCCAAAATTATATGTTAACAAACGAAAATGAAATTACACATCCCTGCCAGCAACTGAATCTCTATTATCAGTATTACATGGCACTGAAAAGAAACTTAGACTGAAATGAGAGTTCCCACAGTAATCACTGTGGAAGAAATACAAGCCTCGTGAACTCCTGCCTTTCCCGAACGGGATGTAATTTCTTTGAAAGAAGCAGCTCTCAACTCATTATTATCTGATCATTTTATAATTCAAGGGCCTGAAAAAGAAACTCGCCCAGGTGATAGACCAAAAATACATTAAAATACTGACATCTACATTTATCCATTCTTGCTGCTTTAGTGACTTAGTATGGGAAAGCCTCATTATCTTCAGAACTCTGGGCCTGAAAGAACAGGAGCCTCACTCGCACTAGAGACAAGCGACTGGAGGAAAGAAGGTTGGACTGGAGATAACTGGAAGTCCCCAGCTTTGCCACCGGCCGCCTGTACTGGTTTTACCGAAGCACAGGCTTGCGGGCAGCCTCGCATCTCCTGTCCACCTGCGCTTACCTTGGTTGAAGCTCAATAGAATTACCCACTGGCCAGGTCACCCCATGAGGCCAATTTGATGGAATTTTAACCCCGCCAGGGATGCACTTTCACCTAATCAAATTGTAGTTTTATAACAATTCCATCGCACACCCCACCCATGCTTCATGCTTCATGATACGGACACGGGCATCTTTCTGGGTCAGTGATTTGAAAGGGAACCTGTGATTTCAAGGCTCCCAAAGCCTGGCAAATGCCCAGGGCAGCCACGGAGATGTGGAGAGAGCGCCCCTGTCCCCACACCGAGGCTGGGAAACCCGGGGCGGCCACAGGAAGCGAGTCGTCAAGGTCTCTCAAGGTTAGTGAGCGAGACTTGCAATCTAACACTCCTGGCACCTACTCTGCAGTTTTCACCAATGTTTCATTTTGCTTTTCTCTTTCTGATCTGCCTAATGAGCAGCTGTCGAGCATTAAGCAAAATCATCCCGTTCCCTTCATGCTAAAAATACACTGTATGCGCCAACTTTCCAAGAGGAAGCAAGGAGATGACGGGCAGTGTTCTGTGCCCAGGTGCTTCGCTCAGTCCCGGGCTTTATTTAGGGCTCGACGCTTTCCAAGAGTCAGCGCGTTTGCCGACGCCTCGTGACAGCTTCAGGAGCCGCGGTTGCCCGGGGTGGTCTCCGGCGGGCATTTCCACGGTCACGGGCTGAGGGACGGGATGTGCTGGGAAGGCCGCGCCCGCAGTCACATGGGCCCCGTGGAGCGGGACCGTGCTTGGCCCAGCACTGTGCTTTTTCGGTTACAATTTTCCTGGACAATTCCCTAAGGAAACAGCTTCGATAACTATGTTATTCTTTATAAAATGAGAAGTTTTCCCTATTAAGTTTACCTTGGTCTTTTTTTCTTTCCTTGCATGGCAGAGATAGCATCTAATTCACTTATTCGATAACATACAATTCTTAAAAATAGGTACAAGTCCACCCAAATATTTCAACGACGATATCAAATTAATTGACTTAATTATCACCATAATCACTCTGCATATTTAAAAAATACATCTCTGGGTTTCTTTTAAAATTACACGTTTATTTACATCTATCCAGTACAGTAAAAGGTAACCTAGAAAACCTGTGTTTTGGCTACATAGACATCAAAGTATATTTTTTCAGTTTTTGATAAATATGATATATATATAATAAAATATCTTCAACTGATTCAGTATATATTAAAAGTACAAAATGCTTTGCACTTTACATATAGATTTATGATTTTTTTCATGTTTTAACTCTTATGAATGATCTATGACATTTTTAGGGTTTAGACTGTCTGGTGATTACAGTGATAGATGCATGATATAGAAATTAATTTAAATTAAGACACACGATATGAATCATCACAATTGCAGCCAAGAGACGGGCTGAAGACATTCATTAAAGAGCACCGAGGTGGCGTTGGGGACAGGCAGATGCTGAAGGGTTGGTGTTATTAGAAGGACTGTACGCAGACAGGGATTGGAGTGAGAATGTGTGTGCGCCTGCGTGTGTTGGTGTCTTCTAAAGATAGGACGGACAAAATGTTCGGCCAGGAAAGCAGACATACAAGGAAGAAGCAGCTCAACTTTTCTGAGTGGTAAGAAGTACAAATGTATTTAATAGAAGCTGGTGGAAGAAAATAAACCTGAAATGCATGGCATTTTGGTTGTATTTTGTAGAAAGGCCAGAGAGAAGCAGCAGATTTAATTTGTGAATGTCATGGCGGTTCGTGACAATGACCCCTCCAGTTACCTCTCTGACTATTCTGTTTCAAAAATAGAGTGGGAGCTCAGAAGGTGTTTGTATCTAACTGTATGTTGATTGGATGAAAACTCCGAGACTGCTGACAAGCAAGGCTCGCTAAGGACTCCGATCATCACCAAAATTACACACGCAGGGAAGCTAATGCCAGGCGAATGGCAACTAAAAGTTGTCTGATATATAAGAAATAAGTCCTGAGTGTGTCTACATGGGAGTGTATAGGTGTGCTATGTCTGAGAGTGGAAAGTAGGAAATAAATTCAAATTAAATTTAAAAAAATAATCTCGTGAATTCTACTATGCTAATTTTGGAGGGTATCAGGAAAAAAAGCAGTCTTCAAACAAGCAAATAAGGAATCTGATAGTGAAGGACTGATAACTGCAATGAAAATAAGGCTCTCATTTATCAAGAATGAGATTGTCATTTATGAAAAATTGCCACCCCCACCCCCCCAATCTAAAGCTTCATCATATCCCAGACATCTGATGATTCCTTATCTATTTTGCATCAAGAAATCGGTTTAGGTTTCTTTTCTCTTTTTTGTACTTTATTATAGAACCTGTGATTGGCAGTAAAATAATGTGTATTAAATAGTAATACATGCATTTTAAGCTATACCAGTGGTTCCCAAACTTGTCTACATGTTAGAATCGCCCAGGGACCTTGAAAAAATACACCTGGCTGTGTAGCAAGTCCACAGTTTCTGATTTAATTGGTCAAGATTGTGGTTTGGGTTTTGGAATATATATTCTAGAAAGAATTCCTTTGTTAGATATGTGATTTGCAAGTGTTATGTCCAATTCTAATGCTAATCTTTTCCGTCTTTGTGTAGTGTCTTTAACAGAGAAGAAAAATATTGTTTATGTTGATGAAGTCTAATATGTCAAATTTATATTTTCTAGATAATACATCTGATATCATGTTTAAGTACTCTCTGCCAAAAAGCAGGTCCAAAGATTTTCTTTTATATTTTCTTCTAAAATTTGTATGGTCTTACATTTTACCTTTAGATTTAAATTTTTGCTCACCTATGAGGCTCAGCACAAGGTTCAGTGTCTGAAATACAGATTTACATTTTTTCCCAATGCCATTTGTCGAAAAGAAGATCCTTCTGTATTGCATTATTTTGTATCATTTTTCAGATTGGGGAGGTGGAATAGAAATATTTTGCTTATATTCTAACTAAGTACAAATAAAAATCCTGGACATTAAATATAAAACAAGAATAGAAAGTCTCTTAAATGTGGAAAGAAGACTACAAAGAGCTAAGAACCTTGGGACTGGAGGAATAACAAAATCGTAAATTTCCTGGATTTTCTTTTTGTCTCAAATATCCCAGAATAGTTGCTGGAGAAGTTGGCAAAATGAACCCCAAGAAAAACCTCTTTTTTCTAGCCAAAGGATGAATAAAGGACACCTTTACATGACAGAAACTTTGCAGACAACGGGCACTCGGCTGCTGCCAATCACCACAGGAAAAAAGAAGCCACAGCCTCCACACCTGCCGGCCCAGGCTGAGGAGAGCCCAGCAGTCCACTCTCGGGTCTGCAACGCAGCCCCCAGGCCCCATCCGAGTGATGACAGAGGCCAAGGGGGAGCTGGGACTTCTCTCTGCCAGGTGACAATGACCCTGAACTTCCACTCCTACCTAGAAGTAGCAGGGTGGTGCCAAGCCCTGTCCCACAGACCTCTTCACCAACCAAAGCACACCATGCAAGGTCTTTTAAAGTAGAAAATTTAAATAAGATGTGTAATTTATGATATACAAAATGACCAGGTTTAATTGAAAAATAGCTTATTCTTCTAAGAAACAGAAATGTCTTAAACTGAATGAAAAAAGACAAACATAAACAAAGAGATGACAAGAATGTTAGAATTATCTGACAAGGATTTTAAAGCAACCATCATAAAAATACTTTAAAAAGAAAGTACACACATGCTTCAAACAAAGAGAATCTAGAATGTCTAACCACATAAATAGCAAATTCAAAGAAGAAGCAAAGAAAGTTTTAGAATTAAGTACAATAACAGAATTGTTTAAAAATAATTCATTGGATGGGCAGAGCAGCACAATGGAGGCATCAGAGGAAATAATCAGTGAACCTGATGGTCAAACAATATAAATTAGTCAATCTGGACAAAAAAAGAAAATAGAGGGAAAAACAAGCAGAGCCTCAGGAACAAGTAGGATTTATATCAGCCAAATCCCAGGAGAGGAGAAACATGAAGGGACTGAAAGAAATCTTCCAAAAAAGATGGTCTTTTATAGAAATAATGCTTTTTGGGCTGGCCAGCATGGCTCAGCGGTTGAGCATCGGCCTATAATCCAGGATATTGTGGTTCGATTCCAGGTCCAGGCACATGCCCAGGTTACTGGCTCAGTCCCCAGTAAGGACCGTGTAGGACGCAGCCAATCAATGACTCTCTCATCATTGATGTTTCTATCTTTTTTCCCTCTCCCTTCCTCTCTCTGAAATCAATTAAGACATATTAAAAAATAAAAAGAAATAATGCCTTTTTGCTTTTTAATTTCTCTTTATTGTTCAAAGTATTACAGATGTCTGCTTTTCCCCCAGCTCACCCTTCTTTCCTGTACCAAATTTAGTAAAAGAAAAAATAGCCTACAAATTACAAACTGTAAGAAAACCAAGCAGGTTAAACTCCCACAAAACTATACATGGCATCATTAAATATGTCATAATTAAGACATATCATAATTAAAATTTGAAAACTAAAGGCAAAAATAAAATATTTAAAGCATCCAGAGATAAAGGGTGTACAACTTATAGGGAAACATCAATTCAAATGACAGTGGATTTCTTATCTGAAACCATAAAGGTAAAATAGGAAGTGGCTTAACATATTTCAAGTGCTGAAAAAAGGAACTGTACACCACAAATTCTATAACTGTAAAATGAATTAAGACATGAAGAAAAACTCAGGTAATTTGTTTCTAGCAAAGCTGCCCTTAAAGAATGGGCTAAAAGAAAATGATTTAAAAATGGGGTTGGATTTTCAAAAAGGAAAGAATTACATTGAAATGTAAAAGTGTAAACATAAAATAAACTATCCTTCTTCTTACAAGTTCTAAATAATATCTGATAATAGAAGCAAAAATTATAAAACAACCTGATGTGGTACTCAATGTATGTAGAAGACATACTTAAGATAACTACATATTCAAAGTGGAGAAGGTAAGATATTGTTTCTACTCTTTACTCAGAGTGGTAAATATTGGTACCAATAGACCGTGACAAAGTACTTAATCATATTTTAATACCTAGAGCAATGTAGCGATACCTAGTGTGATGGCTTATTTTATGAGTCAACTAGACTAGACCATGGTACCCAGCTATGTGATCAAATGCATCTGGATGATGCTATGAAGGCATTTTAAAAATGAGGTGAACGTTAATCAGCAGATTTTGACTAAATCAGATAATTCTCCATAAGGTCAATGGGCCTCAGCCAATCAGTTGAAGACCTTAAGAAAAAGACTGATTTTCCCTAAAAAGATGAAATGTGGCCAGCAGATAGTTTTCAAACTCTTCCCTGAGTCACCACCTTGCTGCGAAAATACCCTGCAGGTTTTGAACTTGCAAGCCTTCACAATCAGTATGTGAGCCAATTTCTCTCTCTCCCTCCTTCTCTCTCTCTTTCTCTCCCTCCCCCACCCTTCTCTCTCTGTCTCATCTTAGGTGAAATGCATTCAGTCTTTCACCATTAAGCGTAATGTCAGCTGTATGTTTTTTGTAGATGCTCTTTCACACACACACACACACACACACACACACACACACACACACACTCCTATTGGTCCTGTTTCTTTGGAGAACCTAATACAACCAGTAAGAAAACTTACTAAGAAATATAATCAAAACACTGTAAATGAATTAAAATGTAATCTTAAAAAATGTTCAAGCAACTAGCAAATAGGTAAGTACTTAAGAAAAAAGAAATGGAAAAGGGAGAGAAGAAATAAATAGAAAATAAGCAATAAAATGGCAGAGTAAGCCTTAAATACCAATAACTATACTAAAACAATTGGTCTACAGGCACCAAAAATTGACAGAATAGATTAGAAAACCAAATATTATCCAAATGTATGCTCTTACAATAAACTCACTTTAAATCCAATAGCCTATGTACATTGAAAGTAAAAAGACAGAAGAAGGTATTCCATGAAATTAGTTATCAACCCCCCTCCCCCCCCCCCCCCCAAAAAAAACCTGGGCTATTAACACTGAATGAAAAGTGAACTTCAGAAGAAATAAAATTGCTGGATTAAAAGAAACACATTATGAACAATGTAAACACACATGTATATATGCGACAGAAAAGGAATAATCTAAATGTTCACACATCCACAAACACAAAAACAGCTTTAAACACATGAAACAAATACTAATAAAGCCAAGAAGAGAAGTAGATAAATTTACTACTCTAGTTAGATATTTCAACATCCTATTCTCAACAAGTGATAGAAATACTAGACAGAAAATGCATAAGGATATAACATAATTAAACAACAAAATCAAGCAACAAGATCTAATTCAAATATATAGAACATTTCACCAAACAACATAATAAACCACTTTTTTCCCAAGGGCACTGGAATGTTCAATAAGATGGGCCAAATCCTGCATCATAAAACAGTTCTCAACAAATTTTTAAAAACTGAAATCATGCATAATATATTCTCTGATCATAAAGGAATCAGCTAGAAATAAGTAACAGAAAAAAAAGGGGAAACCTCTGAGCACATGTGAAATAACATATTTCTAAAAATACCATGAGTAGAATACAAATTTTCAAATACAAAACTATAAAATATATAGAATTAAAAGACAATGAAAACACATATTAAAATATGTGAGATATAGTTAAAGCAATACTGAGAAAGAAATAATAGCACCAAATACTGTCATTAGAAAAGAGGGAAATGTCTCTACTCAGTAATCTAAGTTCCTACCTCATGAAAATAGAAAAAGAACAGAAAAATAAACCTAAAACAGTTAGAAGACAGTACAATATAGACGTGCAATTAATAAAACACAAAAACAGCTTTAAACACATGTAACATAGATGTGCAGTAATTAATAAAATTGAAAAGAGAAATAAAAGTACCATATGATCCAGCAATTCCACCTTTGGGTACTTAACAAAACAAAATAAGACATTCAGTAAGATATATGCAGCATTATTGACAATGGCAAAGACATAGAAAGAACCTAAATGTCCATTAATTAATGAATGGATAAAGAATATGAATACACACACACACACACACACACACACACATATATATGAATATTACTTGGCCATAAAAAAAGAAATCTTGTCATTTATGAGAGTATTGGTGTACCTTGAAGGCATTATGCTAAATGAAAAGAGTCAGACAGAAAAGGATAAATATTGTATAATTTCACTTATGTGTAGAATCTGAAAAACAAAAACAAAAGCTCATGAATATAGAGAAGAAATCAGTGGTTCCCTGAGGGTGGGATGGGGTATAGGTAAAATAGGTGAAAGGAGACAAAGATATAAATTTCCAGTTATGAAATGAGTAAGTCATGAGGATACAGTGTACAGCATGGTGACAATAGTTAATAAAACCCTTATATACTTAAAAGTAGCTATGAGAATGAATCTTGAAAGTTCTCAGCACAAGAAAAAAAAGTGTAACTACATATAGTGACCAGTGTTAACTGGACTTAATGTGCTGACCATTTTGTAATGTATACAAATTTTTAATAGGAAATAAGAAATAGGAAAATAATGGTGAAAATCAATGAATAAAAAGCTGATTCTTTGTTAATATGGATATTTTAACTATGTTAATTATTCCCGTCCATGAACATGGTATATGCTTCCACTTATTTGTATTTTCTTCAATTTATTCCTTCATTGTCTTGTAAGTTTTTGCATACAGGTCTTTCACATCCTTGGTTAAATTTATTCCTAGATATTTTATTCTTTATGAAGCAATTGTGAAGGGAATTGTTTTCTTAGTTTCCCTTTCTGATACTTCATGATTAGTATATAAAAATGAAACTGATTTCTGGATATTTGTTTTCTAGCCTGCTATGTTAATGAATTCATTTAATAGTTCTAGGAGTATTTTGGTGAAATCTCTAGGGTTCTCTATATACAATTTAATGTCACCTGCAAAAGTGAAAGTTTTATTCTTTTTTAAAAAAAATATGTTTTTATTGATTTTCAGAGTGAGAGGAAGGGAGAAGGATAGAGAGACAGAAACATCAATGAGAGAGAAACATCTTAGATCAGTTGCCTCCTGCACACCCCCTACTGGGGATCAAGCCAGCAACCTGGGCATGTGCCCTGACCAAGAATCCAACCAGTGACCTCTTGGTTCATGGGTCAGTGATTAACTACTGAACCTCATCAACCAAGTGACAGTTTTAATTCTTCCTTTCCAATCTGGATGCCTTTTATTTTTGCTTCTTGTCTGACCCAAAGCAATCAATAGCCTCAACACAATTTCTACCAAGATACCAATAGCAGATTTCACAGAATTAGGACAAATATTTCAAAAATGTATATGAAACCACAAAGAACCCAAATAGCCACTGCAATCTTGAGAAAGAAGAACAAAGTTAAAGAAATCATGCTGATTGATATCAAATTATACTACAAGGTCATAGTAATCAAAACAGCATGGTAATGGTATAAAAACACAGATATAGATCAGTGGAGCAGAATAGAGAGCCCAGAAAACAACCCATGCTTTTATGATCAATTAATATTTGATAAAGAAGGTAAGAACATACAATGCGGTAAATTAAAGTTAGTCCATTCAATACATGGTGTTGGGAAAATTAGACAGATAATTGCAAAAAACGTAAATATACCACATTGTTACACCATAAACAAGAATAAACTCAAAATGAATTAAAGACTTAAATGTTATACTTGAAACTATAAAAATCCTATAAGAAAACATAGGCAGTAAAATCTCAGATATTTCTCATAGTGAAAAGGAAATAAATAAAAATAAACAAATTGAAGTACATCAAACTAAAAAGGTTTTGGACAGCAAAGGAAACCATCAACAAAATGAAAAAACTACCCACTAAATGAGAGAACGTATTCACTAATGATACATCTGATAAGAATTTATAAAGAATTTGCAAAGCTCAATCAACAACAAACAAAAACAAAAACAATCTAATTAAAACATGGGCAAAGGGCCTGATTAGCAATGTCTCCAAAAAGACCATATAGATGGCCCATAAATATATGAAAGGATGCTCAACATCATTAATCATCAGAGAATTTCAAATTAAAACCACAATGAGATATCACCTCACACATACCTGAATGGCTACCATCAACAAATCAACAAACAAGCGCTGGAGAGGATGTGGAGAAAAGGAACCTTCCTGCACCATTGGTGGGAATGCATACGGGTGCAGCCACTGTGCTAAGCAGTATGAGCTACTTCAAATAATTAAACATGGAACTCCCTTAATGACCCAGCAATTCTACTTTTGAGAACATACTGAAGAAGCTGGAAACACTAATTTAAAAATATATATGCACTTTTATGTTCATAGCAGTGTTATTTACAGTAGCCAAGATTTGGAAGCAACCCAAGTGCCCATCAGTAGATGAGTGGATAAAAAAGCTGTGGGACATTTACACCATGGAACACTACTCAGCTATAATAAAGAAGGAAACCTTAATTTTCGTGATTGCATGGATGAACCTGGAGGGTATTATGCTAAGTGAAATAAGCCATAGAAATACAGGTACCATATGCTTTCACTTATATGTGCAATCTAATGAACATAATTAACAAACAAAATAAAAACAGACTTGTAGATACAGAGAAAAAACTGACAGCTGTTAGAAGGTTGGGGGTTTGGGAGGTTGGATTAAAAAGGTGAAGGGATCAAGTGAAGAAAAAAAAAAGCCCTCATAGACACAAGCATCAGTGTGGTGATTACCAGAGGGAAAGCAATTGGGGGAAGGTAGAAGAGGATAAAGGTTGGATAAATGGTGATGGAAGGAGACTTACCCTGGGTGGTGAACACACAGTACTATATGCAGAAGATATGTTATATAGTTGTACACCTAAAACCTACATAATTTTATTAACTAATGTCACCCCAATAAATTCAATAAACATTTTTTTTAAATTTAGAAAAAAATTGATAAAACTGATAAACTTCTTGCAATATGAGAAAGATAAAAAATAAAATGAGGGACAAACTGATCACAAAAGTAACAAATATTAAGATTGAAATAGTGAATATAACCACAGACATTTAAGGATAACAAAAAAAATGTAATTCTACACTCATAAATTTGAAAACTTAGAAGAAATTGACCTATTACTTGAAATGCACAAACTACCCAAATTCAACCAAGATAAAATAGACAATTTGAATCATCCTATATATAAGTATTTAAGAAATTGAAGACTTAATTTTTTCTATTTTTTTAATATGTTTTTATCGATTTCAAAAAGAGGAAGGGAGAGAGATAGAAACCTCAATGAAGAGAGAGCAATTGATCAGCTTCCTCCTGCCTGACCCCTACTGGGGATTGAGCAGGAAACCCGGGAGGTACTGTGACTGGGAATGGAACCTCAATCTCCTGGATCATAGGTCAATGCTCAACTGCTGAGCCATGTGGGCTGGGCTTAACTCTTTTTTAAAAAAAATGTTTTTATTGATTTTTTAGAGAGAGAGGAAGTTAGAGGGTGAGAGAGATAGAAACATCAATGATGAAAGAGTCATTGATTGGCTGCCTTCTGCATGCCCTCTACTGGGGATCAAGCCCACAACCCAGGCGTGTGCCCTGACCTGGAATCCAAGTGCCATCTCCTGGATCATGGGTTGATGCTCAACCTCTGAGCCACGTGGGCTAAGCAGAATTTAAAAACTTGATTTTAAAAGCTCCAGAAAAATAAATCATGAGACCCACACTTATTCACTGAGAAATTTTACTCAGCAATTAATTTTTAAAAATGAACGAAGAAGTTTAGAATCTATTCTAGAAAATAAGACAGGAGGAAACACTTTCTAACTTATTGAATGAGGCTAGTATTGCCCTGATATTGAAACCAGGCAAAGACCATTCTGAAAAGAAAACTACAGACCAATATCTATCATGAAATTAGACACGAAAGTCCTAAAAACAACATCAGCAAAACAATATCAGCTATGTATTAAAACAACTACATATCACTGCCAAGTAGAATTTATTCTAGGTACTCAAGGCTGCTTCAACACTTGCAAATTAGTCAATGCAATCAACCCTATCAATAGGCTGAAGAAGATAAATCATATGATATCACATGATTCAGAAAAAGTATTTATAAAATTCAGCATTTATGTGTGATAAAAACTAGCCAAGTTAGGAACAGAAAAACATTACCACAAGGTGATAAAGAGCTCCTACTAAAAACATAGAGCTAACATTATATTTAATAGTAACAAACACATTTCTCCTAAGACTGAAAACAAGGCAAGGATATCCACATGCAACATAGTACTTATACCTTCAACATACCATTAGAAGTTCTAACAATTACTATAAAGCAAATTTCCAATTTATATTTTATTATTATTATCATTATCATTAAATTGGAAAGAGAATTTATACTGTCCCTTTGGCAAATGATATGATTGTCTATGTAGAAAATCTTAAGGAAACTATCAAAACAAAACAGAAAAAGTCTCCTAAAATGACTGAGTTCATCAAAGTTGTAGGATATAAGGTAATGCTGAAAACTCATTTGCATTTCTATATAATAAAAATGAACATGTGAAAACAAATGGAATAAAATATTATTTTAAATTACTCAAAATAAAATAAAATACTTATGTATAAATTTTACAAAACATGAATAGAATTTGCTTGCTGAAAATTATAAAATGCTGATGAAAGAAATCAAAGGAAACCTAAATAAATGGAGACAAGATGTATTCATGAATTGGGAAACTCAACCTGGTAAAAACATTAACTTGCTTCAAGTTTATCTAGATGTTTATAGCAATTCCTATCAAAACATCTGCAACATATGTTGGAGACAAAGACAAGCCTATTCTAAAATTAAGATAAAAAGTTACAGGCTATACAACAGCTAAAACAATTTTTGTAAAGCATATAGCAGGAGAAATCACACTGTCTCATATATTTTTGTTATATAGTCTCAGTAATCAAGATTGTATTGCCTTGGTAAAGAGATAGACATATCAATTGAGCAAAACAACTCAAAAATAAGCATGCATAAGTATGTTCACAAATTTCTGACAAATTTGCAAAAGTATTTTAAGGGAGAAAAGATAGACTTTTTTAAAATGGTGTTTTATCACTAGAATTTCATAAAAATACAAATAAACATCTACTTACATTTCATACCTTACATAAGAATTAACTCAAAATTGATTCTAGCCATGATTATAACATATAAAACTATAAAGATTTCAGAAAAAATAAAACTGAATAACATCTTAGAATACAGGGCTGGAAAAGATGTTTAGACTTAACACTAAAAGCAGGATTTAAAAAATTATAAATTGGGCTTCGGCAAAATTTTACATTTTAAAAATTTAAAATTCTGCAGCCCCACTGAGCAGGCATCTCAGGGACCCCTGCCCATCTTGCTTTGTGCCCACTGCAGCCCTGGGTAACCAACACATGAAGGCACACCAGGAGCCATAGGCACATATGTTGTGTTCAGCCAGTCTGCCAAAACCACACAGAGTCTACACAGGGGTCATTCCCACACAAGACCACTTCTTCAAGACCAGGAGAGATAGCTGTTTCATCTAATTCAGAGAAACAAAACTGAAAGTAAAACAAAATGAGAAGACAGAGAAATATGTTTTAAATGAGAGAAAAAGAGAAAAAAAAAACAGACCCCCCGACCCATGAAACAGAAATAAGTAATGCTTGATACAGAATTCAAAGTAATGGTCATAAGTATTCTCAACTTTGGAAAAGAACAGGGAAAGTCAGTGAGAACTTTAAAAAGAACTAGAAAATGTAATAAAAAACAATCAGAGCTGAAGAATATAGTACCAGAAATAAAAAATACACTAGAGGAAATTAACAGTGGACTACATAATGGAGACAAACAAATTTGTGACTTAGAGGAAAGGAAAAGTGAAAATCACCCAATCAGAAGAGCAAAAAATACAAAATACAAATGAACTAATTAATTAATCAATCATTTAAATTAAAAAAACCATAGTTTAAAGGATCATTGGGACGCATCAAGCACATTTACATTCACACTATGGAGGCCCAGAAGAAGAAGAAGAAGAAGAAGAAGAAGAAGAAGAAGAAGAAGAAAAAGGGGCAGAAGAGAGATTTAAAGGAATAATGGCTGTAAACTTTCCTAACCTGAGGATGGAAATAGCCACCTAGTTCTACAAAGTGCAGTGCCACAAACAAAATAAACCCAGAGACATAAGCCAAGATATAATGCAATTAAAATTATATAAAATTAAAAATAAAGAGAATCTTGAAGGCAGAAAGAGGTAAACAGCTAATCACATTCAAGGAAACCTATAAGGCTGCTTTCTCAGCAGAAACTTTGAAGGTCAGAAGGTAGAGGCATGATATACATAAAGTGTTGAAGAAAGAAACATATAATCTAGAAGAGTCTATATGCCAAGGTTATTGTTCAGGATTGAAGGACAAATAGAGAATTTTGAGACAAGCAAAATTTAAAAGTTCATAACCCCTAAACTAGATTTACAAGAAATGTTAAAGGGTCTTTTTAATCAGAAGGAAAAGGTCATAATTAGAAATAAAAAAATATATAAAAGAAAAATAACACAGCTAAAGATAAATATATGATAAAGGCAATGGATCAGCTACTTTAAAAAGCTAGCACAAAAGTTAAAAGACAAAAGTAGAAAAATAAAATATAAATTTAATATTAAAAAATAAAAAGTAAAGAACCTAAACATAACACTAAAGAAAGCCAGCAAATCACAAAAGAAGAAACCAAAATCCAAAAAAAGGTAACCAAGAACTGCAAAGACAACTAAAAACCAACAAAAGTCACGATAAGTGCAACCTATCAGTAATTGTTGTAATTGTTAATGGATTAAGCACTCCAATCAAAGACATATGATACATGAAATGATTTTTTTAAAACCCATTTTAACATATAAAATAGACTTACTTCAAAACAAAAGACACACTGATTAAAAGTAAAAGATTAAAAAAATTCCATGCAACTATAAATGGAAAAAAAACCCAAAACACCTGGGATAACAAAACTCATATCAGACAAAACAGACTTTGAATAAAGACTGTAAAAGTGATAAAGAGGGCATTACATAATAGTAAAGGAGTTAATCCAAGAAGAGTTTATAATAGTCATAAATATTTACTTGCCCAACACAAGAGCACCTAACATTAAACAACTATAACAGACATAAAGGGAGAAACTGACAGAAATACAATAGTAGTAGGGGGACTTTAATATCTCAGTTATATCAGTGCATTGATCATCCAGGTAGAAAATCAATAAGGAGATATTGGTTATAGAACACATTCAACAAGATGAACTTAATAGGACATTTCACCCATAACTCTGAATATACAAAAAATTAACAGAAGTATATCATACAGAAAATTATTAATTCACAAAGTAAAACAGAGACAGACAAAGGAACTATAAAACAGTAAGATGACATTACTAAGCCCTTACCTATCAATAATTACTTTAAATATAAATAGAGTAAATTATCCAATCAAATGGCATAGAATGGCTTAATGAATCAAAAAAATAAAGTAGACCCATCCAAATGCCGTCTAGATATTCACTTCAGATGTAAAGACATGCACAGATACAAAGTGAAGGGAATGAAAATATGTTCCATGCAAATGGAAACCAAAAGAAATCTGGGTTAAGTATGCTTACAAGAGAGAAATAGACCTTAAAACAAAGCCTGTACAAAAAGACAATCAGGGGCATTACATAATGATAAAGGTGTCAATCTAACAAAAGCATGTAACATTTGTAAATATTTATTCACCCAACAGAGGAAAACCTAAATATGTAATTCAAATATTAAAAGACTTAAAATAAATAGGCAGCAATTCAGTTGTAGTAGATGACTTTAATATTCTAGTTACATCAACCAATACTACAGAAATACAAAGAATTGTAACACCATCAAAATTTTACACCATCAAATTGGACAACCTAAAAGATATAAGTAAATTCATACTGAATAGTAAAAATACACTAATACCAAACACCAGAAAGAGAAATCCCACTTATAATTGCATTTAAAAGAATAAAACACCTAGGAATTAATTTAACCAAGGAGATGAATCACCTAAACACTGAAATCTATAAGACATTGATGGAAGAATTGAAAAAAATAAAAATAAATGGAAATATATTCCATACTCATGAATTAGAAAAATTAATATTATCAAAATATCCAGACAACCTAATGAAACATAGAGCTTCAATGTAACCTTTAGTAAAAACAATTGAAAAATTTTTATGGAACCACAAAATATCCTGAATAGCCAAGGCAATCTTGAGAAAAAACAAATCCGGAGGCATCACACTTGCTGATTTTAAACTATATCCCAAAGCTTAATAATCTAAACACTATGCTATTGCCATAAAAACAGACATATAGATGCTTGGAATAGAATAGGAAACCCAGAAATAGACCCATGCATACATGGTCAATTAATTTATTACCAAGATTTGGAAGAAGCCCAAGTGCCTATTAGTTGATGAGTGGATATAAAAACTGTGCTACATTTACATGATGGAATACTACTCAGCCATAAAAAAGAAGGAAATCTTACCTTTTGCAACAGTGTGTATGGACCTAGAGGGTATTACGCTAAGGGAAATAAGCCCATCAGAAAAAAAAATACCATATGATTTCACTTACATGCAGAATCTAATGAACAAAACTAAGTTAGAAACAGACTCACAGAAACAGAGAACAGACTGACAGCTATCAGAGTGGAGGGTGGCCGGAGGACTGGGTGAACTAGGCAAAGGGATTAAACAAAATAAGCAAACAAACAAAAACTCACAGACACATACAGCAGTACAGTGACTACCAGAGGGAATGGGAGATGGGAACAGGTGGAAGAGTTTGAATAACAAGGAATCTACCGTGATGGAAGGAGACTAGACTTTGGATGGTGTGACGACAATGCAATATGAAGATAATGTATTGTAGAATTATATACTTGAAACCCATATAGTTTTGTTGACCAATGTAACCCCAATAAGTCCAATTAAATTTTATTTAAATTTATTACAAAGGAAGCAGGAATATACAATGGAGAAAAGACTGTCTTCAATAAATAGTGCTGAAAAAAATTGAAAGCCACATGAAAGATAATGAAACTACACCACTATCTTACTCGATACTTATTCTTATCTCCACCTACTTATACCACAATTTATTTTCCATTAATCCGTTAGGTTGCTCCCCCATCTTGGCTTTTGTGAATAATACTGTGATGAACATGGGAGTGCAAATGTCTCTTTGTGATCCTTCTTTGATTTCTTTTGGATAAATACCCAGAAGTAGGATTATTGGATTACCTGGTAGCTGTTTGTTGCTGTTGTTTTGTCTGTTTGATTTGAGAAACCATCACACTCTTTTCCCTGACTCTTACACCGTTTTATACTCCTATAGCCAGAACACAAGGGTTATGATTTCTCCACTTCATCATCAATTCCTGTAATCTTTTTTTTTAAATAATCCATCCTAAGAGATTGAAAGATGATATCTCATTATTACTGGCTATATTTACTATGCTTTATTTTACATACACATGACTATTTTGTAACTACCAATCTGTACTTCTCAATCCCTTCCATTTTTCATTTAGTCTCCCAATCCTCTCCCCTCTGGCAACTATCAGTCTGTTCTCTTTATCTATAAGTCTGTTTGTGTTTGTTTATAGTGTTCTTTAGATTTTAGATATAGGTGAAATCATATCATATTTGTCTCTCTCTGCCTGACTTATTTCACTTAGCATAATACCTTTTAAGTACATGCTGTCATAATAGGTAAGATTTTGCTCTTTTAAGGCCGAGTAATATTCCATTGTATATAAGTACCACCGCTTCTTTATTCACCCCTCTATTGATGGGCACTTGGGTTGCTTGCACAGCTTGGCTATTGTAAATAATGCTGCAAGGAACATAAAGGTGCATATATTCTTTTAAATTCATGTTTTGTTTTTCTTAGGATTTATACCCAGAAGTTCAAACTTTGGGTTAGAAAGCAGTTCAATTTTTAATTTTTTGAGGAACCTCCATACTGTTTTCCATGGTGGCTGCACCAATCTGCATTCCCACCAGTAGTGCCTGGTGAAGATTTCATTTTATCCACATTCTTACCAACATTTATTTGTGGATTTGTTATGATAGCCATTCTGACAAGAGTGAGGTGATATCATGTGGTTTAATTTGAATTTCTCAGGTAATTAGTGATGTTGAGCATCTTTTCATATGTCTCTTGGTCATCTGCATGTCCTCTTTGGAGAAGTATGTATTTAGGTCTTTCACACCTTTTTAAATTTATTTCTTTGTATTTTTTTGGTGCTGGATTGTATGAGTTTTTTATAAATTTAAATATTAACTATTTATCAGATGTATCAGTGGTGAAGGTGTCCACCCACTCAATTTTGTTTTCATTTTGTTGATGTTTTCCTTTGCTGTACAAAAACTTTTTACTGTGACGTAGTCCCATTTGTTTATTTTTTCTTTTCCTTCCCTTGCCCAAGGATATATATCAGAAAAATATTTGCAAAAGATATGTATGTGATTTAACTGCCTGTGTTTTCTTCTAGGATTTTTATGGTATTAAGTCTTACATTCAGGTCACTAATCCACTTTGAGTTTATTCTTGTGTATGGTTTAAGAAGGTGATCTAGTTTCATAGTTTTTGCACTCATCTCTTCAATTTTCCCATTTACTAAGTGGACTGTCTTTATCCCAGTGTGTGTTCTTGCCTCCTTTGTCATATATTAATTCACCATAAAGGTGTGTTTATTTCTGGGCTCTCTATTCTGTTCCATTGATCTATATGCCTGCTTTTATGCCAGTACCATGCTGTTTTGATTACTACAGCCTTGTAGTATATTTTGGTATTAAGTAATGTGATTCCTCCAACTTTGTTCTTCTTTCTCAAGATTGCAGTTGTTATTCAAGGTCTTTTGTGGTTCCATGAGAATTTTTCAGTTATTTATTCTAGTTCTGTGAAATACGCCATGGGTATTTTGATAGGAATTGCAGTGAATCTATCGATTGCTTTGGGTAGCATGGACATTTTAACAATGTTAATTCTTTCTATCCATGAGCATGGTATATGCTTCCATTTACTTGTATCTTCTTTAATGTCTTTCTTCAGTGTCTCATAATTTCCTGAATACAGATCTTTTACCCCCTTGGTTAAATTTATTCCTAGATTTATTTGTTTTCTGATGCAATTGTAAATGGGATTCTTTTCTTAGTTTCCATTTCTGATAGTTTATTATTGGTGTATAAAAATGCAAACAATTTCTAAATATTTATTTTGTATCCTGCTACTTTACTGAATTCACTTATTATTCCAGTAATTTTCTGGTGTAATCTTTAAAGTTTTCTATATACAGTATCATGTGATCTGCAGATAATGACAGTTTTACTTCCTCCTTTTCAATTTGGATGCCTTTTCTTTCTTCTTGTCTAATGGCTGTGGCTAGGACTTCCAGTACTATGTTGAGTGGTGAAAGCTGACATCCCTGTCTTGTTCCTGATCTTAAGGAAAAAGGTTCTCATTTTTCCCCATTGCATATGATGTTAGTTGTTTGTTTGTCATATATGACCTTTATTATATTGAGATCTTTTTCCTCTACACCCACTTTGTGAGAGTTTTTATCATGAATGCATACTGGATTTTGTCAAAATCTTTTTCTTCATCTATTGATATGAACATATTTTATTATTCAATTTGTTTGTGTGGCATATCATGCCAAATGATTTTCAAATATTGTACCCAACTTAAATCAATCCCAGGAATCGATCCCACTTGATCATTATGTATAATCTTTTTAATGTATTGCTGAATTTGGTTTGCTAATATTTGGCTGAGAATTTTTGCATCTATATTCATCAGGGATATTGGCCTATAAATTTCTTAACTTGCTTTGTGTTTATCTAATTTTTGAATCAGTATAATGCTGCCCTTGTAAAATGAGCTTGAGAGTTTTCTCTTTTCTTGAGTATTTTCAAATATATTAAGGAAAAAAATAAAGGTGATAAGTCTTTAAATGCTTGGTAAAATTCACCTGTGAAGCCATCCAGTCCAGGACCTTTGTTTTTTCTGAGTTTTTTGTTTTTGTTTTTACCTCTTCAATTTCATTAGTTGTAATCAATTAACTCAGATTTTCTGTTTTTTCCTGATTAAGTTTTGGTAAATTTTATGTTTCTAGGAATTTATCTATTTCACGCAGATTGTCCCATTTGTTTGCATATAGTAGTTTGTAATATTTTCTTATAATCCTTTGTATTTCTGTGGTGTCAGCTGTCACTTCTTCCTTTTCATTTCTGATTTTTTTTTGGGAATCCTCTTTTTTTCCTTCATGAGTCTGGTCAAAAGTTTATCAACCTTATTTATCTTTCCAAAGAAGCAGCTCTTTGTTTTAATATTTCTTTGTATTGATTTTTTAGAATCTATTTCATTTATTTCTTCTCTGATCTTTATTATTTCCATTCTACTCACTTTGGGCTTTGTTTATTCTTCTTCTTGTTCCTTTAAGTGTAAAATTAGGGATTATTTGAGACTTTTCTTGTTTCTTGAGGTATGCCTATAATGCTATGAATTTCCCTCTTAGGGCTGCTTTCACTGTGTCCCATAGATTTGGGGTTGTAGTGTTCTTATTTTCATGTATTTCAAGATATCTTTTGATTTCTTCTTTTATCCTTGTTAACCCATTCAATGTTGAGTATCATGCTATTTAGCCTCCATGTGTTTGTGTGTTTTTCAGAGTTTTTTCTACCGATTTATTTCTAGTTTCATACCATCATAGAGAAGATCCTTGATATAATTTCATTCTTCTTAAATTCGTTGAGACTTGTTTTTTGTGTTTTAATATGTGGTCTATCCTAGAAAAGTCTCCATATGCACTTGAAAAGAATTTATATTAATTCAATTAAATCATTTGATATCAACTGAATCCATCTGGTCTACTGTGTCATTTAAGGCCACTGTTTTCTTGTTGATTTCCTGTCACAGGATCTATCCATTGATGTCAAAAAGGTGTTAAAATGCCCTACTGTAATTGTATTACTGTCAATCTCTCCATTTATATCCATCAAGATTTGCTTTATATAATTAGGTTCTCTTATGTTGAATGTATAAATGTTTACAAGGGTGATATCCTCTAGTTGGGTTGATCAGTTTATCATTATAGAGTGTCCTTTCTTTGTCTCTTTTTATAGACTTTGATATAAATATTGCTACCCTAGCTTTTTTTTTCATTTCCCTTAGCATAAAATATCTTTTTTCATCCATTTACATTTAGTCTACGTGTGTCTTTTGTTCTTACCTGGATCTCTTGTATACAGAATATATAAAGGTCTTGTGTGTGTTTTTAATCCATTCAGTTTTATCCTATGTCTTTTCATTGAAACATTTAAGCCATTTACATTTAAAGTGATTATTGATAGGTACATATATATTGTCATTTTATTCTTTATAATTATGTTCCTCTTTTTCTTTCTTCTTCTTAAAGAAGACCCTTTAAACTTCTGGCAATATTGGTTCAGTAATAATGAGCTCCTTTAGATTTTTCTTCTTTAAAATGCACTTTATTTCTCCTTCAATATTAAATGATAGGCTTGCTGGAAAATTAATCTTAGATGTAGGTAATTGCTTTTCAACAATTTGAATATTTCATGCCAGTCCCTTCTGGCCTGAAATATTTCTGTTCAAAAATCAGCTGACAGTCTTATTGAAGCTCCTTTGTAGGTAACTGTCTATATTTTTTTGCTTTTAAGATTCTTCTTTTTTAACCTTTATCATTTTAATTATGATGTATCTTGTTGTGACCCTCTTGGGTTCATCTTGTTTGGGACTCTCTGTGCTTCCTGGACTTGTGTGTCTTTTTCCTTCACCTGGTTAGGAAATATTTCAGTGATTATTTCTTCAAACAGGTTCTCAATTTCTTTCTCCCTCTCTTTTTTTCTGGTACCCCTATGATGTGGATGCAGTTACACTTTGTGCTGTCCAAACTTTTAAAAACTATTGTCATTTCTATTTATTTATTTATTAATTAAATTTGTCTTTATTGTTAAAAGTATTACAGATGTCCCTTTTTTTCCCATTGACCCCTTCTACCCCATACCCATCTGCTCCATCCCAGGCCTTCACCACACTATTGTCTGTGTGTCCAGGAGTTATGCATATATGAATGTAAATTCCTTGGTTAATCTCTACCCACCCATCCACCCCCTCCTTCTCTTTGAGATTTGTCAGTCTGTTCCATGCTTCTTTATCACTGAATCTATTTTGTTTGTCAGTTTATTATGTTCCTTAGATTCCACATATAAGTGAGATCACGTCATATTTGTCTTTTTCTGCCTTAGTTGAAGATGGTGGTGCAATAAATGAAAGCTACCCTCATTTTTAAAAATTGTTTTATCTGCTCTGATTTGTTATTTTTTTGCTACTTTCTCTTCCAAATCACTGATTCAATCCTTTCCTTCAGCTAACCTACTGTTTATTACTTCTAGTGTATTCCTCATTTCATATTTTGTATTCTTCATATCTGACCTGTATTTTTTTATGGCTTCTATGTCCTTTTTTCATGCTGTTAAAGTTCTCACTAACTTTCTTGAGCATTTGCTTTTAAATATATCTTTATTAATTTCAGAGAGAGGAAAGGAGAGGGAGGGAGAGAGCTAGAAACATCAATGATGAGAGGGTCATTGATCAAGCCAGCAACCCAGGCATGTGCCCTGACCGGGAATCGAACTCGGATCTCCTGGATCCTAGGTCGACACTCAACCGCTGAGCCACGATCGGCCAGGCTCTTGAGCATTCTTATAATCATTCTTTTGAAATCTATATCTGGTAAACTTCTTGACTCTATTTCATTTAGTTCTTTTTCTGGGTATTTTCCTGTTCGTTCATTTGGTACATGATTTTTTTACTTCTTATTTCTGTTGCCTTTTTTTTGTTTGTTTCTGTGCTTTATGTAGATCTGCTATGTCTCTCAGTCTTGATATGCTGTCCTTATGTAGTATGTGTCTTGTGAGACTCTGTGGTGGTGCAGTCTCCTTGGTCACGTGAACTGAGTGCTCCAAAAATGTCCCTTGTGTGAATTATGTGAGCCTTTCTCTTATAATTAAACCTTGATTGCTATCAGTGCCTTCTCATGCTGGCTGACTGTTAAGGATTTCCCCTGACCAGTTTTTTGAGCTGCTGTGCACTTGTTGACCACCTGAAGCAAATTTGCCTCAGCAAGGTCTGGTGCCTACCAAGACCTTTCTTAGAATACATCATTTGTGAAGCTGATTGGATCATGTTCTGAAGTTGTCTGAAGCTTTTCACTGAGTATGCTTGTTCTCAGGCCTCTTGGGGTGGACTCTGGTGCAAGTCAATGTCAACTGTAGCCTATAACTGTCCCTGGGCAACCTATTTGGAGCTATAAAGTGATCCACTGTTTGTGGTTGCTTGTGATTCCTGGATGTGCATGGAAACAACCAAGCTGAGCACCAAAGACAGCTTTTAGCAGGCCCAAGCCTGGGAACAGGTCAACAAACATCTCAAGGCTCCCTGAGATCCCCCTTCATTTGTTTCTACCTGCCAGCTGCCTTTTAGGCTCTGTCACTGAAATAGCCTCTGGTGTTCTAGAATTGCAAGAGGTAGGTTCTCAGTGAGTCGCCAGATAGGAGTGAGTTGTAGGAGGAGTGATCCTTCACCTTATTGATGCAGGCTCAAACTTGGTGCCAGTGCTTGGTCTGAGTCCACTCAACAAAAGTTTTAGGGTACACCATGTTTAGCTGCCACCCACTGGGTGCCCACATACCTTTGTGGTGTGGTGGGGTTTCAGGGAATTTCAGGATAAGGTCAGCAGAGTTTATTCAGGCCCAAATAAACCATGACTTGGTTGTGTGCTGGGAGGGCTCTGTACCGAGCTGGTGTGTGAGGGGAAAATGGTCCCCATCATAGAGGCACACAACTCAGTCTCATGAATTCTGCCCAGACCATGTGGAGAGCCACAGGTCTGCAGGGCTGGCTGCCAGAGGTTAGTAAGATGAGGCCCTTGGGAGTCCAGAGGGTGGGCCTAGTGGATGACCCTTGAAGGAGTGGTGTTGGTCAGGCTTACAGTAAGGTTGGGTGAATGACCCCGCCATGGAACCACACAACTCAGTCACTGACACCTCCCAAGTCTGCCTGGCCCTCTACACCTTAGTGCAGGCAGCTGACTCCCCTTCAGGGTGTGAGCTCTGCAGGGAGCTGACAGGGAGCCTTAAGTGTGGAGCTACTGCATCCCTACAGGCTTATGGAAGGGGTGCTCCACCCAAGAGAGATGGTGTCTGCAGTGTAAGACAAGGAATCGGCATAGGGTGCCTGCACTTGTCCCTTCAGCTGTCTCCCTGGAGCCACAACCTCGTCTCTCCTCACACAACTCTAGCCCAGTCTGCCCGCCCTCCACAGGAGCCCAGGGTGAATGGTTACACACAAGATTCATGTGTTGGTCCTTTAAGGGTCTGCCTGAGTCTCTAGCATGCTCCTTTCTTTCTGGTGGACAGAATCCCCTCTGATTTTCACAGCCAGATATTATGTGGGTGCTTCTTCTGGGCTCTGGTGCTCTGGGCTGGGGATCCTGGCATGGGTTTGAGACCTTTCACACCTCAGGGGGAACATTTAAAGCTGAGATATTCCTCTGGCTTCTCAGCCACCACCTGTGGCAGCAGGGCCAGCCCTTTTCTTTTTCTTTCTTTCTTTCTTTCTTTCTTTCTTTCTTTCTTTCTTTCTTTCTTTCTTTCTTTCTTTCTTTCTTTCTTTCTTTCTTCCTTTCTTCCTTCCTTCCTTCCTCCCTCCCTCCCTCCCTCCCTCCCTCCCTCCCTCCCTCCCTCCCTCCCTCCTTCCTTCCTTCCTTCCTTCCTTCCTTCCTTCCTTCCTTCCTTCCTTCCTTCCTTCCTTCCTTTCTTTCTTTCTTCTTTCTTTTTCTTTCTTTTTTTTTTTTAAATATATCTTTATTGATTTCAATAGAGAGGAAAAGAGAGAGAGAGAAACATCAACGATGAGAGTCATTGATCGGCTGCCTTCTGCAAGCCCCCGACTGGGGACCTAGCCCGCAACCTGGGCATGTGCCCTGACCGAGAATCGAACCCCCATTGCCTGGATCTCAGGTCGACACTCAATCGCTGAGCTACGCCTGGCTGAGCTTTTTTTTTTTTTTTAAGGGCCAGCCTTTTTCATGACTTGGTCTCAATGTGGCTTCTTTCATAAATCCTGTGTTATAAGACTCCTGTTCAGCTAGTCTTTAGTTGGTTATTCAGGTTGATTGTTTTATAACTTAGTTGTAATTCCAGTTTGGTCCTGGGAGGAGTTGAGATAACATCCACCTATTCCGCCACCACTTTGGACCCATAAACATTCTAATGCCTAATCTTTTATTTATTATTTTATTTATTTGAGTCTTCTGACTGGATTGATTCAAATAACCCATCTCTGAGTTCTCTGATTATTTCTGCTGCTTGATCTAATTTGCTATTTAATGTTCTTGTGAAATTTTTGGTTCCATTATTATATTCTTCAGTTCCAAGATTTTTGTTTGGCTTTTAAAAATATTTTCCCTCTGTTCAAATTTTTACTTTGTTCATGCATTTTTTTATTTTTATTTTTCTCCTGAGGTTGTTCATTACCCTTATGATGGTATTTTGAATTATCTGTCTGTTTCAGTAAGGTCGGTTCTGGAGAGTTTTTTCTCTTTTATTTAAGGGGGAACATATTTTCCTGTTTTCTCACTTTCTTTGGTTATTTGTGTTGTTATCTGAGGATTAGACAAAAAGCCACCTCTCCAATTTTTTATGCTGGCCTCATAGGAGAAGACTTTAACTAATAAGCCTGGTCCCAAATTTGGGCAGCCTCTCAAACCTTCTTTCTGTGTGCAGCACCACTGAACTTGGTTATGAAAATACCCAGATTTATTTGCTAGTTAATTTTTCAGTAGATCATAGTCTTTTCAGTAGTTCATGTTTTCTCTGGTGTCTGTCTTGACAGGGTTTTTAAACATTGATACTTAATAGTTTATTATTATGTTTAGATTGAAGTCTAAGATCTTTTTGTTTCCTCTTTATCATTTTTATTCATCGAGTCCCCTTTTTCTGTCTTTTTCGTATTATGTAAAAATTTTGAGCATTTCATTTTAGTTTTTGTTTTTTATTATATTATTCTTTTATAGTTTTCTAAGTAATTGTTCTAGGCACCCTCATATGCATACATAACCTTTCATGTTATACTTTGAATTGATACTTTATTAGTACTTGTTGAATGTGGAAATTTTACTATCACACAAGTCCTCTTGCTCTCAACCCTTCATGTTATTATTTTTAGAGTATATCAACTATACCAAAACTTCTATCAATATTATAATTTTTTATCATCAATCACATTTTTAAAAACCAGTAAGAAAATGCTGTATTATAGTTATCTAAATAGTATGCATTTCTCTGGCTCTTCCTTTATTTATGATATACAAAATTCCCTCCTAGTATCATTTTTCTTCTTTTTAAATTTACCTTTATTTTTTCCATCACCATTTACCCCCTCTATGCCCTCTTCCACCTCTCCTCAGCCCCCTCATCCCATAATTACCACACTGTTCCCCATGTCCATGAGTTCTCCTCTCTTTCTCTCTCAGTGGGGGTTGGGGAAGAGGGTGAATAAGTTCTTTTAGTAATTGTTTTAGAGCAGATCTGATGAAATATAAGAATTTCTTTCATCAGAGAAAATATACTTATTATGCCATTATTTCTGAAACACATTTTCACTGGCTCTAAGATCCTGAGTTAAGAGTGTTGTTGTTTTATTACCTCCACTTAAAAGTGCCATTTTCTTATAATTTCCATGGTTTCTGATGAGAAATCCACAGCTACTCAAATTATTACCCCTACAGATAATGCAATTAATTTTCTTCTCTCTAGTTTAATTCAAGCTTTCTTATTTTTATTGCTAGATTTCAGCTCTTTGATTGTGATAGATGTGCCTGGGCATGGATTATTTAATGTAAATTAGTGGGTTTGCTGAAATGCTTGAATCTGTCAATGTATGTCTTTCACCAAATTTGGGGAGTTTTAAGCCACTTGTCTTCAGTGGTTGGGTTTTGTTGTTTGGGTTTTCTTTTGTTGTTTTTCTTTTTTCATTACCACTCTCTCCTCTGCTGCAACCCTGATACCATAAATGCCACATCTTTTGCTATTGCCCCAGAGAGAACTGGATCTGTTCCTTTTTTCCAATTATTTTTCTCAGTTTATACTGTATGATTTTTAGTTTCTGTCACCCTGTAAACAAACTTTTTCATTTTCATTATGCTTCTGAGCCTATTCACTTAGCTTATCACTTTGTATTTTTTTATTTTTTAGTTCTAAAGTTTTATTTGGGGTTTTCTTTACATTTTCTTCTTTTTTTCCTGAGGCTTTCTAATTTTCCATTTATTAAATAGTATTCACACTTGGCTTGCTATGACATTGTTACATTAGCTATTTTAAAGTTTTTTGTATGTTGTTTGTTTTTATGTAATTCCAACATACTGTCATTTCAGCATTGGCCTTTCCTTATACATGTTGAGATTTCCCT
Organism: Miniopterus schreibersii; assembly: GCF_964146895.1. Taxonomy (NCBI): domain Eukaryota; kingdom Metazoa; phylum Chordata; class Mammalia; order Chiroptera; family Miniopteridae; genus Miniopterus; species Miniopterus schreibersii. Next base: position 57,272,790 of record NC_138113.1, on the reverse strand, counting down.
GGTACTTTATATGCTGAGTAATATTGGATTTTATCTGGTATTTTGAATGTCATGTTATGAGATTAGGTCATGCTTAAATCCTATGGTGAATTTTGACATTTTTATTTTAGTAAACAATCAACCTGTTAAAGGCCATACATTCCAATCTACCATTTTGGGGCTGTGGTCCCGATATCAGTTCAATTTTCAAAGCTTTTCCAATGTTATATGAATCTAATTGTGTACTTGCCACCAAGTGGCAATTCTGAAACCTAGAAGGTAGCCTGTTTTTAATTCTTCAAGTCTTTGATGTGTGCTTAGGTATGGTTTCATTTATGCACAACTTGGACATAAGTTGGCAAAGCACCTCCGTGTAGTTTTCTATACATTCTTGGACTCATTCTTGAGCAGAAACATAGTCACAGATTTAACTACCACGGTCTTAAAGTAGTTGTTCCCTGCATTCTGTTTATGTTTATTATTTGTCTCAATGGGAGGGGCAGCGTGAACTGTGCTCCCTCAGTCTTACTCATGAAATAAACCCTCCAACTACAGCATCCTGATCTCAGACATTTTTATCTCTAGAAACTTGATTCCAATTTTTATTTATATTATTTATTTCCCTAACTTCTGCACAATTTTCGTTATTGTTTCTATTTCCCTAACTTTTGCACAGTTTTTTGTCTAACTCATTGAACATATAAAATACAATTTACAATAACTTTTACTCTGTTTGTCTATATATTTCATAACCTGTAACATTTCTGGGTCTATTTCTATTGACTTTTTACTCTTCTTTCTGAGTCAGATGTTCTCATTTCTTTGCATGCCTGATAATTTTGTATTGAATGCCCACCGCTGGTAAATTTACATTGTTGAATGTTAGAAATTTTAGTACACCTGCAGTTGTACTTGATTATGGCCCTGGGTTGCAGTAAGTTTTTGAAAAGACTGATCTTTTGAGGCTTATCTTTAAGCTTTTATTGATATAGAGAAACTTTTAGTTTAGTGTTAACTTTGTTTCAGTACTTAGGCAATACCTTTCTGAGTATTCTTCCTAAGACACCTTAAATGACAAGATTTTCCATTCTTACTTATGATGACACATTCTCAGCCCTGTGAGCTCCAGAGATTGATTGTTCCTTTCGAGTGGTTCATTTCCTGGCTTCAGATAGTTTCCACACATGCACATGTCGATTAGTGATTAGGTGAAGATCTTGCAGGAACCTTCTCAGGATTTCTAGAGATTTCACTTTGGAAAACTCTTTTCTTGTACTCTGCCTTGCAAACTCTAGCTGCCTTGGACTTACTGTACTTCCAGCTTTGCCTCATTAGTTCAAGTAGTCTGCAAGGTTCTGATTGGGTTCCTTTTTCTTGTGCTAAAGCCTGGAAATTCTCTCCTAGCAGTAATTGGGTGACTCATAAGGTTAATATCATCTAACCTCAGTCCATTCTCTCAAATATCAGTTTTGTGTTGTTCCATGTTCATTGTCTGAAAATTATTGCTACATATATTTGGTCCTGCTTTTCAGTTGCTTCGGGTGGAGCTTAAACACAGTCTCCATTACTCCATCTTGGCTGAAAAGTAAAATTCCTATACAATGGTCTTTTAAAAAAAACCTCTCTTTTTGTCTTGTACTTATTTAGATTTGCATAATTTTTTCTTCGCTATTCGTAGTGTTTTTTTCTTATTTTAACCTACATTCACCTGACTGTCTATTATTAAGAGATATTTAATCTTAAGTATTTCACATCACAACTAGTTTGTCAATAATAACTTACAAAATTCCTTTGATTATTCTGAATTAGATCCTCGCTTGGGAATAGCGAACCAATGTTTCTATTAATAATCTAATTTTTCAAACAAAGGACCTGAAGCTTTCATAGATCAAGTTCCTTTATCAAAGTCATGCAGTTGGCTATGCCACTTTCCAGACATGAGTGCAGGTGGGACTGGACCCAGAGCTTATCCTCTAGCTCTCTCTTCTTGGGTCATGAGTGAAGACAGTACACATTTATCAAGCTTTGACTCAAACAATTTTAGTATTATAAAAATTTTAGCATTAAACATTGCATTGTAAACAGAAAAAAAATCACAGAATTGCTTTGCAACCTTATGTGGCAGCTCCTCATTTGTGTGAGAAAACATCATGTGTGTAGATTTGACATAGAGCACCTCACACAGCATAGCCATCGGTTTACTTCTCACCTGTCCGAGAAGGCTATGAGCATCTTGAGGGCAACAGCAACTTTTGATTCCTATTTGTATTCCCAGCATCTACTTTAACACCTGGCTTTTAGGAAATGCTCAATAAATGCATATTAAATGAATGAATGTTTGCAATCTAGTCAGTTAAAGCCCATTTATAATTTATTTCAAACAAAAATAAAGAAATAACAAAATTTATTTTTCTTACATGAAATTAGTATATTAAAATTACCTTTGGAGGAGAATATTTTTTTTCAGTTGGGTCTTTTTCTTTAACACATACAAGTTCTGGTGCTTGTATCCCTTCATGCATACCCCCACATGCTCACATACCTCCATATAATATTCATACCCACACCATTTAAATTCTAACATTGGCTAGGATTCTTAACTGGGAATCCACTGAAAGCTTTGGACTTAATGAATGGATTTCAAAGGGACTGTGAACTTTCTGGAACTATTTATAAAATCTTGTGTATATGTGCAATTTTCTCAGTAGAGGCTGTACAATATTTGCAGAAAGATTTGTGATTTTAAAAGGTTAAACATTCCATTAAATTCTATTAAAGTAAACCACCTCTCTCTCTCTCTCTGCATAAAAGGTGGAATAAATTGGAAAAAATAAAGGAAGGATAGGCAGAAGGAAGCAAGCAAGGAAAAAAGTTTGGAGGGAGATGGTATAGTGAACTATAATACATTCTCCAGTTTCTCAGTGTCTTGTTTCCTGAGTGTAATCCTTCTACTCCAGCCACTTACCAAAACAGCTCTGCCAAAAGTAACCCACAGTGCCTCGATGCCCAAAAGCAAAGGATTTGTGTAAATCCTTAATTTACTGAATGTTCTCCTATATTTAATACTGTCTATTTTTTGAAACTTCTAATACAAAGCTTTGGTTCACTGCTGTCTTCTTTCTTCAGTCTGGTGTTTTATAAAATTCTAACAGCCTTCTTTTTTATAAGAGACCCACCAATGTTAATCATATTAATTGCCACAATTTTTTGTGCTCTAAAGGATTCTTCTTCTAGATCCCTAGAAAAAGTGTTGCTTATTCAGAGGTATGTAAGTAAGTGTCTGTTGGATGTCATCCCTTTGATCTTTCACCTTTCTCAACCTGTAGGTGTTTAAGGCTAAGTTCACCTCATCTCCATTGTTTACTAAATTTCTTTTCTTCCAGCATATTCACATGCTTTCTTTCTGGGCTACTTTTATTGTCACATATCTCTACCTAGACCCTATACTTCAAGGCATGTTAGAGTATTTGTTTAATTCTATCATACCAGTGATCACAATAGATTAATTACTTGATTCCTGTCTTCTAGATTCTTAGCAAACAGGCAGCAATAATTCTGCCTTCTACTTCTGTCTCAACCATGTAGCACTATGAATCAAAGCTTGGCCACACTGAGAGCTTCCCTCAACAAAGGTCGTTTGAATTAGTGGAGGACACATCATTAGAGTCACATGTAATAAGAAAGGACACTTCACAGAGAGCCAGGAGAATAAATAATAGTCTCTGCTCTGCCTTTAGTTAACATTTTTACCTTGTGCAAGTTTAACTATCTTTGAATTTTTGTCTCATTTCTTTCCTTCAGTCAATAAAATAGCCCAACATTCCATTTCACGATGCCATGTAATTACAACTGAAATAACTTTTAGAAATATAAATGGCTGTTATATATGGCACACTATGCACATAAAACAAACTTTGTGAGTTTTAGGCACACTGATCCAAGTAGTCACATTTTGAAAGGATTTTATTTCTCTATGTATTAACTTCTTAAATTTAGAGAGAAAATTATGATGAAATTTGATATTATTATATTAGACAATATTATGGAAACACTTTATGGGTTCCATGAAACAACTGTTAAATTCAATAAAAATGAATGAACATAAAACCAAATGATCTTGTTCTTGTTCTTTTATGGCCCTTTAACCTAGTAGTCCCACCCATGATCTGTGAAGCTCGAGTGACATAAAAATGGGCAGTCATGTTTCTCACATGGTTCTGCTCAACCTCTCTCACACTCCACTGTTTTTAAAACCAAACTTTAGTTCTTATCATCACTTAAACAACCACCCTTAATATTTAGAGGAGTTCATATATTAAAAAGAAAAAGGAATTTCAACTGTGGTTTCTAGACCAGGTGTCCACCAGCCAAGGAATGTATTTGTTAATGTGATAGTGTTAATAGTAAAATAGTAATACCAATAAAATAGGGCAAGATGTGCAAAGTCATTCTTAAACAAATCTGTGGGGGGAGACAAAGAAAATACTGCATTAGCATAAATACCATATGATTTCACCTACATGTGGAATCTAAAAAACAAAACAAATGAATGAACAAAACAAAACAGAAACAGACTCAGATATTTTAAAAAAACACACAAAACTGATGGTTTCCAAAAGGATGGATAGGGAAGGATGAAAGTATAAAGGGGAATGGGAAGTACAAACTTTCAATTATAAAATAAATAAGTCATGGAGATGGAATGTACAACAGAAGAAATATAGTCGATAGTGTCATAATAACTTTGTACAGTGACAGATGGTTACTAGATTTACCACAGTGATCAGTTTGCAAGGTATATAAATGCTGAATCACCTGAAACTCATATAATAGGGCATGTCAACTGTATTTAATAATAAACACAAAATAAAATTTGGGGAAGTTGCTTTTTGAAAGAATAAATTTTTCTAATTTACTTCAATTTATTTTTACAACAAAATAAGCCAATGAGCCTAAATCACATAGCTGTTGTTTTTTGTTTTGTTTTGCTTTAGCATTTCTCTCTGGACTAGATTCTTCACTTTAGTGATTAAAACACAGAGTAACATACAACAGTATTCAAATAAGAAGGTTCAGCCACATGTCTTCACACTCTCTTTCTGTTTATTAACATATACTAACTATATTACCTGGCATGCCTTCCCAAAACTGTTATTTTGTTGCCCAAAACATTTAACGTAAACTCCAACTGATTTATCTAGTCTTTATGTGATTATAATTGTTTTTTGACTTGTAAGGTGAGGAAAAAATTATTAGCAGAGTAGTCAATATTTTGATGTCTTATATTCCATCATTACTCTTGAAAGATACCATATGAAGAAATATTTAGAGTGTCCCAAGTCTTATTTATCATATACCATGTAATTTCAAAAAACTCTTACCCATATTTGCTAATAATAAGTGCTATTAAATACCTTGAATGTAAATGAAGTTTTTGTTAGGAGAAGAATGTGAAGTATTTAACTATTATAAAACAGGACTTTACCCGTATGTTCATAGCAACACTATTTACAATAGCTAAGATCTGGAAACAGCCCAACTGCCCATCAGTAGGTGAGTGGATAAAAAAGCTGTGGGACATTTACACCATGGAATACTATGCAGCTATAAAGAAAAAAGATCTTGGACCTTTTGGGATAGAATGGATGGACCTGGGGAATATTATGCTAAGCGAAATAAGCCAGGCGGAGAAAGACAAACATCACATGATCTCACTCATATGTGGAACCTAAAGAACAAAATTAACTGATGAACAAAATAGATCCAGAGACATAGAAGCATGGAACAGACTGACCAATCTCAGAGGGAAGGTAGGGGTGGGTGGGGAGAGATTAACCAAAGAATTTATATGCATATATACATAACCCATGGACACAGACAATAATAGTGTGGTGGAAGCCTAGGGCAGAGGGTGGGTGCAAGCTAGAAGAGAACATCTGTAATACTTTCAATAATAAAGAAAAATTTAACAAACAAACAAACAACAACAAAAAAACCCAGGACTTTAATAATTTTTACCAAGCTGGAATCATTTTCTTTACAAACAAAGTGCGAGATAATTTTACTTATTAATAGTTAATAATTAAAAATAAGGTTTGTATATTTATAAATACCCTCATTATCAAATATATACAATATTTTTAAAAATAACTATTAGCTTAATAAAAATGGCTAATAATAAAGGATTCAAAATATAACATGTCTAAATCTGAAGAGCTAAGAAATATATCTTTCCATACTCACTATATCATACTTACTATAGCTCACTTGACTTGCATTGGAAAATTTTGAGGGCCATGTTGATACACACATGCTTCATGTATGTGAGATCACTTCTGAACAGAGCTTAGAGGCAAGACTTTCTGAATGGTGGAGTCATGACCTTTCTGAATCTACACATCCATTCAAAGCAAGAAAAACAATGGCAAAGTGCCATCATCAACTTTTTCAAAAACTTCCAAGCAACAGAAAAATAGTCATCACATAAGAAGGGTCTTCAATGTGAGTAATTACTGCTTTCTTATCAGAAACCATGAAAACATGAAACAACCAATATATTCCATGTGCTGAAAGAAAAATATTATTAATCAAGAATATTATATTCAGCTAAATTAAGACATTTTCATATAAACAGTGAAAGAATTTCTTGCTAACAGACCACGCTATAAAAAAAACTAAACTTGTATGTCTGTTTCCTTCAGCAAGTTAGGAAAGTTTTCTGTCATTATTTTTCAAATAAGTTTTCAATTTCTTGCTCTCTCTCTCTCTTCCTCTTCCATCACCCCCATGATGTGAATGTTAGTACATTTGAAGTTGTCCTTACACTATCTCCATCTTTTTTAAACTATTTTTTTCTCTTTGCTGTTCTGATTAGGTGTTTTTGCTTCCTTATATGCCAAATTGCTGATTTAATTCTCAGCTTCATATACTCTATTGTTGATTCTTTGTAAATTACTCTTTATTTCAGTTAGTGTAGCCTTCATTCCTAACTGGTTCTTTTTTTTATGTTGTTGAGGTCCTCACTAAGTTCCTTGGACATCTTTATAACCAGTGTTTTGAACTCTGCATCTAGTAGATTGTTCATCTCCATTTTGTTTAGTACTTTTTTCTGGAGTTTTGAGCTGTTGTTTCATTTGGAACCTGTTTTGTTGTCTCCTCATTTTGGCCACCTCCCAGCGGTTGTTTCTATGTATTAGGTGGAGCTGTTATGTCTCCAAGGGTTGGTGGCATGACCAAATGTAGTAGATGTCCTGTAGGGTCCAGTGGCACAGCCTCCTTGATCACCCCAACTAGGCGCTTGAGTTGTACTCCCATGTGGGTTGAACACCCTCCTGTTGTAGTTGAGTCTTCACTGCTATTGGAATATCAATGGAAGGGATTTACCCAGGCTGATCAGCTGTAAGGACAGGCTATGACCACTGACCACTGATCTCCAACCACCTTGGAGGATCAGCTGTGCAGTGACACACTCCACAGAGCAGGTACCTGCTGAGTTCAGCCTTGAGTGTGTTGCTCATGGAAGTGGATGGGCAGTGGTGCTTCGACATGGTCTGAATCTGTCCACTGGGTGCACTGGCTCTGGGGTCTCCCAGGAGGTGCAGGCCAAGGTCAGCCACCACCTGTGTTCTGCCCAGGGCCATCAGGTATAAACTACAAAGTGATCTGCTAATGTCTGCTTCTTGTGCTGGGTGTGGAGGTGTCCAGGAGAGGCCAAGCTGTGAAGAAAGGCCAGCTGCTGCTAGTGCTGGGCCTGGGGACACTTAGCTAGAAGTATGGGGCTCACTGGGGCCAGATGATGCTCATTTGAGAGATTTTAGGGAAATCTGAAGCATGAGCCAAGACAAGCCATTCCTGTGATAACAGACATAAAATTCTAGGAAATGCAGAGAGTCCCAAATAAGAAGAACCCAGAGAGGTCCATACCAAGACACATTATAATTAAAATACAAAAGGTTAAAGACAAACAGAGAATCTTAAAAGCAGCAGGAGAAAAGCAATTAGTTACCTTCAAGGGAGCTCCCATAAGACTGTCAGGTGAGTTCTCAACAGAAACTTTGCAGACCAGAAGGGAGTGGCAAGAAATATTCGAAGTGATAAAAAGCAAGGACCTATGACCAAGATTACTCTACCCAGCAAAGCTATCATTTACAATTGAAAGACAGACATCGTTTAGTTTCTCAGACAAGAAAAACTAAAGGCCTTCATCACCACCATATCAGTATTATATGGATGTTAAAGTGTCTTATTTAAGAGGAAGAAGAAAAGAAGATAAAAAATATGAACAATAAAATGGCAATAAATACATATCTGTCAACAATTGAATCTACAAACAAAATGAACAAGCAGAACAGACTCAGATTCAGAGAACTTTTTGTTAGTTGTCAGACAGGAGGGCGGTTGGAGGGAGCTGGATGAAAAAGGTGAAGGGATTAAGAGGTATAAATTGGTTGTTACAGAATAGTCATGGAAATGTAAAGTACAACATAGGAAATATAATCAATAATATTCTAATAACTACTTGTGGTGCTGATGAGTTTGGAATTTATTGGGATGATCATATATTAAGTTATGTGATGTCTAGTCACTGGGGTGAACAAATATAAAAAATATATAATATAATAATAATTTAAATTTTTTAAAAAAATAATAACTAAAACAAATCATTCAGGCCAAATAAAACAAGAGTATGTAAAATAATAGGTTAATTTCACAAGATCAGTAAAGGTAACTAGATATATATAAAAGACAGTACAAATGTATCTTTGGTAATATTTTCTTCTTCCATATAATTGGAAAGACAACTGAATAAAGCAATAATATTCAAAATTGTATGTCATGCATACAAGAGCCAAAAGAGAGTTGAATGGCTAAACTGATAGCTAATTAGCTAATAATGAATAAAAATTAATTTACATGACAATATTATCCCAAGGAGGAGGAAATGGGGCAATCTTGGAGCAAAGTTTCTATAAAGGATTTAAATTAACATTAATATGAGCTAGATTGTTTTAAGTTAGGCCATTAATTGTAATCCCCTGATGACAATGAAAGAGAAACACACACACACACAGGAACACGCACAAACACACAAAGGAAATAACAAGGGAATTAAAATGATACATTAAAAGTACGTGTTTACTATAAAAGAGCAGTAACAGAGAAATTAAGTATCAGAAATATAAGGCATATAGAAATAGACAGCAAAATGATAGAGGCAAATCCTACCTTATTATTAATTATCTTAAATATAAATGGATAAAACCCTTAAACCATAGGAATAGATTGAAAGAGTTCATAAATCAATATAACACAACTATGTTCTGTCTACAAGAAATGCATTTTAGATACAAGGACATAAGTAGCTTGAAAATACAAGTATGAGGAAAGATGCCAACAAGTATGCCAACAGAAAGCTGAGTGGCTAGACTAATATTACACAAAATAGACTTTAAAACAATGAAAAGAGTAGAGTAGAAATAAATAATAGAGAATTAAAAAGGGAATAAACATTTTTATCTTAAAAACTATGAGGAAATTCCATGAACAATTGTAAGTAGAGGCATTAAGTACTTAGATGAAATGATCAAATTCTTAGAAAGATATACTACTGAAAATGACTGAAAAGGAATTAAAAATCTGAATAGATCTATAAGAGGCAAAGAGATTAAATTAGTAATTTTAAAACTTTCCACAAAAATAAAGTCGAGGCGAAGATGACTTCAGTGATTAATTCTACCAAGAACTGATATCAATTACTTACAAGTTCTTCCAAAAAAAGAGAATACGAGAGCTTGCAGGATACAAGATCAGTATACAAAACTCAGTGTACTTCTGTGCACTTGTCATGAAAATTTGAAAATACAATAAAAAATTGATTTATAATACACACACACTAAAAATAGAACATGGACCTAAATGTAAGAGATAAAACTATAAGTATTTAGAATAAAATGTAAAGTGTAGGCAATTTGGGGGGGGGACTTTTTTTGTTTGTTTATATATTTGTTTTAGATGTAACACCAAAAAGTAGGTAATTGGACTTCATCAAAAGTAAGAAATTTTATGCTGTAAACAATCAAGAAAGTGATGGGAGAAAAGGGTTGGAGAAAATATTTTCAAAACATATATTTGAGTAGGGGCTTATAACTTGATTATATAAAAGGCTTACAAATTAATAATAAGACAAATAACACGATTCATAAATGTGCAGAAAGCACGATATCAGCAAGATGGCAGAATTGGTGTTTTTCTACAGTCTTCCTAAAAGAACACCAATTTTGAGAATCACTTACAGACAAGAGTATGAAAATCCAAAAGAGAATTTTCAACACGCTATTGGAGAAAAGTATCGAAGATTGGATTAATTAAAGAGAGTAAGAGAAACAATTTACTTTACTTGCATCACCCCTCCCCTAAGATGGCATAGCTCAGTCTCAAGAGAGAACTCCTCAGCCAGTGATTCTCCCCACAGGGAAAAGTGAGAATAGGTGAGTGAGCTTCCAGCTTCCCCAGCTGTGTAGGATGCTGATGAAGTTGCCCATTTTTTATCTCATCAACAGAATACTGAGGTGATCTGCATGTCTGAGGGATGGAGAGAGGTTGGGAGCACAGCAGCTAGGACTCAGAATTTATCAAAAAAATACAGATCCTACTAGTCAGTTTCCTGACTCCACCAGGAAGATAAAACAACGAGCTGCTGGGGACAACTTTATGCTGAATCCCTAGACTAACTCACAGGCACCTTCAATGCTATATACACCTCACCCACACACCCCCTGCCAGCCCTCTGTAAGTGCCCCCAAGGGAGGTCATTGAGCTTCTGCAGACAGTTAGTGAGCATATGCAAAAAGCCAACCTGACTGTGGTATTGGGAGAAATCACAGAACTTGAGCACTTTATACCGTCTTAGGAAAAGCAAACTAAAGGCCATCAGCACTCCAACCATGTTTACAGGATTCAAGGAAAGCATACAATCTTAAGAATTCCCCTCCAAGAGGGAACAGTAAGTGTGGAGAGGGGTATCCACAGACACAGTTTAAGTAAGCGTCAGAATCCCTGGCAGGGCTGAGGGATTGAGTATTCTCACCCCCTCCCCGCCCAAGCAAGTTAGTCAAGTCTAGACAAGGTGACTATTATTCAAATGCAAAGATAGCACTGCAAGACTTTAAAAGGAGGTGAAAGACATATATACATGTCTGAAGAGAAACCAGAGTATAGTAATAATGCAAGACTTTAAAGAACATAAAATATCAAAAAAGCAAACCTGGCACTACCAAAGGAATACAATACTTTTTTAGTAACTGACACTAAAGAACAGGAGATCTACAATTTGTATAATAAAAAATAAAAAATAAATGGTAGTTTTAAGAAAGTTCCACAAGCAAACAGAAAGACAACTCAACAAAATCAGGAAAACATTAACTAACAAAACCAGAAATTTAACAAAGACAAAGACATAATTAGACAGAGCCAAATAGAAATTCTGGAGCTGAAGAATACAATGCATAAAATGTAAAAACTCAATAGAGAGCCCTGGCCAGAGTTTCCGTTGGTTGGAGCATCATCCTGTGCACAAGGCACACACCTGAGTTGCATGTTTGATCCCCAGTCTGGGTGCTGGAGCGAGGCAGCCTGTCAATGTCTCTCTCTCACATTGATGTTTCTCTCACTGTCTATCTCTTTCTCTCTCTCTCTCTCTCTTTCTCCCTCCTCTCTCTAAAGTCAATAAACATGTCCTTGGGTGAAGATTAAAAAATAACTCAACAGAGAGCATCAACATCAGATTTGATCAAACACAATAAAAAATCTGTACAGTGAAAGACAGATAATTTGAAAGTATCTAGTCAGAGGAGAACAAAGGAAAAAGAATGAAAAGGGGTAAAGAACATTTACATGACTTATGAACACCAACGAATGAAACAATTCACTCATTGTGGAAATAGCAGAGAGAAGAGAGGGGAAAGGTGACAGAAATCTTCTTTAAAGAAATAATGGCTGATAAACTCCCCAAATCAGGGGAGAGAATTGGGCATGCAGGTTATGAAACACATAGATCCAAAAAAAATTCAAACCCAAAAGATCTCCTCCAAGACACTTCATAATAGAACTGTTGTAAAAAATTCAAAGATAGAGTATTTTGAAAGTGGCAAGATATAAAACTACTTTTTACATAAGAGGAAACCCCCTAAAGGCTATTGGTAGATTTTTCATCAGATATCTTGCATGCCATTAAAGAATGGGATGATATATTCAAAGTGATGAAGAAAAAAAAACCTGTCAATCAGCAATAGTTTACCTGGCACTTCTGGCCTTCAGAAATTAAAGAGAGATAAAGACTTTCCCAGACATACAAAAACTTAACAAGTTTATCACTATTGGACCTGCCTTATAAGAAATGCTGAAAGGAGTTCTTCAATTTGAAATACAAAGACACTAATTAGCATTCTGAAAACACACTGGTAAAGGTAATGTATAGTCAAATTCAGAATAATGTATATGGTGATGTATTAAACATTTAACTCTAGTATAAAGTATAAAGAACAAAAGTATTAAAATAACTATACATTGTAACTATATAATAACTTAATGTATACAAAATATAGAAAGATGTAAATTGTGACATCAAACATGAAATATTGGGGAAGAATAAAAAGGTAGAGTTTTTGTACACTATTGAAATTAAGTTATCAACTTAAAAGAGATGGTTATAATTATCTTTTTGTAAGCCTCATAGGGACCACAGTGCAAAAATAGATAGTAGATACACAAATGATGTAGAAGAATATTACTACAGGAAATCATCAATTCACAAAGGAAGATGGAGAGGAACAAAGGCAAACAGCCATAAGACAATTAATAAGATGGCTTAATAAGTTCTTATCTTTCAATAATTACTTTAAATGTACATAGATTACATTTCCAATCAAAAAACATAAAGTGGCTGAATAGATAAAAAACAAGACCCAACTATATGCTGCCTGCAAAAGATGTACTTCCGATTTAAGGACACACATAAGCTGAAATGAAGGGTTTTGAAAAGATACTCCATGAAAATGGAAAACAAAAGAAAATAGGAATAGCTTTTAATTATATCAAACAAATTGAAATTTAAGTCAAAAACTTTAATAAGGGACCAAAAAGGATCATTATATGATCATAAGGGAGTCAATTCTCCAAGAGATTACAATTGTGTATACATACACTCGCACACATACACATGCACAAATCAGAGCCCTTAAAGATATTAAACAAATGTTATCATATCTGAAGGGATAAATAAAAAAACAATACAATAAACTACTAATTTTCAACAATTCATAGAGAATCCATAGAGAAAATCAATGAGAAACATTAAACTTAAACTATATACCTCAAACAAACTGGATCTAACAGACATACATGAAACAATCCTTCCATCCAACAGCAAGATACACATTCTTCTCAAGCATTCGTGGGACATTTTCTAGGACTGATCACATGTTATATCACACAACAAATCTTAACAAATTTAAGAAGATTGAAATTATACTAAGATCTTTTTGATCTACAATGGTAAGATCTAGAAATCAATTATAAGAAGAAAACTGAAAAATTTACAAATGAGGAAATTACACATAATGCTCCTGGACAGCCAACAGTTAAAGAAGAAATAAAAAAAGATTGTAAAATAACTCTTGAAACAGAGAAAAATGAAAACATATATTAAATGTATGGGAGGCACAAAAGCAGTCTTATAAGAGAAGTTTACAGTAATGAATGCCTACACTAAACAAAAAGAAATATGTCAAAAACCAACCTAAATTTTCACCACAGGGAAGTAGAAAGGAAGAAAAAAAATAAGCCCAGTGTTAGCAGAAAGGATATAACAGTGATCGGAACAGAAATAAATGAAATAGGAACCAGGAAAACAACAGAAAAATCAGCAAAATTAATGTCTGACTTTTTGAAAAGATAGACCAAATTTAAAAACAAACAAAAAACTTAGCTAAACAAACTAAGAAAAAGAGAGAGAAGACTCAAATAAAATAAAATATGAGGAAGGAGACATTACAATGGATACCTTAGAAGTACAAAGGATCACAAGAGATTACTATGAACAAGTATATGCCGACAAATTGGATAACCTAGACAAAATCGATACATTTTTAGAGGCATACAACCTACAAATATAGAATCATGAAGAAACAGAGAATCTGAACAGATCAACATCAAGTAAGAAGATCAGATCAGCATACAAAAACTTCCCAATAAATAAAATCCTAGGCTCCAATTATTTCACTTGCAAATTCTCTGAAACTTTTAAAGAATTAATATCAATCCTTCTTATACTTCTCATATTGAAGTGGAGAGAATACTTCCAAACTCATTTTATGAGGCCAGCATTATCTTGAAGACAAAGCCAGGTAAGTTCACTACAAGAAAAGAAAAAATTATAGGTTAATATCCCTGATGAGTATAGATATAAAAATCCTCAATAAATTCTAGCAAACCAAATTCAACAGTATATTAAAAGAATCATAAACCATGCTCAAGTTCAATTTATCCTTGGGATACAAGGATGTTTCAACATAGAGAAATCTATAGATGTAATGGGCAATATTAACAGAAAGGATAAAAATCACACGATCATCTCAAAAGATGGAGAAAAAACATTTGACAAAATTCAACATTTTTCAGAATAAAAACTCTCAACAAATCAGGTATAGAAGCATTGTACCTCAACATAATAAATGCAACAGATGACAATATCACGGCTAGCATCAAACTCAATGGTGAAAAGCTGAATGCTCTTCCTCTAAAATCACTAACAAGACAAGGATGCCCACTCTCAACAACTCTATTCAACATAGAACTGAAGGACCTATCCAGAGCAATCAAGCAAGAAAAAGATGTAAAAGGCAAATGGAAGAGAGGAAGTAAAACTGTCTTTGTCTGAACATGACATGGTCTTCTATTTAAAAACCTTAAAGACTTCATTTAAAAACAAAAGAAAAAGCTGTTAGAACTAATAAATCAGCTCAATAAAATTGCAGGATGGAAAATTAATATATAAAATTAGTTACATTTCCATACACTAACAACAAACTCTTGGAAAGAGAAATTAAGAAAACAATTATGTTTACAATAGCATAAAAAATACTTAGAAATAAATTTACCAAGTATGGTGAGTGACCTGTACATTGAAAACTGTAAGACACTGATAAAAAAAAAAAATTGAGGAAGACACAAACAAATGGTAAGATATCCCATGTTTGTGAAATGAAACATTAATATTGTTAAAATATCCATACTACCACAAAAGATCTACAGATTCAATGCCATCACAATCCAAATTTCATTGGTATTTTTTTACAGAAATTGGTAAGCCCTTCCTAAAATTCATACAAAATCACAAAGGACCTTGAATAGTTAAAGCAATCTTGAGGAAGAGGAACACAGCTGGAGGTATCACATTTTCTGATTTCAAACTATATTACAAAGCTATACTAATCAAAACAGTATAGTTCTGGCATAAAAGCAGACACATAGACCAATGGAATAGAGAGACCAGATATAACCCCACATATATATGGTCTACTAATCTTCAATGAGGTCACCATACAATGAAGAAAAATAGTCTCTTTATCAAACATCAAAATGATGTTTGGCAAAGTGATATCTACATTCAAAGTATAAAACTTATCTTGTACCATATAAAAAATTAATGCAAAATGAATTAAAGATTAAAATATGAGACCTGGATCCATAATACTTCTAGAAAAAAAAACACAGAAAAATCCCTTGACATTGGTCTTGACACTAATTTTTGTGCGATATGGCACCAAAACACAGGCACAGAAACAAAAATGAACAAGTAGGTATATCTCAAACCAAAAAGCTTTGCAAAGCAAAGGAAACTGTGATAAAAGGAAAAGAAAACCTATAGTTTGGGATAAAGTGCTTGTAAACAATATATCTGATAAAGAGGAATATCCAGCACATATAAAGAACTTATACAATTCAATAGCAAGGAAATATAATAATGATCTGATTCAGAAATCCCCAAAGGACCTGAGTAGACATTTTTTCAAAGAATACATTCAACAGATATAAAAGATGGTGAACATCACTAATCATCAGGAAAGTGCAAATCAAAACCACAATGAGATACCACCTCACATGTGTTAGGATGGCTCTTATCAAAAAGTCAGGACAACCAGTGCTGGTGAGGCTATGGAGAAAAGGGAGCCCTCATGCACTGTTGGTGAGAACGTAAACTGGTGCAGCCACTATAAAAAATAGCATGGAGTTTCCTAAAAGAAATTAAAAAATAGAACATTATATTATCCAGCAACCCTACATTTTCATATATGCTTAAAGGAAATAAAATTAGTATCCAAGAGAGATATTTGCAAACCCATGTTCATTTCAGCATTGCTCACTACAGCTAAGTGTCCACTGACAAATGAATGGATCGAGAAAGTGTGGTTTTATAAATTGAATTTTATTCATGAGAAAGAAGGAAACCCTGATATTTGCAATAACATGGATGAAGCTAGAGGAAACTATGCTAAATGAAATTAGCTGGGCAGAGAAAAACAAATATTATATGATCTCACTTATATATGAAATCTTTTAAAAAAAGTCAAATTAATAAAAACAGAATAGAATGCTGGATAAGAAGATGTTGGCCAATGATACAAGTTTTCAGTTATAATATCAATAGGTTCTGGAGATCTAATGTACAGTGTGGTGCCTTTAAATAATTCTGTGTTATATACTTGAAATTTATTGAGTAGACCTATAGTGTTCTCAACACATACATACACACACCACAACTATGTGATGAAATGGATGTGTTTATCTGATTGTTGTAATCATATGACAAAATATACGTATGTTAAATTATCACATTGTACGCCTTAAATATATACAATTTTATTTGTCAAGTCTACCTCAGTAAGTCTTAAAAAATATATAGCAAAAAGTGGCAATAGCCCAATTATTCATAAAATGCATAACAAAATGTGGTATATCCACACAATAGAATGTTATATGTTCTTCAATAAAAAGGAATGAAGTATTGATACATTCTACAACATGGGTAAATCTTCAGATTTGCTATGTGAAAGAAGTTAGTCACGAAAGACCACACATTGTATGGTTCCATTTGTACGAAAACTTAGGAACAGTCAAGAAGTTTCTAGAGATGGAAGTGTGTTAATAATTTTCCTGCATAATCACTCAGTGCTTACACATTGGATACATCATTGATAGATGAAGTTATCTTAATCACCATTGGGGAGGGTGGCGTTATGCTATGGTGATAATGTCAAAGACTATAATAGGACCAGACTTTTTTTTTTAACCTTTGGAAACTGTCTGATACTGGAATGAGTCCTTTCAATGGCCGGGTGAACTCGCTGCATTAGCAATTTGTAATTACAATTAATATCTGACATACAACTTCACTTTCTGTTTTAACTTCTTGTTTGTGAAATGCTGTTCTAATAGATCTATACTTTGGTATAGATTAATTTGTGTATACTTCAGGGTATGAGTTACACATAAGATGAGTTACACATAAAGTCCTTGAAGGCTTGGTCTTACCCAACTGTAACTTTATTATCAACTACAGTGTCACCTGAAAATATATTGAGCAAGATAATCAGTATTTCATACACTTATCACATATCTTTTCTAAAATATAATTATGCTGTTTTCTGCCCCACATAATGTTTTATTGTGAGCAACAATAATGAGCTATGTACCCTAGGCATATTAAGAACCCTAGAATGGATGTTCTCTTCTGGCCTTTATTCATTTTTGTGTTCATTCCTGAATAATATATACTTATTGCTTAATATGGCACATCAGCTTAACAGCATATTTTATTATTATTTCATCATGTACACTTATTTTCTAGAAGGAGACCTTTATCAGGTGGGTCTCCAGGGCATCTCTATGGAGTCCTGGCATGGCTCCTGAGTCTTTCTTAAGGAAATCTCTAACAACCACACACAGAAAAAGAGTAACCCTCAAGTATATAGGCATGAAGGTAACTAATAGGTAACGGAACTACTAATTAAATCCATGCTCAAAAGGCGATGGGAGTATTTCAAGGGATAGAAGTGTTTCAACTTATACAGATTCCCACTTCCAAGCTTAGCTGTCACTTTCTCTGATACAATCTCACATTTCTTACATGCATATGGAAGGATTTTCTTGCTTGCCTGCCTGCTGCTGGTAAATCGGTGTCCTAGGTTTCTTGCTGCCCTTTTAGTTCCCTGCTATTCCTGAAAATTTCCTTTGATTTCCAGGAGCCACCATCATGTCGCCCTGAGGGTGGGTGTGTAGGCAGCCTCAGTGAGTATAAAGAAATAACTAAATGAGAATAAACAAAGAAGTGCCTGATCCTCCAGATTTATCTGCTGAGTTATTAAAAGTTTCCTAATAAGGAATCCATTTAGGTTAATAAAGATTTTTATAATTTCAGAATAAGATTGGCTTAAAGTTTTAGAAAGCAGGGTTCTAGGAGCTGCAGAAGATACCAAGATGGACTGACCTAGATAAAACAACAGCAGTTGTAATAAAACTCAGATAGAAACAGTTTTTATTTTTATTAGACAAAACATCAAATGTGAGACAGAGAAACCTGGGGATCACATGTAACCTTTAGATGTAATAAAATTAGCATATTCTCTCAAAATATGTTCTCACTGTCTGGACTTACTGAGAATGTGTCTGCTCCAGTACATTCCGAGTCCAGGTAATGGCTCTATCATGAATTGTGCCTTTCATATATCTAGCATAAAAAGGCCTATTCTGCCTCAAGCACTGTAATACAAATGTTCTAATTTAATGCGTGAGTGGTTTTGATTTTGCTAATTATTATTCATATAGTTAGCTATGGCTATTGCCTCAATGAGTCTTTTGAACTGAGTGTGTTAGTTCTAATGTCCCAGGTTTTGATGTCAGTGTGTATAGATACTCTTTTCACTACCTTCCAATAAATATATCTTAGCAACCTTAGTATCTCTTAATTCTGAATGATGCCTATTTTGTGCTTCAAGATCATCTCTGAAACATAATGAGGTATTCACCCGACTTTCCAACTTTTAGGTACTTCTGTCAAGCCAACCCTCTCCTGGTACCCCATTAGAGAAACAGATCCATCTGTCTCTGGGCTTTGATTCATCTGTTGCCTTGAGTGATCTTCTCAGAACCAAATTCATCTGGTAGTCTTTTCAGGTGCAGCTCTAAATTTAACAAGTAACCTTCCCTTCTTTTTTCCATCAGTTGCAAGCAAACTCTTGTATTTAAATCTCCATCCTTGGCATATTTGATGCTCCCATACAGAATTTACCATATTTCTTTTTCAACTGCAGTGTGGTTTGTGTGCTTAGTTTACATCTGCCCCATCCTTGAGGGTAAGATTCTTCTCATTTTACTTTTCCCATAGGATTACAAGTTAGATCCTTTGAAGGCAGTAAGTGCTTAACATATATGTGATGTATGAGCAAATAAATGAAAGAACTAGCATAAATATGTGATAAGGGGAAAAAATATTCAAATGACTAGTCTCATCAATTGGATAACATGGTACAAACTGTGTAATATTTCTATGAAATAGGATTCTCTCTTTGATAAAGTAAAAGGAATGGACTGTGTCATGTCTTCAATACACATGATCCATTCCTTTGGAGCTGCAGAAGTGTAGTCTGTCCCAGTGCAGACTGGAAGAGGAACAGGAGTAGTGGAAAACCTAGTTTGTCTAATGTTTTGCCTTCCTAAAGTACTTATCCTTGGAAATATTCAAATAGGATGAGCCAGGAACAATAATTTTGCTATCAACTTGTAGGACCTTATCCACAGAGTATCTAGTCTTTTTCCAGCATTGTGTAATGAAAGGCATAAGGTTTTAGAATAAGTTCTCAGCAGCCCTCTGTGAGGTGGGTGCTGGGGAATAGCTTTGGCCCCTAGACCCAACAACCCTGGATATTGTGGGCCAGAAGTGGAAGTGTGTGGGGCACTGTGGCAGCCACTGGTGTGCCCTAGGAGCATCAAGGACGTCAGTACCTGTACAACAACCTACACAGTCATCCAGGCTGAAGAGAGATCCCACGCACGAACAAGACTACAACAATCAATACCCTACACAAGGCACATTGCTAGGGCACCCAGCCCAGGAGATCAAAGAGAATGCACCACTGGGTCCCACAGAACACTTACTACCTAAGGCCATCCCACAAAGACTGGGAGGCACATTAGTTCTATCTAATACATAGAAACAAACACAAAGAGACAGCAAAAATGGGGAGACAAAGAAACAACCCCCAAATGAAAGAAAAGGAGGAATCTCCAGAAAAAGAGATAAATTAAGTGGAGGCAAGTGATTTATCAGGTATGGAGTTCAAATAAATGCTTATAGGATGCATAAGGAACTTAGTGAGAATTACAAGAAACTTAGTGGGAACTACAACAGCATGAAAAAGGAAACAGAAACCATGAACAAAAACCAGTCAGAAATAAAGGATATCATATCTGACATCAAGATTACACTGGAATGAATTAAAAGTAGATTGAATGAAGCAGAGTCTCAAATCAGTGATTTGGAAGACAGGGCAGGAAAAACATCCAATTATAGCAACAAAAAGGAAAAGGAATTAAAAAGCAGGAGGATAGTTTAAGGGAACTTTGAGACAACATGAAACATAACAACATCTGCATCATAAGGGTACCAGAAAGAGAAGAATGTGGGCAAGGAATAGAGAACTTGTTTAAAGCAATAATGATAGAAAACTTTCCTAACCTGGTGAAAGAAAAAGTCACACAAGTTCGGGAAGCACAGAGAGTCTCTATTAAGATGAACCCAAAGATCAAAGCCAAGATACATCATAATTAAAATTATAAACATTAGAGACAAATAAAGATCTTAAAGGCAGCAATGAGAAACACTTAGCTACCTACAAAGAAGTTCCCATTAGATTGTCAGCTCATTTCTCAACAGAAATATTTCAGGCCAGAAGGGATTGGCATGAAGTATGCAAAGAAATGAAAAGCAAAGGACCTGAATCCAAGTCTATTCTATCCAGCAATGCTATCACTTAAAATTGGAGGTGAAATAGAGAGCTTCCCAGACCAAAAATAAAAGGAAAAGAAAGAAAAAGGATAGGGTAGTAAAATACCACAAAACCAGCATTGAAAGAAATGTTAAAGGGCCTACTTTAACAAGAAGAAATTGAAAGAGACAGGAACGTAGGTAAAAGACAATAAATAACTACCTATCAATAATAATCTTAAATGTAAGTGGATTAAATGTCCCAATCCAAAAACATAAGGTAGCTGAATGGATAAGAAAACATGACCCATATATATGCTGCCTACAAGAAACCCACCTCAGAACAAAATATTCACACAGACTGAAAGTGAAGGGAAGAAAAAAAATATTCCATGCAAATGAAAACAAAGTAAAGCTAGGGTGTCAATACTCATATCAGACAAAATATACTTCCAAACTAAGGCCATAAAAGAGACAAAGGAGGTCATTACACAATATTAAAGGGATAGATCCGACAAGAAAATATAACCCTTGTAAACATGTACACAGCCAAAATAGGAGCAATTAAATACATAAAAAAACTCTTGGTGGACTTTACAGGAGAAATCGATAGCAATACAGCCTTAGAAAGGGACTTTAACACCCCATTGATGTCACTGGTTAGATCTTCCAGACCAAAAAAAAAAAATCAGCAAGAAAAAAGAAACCTTAAATGACACACTAGATCATATGGATTTAATTGATCTTTACAGAACATTTCATTAACAAATGGTAGAATATTCTTCTCAAGCGCACATGGAACATTCTCAAATATACACATGTTGGGGCACAAAATAAGTTTTAACAAGTTCAAGAAGGTTGAAATCATATCAAGCATCTTCTCAGATCACAATGGCATGAAATTAGAAATCAATTACAATTAAAAAAACTCAAAAACATTCAGACACATGGAGGCTAAATAACATGTTATTAATAAATAAATAGATTACCAATGAGATCAAGACAAAAATCAAAAACTTCCTGGTAGCAAATGAAAATGAACACACAACTACTCAAAAATATACAGGACTCAGTGAAAACAGTCCTGATAGAAAATTTCATACCATTTACAGACCTACCTCAAGCAAAAAGAAAAAGCTCTAATAAATTATCTAACCCAACAACTAAAAGAATTAGAAAGAGAACAACAATAAATGCCCAGGGAAAGTAGAAGGAAGTAAAGTATAAAGATCAGAGTGGAATAACATAGACTAAAAATAAAAATAAAAATGCAAAAGATCAGTGAGATCAAGAGCTGGTTCTTTGAAAACATAAATAAGATTTATGAACCTTTAGTTAGACTTATCAAGAAACAAAGAGAAAGGATTCAAATAAACAAAATCAGAAATTAACGAAGCAAAGTAACAACTAACATCACAGAAATAGAAAAGATTGTAAGAAAATATTATGAGCAACTATATGCCAACAACCTAACATCCTGGGCAAAATGGGACAAATGCCTGGAAACATACAATCTTCCAAAACTCAATCAGGAAGAATAAGAAAACCTAAATAGACCAACAACAACTAATGAAACTGAAGTGTTAATGAAAAATAAAAAAAAATCTCCCAGAAAACAATGGTCCTGTATCAGATGGCTTCACAGGGGAGTTTTACGAAACATTCAAAGAAGAACTAGCACCTATCTTCCTCAAACTACTCCAAAAATTCAAGAAGAGGAAAGACTTTAAAGCTCTTCTTATGAGGCCAGCATTACCCTAACTTCCAAATTAGATAAAGACACTACAAAGAAAGAAAATTAAAGGCCAATATCCCTGATGAACATAGATGTTAAAATCTTCAAAAAATATTAGCAATTCAGACCCAACAATACATTAAAAGATCATACACCATGACCAAGTGGAATTTATTCCAGGAATGCAAGACTGGTACAATATTTGCAAATCAATAAATGTGATACATCACATAGACAAAATGAAATATAAAAATCACATAATCATGTCAATAGATGAAGAAAAAGCATCCAAAAGGCATCCAAATTGGAAAGGAGGAAGTAAAACTGTCATTATTTGCAGATGGCATGATAGTATACGTAGAAAACCCTAAAGACTCCACCAAAAACTGCTAGATTTAATAAATGAATTGGGCAAAGTAGCAGGATACGAAATTAACATCCATAAATCAATGGCATTTTTATGCACCAATAATGAACTCTCAGAAAGAGAAACAGAAAAAAAATCAATCACATTTGCTATTTCAACAACAACAGCAAAATAATATATTAGGGAATAAACTTAACCAAGGAAGTAAAAGACCTGTACTCAGATAACTACAGGAAAAGGAAAGATAGGAAGACATAAATAAGTGGAAGCATATACTGTATTCATGGATTGGAAGAATTAACATCATTAAAATGTCCGCACTACCCAAAGCAATCTACAGATTTGACAAATCTCTATTAAAATGCCAATGGCATATTTCACAGATCTAGAACAAATATTCCAAAAATTCATATGCAAACAAAAAAGAAGTGGAATAGCCTCAGCAATCTTGAGAAAGAAGAGCAAAGTCGGAGGGATCACAATACCAGATACTAAACTATACTGCAAAGCAACTATAATCAAAGCAGCCTATTACTGGCACAAGAATAGGCATATAGATCAGTAGAACAGAATAGAGATCCCAGAAGTTGACCCAACCCAATTTGGTCAATTAATATTTGACAAAGTAGGCAGAGACTATACAATGGAGTAAAGACAGTCTCTTTAATAAATGGTGTTGGGAAAATTGGACAGGTACAAGCAAAAAAATGAAACTAGACCATTAAGTTACACCATACACAAAAGTAATCTCAAAATGGATAAAAGACTTAAAAGTAAGTCAGGAAACCATAAAAATCCTAGAAGAAAACATTGGCAGCAAAATCTCAGACACCTCAGGTAACAGCATTTTTACTGATAAATCTCTCAGGGCAAGAGAAACAAAGGAAGAAATTAACAAATGTGGCTACATCAAACTAAAAAGCTTCTACACAGCAAAGAAACCACCAACAAAATAGGGAACCCACTGAATGGGAGAATATTTTCCCCAATGATACATCTGATTAGAGGTTAATTTCCAAAATATATAAGGAACATATATAACTCAATACCAGGAGCACAAACAATCCAATTAAAAAATAGGCAAAAGACCTGAATAGACACTTCTTCAAAGAGGACATACAGATGCCAATAGACACATGAAAAAAATGCTCAGTGTCACTAATCATCACAGATGCAAATTAAAACCACAATGAGATATCACCTCACAGTTTTCAGAATGGCTGCCGGCAACAAGGGAACAAATGACAAGTGCTGGCAAGGATGTGGAGAAAAGGGGACCCTAATTCAGTGTTGGTAGGAATGCAGACTGGTGCAGCCACTGTGGAAAACAATATGAAGGTTCCTAAAAAAATAAAAAAAATGGAACTGCCATTTGACCCAGCTATACCACTTTTGTGAATATATCTTAATAATTCCAAAACATCAATCAGAAAGAAAAATTCACCCCTATGTTCATAGAAGCATTATTTATAATAGCCAAGATCTGGACTCAGCCCAAGTGCCCATCAGCAGATGTGTGGATAAAAAAGCTGTGGTACATTGGAATACTATGCAGCTATAAAAAAGAAGGAACTCTCACCTCTTGCAACAACATGGATGGACCTGGAAATTGTTTTACAAATATATTTTATTTATTTTAGATAGAGTGGAAGGGAGAGGAAGAGATTGATAGAAATATAAATGTTGAGAGACAGTCATTAAATGATTGCCTCCTGCATTCCCCCTGCTGGGCATTGAGCCTGCAACCCAGGCATGTGCCCTGACCAGGAATTGAACTGCGATCTCTTGGATCAGAGATCTCAATCGTTGAGCCATGCCGGCTGGGCAGACCTGGAAATGTTTATGCTAAGGGAAATAAGTCAATCAGAGAAAGACAAATATCACATGACCTCACTTATGCATGTAATCTAATGAACAAAATTAATTGATGAACAAAATATGTTCAGATGCATGGATGCATGGGCAGAATGATAGATCTCAGATGGGAGGTGGCCGTAGGGGATGGGAAGAGTTTAACCAAAGAATATATATACATATATGCATAACCTATGGACACAGACAATAGTGTAGTGAAGGCCTGTGGTAAGGCAGGGCTGGGTGGGGGGGGGGAGGGAGGGGAAAATGGGGGTCCTCTGTTATACTATCAACAATAAAAAGAGCATAAGGCTTTTAACCCAGAGAATGTTTATTTTTCCTATGCTACTTACAACCAGTGTTATCATGGAAAAGTTACATAATCTCTGCATGCCTCAATTCATAATGTAATAATGTAAAATAAGGATAATAATTGCAACCCCCAGAATTCTTAACAGAGTTAATTAACAAGCATGAGGCAGTATAGTGTACATTAATGGTGAGGGCACTGGAGCCAGACTCTCTAGGTGAAGGTTAAGGATGTGCACTTTTCTGTGTGATCTTGTGATAGTTACTTAACCTCTCTGAATCCTAGTTTCTTCTTGTGTTCAATAGGGATCATCACAGCTATCTGATAAAGTGTATCTGAGAATTAAAACACACAATACTCAATAAAGGGTTTTGAACATATGATAAACTTAAGTAAGTTTATTAGATATGTTCATTAAGTGCTCAATAATTAGTTCATTTCACTTAATTCCAGGTGGATAATGGAAGTGGCAGTGCCTTCCCTCTTTTTATTCAGAGATTATAAAAGTGGATAAACCAAGAATGAAAAAAACCCCTTATAATATACCTCTGTACCCTACAATATCTCTGCTGTCCCTTATCTCCCTTACAATATCTCTATTTAGATCAGTGTGGTAGGAAATTGACTCCCTTTTCTGTGTGAGGCTACTGATTATCACTCAAATGCTCGTCTTGACTTTGTTAAGCTGTGGGCTATTCATTCATTATGTTGAATTCTAGTCATGATTTCCGTAGAATTGTTAACTGCACATAAAAACTTATCTTCAGTATCCCTGGTTACTGCCTTCTATTCCCCTCCTGACCTCCTGCACTCCTATGCCACTCTTTGATCCATCCAAGTAGTTTTGTCTTCACATTAACTAGTCTAGATACTTCAGTTAGCTTCCCATGCCATACACTAACTTCCCACTCCTGGCCTTCAAAATTCTCTTGAAGCCAGCTGTGAATTCTAGTGCATTGTCCACATTCTACCCTGCCTGCCATGTCTTATTTGTCTACATTGCACTTTGTTGAATTATAGATGTAATGACTACCATTTCATGTCCTTTAATCAACAAAACACAAATGGAAAAATACTATGGAATTTATATATTTAAAATATTTAAAAGGTGAAGGCAATGCAAATGCTGTTATGATTCATCTAATCCCACCTAACAAATGTTCCAATCTCTAGTGCCAAATAATGAGGACAATGTCTAGTATTAAAACAAAGACAGAGATCTACACACAATGGCAGCGTAGATAACCACGGTACCCACTGCCTCCCACAACTACATCAAAATTACAGCTACACTACAAAACAACCATCATTCAGAACCACCTGAAATCTAGCCAAACAGAAGTCCTACAACTAGGGAATTAAAGAAGGAGCCACATTGACACTGATAGGAAGGAAGGAGATTTAGGGTAAATCTGGGCGGAATCTCGGAACTGGCTGGTCCCACACCCAGATGCGGTGGTTTAAAACTGGGAGGGATAGCTCGGTGGTGGAAGTTTCCCAGAGGAGTGAGGGGTCCCAGCCCCACACTAGGCCCCCCAGCCCAGGGTTCCAGTTGTGGGAAGAGAAATTCCCACAACTTTGGGCTGTAAAAGCCAGTGGGGATTGGGGCTGAGGGAGGCAGCTGGAGTCCCAGACAATTCTTCTTAAAGGGCCTGCTCATGGACTTACTCAAATGCACTCCCTCTGAGCTCCTGTGCTGGGCAGCAGCTTGAAAGGAAACTGGGATATTCAGGGAGGAGCTAACTTGCCTAGAATCAGGGCAAGAGCTGGAGGGACAACTTTCTCCCAGACAGAAGAGCTGGCAGAGGCCATTGTTCCTTTGATGGAGCCCTCCCCCCATCTGAAGCTCCAGCAAGCTGGCTCACACCTTTCGTCCTGCCCTGGTGATTCCAGGAGACCCCACCCCTCGCTATTGCAGGCTCATCCAAGCCATTTCCAGGGGCTTCTCTATGCAACTGGCCTCTTGCCTCAGGCTTACAACTTTCCTAAAATCTCTCAAACAAGCAGCATCTGGACTCAGTGTGTCTCACACGTCTCAGTAAGTGGCCCAAGGCCTGGCACTAGCAGCAGCCTGCCTTGGTTCACAGCTTGGCCTCTCCTGGGCACCTCCAAGCCCAACACAAATAGCAGCCATCTATAGATTGTCGTGTAGCTCATGCTGGGTGGCCCTAGGCAGGGTATAAGCAGAGGCTGCCAGTGCACCCAGTGGTCAAATTCAGTCATGCTGGATTATAACCCTACCATATCCACAAGTGACACACTCAAGGGGTGGACTTGGCAGGCACCAAAGCCCCATTGAAGCAAGTCTTGCTCTGTAGGGGCATCTCCTGCACAGCAGCTCTTCCACTATAAATCTCTCACAGCTGATTCTCACAACCAACTGGCCTGGAGGTCAATTCCTCTCAGTGACACCAATGGCAACCAAGGCTCAACTACAACAGGACAGCACACACAGCCCACACGGGGGAGCACCTAGAAGGCCCAGCTCAGGGGACTGAGGAGACTGAGCCATTGGCCCTATTAGACACCTACTACACAAGGTCACTCTACCAATTCCAGGAGACATAGCAGCTCTGACTAATACATAAAAATAAATAGAGGGAAGCAGCCAAAATGCAGAGACAAAGAAACATGTCACAAATGAAAAAACAGAAGAAATCTCCAGAAAGAGAACTAACTGAAATGGAGGCAAGCAAACTACTAGACGCAGAGTTCAAAACAATGGTTATAAGATGCTCAAAAAACTTAATGAGAATTTCAAGAATCTTAGTGAGTATTTTAAGGAAATTAGTGAGAACATCCATGACATAAAAAAGGACCAGTCAGAAATAGAGGATATACTAAATGAAATGGAGAATAATTTACAGGGACTCAACAGTAGAGTAGAGGACGCTGAGAATCAAATCAGCAATTTGGAACATGAGGAAGCAAAAAACACCCAACCAGAAGAGCAAAAATGAAAACCATTGACCCCCTCCATCTTGCTCTCACCCCAACCCCAGCCCCAGGACTTCATTCCATCTGAAGATAGTGTAAGGAGTCTCTGGGACAACTTCAAGCATACCCACATTTGGATTAGGGGGGTCCCAGAAGGAGAAGAGCCAGAGAAAGAAATTGAAAATCTATTTGAAAAAATAATGACAGAAAACTTCCTCTACCTGATGAAAGAAATAGACTTACAAGTCCAGGAAGCACAGAGAGTCCCAAACAAGAGGAACCCAAAGACGCCCACACCAAGACACAACATAATTAAAATGCCAAAGGTTAAAGACAAAGAGAGAATCTTAAAAGCAGCAAAAGAAAAGCAGTTAGCTACCTACAATGGAGTGCACATATGACTGTCAGCTGATTTCTCAACAGAAACTTTGCAGGCCAGAAGGGAGTGGCAAGAAATATCCAAAGTGGTGAAAAGCAAGAACCTATAACCAAGATTGCTCTACCCAGCAAAGCTATCATTTAGAGCTGAAGGTCAGATAAAGAGCTTCACAGATAAGAAAAAGCTTATCTGTTCACCACCATCAAACCAGTACTACATGAAATGTTGAAGGGTCTTCTGTAAGAAGAAGCTAATGAACAAAATAAAGTGATGAACAAAAGAGATCCAGAGGCATGGAAGCATGCAACAGACTGTCATATTTCAGAGGAAAAGGGGGGTTGGGAGGGAGAGATTAACCAAAGAACTTATATGCATATATGTGTAACCCATGGGCACAGACAATAATGCTGTGAAGGCCTGAGGAGGGGGTGGGAGAGAGGTGGAGAGGGTAAAGGGGGGGAAAATGGGACACCTGTAATACTTTCAACAATAAAGATAAATTTAAAAAAAAAAGAGTTGCTACTCTTTGTTAAGCTCCCTGTACCCCACTTGGTGCATTACATGCGCTATCGTATTCTCCACCAACACAGCTTCTGTTATTTCCATTATAGACGGTAACGGAAATGAAATGAGGACCCTCATTTTGTTCATCTGGGTCTATCAATTAAGATATGGGCAGCATGAGCATGACCTTCTACGTCCACTCTGTCTCCAGGACCATCTGGCATCACAGTCTCCATTCCCCTGCTTCGTTTTGCATCATTCATCATCACCGCTTGGCACTATAATATACATGCATTTGCTTATTTACTGCTACTCTTCTTCTCTACTATATAGGCTGTATGAGGGCAGGCACCCCCTCTGTGTGGTTTATCATTGGGATGTCAAACCGTAGAACAGTGCCTGGCAGGGAGTGGAGGTTCCATAAATATTTGTGTAATGGAAACATAAAAAAAAAAAAAAATCAAAAAAAAATCTGAGCTGCAGAGAGGAATCCTATAGCTTATCTTACCCAAAGGTACCCAATGAACAGGAGAAAAAAATCAGGATTCTGACCAAGGTTGGCATTGCAGTAAAGTATAGTTTCCTCTACTACGCCATGTCCCTCCTCTTATTTCCTAATTACTGCTTCCTGTCGCTAAAACCGAGAGAGGGGGTTGCCATGTCCTTGCGTCCAGCCCCCAGAGTCACAAACAACACAATAGCGGAAATAGGTGGAAGGTCTACTCCATCCTCATGGCCAAGAATAGCGCCTAAGATGCTGTAAGGAGGATACTACAGAAGAGGGACTTTGTAACGGGGATGTGATTAATTTAGCCCTAACTTACTAATTGCGTTTTATAGGGAGTTTACACACACCACTTTTTATGAAGCTCTGAGAAAAAAGAGAAGAGAAGGAAAGAACATTAAAAAGAATGGTGTGCCATTCATGTTGACTAATGAAGGCATCTCTATCTTGTGTGACCACCTTTTCATGTGTTTCTTTTTAAACTGCAATCAATGAAAAGGACAGGCATTCTCAGTATTAATGGACATTTGATTAGGCAGAAGTATGCCTTCCCCATGCTAATGATCAGTAATGTTCCTCTGTCTGTGAATTTCATTGCCCTGAGAAAAATACCTCTTTCATTTGCATGATTTAAAAAATCCTTCTCAATCATCTAACATAATTCAGTTAATATTTTTAACTCAAAAGATAGTTTAATGTAATGGCGCATGTCTTTCCCCCAAATTGCTTTGAATTTCCAAGTGTGATACCTTGAAAACTGGGATCTCTATGGGCTTTGATGGTGACATTGACTTTAATGGCAAAGGGGTTCCCACCCCCACCTTATTGCTTTCTGTTCTGATTCTATTCTCAAAATTTCTCACACCTAAGCCCAGTTGGAGCCCAGGTGCCATTTCTGTTACTTAACTAGCAGCTGCCTCTTTTAAATCATTGCCCATCCCTTGAAGAGGGACGTTTTAAATGCGTTTTTCAATAAAGGGGATATGTCTAGCAGCTGTATAGGAGCTGATCTCATCCTTTCTCTTTTATCTCATATAACACTCACCACAGACTAACATAACGCTCCTCATCCATGAAAAATTGTAATTTATGCTAGCCAAAGACCAGGAAAACTCAATGAAGAAATGATCTTTTAAAATGTTATTTCTTTTCCTTTATTCATATGCGAAACGCTGAAGCTTCGTGGCTAGTCAGGATGAAGGAAAGGGTAGGAAATAAAGTGAAGCCATTCTTAAAATTGAAAAAAGGAGATGGGCACACAAAATAAAATAGGTAAGGATATAAACTAATTCCTAATGACACATTCTGTTTATTCACCAAAGTGAACTTTCAGAGAAAAATAGAACCTTGCACATATTGCAGATAGCTGTTCATTTCCCCCCAAATCAGCTTCAACTGCTTTAATACAATCCAGTCCAAACTCAGAGAGGAAAATGTAGTCCTTCTGGTGGAAACTGATTTTGTGTTTTCAGAGAGCCATAAATCCTCGCGTCTTTAATAACAGTGAGTGCTCCAGAAAGCTAACATCAGGGAAAACGAACCTAGCTGCATTTTTGTGTTTACTACATGAGATTATAGCTTTCTTTTTGAAGTCCCCTTATTATTGTTTGAATTTGCTGTGTCTGTGAGCTGATGGTAAGCAAGGAGTCTATAACTGCATGTTATTATTAGTTCATTAACGTGTCTTTGTGTCCCTTGCTGGATAACGTTGGACACACAGACGAGAGTAGCTTAGATACAACAGTGTGGGGAGTGATTAGATAAATAATACAAATAACACAAGGCGTGATGTTGTTATAATCAAGTTGAAGTCCAGATGAAGTCCTATGACATTTCAAGAACGGACTGACCGCATGCCCTTGAGGAAAATGAGCAGGTTTCCAGAGAGAGTAATATGGGCTGGGCTTTTCTGTGCTGGGGGGAGGCAAGCATTAGAGAGGAGGTGGGCATGAGAAATGGGGTTGTGCCATGAACGAGGCTGAGTTGGAGAAGCACAGAGAACCTTCAGAGAGGAGCAAACATGATTCCTCCTGTTAGCTGTGGAAAGGAGAGCATGGGGGTTAATGGAAGAATGGCCCAAATGGGAATTTGGGATTGAACCAGGGAAAACTGCGTGACCCGGAAAGCCTCTGAAACTCTATGTGGAGAGCTTATATTGCACGGCACACAAAAATGTTTTACAGATTCTATGATAATATGGTTATTTTTATTTATAACTCATTTATTTTGAACCATGTGGCAATGCTGTCGAACGCAGACTACTTGCCATGTGCAGAGAAGTCCACGGAAGTTATTGGATTTAACTCGTATAGCAGAGTTGTGGGCTGACATCACCCCAACGTTATAACGGAGAAGAAATTAGGACCCAGCCAGTAAAGGATCTTTCATGAGATCACAGGTCTCAGAAGTGGCAAAGCCCTCACTGGGTCTGAGCTAGTAGCTTTTAACAAGCCAGGCCCACAGGCACAGTGGTTCAAAGACATTTCAAAGAAAAAGAATTACATCTCTATAAATAGCTCACTTAAATGTGATAAACAAGAAGGGGAAGATAGCCCATGATATTGTGATAAGTCTGCACGGTCACAGATGATGGGTAGAATTAGTGGGGTGGGTGATCGCATTGTAAGGCATCGAAATGTTGAATCACTAGATTGTACCTCTGAAACTAACATAACTCATATAAAATTATACACCAACTATACTTAAATAAAAATAAATAAGTAAATAAGTAAGATAAAAAATAAACAGAAAATGTTTTATTGCTATATACACCTTGCTTTAACTTTAGACCCTTTTGTCCTCTCAAGATCTTTTCATTAGAGGGATATCATTTACTTTGCAAAAGTTTAGAAAGGAAGATAAACCACAGAGAATCAATGAGCATATTACGCACACAGGCAACCTTTTGCCACTTATCTAAGTGATACTTTCACAAAGGAAAAGAACCTTTGCAGCAGAGGGATTATTTTTTCACTTCAGAATATATTTTCTGACATAGCAGCTACCAACTGTGTATCAAGCAAACAGGATGAAACTCTTGTTGGGCTAAAAAGCATTAAATGCTTTGCTCAGAACTCATGGGTAAATCATCTTCTGGGAATGATTTCGGGGAGAGAGCTGCAATCCGTGTAAGCTGCAATTAGAAATTCGATGAGCTGCGTGAGGATGGAGAGAGGAAACGCAGACCCCTGCACTCGCGGCTCCACTCTACCTGCTCTGGTTCTGATGCTGCTCTGGGCTCTGCTCTCATTTTTTTTCGTGTGTTTTTTTTTTTTTTAAACATTTGCTTGGTAAACATTACACTTTTTTTTTTTTTTAAATGCTAGAAATCCAAAATCTAACTCAGTGTTCAAAGTGAAACTAAATCAGCGGAATATATAACATGATGTCATAATATTTCCATGCTATTTCCCTTGCCTTATTAATATAACCATCATTCTATTAACTTTACTGCTGCTGAAGATGCGGCAGATGCCTTCAATGAATACTTCCATCCATAATTACCCCTTATTTTTTTCCCCCGAGAAGTTCAGCTAATTCAGATCCTACCAACGTATATGTAAAGTTTAAATGATTTCTCCCAAAATGCATTACCTTTTTCTTATCTACATTAAATCCCATCTGGCATTATGCTACACGGTCTCACACTTTTATTAGATCCTTCTGGAGTTTTTAAGAATCTTTGCTAGCTTTCTACTAACCTAAATAATATCAGGGCACTTTTATAGAAGAGCTTTTTAACAGTTATGATGTTTTCCCAGCCTTTCCTTTGTATATAGATTTGCTATTAGTATTGTGTATGCATAGAAATGTGTTAAGTGAGAAAGCATTGACACTTAAGCAAAAATTAAAAAATACAAATGAAACAAAATCAACTCTGGAAATCTTTTACTGCCCTTTTTGTTTTGATAACCCTCACCCAAGGATATATTTTCCATTGATTTTTTTTTTTAGAGAGAGCGAAGAGAGGGGGGAAGGGAGAGAGAGAGAGAGAGGGAGAGAGAGAGGGAGACATTGAT
The DNA here is from genome assembly GCF_964146895.1 of Miniopterus schreibersii. Classification (NCBI taxonomy): domain Eukaryota; kingdom Metazoa; phylum Chordata; class Mammalia; order Chiroptera; family Miniopteridae; genus Miniopterus; species Miniopterus schreibersii. The sequence goes on along the minus strand of NC_138113.1, from coordinate 57,239,161 downwards.
GTTAGACAGACACTTCAATTGGTTGCCTCCTTCACTTGCCCAACCCAAGTATGTGCCCTTGATCAAGAATTGAACCTGCGACCATTAGGTGCTCAGGCCAATGCGTTAACCACTTAGCTACACCAGCCAGGGCCTTTTAGTGCCTCTTTGGTGCAACGTGAACATATATGTGTTTCTGAAATAATATTGAATAACCCACCACTATAGGAATTAGAAGAACTCATTGGCAATTGGCACTCTACCAAAAACCATGAGTGTCTGAAATCCCATTATCTGTGTTTTCTAAATCAATGGAAAATTTTTATTTGGAAAAACTTTGTGCTCTTTACTCTTATGTTTTAAAGATGTGGTAAGTAAACCTGTCATTATATTATTTCCCACTAAAAAGAATAATTTGAGTTCTAAGGCACAAATAGATTATCTGGCTATTAAGAACACCTAAATAAGCATTCAAGGAATAAGGGTAACTATGTCCTTTCAGCTTGTTTTAATCAAAAGTAGAGGTGAGAACTTAGCTAGTAAATCAAGTTCCAACTTTTAGGATTATTTTTCTACTCCCTAGTTAGGATCCCAAATGCAAGAAGGATAGCTTCTTGAAGTTGGAAGGAACTGAAGGTCATCCATCTTCGCCTCCCACTCAGTGGGGCTATCTCTTCTATTTGTTCATTACGGGAGAAATAATAAGTGAACATCATTCTGGCTTAGGACTGGGAGTGTTGGCAGGAATGAAACGAAAACGGTTCCTGCCCCTTTGAAACATCCTTGACCAGTGACCAGATTACTGGGCTGGAGTCGTTCCTTCACAGGGAATGGTTAAACTTAAGTACAATTTATTAAGGGCCAATTATTTCATTCAGACATTATGCCAAGTAATTTGCCTATTACCTAACTGAATACTTGTTAATATTCCATACGATACTTATTCCCATTTTAAGGATAGAAAGATTCACATTTAGAAAGATCGATGATTATGCCCAATGCTTTGCAGCCAGCACATGAATGAACTAGAACTGGAATCCAGGTATCCAATTCCAAACCTTTTGTTTTTAGTATTTCATTCCCTTCGGACACTAACATTTGCTAATAATTCTACTTTATATTGCTGTACGTTCATGTTCTTAGAAAATTTTATAAATAGGTCATGTTCTACCATAACAAATTACAAATAGAACGGCAATTCATGTAGAAATGTCTTAAGTCATCAAAGACAGTTTTCAAGCTCACCCTATTTTCTCCCCTCCAAACTTAACTTCTCCACAGGCTAGTAATTGTAGAACTCTTAGAATTCTTTGGATTTATAGTTTTTCCACTTTCCCTTTTGAAATTTGTCACCAAGAACTAGACATACTTGTATACTGCTAAGCAGTTTATTATCTCATTTGATGCCCATAAAACCATTGACTTATGCATCATTCCCACTTTCACTGGAGAAACCAATTCTTTGTGAAATTAAGACATTTGAGTCAGGATACAAAGCAAGTAAGAGGCAGAGGAGGGCGGCAAACCAATTCTTCTGGAGTCCACTGGGTCAGTTATGAAAATAATTATTTCTTTATAAAATGGCAATAAACATTTGCTTATTTATTGATATTTTAACATTAACAACACTAAAATAACATTCAATAAAAATGAACTTTTATCTTATTTGAAACATGCAACTCACCTATAGTATTGTTTATAACTAGATATCATAATCCTCCTTTGAAAATACTCTTTTAGTTGCCTAACCTCTCAAATACAAAGAGTACAAGAATATTCTGTTTTCCCATAAAACCAAGATCAACTGCAAGCTCCGTATGCCTCCGGGAGCAATATGCGCACAGCTATTCCATGGGGAGAGAAAACCAGAGGGAGGTAGGAAGAATACAGTCTCGGGACAAAGTAAGAAGAGGCAGAGGCTATGACAAAGACATCATAACACTTCACATATTTGCTCAGGAAAAGAGGGTGACACTATTCCTAGGAAACACGGCCCTAGAGACGCCTGGCGAGCCTACGCCTGCGTGTGCCTGCGGCCACTCACCCAAGGAGAGTTCAGTGAGTTTTGTTCACAATCACTGGGCACTGCTCTGTGCTCTGTATTTAGGATACAAACAAGCAGAAGGTCCTCTCTTTAAAAAATGTACATCTTTATTGAATTTATCTATATAATTACGAATGTATACATATTCACATATCATGAAATATATATTTCATGTTTAAGTAGATATGAAATATATATTTAACTATTTAGGTTAGGGTCAGATTTTTTCTGGCACAATCTTTTTCTCTCATGTTCTGAGGAACAACAGCCCTACCCACTGCACCTCCAGAGCACCAAGAATAATAATTTGCTGCATCCGCGAAATGCTTCAAACCACATGCATGCTCTTGGAAGAAATTGGTTTAAGTGGTTTTTTTCTATGTAATGTTTTTTCAGGGTCTTCTCACACTGAGCACTTCAGACAAGCACATGATTTCATTGGATAGTCCTTGCTGTTCTTCTCGCTGCTGTTATAATATGCAGGTCATTATAACCATCAAGAAATCTACCAACAGGCAGAACAGAAGCAGACTCATAGGTACCAGAGAACATTTTGAGTTCCCAGGTGGGAGAGGGAGGGGGTTGAGGGACCGGGTGAAATGGTGAAGGGATTAAGAAGTGCAAATTGGTAGTTACTGTACAGTCATGGGGATGGAAAGGCCGGCATCGGGAACACAGGAATACTGTAATAACTATGTATGGGGTTCAGAGGAGCACAGTATTTTTTAGGATGATCACTTAGTAAGTTACATAATATTTAATCATTGGGTTGTACACCTGAAACCGATATAATATTTTCTGTCAACTGTAATTGAAAAATCAAAAATTATTTTAAAAAAGAAATCTACAAAGAAGCTTATGTAGACCAAACAATAAAATAAAGCTTTTTTATCAAGGCCTGAATTAGGGTCTCTTCCAGCCAGGTTGCAAGTGACAGGTAAGGAAGATGCACTGAGGAATGGGCCCCTCCATCCTGACTTCTCCCCACGGCTCGGTCATGGGCTGGAGAATGAATTTTAGGTCCACAGTCTAACAGGAAAATCAGAATCCGCTGGTACTCATGACGTCGGCATATTTTGATAAAAATGGTATCTAGACTTAAAATTGATAGAAACACAAAAATGCATTATAGTTGGTAATATTCAAAAGCAGTTAGTTAGTTAATGAACTTTGGTTTTCTGAAAATGCTAGTGTTTCTGGGATATTTGTGGTATTTGTCTGTTTGTGAACCATGGCGGGGTTAATCATTTCTCTTGCGCATTTCTCATCGGTAGGCTTTCCTTTTTATCTATACCCAGTTAAAACTCGGTTACCAAAAATACATCACGTAGATAGTTTGCTGGGATGGGCACACCATGTTCTCCGAGTGCCTTTCCAGGCATGTTTGACCGAGCCCTGCTCTGTGCCCCGGGCACCCTGCTGCAGGAGAGGCCGCTTGCTCAGGATGGCATCCTACAGCCACCTCAACATTTTCATTTAATAGGATTTGCAACTCCCGTTTCAATTAAAAGGGAAATTATTACGTTCCTTAGTTTGTGTGAGTTTTGTGATGGAAGAGTACATTTATATGGTAATTTCCCAAAGATCAACTTTATTTATCGGTAAGAAGCTATACCAAGATTGTTGTAGATTTTCTTTGCCTCTGAAATGTTACCACATTTAATTGCCTGATCTTATTTGGGTTGCAATCACAGTCATTAATTAGTCGGAAGGTGAGGGACAGCATCATATCGAACTATCTGTTCTGGCTCCTTTAATGAGGAAAATACCTGCCATCGCCTGAAAGGCGTCCCGGGCGCCTCGCAGATGCAGCTTCAGCCGTGTTCTCATTGAGGCTGAAAACATCAAAGGAAACTGGTGTCAGGTGTAAACAGAAGCTGCTGAATGTATCTGAGGAAGCCGAGCGGAGTGTCTGGATGGGACAGATGAAGGGCAGCTTACAACTTTAACAAAACTACAGGTAATTAGTGTAAACTTTCAATGGTTGCTATATGTCTGGGGGATAAGTAAGGTTATGTATATTTAGGACCTATAAAACCACATAAGTGTAAGGCATTTCTGTTGTTTTCATTTCCTACTTCTATAGGAAGACAGGAAATAAAATTGAATCATAAAAATCTATAGAAAGAGACCGTTGTTTACAATCAAAAGAAAACTGTTTTATCATTGTAATCAAAATAGCAATTTCTGAATGTCGGTTACCTCCTTCGCCTCCTTCTATATTATTAAATTCATAGATGCAAATGGAAATGAAAGGGTTGATTAGTTAATAATACAAATGGCTTTGGTGAGAAATCCTTTTACAGCCAAAACTGGTACTCGAGATTGTCAACATTTTGAATGGATTTTTAAAACTAAACTTGGATATAGTGTGTGTGTAGGCAATGTGTGAAAATAATATTTACATTCCAAAAAAAAAGGTGTTACAACTCATTATACAAAAAATAAGTTTCTTTAGCAAGGCCACCCTGCAGATGTACGTGGTGGACTGTAGCGTCTTCCGAAGGCTGTTACACGTCACACTTGCTACCCTGATGACATCATTCCTGGATTGATCACTGGTACTAATATTACTGATAATAGCATGGTGATTTCCATGGCTTTGAAAAAGTAGATTTCAGTTCCTCACCATCACGTTAATGCTCTGAAATTCCTTACCTTTTACCTCTTTTTCACAAAAGGTGCTGTGAGGTCTACAGGTGTTTTCTAGAAACGGCTTCCACGAAAGGAGGCTCCTCTTGACTTCGCACTACAGTGTTTTTCTCCTGCGAACAATCATCTTAGTCATCACGCTCATTGGGCCTAAGATTATTCTTTACAGTATTCACGTATTGGTCACTTAATTATGGATTTGGATGATCAGATCCAATTTTCTCAATAACGATTGATTGCAATCAGAACAGAATTCGTCTTCATAGGACCAGATCGATAAAACTGACAAGCCTCAGTACTACCTAAAATTGCTGTTACTTCATGTACTAAGCCTCCAACACTTGCTTATAGGGTTATAGCTTGTCTGTTTGACACCTTTGCGGAATAACCTCTTTAATGCCCAGTTTCCTAATATTTTTGATCTTTTCTAATTGTGTAAAGTCTCATAAATTTATATGCCCATAAGTAGTCTAAATTCATACTGCCTCTATACACATGGTACCTCCTTAAAATTAAATTTTAAACAATTTAAAGTGAATTTAATTAAAAATTAGTTTGTCATTTCCACCACTCACATTTCAAGTCCTCAATGACCATATATTTTATAACATTTCCATCATCACAAGAGGTTCTTTTGGACAGTTCTGATTAAGGCGATACAATTCCATATCATCTGTTAAGACGACCACTTTAATCCTAGCTTCGAAAGACTCCCATCTAAGGCAGAATATCTTGGCCAAGACATAAACCTAGTAAATGTCAGAGATTCCATCCACTTATCTACTTAAAGTCCCAGAGACTTTGAAGTAGAACATTTTGAGATAACTAACCATTTATTTGTTTAATTAGTCAAGATCTTTTATAGGAAAAACACTATATCCAGCCTGAAGTAATAATTAAACATAGGGATACATTTTAAGTTAGTAAAAAAAAGGAAAACACAATCTGGTCTTCATCAGCTTTAGGGCATCAAGCTCCTGAACATGTGCTGGGTTTGATTGGCCTGAATGACTTGAGCCACTCTGGCACCAGCCTTCTCGGCTTCTGGTCCCGGCTTTGCCTCCTATGTGTGCGGCTCGGGTGGTTATTTAACATCTTTACCCCAGTCTCCTCACTGTCAAATGGAAATAATATATTTACCTCTCAAGGTTGTCATAAGCATTAAGTTAATTAATGTATACATAGCTCTTCAGAGCAGTGGCTATTTAGTATCATATTTATGTGTTTTGATAACAAATATTATATTTATTTGTATTATGACTTTTATCTAATGTTTTGATGATCTGTTTCTAGGCCTAATATCTGGCCACACTATAAATAAAATAAATATTGACTAAAGATTAAAAGTTAACATCACAATAGTACTCGGAGAACAATATACTTACATGTGAAAGCATTTGTGTGGCCACCCTCAGCTTCGTGCACCTGGAGCTGTGACACCCTCAGCTTAGTGCACCTGGAGCTGTGACACCCTCAGCTTAGTGCACCTGGACCTGTGACACAGTCCTGATGCCAACAGTTCATTGGAAAGGGGAAGCCACATGCATAGAGTCAGGCAAGCCTGGGTTTAAATCCAAGTCCTATCACTTAATGGCCCTTTATTATTAGATATAATATTTATCTACTGTAAGCCTCACATGCTTTTTCTATTAAGAACACCAAATTAATGCTCATCTCAGTGGACGGGTGTTGGGAGGACTCAATTAATAAATCCACACAATCTCCAGCACACCCTCATTCATTTGCCCTGATTATTATATTATTGACATCAAATCAGAGTCTAAAAGTGTAAACTTCAGGGTGGAGACCCTTCATCTATTCACTTGTCCACTTAACACATATTTGTTGCCATCTCACTTTGTAATGCTCCTGCAAGGAGCCGAGGGGACAGCTGAGATCAAGACAGTCACAGCTTCTTCTCTTGGATCTTATTTTATAATGGGTGGGTGGGGAAATGGATTGTGAAAAAAAGCAGATGTTAATTGCTATGCAAAAAGTGGAATAATATGATAGAAGTGTTCAAGAATCTACTTTGAATTGGGAGGTCAATAGCACCCTCTGAGGAGGTGACACTGAAGTTAAAATCTGAATAATAAAAAGGTTATACAAAGTCTCCTCTTGTAGCCCCACAGCCCTGGCTGATTAAATTAACTTGGTAGAGCTTCCATTCCCACTTCCACATCGTTTAGGCACAGCTAGGGCTTTGAGATACAGCTGCTCCTCGACTTACAAAGGGTTTATATCCCAATAACCTCACTGTATGTGGAAATTGTTGTAAGTTGAAAGTGCATTTAATATAATTCACCTACCAAACATCATAGCTCAGCCTAGCCCACATTAAAGGTGCTCAGAACATGATATCCAAAAAACACAACACAGTACAATGTAGCCTATCAGTTGTTTCCTCGCATGATCACCTTGCCCACGAAGAGCCGTGGGCACTGCTGCTGCCCAGCGTCTCGAGAGAGTGTCATACTGCACGTCCCTGGCTTGGGAAAGGCCAAAACTCAAGGGACAGTTTCGATAAAACGTGTATCACTTTTGCACAACCACAAAGTCAAAAAAAATCTTAAGTCAAACTTTCTTAGGTCAGGGACTGTCTCTATATAACTTTGGTTGTATTTAGAATGGAGACTGGGTACATTTTCCTGAATCAATATAGCAATATTTATTGTAAGTTTGATATTCCAGTGACAACACAAAGGCCAACTTTGAGCATGAAAATGGGAACAATTAAGCTCCCTAAAACTTTACTCATTTCAAAGCCCAACTAACAAGCTACTGCTTTTGTAAATGGCTGTCACTGGAGACCAAGGTATGCCCATCTGCCCAGCCCAATAGGTATTTTCTATGCGACATCTGCATTTTGCACTGTCAATCGTTCCTCGATTAACGTTTACCATCCCGATTTCTGTCACACTTGATGCTCTATGTTTTCCTGCCCCTCTGTTTCTCTCTTACTGTTCCCGGGATCTCACCCATCTTCATGGTTCCAAATACTCTCTGTAGCTTGGTAAGTCCCAAATCAACAATCCCGGCTCCAAAGTACTTGCTGAGTTTCAGAATCCCATGCAATGACACACGACGTATTTCCACCTGGATGTCACACAAGACATCGGCTTTGCTCCACCGAGTGGAACTTTCCACCTCCCACACCCAAGCATGCTCACCTCCCACAGTTGTCTCAGGGGATGGCAGTGTCATGGCCCCAGTGTCCCAGCCAGAAACTTGGCATCAGTTTAGAGAGTGTCCCTCTTTATAAGGCCTAGCATTCAATTTAAACAAAAACTCTCAAAATCAAATGTGCTTAGTGAGCCATAGCATTTACGCACAGTATTAAAATGTGATAGCTACGTGTGTTTCAGAGGGAGGTGTCAATAGGGTTCTGTCGGATATCTGTGCAGAGGACACTCGAAGGCTGCTCTGTGACCAAAAGATCCACTCCGGCTTCTACTTAGCAGACATCTCCTTTCTTGCACTTTTAATCCGACAGAGCAACACTTCGCAGCAATGCCTGGTAGCATATGATGGTTTATGGGTATCACTCTACCTGCAGTTTTCCTCATAGAAAGGCCTCTAGATTTGGGGAGGGAAACATATAATTTTTTAAGCTTGAAAAAGAAAAAAATGTGAGTAAAAATATGGAATATATAAAAGATGAAATGTGTTGGGACAACGTGTCCTGGAGAACAGATGGCTGTTGGAGGGAGGAAAATGATTGAATAACTGTCCTCAAAGGAAAGGAGAGTCTATAATAGGAAGTCTCTGTATAAATCTTCCCAGAAAGTTAAGAAGAGAAATTTAAACTAGGTGTTGAACTGAATTTATTTGTTTTTCTCCTCCAAGGCCGAGAGCCTTTGGCTAACTGGACATTTCCTGTACTTCAGCGTCTTTTGTTCATTGGCCTGAGGAAACCCAAACATTGGTAAGACGCTTCTGGACAGAGTACATCTTTGGGCAAATAGTAAAGTGTTTTTAAAGGTGTCCTTATATGCTGCATCCTTTCACAGTCCCCCATGTCCTTAGATGTTTTGTGTTGTTTTTCTTTTCAATTGAGAAATGAAAGGGTGCAGTTGCTATTTTTATCTTTGCCAATAAAGAGTCCCCGTCTGTTGTCCGGCCCACCACCACAGACACATTGCAAAGAACGCAAACGTTCAACCCCGTTAATTTCACTAAAAGTCTATGTCCCACCTGGGGACTCAGCAAAACTAAACAGAAAAAAATCATTAACCATAAACAAGCCGCACATTTTAATATATTCAAATTTATTTTAAATGCTCACCATTCCGGACATGGGGGAGGTTCTCAGAAAATCCAGAGCTGAGCCCCTTGCTGCAGGTAACATTCCCCCTGTGAAGTTACACAATGGAGGAGCCCTCCAGTGGCTTCCCAGGCGTTCATCCTGGCTGCCTGCAGGAATGTACAGGAATTAAGCGACTGAAGCGCTGGCTGGCCCACAGGGACAGTGACTGCATTCTAGGAGAGTCCTTGCAAAGTCTCAATCATTGTCCAGCCCATTTGCTTCCCTCCATGAGAGCTCATGTCAACAGGACTCTGGATCCCCCTTTACCCAGAGTAGTCTCTGCAGAAGGAAATGGCCCGTCTTCAATGCATCTGCACCACCAACCAATGCGAGTTCTCGGGTAAGTGCCTGTGGGCAAAAATTAGGGCTTGAACACCACAGAGAAGAAATCAGGTAATTACTGTGAGCCTGGGTGAGGCGGGGGGTGGGGTTGGGGGGGGGAAAGGCAAGTTTGAGAACATGTATCATTCTTTTTTTAAGGTCGAAAATATAATTAGCATTTTAAAAGGTGGGGAGATACATAACTGAAGGGACTGCACCGACCACAATTGTGTCATTTAGTGTCAACAGCCATCGTCACGCTAATGCAATTACGAGCGCTGTCCGTGATCGATCACCTGCACCGCTGACATCCCGCGCAGCGCCCAGGTGCCAGCAAGGGACACAGTGCTGAGACCGCCTGGCAGGGAGCCTGTGTGAAAGATGCATTTAGGGGCTTTAATTCGTTTCTGAAATTTTTGAAAACCTTTTGAAAAATAAAACTACATGTCTTAATTCCTAATTGAAGGTGATGTTGGAGAGTGCTGCCCAGCTCGCTAGCAGCCCAAAGACCCTCTTCAGGGACGGTCAAGTGCAACTGAATCGCAACAAAGCCACACCTGAAACCAAGACCCTTCCAGTCTTCAGAAGGGACAGTGCTTTATACTGACACCCATATGTCTTCTCATGTCCTTTTCACACAGAAATACACATGCACACACACACGCACACACACACATACACATGCACACACCCCATACCCCACCACAAATCACTTGGGTAACCCAGGAAAGCCTTTCTTTCTGAAGGAAGGTGAAAGGACCGCAGGGCTTCTGGGATTGCAGCCATTTTACATGTATTGATTTATGGACCCTTATTGTCTTATTAAATTATAAACCCAATTTAGAAGAATAATATGAAAAACAAAGTTGCTCTGCTGCATGTGCTGGGCCGTAAAGGTTATTATCTTTTAGGATAAAACCTAAACAGTAGTAACCGGCAGAGCTGGGCCATGATTCAAGGAGAAACAGATATATGAAAGAAAATACATCTTCGGATCAGGCAAAATACAGGAAATATTCACTTTCTATACACACTGGTGGGATCTAATTTGCAGACGCCCTAGCCACCCAGCCATTCACCCTGCAGACAGTGTTGGGGGGCACACTTCTCTCTGAGGCCGACTGCCCACCTGGAAGGAGACAGGGACACGCTGAGTGCCCCCTGCCGGCTGGATGACACCAACCTCAGCTCCCAGATCCTCACCTTGTACAAGTTTCAATTTGTCCTTGTTCTGTAGAAAAGTGAGTGGAGATTCAAGTCACCCTTCTCAGGTCAGGGTGCCGGGCAGTGACGAAGCCAGAACTTGAGCTCGGTCTGTCTGACATCTGAGCAACACGGCTTCTCCTTATGCAGAACTCACCCCCCGCCCCCCGCAATGGTGAGAGTGGGGTTCATGGCCCAGTGGATGGGACCGAAAAGTATCAAACTTTTTACACACTCATTCTCACATTCTTAGGGGAAGGCCAAGCAGCCGGGCGCGCATTTAAAATACGTCCACTTAACGACAGCTCTGCCCCTCTGTAAGCCTCGTTTGTGAAAAGAACTTTTTCTGGTGAATATTTGCTATTTATTTGTTTGGTTTATTATTTTATTTATTCATTTACTTATTAATTTATCTAAATCCCTTATTTCAAAAGAGACTTGGCCCAATAATTTTATAGTGCCCTTGTGTATTTATATCCATACTTGTACATATGTATATTTACATATTTTTGACAATATAATATTCAGTAAACATCAAGCTCAGTTAGCTGATCCCTTAAAAATACACACAAGTTATTTGAGCTTCTGAGATTATAAAACAAGATAAAGGAACAACCATTCCCTATGTAGCCCTTGAGTCTTTGGTAAAATTTGAACAGAGGTCTTTATTACAGTATTTCTACTACTGACTCCTAAGAAAATCAGTCTAAGTTACCTAGAAGTTCTTTTCCTTCCCTTGAGGTCTTCACCGGCCTATTAAAATCCTTAGGAAAATGGAAACTTTTGTTGCTCTTAGAGAACACAAGCATGAAGTCATGGGGCGAGGGTAAGAGGCTGATCACATCAAATAGGAAATACCTAACTTCCACGCGGGCCTCTTTGTTTGCCTAAGAAAACCAGACTCCGCTCATGGGTCTCAAACTGGACAGTCCTCTAAATTCTTAGCTTTCCTTTCTGTAGGCCGGAATCCCTCGGTCACAGGAAGATCAAGAAGTTTTGCTGAATGTGCAATCCTGTGGGCAAGAAACAAAAATGTTCCAAAGCATGTAGCCAACGGCAGACGGGCCACTGTGGTGGCTCTGTGCGTTTCCTCAGAGTCTTTGACACGTCTCCCATCAAAAGGTAGAGTCTAATGCTTCTCCTCTGGAGTATGGCCAGCCTTAGCGGCTCCCTTTTAATTAATAAAAGACATCAGATGTGACCTGCGTGACTTTAGAGCTTAGGCTAGAAAAGACAAGGCACTATGGCTTCTACCCAGCTCTCTCTCTTGGAACATGTGTCCCTTGGAACAAGCCACCGTGTTATAAGGAGGTTCCAAAGCTGCGTGAGAAGGCCAAGTGTAGGTGTTACAGCCACACTCGGGGCTGAGGTGCCAGCTAACAGCCAGCATCCCTAGCCAGCTAGCTGCCAGTGAGCTATCCCAACTCAATCCAAAGGAATAGAGATAAGCTTCACATGAGCCTTGCCCAAATTTCAGATTTGGCAAATAAAATACTGCTGGTGTTGGTTTAAGCCACTGAGTATTGGGGTGATACGTTACTCAGAAACAGATGAAGAAATGTCGAGATCAAAGGGACTTTTCCAACACCCCTCAGCTAGGCCCATGTAGGTGACTGCTTCCCTGACCTGAGAATGCTGGGTAGTCAGCAGCCGGCTGCTTTTATAGGAGGCTCAGGTCAAAACATATGAAAATAATCTTTATTTGTTTAACAAAGGTATTTAATTTGTATTTGAGTCAGGTCCATCTCCACCCACCCCTATGAACATCCACTTCACAACCTCCAGTTGCCGGAGTAGCAAAGAGAACCGCCCCACAGGGCTGCCCATGGTGACACCTGCAGCACACACTGGCGATGAAACATCTGAGGGAGCTGACAGCTCTTTAAGCAAGGAGCTCTGTGGCTTCTTGCCCAACACCTGGGACAGGGCCCGGCATGTAGTAAATCCTGAGGTTCTGGTTGGCAGCTTTGAATGCACATTGAAATCACCTGTGGCGTCTGTAAAACATGGATGCCTGCATGGCTCCCCCAGACACGCTGATTTAACTGGTCTGGGATGTGACCTGGCAGAGGGATTTCTAAAGCTCCACCGAGGATCTCAGTGCTCAGGGAATGTTGAGAACTGCTCTCCTAAGCACAACCTGAGAACCTCAAGCGCTTCAGTCTGAAGTTCACAATGCGGGTGGCACTGCAGTAAAGTTCTGCAGCTACGTTTTAACAAACGATGGTGTATCTAGTTGGTGAAGCTCTTCCTTTGGGGGTTGTTTTCCACCTTTCTAGTCAGGCCCAGCAATCCCCCAAATTATAGCTCTTTAAAGAAGTAAAGAATCACACAAAGATAATCCATTTTAAGTTCAACTCACTGCAGACATCCCTTCCATCACCATGCATTGTAAAATATTAAGTGCAAAGCTGCTAGGTGCTAGGACTGGGGATGCAACTGGGAACAGGACAGATGTAGCTTCTGCTCATACGGACTTTCTTGAGTAGTGGTTATCTCAGTTCATCTCGAGTGCTTTGCAGACTGCAGAACGCCTTCATTCGATTTTAGTATAAATTTCATGGCAGGCACTGTCCTAAGGGCTTTGCATACACTACCCAGTTTATTCCACAGTCTATACAGATGCATTCTGTACCCAGTTAGCAGACTGGGTGCTTACGGTCAGAGCTGTGCCCGCCCACGTCCTGCCCAAATTTATGCAGCCAGCAAGGGCTGGGGACAAGATATAAATCCTGGCCCAGCTGACTTCAGATCTTGTGTTTTCATCACCCCGCTTTATCTGAACAGTTGTAATTGCTCAAAATTCTGAAGTCTTACACTGACCTACAATCTACCGCCTAGAAAATTTGGACTGCTGCTCATGGCTCTGAATCTAAAACACGTATGTTTACTTTATATTTTTCACTCCTGACCTCAACCATCCTGGTCATTTGTCTCCAGATTTACACTAGCTGGTCACTGAGCCTCTTACATTCTCTCACTGATCACCGCACACGTCTCCATCCTGCCTGGTGGGTCCCTAATTGCTTCCTCAGACAGTCTCGTTGATACTTAACAAAACCCTTCTATAAGGTATACATTTCACTGAAGGTACCAGAAATCAGCAAAATAAGGTTACTGTGAGATAATATAAAATATATGTATTCGTCTCTGTCCCTGCTTACTGGAACAGAGTTTTGAAAGTCCCTGGAATTTTCTAAGTGATAAGCGCACCAGGAGCATCCTTTGTTCTGTCCAGGAGACTGGGGGCACGCTTGGCTGGGGTCTGGGCACTGGAAGGACCAAAGCATGACTAGAAACGTGGAGCATTGAGGCCCATCCCCTGACACTACTCCAGAGAGCAGAGAGACGCTGGAGGTGAAGGTAATAACTGATCCCACCCAAGTAAGGAAGCTTCCATAGAAATTCCAATAGCACAGGGTCCAGAGAGCTTTTGGGTTATGAACACACCCACCCCGGGAGGTTGACGCTCCTCAACACCGTGGGGCCGGAGCCCCTGCACTTGGGACCCTCACAGGCCTCTCCCTGTGTGTCTCTTCATCTGGTTGCTCATGAGTATCCTTTCAAAACTGTTAAGCATTAATGCTTCTCTGCTCTGTGAGCTGCTCTAGCAAATTAACTGAACCCAAGGAGGGGTCCTGGAACCCTTGATTAGTAGTCAGGTGGAACAGAAGTTGCGGGTAACCTGAAGACTTACCACGGGCTGTTTTTGGTGTCCAAAGTAAAGTCAAAGCACTCTCGTGGGACTGAGCCTTTAACATGTGGGATGTGACAATATCTCCCGGTAGATAGTGTCAGTGTTGAGTTAAATGGTAGAATGCCCAGTTGGTGTCCTGGAGCATTGCTGGGGGGGTGCAGGGTGACCTCACATGTTTGGTGATGAGGAATGTCGGAAGCGAAGTGTTCTGAGTGAAAATAAAGGACACACGTAGGAGGGCTATAGGTTTTTTCTAGAAAGGTACCCTGTACGCAGGTGGCAGGGAAGGATGTGAAGGCAGGTCTGTCTCCAAGTTCATCAAGGAGGGAAGCTGGGTGTAAACACCACTGAATTCCACTGAATCAAAGAAGCCACACACTGTTATTTTTTTGATGCATCAGTAAACTAAGTTATACCATTTAGTGCATCAATATGTTAAAAAAAAAAAACTATTAAGGAAAACAAGGAGATAATTATTAAATCAAGGCAGCCTTATGCCTTTGGAGAGGAGACCGGGCAGGGGTGCAAGGGGAGCTTCTGAGACACTGGAAACTATGCTCAGAGTGCTGGTGACTCCTAGCGTCAGCTTCACAGTCACTCTTATGCAACGTGTGCTTTCCTAGCTGTATGTTCTGTTTTACAGGGAAAAGAACTCGCTCTGATACTTTGTAAAGAAAAATTATAACTATTATCAGCGGCATTTAAAAACAAGTGGGGTGTTTTTCTAATTCTCTAAGAGTAATAAAGGAAGGGAGGCCATATTCATGACCACAATGACTGCAAATAAGCTAAATAAAATACACGAAAACAAGGTATGGTATGTTCATGATAAAGCTGTACCATAGATACACAAAAGGAGACATTTTTATCTCTTTTCTCCTTGTTTGTGCCCTAAAAAGGTAATTTTTTTCACCCCAAACCACATCAGTACTAATTGTGGTGCTAATGGCAGTTCTCAAAGCGTATAGGCCGGCAAGGAAAGTTCTCAGTTGGGTCTTGGTCAACCAGCCTGACGCTCAGAAGCACAGGTTCAGTGAGTTGCTGGACAAAGTCCTAACACCGCCGAGGCACAGGGCTCACAGGAAGCCTGACACTAACTAGACCTGCTTTTTCATTCGCTTTTATTCAGCCAAGCCCAAAGTTCAGAAATAGAGAGGGAATGTCTTATGCAATACCTAAAATGGCAGTAGTCACTTTGGGAATTCAATAGTATACACTCAAGAACAGAATCAGAAAAAGTAAAGTAGAGGGGCCTTCTTTCAAAAATAGCATGATCAATATTATGTTAATGTCTCTCAAGGAATAAGAAGAGTGTGCTTTAAATAGCATAAGCAAAAATAAACCATTTCTTTTCCACGTCAATTGCAGACCGCTTTTCTTAAACACACCCATATTTTCTCACTTTCTAGAACAG
This sequence comes from Miniopterus schreibersii, assembly GCF_964146895.1. Lineage (NCBI taxonomy): Eukaryota > Metazoa > Chordata > Mammalia > Chiroptera > Miniopteridae > Miniopterus > Miniopterus schreibersii. The sequence goes on along the minus strand of NC_138113.1, from coordinate 57,223,545 downwards.
TGCCTGCAATCACAGCCATGCACATCAAAGGCTTAGCCCATGATCCAAAACAGCAAAGCAGGGCCTGACGTTTTATACAAATAATATCTATGTATGTGCTAATTTATTTAAATGAGTGGCAAGTTGAAAAAGTCTGATTCCAAATTACTTCTGATTCTATTCAGACCTAGAATCCAAGGAAATACACACACACACGGACACACGCACACATGAGACACCGCTGTTCAACCCTCACCGAGGATATGCTTACTGATCTTAGAGAGGGGAAGGGAGAGGGAGAGAGAAACGTGGGTTGATTGCCTAGCAGACGTGCTGGACTGGGGGTGGAACTGCATCCTGTAAATGTGCCCGATTCCTCTCCAACCAACTGGGCCACACCGGCCAGGGCACCTGTCTTATAACTGACGCTTCAGCTGGAGCCACATTCAGTTGCGGAGCCTCAACACCAAATGACAGCAAACCACAGAGAGAGTTCCCTGTGATAAGACATCTGAAGCCCATATTCTAAACTCCATTGTAACTTCCCGAGCATACTGTTCTAATGCTGTTTGACACTATTATTTACTGCTGTGTGTGGAACAGCCTTTGTAAAGAATACGTGCTGTGTAAATTAAACTATTGTACTTAAGTTTTAATATTTTAAATATATAACTGCATGGTGAAATATGACAAGGCTGGGGTCTCATTTCCACTCCACTATAATAAAGAGGGGCTCTGTGGGTGTCCCGAGAGCCATTCTTCCTGGAGTAAAACCATTGGTGGGCGTGACCTCAGAACACGCATGTCTCTGCCTCACTCGTGTGAAGAGTTTTACATATTTTGTAAAGATGTCTTTGATGAAACATATTTATATTCCTTTATCAGTTGAGAATGTTGCTTTTTCAGGTCTTCAAGCGATTTGCAATTGCAAATTACAACATACCTGACTGGGTGCCGCTATGGGAATACTGGAAACTAGGATGGAGACCACGCTTCCAGGACAAGCCCTGAGAACTAGGATGGAGACCACGCTTCCAGGACAAGCCCTGAGAACTAGGATGGAGACCACGCTTCCAGGACAAGCCCTGAGAACTAGGATGGAGACCACGCTTCCAGGACAAGCCCTGAGAACTAGGATGGAGACCACGCTTCCAGGACAAGCCCTGAGAACTAGGATGGAGACCACGCTTCCAGGACAAGCCCTGAGAACTAGGATGGAGACCACGCTTCCAGGACAAGCCCTGAGAACTAGGATGGAGACCACGCTTCCAGGACAAGCCCTGAGAACTAGGATGGAGACCATGCTTCCAGGACAAGCCCTGAGAACTAGGATGGAGACCATGCTTCCAGGCCAAGCCCAGAGAAGTAGGATGGAGGAGATGCTTCCAGGACAAGTCCTGAGAACTAGAATGAAGGCCATGCTTCCAGGGCAAGCCCTGGAGGAAGAGGGCTTCCAGGAGCTAGTTTTGAGCTTGTCAGCTACTTGCAAGGGAAGTTTGTTTTCCTGCCCACATGGCCCGCACTATTTGATTCAGGCAGTGTAGTATCAATGAGTCGGGGTGACTTCCTATTGACTGAAGGCCTCCCTTAGAGCAGAAAATGAGTGGATGTGGTGGGAAGCACTTTATTAATTCTTTCAAATCCCAAGTTTCTGAATGGCACTCTTTCATGTCCTTCTAAGTGAAGTTAACTGAAGTAGTGTACCTGCCTATGTATCTTAAAATTAAGAAAAATTAAAACCATATAGTCCTATCAGATGATTCTTCAGCAATTTTTGTGTTTTATTTTTTAACTGGCATGCTGGATTTATTTCCATTAATACACCCAGCCATTAACAAAACACAGAACGGTCTCCTCTCATTTTACTCATAGTTGGTGATTTATTGCCTGATGGTAAGCAACAAGTCTCTCTCCTTACAATCAATCAATCAATCAATCAATCAATCAATCATTCGATCACAGCTTTTATTAAATCACTGTATTGGCTTTAAATGGACTTTAAACATTGAAAATACCTGTGGATTGTCTAAGTTGTACTAATTTAAAGATATTTACAAAGCAAAGGGAAACGTGGCCCCTGAATGCTTCCGTGATGTTTCCATTTGGGGCCCTTTGTAGCAAATAAAATATTCAAGAGCATGCTGCTGGTAATTAGCTCATCAGCTTGCTTTTATGAAGAAGTGCAGAGGACTGGTTGGTCCTCAGATGCTTAGTGGCATGGGCACTGATTACAGAGGGGAAGAAAATGTAGGTGCAGATTTGGTGGATTCACTGGAATAGACTTTTTATATGTTCTGAGCTTGGCTATGGAACAATAATTAGCCTTTCCTTATTGAAAGCTTCCTAATGACTGTGCAGAAATAAATTATAGAGGAAAACTTAAATAAGATGCAGAATATGGAGAAGGTAAATTTAAAGAAAAATAAACTTACACTTAATACTCCCTACTCAGTACTCTCTGGACTAGTGAGAAATAAAAGAAAAAATGAAAAACTCCAAGAGAAAGAGAAGGTAAAAATTCCCAAAATCAAAAATGAAAATGAAAACAAAAAATGTTTGCCAAGGGAAACACACTCCAGATAAAAATAAACAAAATTCTCTTTGCACTTATAGACTCATAATTTTTCCACTGGGTCCATTCGCACAGTTGGAATTAGGGAAAAAAAAGCAGATTTCCCACTAGCACATTTGTTAGAAGAAGAAAAAGGGGAAAAAAACCCATAGGTCAGGTCTCATGGAGAGAATGCCAAATGTCTTTGTGTCCAGTTATTTATGGTTTCAGATAATTGTACAGAAAATATCAAATTTGCATAGTGTGATTATTGCTGATTACTTATCTAGCAGTCAAAATGTTTCAGTGGTCCCTAGGATGACAGATTGACAAGTCCTTAAAACTCGTTCATTTTATGAAATTTGCATGTAATTAGGCAATAATGAAGGGATGTTTGTGGACAGAGGATTGCACTACAATATGCTGGAAGCAATTCAAGTGCTTGACAAAGTGTTAACATTATCTTTAGATGCAACCAAGCCTTAAATGCTTGGTTCAAAATCACTAAACACGTGAATTGGATAAAGAAGATTTAGAAAATTATCAATGGAGTAAAATGCATTATTTTTTCACTATTTAAAACATATTTAACTCACTAGATTTGGCTCTATGTGGGGGTATTGTCCCATTCAAATTAGCCTGTCATGGTCTAGGATTTGGAGAGCGAAGGCAGGGCGAGGACAACCTGGCAAGGTAGAAAGACCACAGCCTAGAGGGCCTCACAGCCCTGCTATGAATCTCACGGTGTGTGACCTTGGACAGGTTGCTCCCGAACCTCAGTACCTGCACACACCCTCCTGTGTAGACTTCAGATCATAATCTATTTCCTCAAGTCTGAGAAACACTATTTTTTCTTCTCATTTAGAATGACTTTTAAAATATGGATGCTTCTTGCCATTGAGATTTTCATTTAAAATAATCATAATGTTTCTTTTGTCTCCCAGACAGAAAAGTTGCATTTGTCAGTCAGTTCACAGCATCTTAGAATTAAAGAAAGCATGTATTTATGAAGAAAAAAGCACGAAGCTAGGTATTAACTTCATCCTTAAAAAACGATGCCTATTATTCTGTGCTCTTTCTGTTGAAATCCTACACCATTGCTCCCCCAGAGTTAAGATGGACATTATAAAATCTGCATTTGAAAGTTACAGATTGTCTCTGATCTTCATACAGAAATGTATTTTCAAGTAATTGATGTATATTATGTAAAATGCTTTCTTTCAAAACCAGACTACCTGAAGTATTAGGTTATTACAGTAATTTGAATCAATGAAAATCTTAACAAAGGTTTATAGGCAGTTATAAGAGAAATAAAAGTTATTTCTTTTGACTAGACTCAAAGTTCATAACTTGATCTAAGAAGGTATGTGCTCATTACTTAGTGATTCTATGTGAGACTTTTAACAGTTTTTGTTGGATAGTGGGGTTGGGAGAAGGCAACCACATTTTGAAACTCAAAAAAGTAAACTAGTTCTCTATGATAGGTTGTAGAAGACCTTGAATGCTGTTCTAAAGGGCATAGATCTCAGTCAGTGGAAAATGAAGGGGCCTTTGGGTGTTTTCATCAAAAAACGCACCAATCAACCACAACTTGACTCAGTCAAAGTAGGTAAATTTAGGTATTATACCACAATATGAAAATCTTACCGAAATACTAAACAGCTTAAGAAATATCAATCTTAGCCCTAGCCAGTTTCCTCAGTGGTTAGAGCATTGGTCGGTGGACCAAAGGGTCCCAGGTTGGATTCCAGCCGACGGCACGTATCTCGGTTGCAGGCTCGGCCCCTGTAGGAGCATGAGCGGAGGCAGCCGCTCAATGTTTCTCTCTCTCCCTTTCCCTCTCTCTGAAAAAGCAATGGAAAAATATCCTCGCTTGAAGATTAAAAAAAAAAAAAAAGGAATATCAATCTTAAGTAGAGGTTTGTAGAGTTCTTTCACTGAGATGGTTGAGTTCAAGATTGGTTAGTTGTGGTTAATCAATAGCTAGAAAAGACAGCCCCACTCCTTAATATCATATGCTTAATATCACACCATCTAAAGTGGGCTGGTAGCAGGGCTCTCCTCCATGCAGACACTCATGACTCCACTATCTCTAGGGTTTCTGAGTCTTCCCCATTTCCAATGTAACCAGCTTTAACTGAAAGGAAAATGTGCTGGAGGGTGGGGGAGAAAGTATTTTTGAAGTTGAGGCCTGACAAGGGACACGGCATTTCCATCCAGGTACTACTGATGGGAACCCAGTCGCTCCTCCTGAGCCTGCGACGTTGAACTCCAGATGTATGCCTACCAGGGAAAGGACATGGAGCTTGGCGAGCACGTGGTTTTGTCTCTGCCACAATTAAGTCTGTATATTGCTAATAGCTTACTGCTGCTTGATCACTCTGTCAATTAACTGCTGTGTTTTTGAACCAAGCTTCCTGCAAAGGCTTGTCTGTGCTGAAGTCTCTAGCTTCTCTCTCCCTGTTTTCTCTTTAATTTGCTCCAATTAGATGTTTGCCCCAGTGCCAACAAAACTGTTTTGATCAAGGTCGTTAGTGACCTGTGTGTTAAAAAATTCAACCTTTTTTCTCAGCCCTCAATGAAGTTGACCTTCTCGCAGGATCTGATGCAGTTAATCACTCCTACAAAATATTCTCTTCACTTGGCTTCCAGAACATGACGCTCCCTGTTTAACTCCACCTCACTGACTGCTTTCTCTGAATTTTCTTTTTTGGTTTTTCATTGTTTCTCTAACCTGTATAAACTGGAGCACCTTTTTTTTTTTTATCTGCATTTACACCCATATTATACATGTAGCTCAAGGCCTCACATCTAAACTTCAGATACAAATATCCAGTTGTCTGCCAGCCTTCCTCTTGCACTTCTAATTGGCCTGCCAGCCTTAGCAGGCTTCCACCTGGATGCCCATTTTACTTCCATCAACCTTCTTGTCTGCCATCGGTGGCAAGACCGGCTTTCTCTTAGGACATTCCAATAGAACTTGACTCCACCTTCCTCGAACCCCACATGCTTCACCAGGCAACCCTGTGGGCTCTGTTTTTAGAATATGTGCAGAATCTGACCACTCCTTCCCACCCCCACCCACCCAGGACGACAGCAGCTCCCACTCTCCCTCATAGTAACACAAATGATTCTGTGAAAACTTGCCACTTACTGAACACCTCCAATTATTTTTAATCTTCCATTCAAAGGCGGAGTCCTTGTCATGACCTAAGTCGGCCCCTATTACCTGTCTGACTCACTTTCTCCCTCCACTCTAGCCACACTGGCCTCCAAATTCTTTCTCAAGCATTCCAGGAAGGATTTTCTTCCTCCCTGGTATTTATCACTCGTTTGTTTCTTATGCCTAAAATCTCCTTCCCCAACGTATCTTTGTGGTTCATTCTGTCACTTCCGTAGGTCTGCTCAGTGAGGGCTTCCTTCCCAGCTCTGTGTTACACTGCAAAGTGCCACCACCCTCCACCTCAGCGCTCCTGATCCTGCTCCCCTACTTTTTACTTTGTATCACCATCAAATATTCCATAGGCTTTGTTGGTTAACCTTCTTATTGTCTGTTTTCTCCAAATACCTGTTTTATCATTGAGAAAGCCCAGTTCCTAGAAGAATACCTGGCATATAATTGACACTCAAATGTTTGTTGAGTGAATAAATGAACTTCTCTGGCTGATTTTAGAAACAACTTGAAAAAGAAAAGCAGAAGAACCCATCTCTAAATTAAGACGTTTCCAGAGAAAAAGAATAATATAAAAGCACTGAAAATATAATGGAGCTTGTCAGCAGTGAAAATGTCAGAGCACTGGATGCTGGTGGCATGTCCACAGCTGACTCAGCTTTCTCACCAGAGCAAAGAGAAGAGTCCTGCATGGCTTTCAGAAGCATGGGTTTGGTGTGACCGTGGATAAAGCTAGATTGTGAGGGTGAGGCATGAAAAATAGAACATGTAAAACAATATAACTTACTGAGCTACACCTCAGAAAGACAGGGCAGACTGTCAAATCTGGGTGCAGAGAAAAGACTAAAATCCAAGTTAGACAAAGTAGAATAAGAGAGAATCAAAGAGGGAACAAAATGTAAATTTGAAAGTGATCCCTTGAAGCAACAATTATAGGAAATTAATGAAATAATTTCTAGACTATGTGTGGCCTCACCTATACATGCAGAAGATGTTGTTATTTTGCTGATTTGTATAGACAGCAATGATATTCATGTGCAAAACAGAGCAAAAATCAACATCCATTGTTGGGGAAATACTACTGCTAAGATTCACACATACATACATACACTGCTAATGGGTCAACAGGAATAATATACATTTTTTTAATGGTAACACAGAAAATAATAAGGGAGCTCATATCTTTTGAGCAAGTCATACTATAACTTGGAATTTATTCCAAAAAAAAAAATTAAGCAGGAGAAAATAATGGCATGCTCTAAACATATGTTATTGTGGAATCTGTCTAAACCATGCATTCGACACATTAAGAAGTTCATTAGGAAATACTGTGTTGCCATGAAAATGATAACTTGCAGGTTTTTGTCTGAAGGACCAGGTAATAAATATTTTAGGGCTGAAGGCCATAAGGTCTCAAGAGAGGAGTTATAATCAACATATAAATGATGGGCAAGGCTGTGTGTTAATCTTCTAGGGCTGTCAAACAAAACTCCACAGACTGAGAGCCTTGGCCCACAGAATTTTATTTTCACAGCTCTGGAGCCTGGACGTCCAAGTTTAAGGTGTCGGCAGGGTTGGTTTCTTCTGAGGCCTTTCTGCTTGGTGTGCAGACAGCCTTCTCCTTGCTGTGCCTTCTCATGGCCTTTCTTTTGTGTCTGTGTTGGAAAGAGACGTCTGTGGTGTGTCTTCTTCTTCTCTATAAGGACACAAGTCTTGTTGGATTAATGGCCCCACCTCTGTGACCTCTAAACCTCCCTACAAAGGCCCTTCTCCAAATACGATCACATTGGAGGTTGGGCCTTAACATATTAATGGGGGGCAGGAACAATTTAGTCCATAACAGTTTATCTACAAAAATAGACAGAGGGCTAAATGTAGTTTATCAGCCATAGTCTTCTGACCTCTGGCCCAGAAGTATGTTACATACACCTTACGTATGAATGGCATATTAGATTATTTATACCATGAACGCATTGATCAGATATATGTCTGTGCACAGGCATCCGGTCTGTTCCCTTCTGTTCCCTGTGTGCCCCACTGGTAACAGGGAAAAGGTGGAGAGAAGAGGCAGAGGAGGGAAAAAATACAAAGAGTAAAGTGAACGTGTATCCTGTGCTTCCTGTAGGTTACCCGCTCTGCTAACAGGGATCCAGTCACCCTCCCGTGAGCTCCTCTTAGAGTTAGGTGCTGTTTCCCACCATTTTACAGAGGGGAATACTGAGGCTGAAGAAGTTCAATAAATTACTTGGGATCTACAATCTCATCTGAGGCCTTCAGACCCAGATTTGCCTCACTTTAGGATCTAAAATCTTAACTTTGCCCGGCCGGGTGTGGCTCAGCTGTTGAGCGTTGACCTGGGATCCAGGCGATCAGGGTTCGATCCCTGGTCAGGGCACATGCCCGGGTTGCAGGCTCGATCAATGACTCTCTCATCATTGATGTTTCTGTGTCTCTCTCTCTCCCTCTCCTTTCCTATCTCTGAAATCAATAAAGATATATTTAAAAAAAAATAAACAAAGTCTTAACCCTTTCTGGTCTCAGCTTCGTTGATTATGTACAATATTTTCAGTGAGGAAATACGTTTAAAGAATTTTATTCATTTGCAAAGTGTATACATCAGTTGCAAATTAGACGAGCACCTTCAGTAACCGCTACCCAATATGAAAGCCTTGCTTTGAAAGGTAGTTGAATGCCAAGAAACTGCCTTTATTGTAAGTCAAAATAATAAAATATGGACAGTATATGTACCAACTTACTTTTCACCTCGGAGCCGAAGCGGAGCCTGGCCTTGGCCTCGGCCACACTCCGGCGGGCTTGCGCGGTGGAAGCCTTTCCGAGCGCCTGCCACCGCCTGAGAGCCGGGGAGCGAACAAGCTACAAAGACTCCCATTGACGGCTGCAGCCGGCGAGGCCTTCGGACTATTTACATACGCTCTGCCAGCTATGTGCTTCAGGTTTGGGTGCAAAATATAAATAAGCTAAAAAATATTTGTTTATTAGTTTAGGAAATTTAGGACTTGTGAAATGCCAAATTTAACAGCCCCAGAGACTGGAGCTCTTTATGCATTCACCAGAGAGCATGTGGAGGGTGGGCGCAGCCTGCCAGCTTCGGCCGGGGGGCTCCCTCTTCAGGGGCTTCGCCCTCTCAGTGGAAAGGACCACTTCTCACTGTAAAGAAATCCACTGGCCTCGGATGGTCGATGGTTTGGTTCTTGGTCTCTGGGCCAAGAGGTAAGGATTAGTGTCAGTCTGGTGGTCGCTTGAAATTGCCACATGTCAGTCACTGGGGCATCCGGTGTTTTTTCTGAGCAATAAATGATCCAGAAACTATCAACCAGAGAAACCATCAAGCAGGATTCACAGTGGGAACTCACAGAGGAAAGGGGCCTGAAAGATAGGGAGCCTGGGTGCGGGTCACTGGGATGCTCCAGCCGATGATCCTTAGGTGCACGTCTCCAGATGTGGACATCACATCCGACCGTGGGGAGGCTGAAGCAGGCAGAGATCACTGCACTGTCCCCGTATGAAAAACCTCAGGGGGGATGGGGGACACCCACTAACTGAACTGGAGCATAAGACAGTTTAACATTTCAGGGGGTTCCCAGAGACACTGTCGCTCTGCCTGCGCTCCAGCGTCAGGAACAATACGCCTTCCAAGAAACTTCCCCCAGCAGGCTGAACTCCCAGCTCCCTGGAGGGAGCACAGAACACCTGAGATCATTCCAAGACACACTGCATGCGGTAAGAAGCCTGGCCTCCATTGTACTCTGCCCTGCACCGGGTCTCGTGGGAGGCTGGGAGGTCAGCAGCACGGCACCTGACTCAGAAGCGGCAACTCAGGGTGCGCCAGGCCAACTTCTGTGCAGGAACTGGGCAGCTGGTGGTCCAAGCCCAACAGAGATTCAGCATGCATGTGGTGTTTGGATTATTTTTTAATTAATGCATTAAAAGTACTAGTCCCATACTTGTAAAACCGGGGCAAAGCACATTCCATTGTCAGGCAAAGGTGGTAACTCTTTCTAACTTAACTCTCTTCTTAATCAGTGATGGTAGATTTTTTTTATCACGTATCCCCTTCACATTCCTTAGAGCCTGCAGATACTGCTTCAGGGAGGTGGTGTGGAAGCTTGAAGGGCTCTTATTTGATTCTGCCTGCTCTGTGATATAATCGACACAAAACTCAAAGTTACTCCACTTACCCAAGGCCATTCCCTGCAGTCCCTGACACAGGCTCACTTCTCTCCTCCTGACACTGAAGCTGCTTGTCTCTTCTTCCTCCTGCCATGAGTAGGACCCCCGAGCTTTCAGCGTCTCCATGTGCAGACCACACCCTTCAACAAGGTCCAGTCCCACCCATCTTCATGTCCAACACGGAGGGGGCATGTGGAGGGAAATGTAAGGCAAACTGCATGTTTCGATTTATTTTCCAATCAAAACCCCTGGAGACAGTACCCTTGTCCACCTTGGCCTGGAGCACCCTGAGTTGCCGTTTCTGAGCCAGGTGCCGTGCTGTTGACCCCCCTGCCTTCCATGAGGCCCGGTGCAGGGGAGAGGACAGTGGAGGTCAGGCTTCTTACTCATATGCAGTGTGTCTTGGAATGACTCAGGTGTTTTCTTTTGTTTGTTTGTTTTTTAATAAAGTTTTATGTTTCAAAATGTGCAGCAGCTCTTGGAGGCAGGGGGTTCTCATGCCTCTGCCATTTGTGAAGCAGACTTCTTGCTGGGGGCCCTTTCATAGCTTTATCAGGAAACCAACTCACTGTCCCATAGATAGTTGCTCATTGCAGCTGATTTGAGCACGAATGCTTTTTCCAACTAACCCTTGTATAGTGGAACGGGGACATGTCCAAAGCGCTGGAGCCTATGGATGCTACCTTCTTTGGAAAAGGGTTCTTTGCAGGTGTAATTCAGTTAGGGATGAGATGAGATCATCATCTGTTACCCAGCTGGGCCGTAAACCCAATGATGTGTCCTTATAAGAGACAGAGAGATGAAGGCACAAACAGGAGAAAGTGATACAAAGATGAAAGTAGAGACTGAAGTGATGTGGCCATAAGCAAAGAAAGCCAAAGACTGTTGATGGCCACCAGAAGGTAGAAAACACAAGAAGGATCCTCCTTAGAGCGTCTAGAGGGAGTGCAGTCCTGCTGACACCTTCATTTCAGGTTTCTAGGCTCCAGAACTATGACAGGATAAAGGTGTGGTGAGCCACCAGGTTTTGGCAATTTGTTATAGAAGTCCTAGGAAACTAATGTGGCCTACAAAGACCCACTCTTCGCATACTTCTGAGAGGTCAACTTCCCTCAATAATTCCATCCCAAATAAGAGAATATATAGTGTGATTTATGATGTGAATCATAATGATCTTGAGTATATAGTGACATCTCCAATATGAAACATGTTTTCCATGCAGAAGGAGCATGTCTAATTCATTCAACAAATATTTATTGAATGTGTGCCAGGCCCTGCTGTAAGTCCTGGAGATGGATCCTTTGCCTTGGGGATCTCACATTCTAATCTTACCAGAGCTCCTCAATGACGGTAGGACATCTTTATAAATAAGCAAATAAATGAGGGACCACTGGTGGCTTCAATGCAGTTGGATTTTAAAAATATCCTGCAAAGTTTCTGTAAAAGATAAATATTCAAACTGGAGGTAGTTTGGTGTCAGAGTAAAGCTTAGTTATGGCTAAGTAACCAGTTCAGAGAAAGGAATCAAAGAATGTAAGTGATGCTTAACAATAAAGAGAGAGAGAGAAATGAATAGGTTCTTTTCACTATGAGAAACTGTAAAATGGAAATTCTCAAAAGATAAGTTCTGTAACCAAAATTCTTTTTTTGAAATTATTTGGAATGATTGTGGTATATAGTGACATCTCCAATATGCTGTTGCTGATAAGCTGCTGCTGGAAGTAAAATGCTAAATTGATAACAGTGAAACCCTAGGAATGTGTAGAAAAATGGCCCGTGAACTTTAATGTGAGCAAGGCCAAGGGAGAGCCTCCAAGATTGGTGGGGGCTCAGCCAAACGCAGCTTGCAGTTTGCTTTCCTTTCTGACCATCCACAAGTGATGCTAGCCTAGTATTTGAAGTCCACTCCTTTCCAGTCCACCCTTCATCTCTCAAAAATAATCCCAAAATTTAGGACCTGATTAATAAAGTAATTGGAAACAAAAGCTGAAAACATAACTAAACTATGAAAAAAACTCGTACTGTGCAGGAACACTGAAAGTCAAATTTCCCTCTTTGTTCCTGGGAAAGCTTCGCTGAGTAAAGAATGAGAAGCCATGAAGATCTGCCATATAAAACAGAGTAAATAAACAGATTAGATGCAAAAATATAAAACACATTGGCTGCATTAGTAAATATTATACACATGTAAGGGATGTGGATTATTATTATTGATTACTCTATAAAAACTTAGTATTAAAATGTTCCCTTTGTTGTTTATTTAATATGTATGTGCCATATACAGAGGGTGTCCCCCCAAAAAGTATACACACACTTTGAATAATTATAAAAACAGTGTTTATTAGCATACATTAAATTTTCAAAATTGAGCTATCAGCTGTTAAGTTGTATATACATTTTTTAGGACATCCTGTGTGTGTGTGTGTGTGTGTGTGTGTGTGTATACACACATATATATGTGATGTTTGATTTTTTAAATTTTATTTTTCAGTTATAGTTTACATTTACTGTATTAGGCTCAGGTGTACAATATAGGGACTAGACAGATATATAGTTTACACCCGATATTTCCAGTAGGAACCTGACCTCATACATAGTTATTAAAATATTATTGCAATATTGCAGTATTACAATATATTAATGCAATATATTTCCTATGCTATACTTTACATCCCATGACTAGTTTGTAACTACCAATTTGTACTTCTTAATCCTTTCAATCTTTTCACCTTCACCAACCCTCCTTCCCTCCGGCAACCATCAATCTGTTCTCTGTATCTATGTGTCTGTTTCAGTTTTGTTGTTTGTTTATTTAGTTATTTAAATTCCATATACAGGGCGGGGCAAAAGCAGGTTTACAGTTGTGAGTATGCAAATCACAGAGTTTATTCTTACATTATTATTTATTAATTATTATGCTATTATTCATATGAACAACTGTAAACCTGCTTTTGCCCCACCCTGTATAAGTGAAATTATATGGTATTTGTCTTTCTCTGACAGGCTTGCTTCACTTAGCATTATATCTTCTAAGTCATCCATGTTGTGACAAATGGTAAGATTTCACTTTTTTTTATGGCCGAGTAATGTTCCACTGTATATATGTACCACAGCTTTTTATCCACTTGTGTATTGATGGGCACTTCAATATCTTGATTATTGTAAATAATACTGCAATAAACATAGGAGTACATATATATTCTTTGAAATTCATGATTTGAGTTTCTTTAGATATATACCCAGGAGTGAAATCAATGGATCATAAGGCAGTCCCAACTTTATTTTATTTTTTTGAGAAAAATCCGTACTATTTTCCAAAGTGGCTGCACCAGCCTGCATTTCCACCAACAGCGCATGAGGGTTCCCTTTCCCCACACCCTCGCCAGCACTTGTTTGGAAATTTATTTGTGATGCCCATTCTGACAGGTGTGAAGTGATATCTCCTTGTGGTTTTAATTCGCACGTCTATGCCAATTAGTGATGCTGAGCATCTTTTCATAGGTCTGTTGTCCATCTGTATGTCCTCTTTGGAGAAATGTCTGTTCAGGACCTTTGCCCATTTCTAATTGAAATGTTCATTTTTTTGGTGTTGAGTTTTCTAAGTTCTTTATAAATTTGGAATATTAACCCCTTATCAGATGTATCATTGGCAAATATTTTCTCCCATCAACTATGTTGTCTTTTCATTTTATTTATGGTTTCCTTTGCTTTGCAAAAAGTTTCAGTTTGATGTAATCACACTTGCTTGCTTTTATTTCCTTTGCCCGAGGAGATACATCAGATAATATATTGCTAAGAGAAATGTCAGAGATGTTCCTGCTTAAATTTTCTTCTAGGAGTTTTTATAGTTTCAAGTCTTACATAGATTTAAGTTTATTCTTGTATATGGTGTAAAAAGGGGGTTTAGTTTCTTTCTTTTTATATTTTCTTTTTTTTTTTTTGCACTGTATCTGTCCAAATTTCTCAACATAATTTATTGAGTAGACTGTCTTTATACCACTATATGCTCTTGCCTCCTTTGTCAAATATTAATTGACCATATAGGCATGGTTCATTTCTGGGATCTCTACCCTGTTCCATTGGTCAGTATGCCTGTTTTTATGCCAACACCATGCTGTTTTAATTATTATGGCCTTGTACATAGTACAGTTTGCTATCAGGTAGTGTCTTACCTCCCCTTTGTTCCCTTTCTCAAGACTGCTGTGGCTATTCAGGTTTTTTGTGATTCTATATAAAGTTTTGAATTATCTGTTCTAGTTCTGTGAACTATGCCATCAGTATCTTGATAAGAGTTGTGATGAGCCCGGCCGGGCGTGGCTCAGGGGTTGAGCATCGAAATAAGATCCAGGCGATTGGGGTTCGATTCCCGGTCAGGGCACATGCCTGGGTTGCTGGCTCAATCCCCAGTGGGGGGCGTGCAAGAGGCAGTCGATTAATGACTCTCATCATTGATGTTGCTCTCTTTCTCCCTCTTCCTTCCTCTCTCTGAAATCAATAAAGATATATTTAAAAAACAAAACAAAACCCACCCTGATCTTTAAAAAAAAAAAGAATTGTGATGAATGATGAATCTATAGAGTGCTTTGGGTGGTATGGACATTGTAATGATGTTAATTCTTCCTGTCCATGAGCACAGTATTTGCTTTCATTTATTTGTATCTTCGATTTCTTTCTTCAGTGTCTTATAATTTCCTGAGTACGAGTCTTTGACATCCTTGATTAATGTATTCCAAGGTATTTTTTGATGGAATTGCAAATGGGACTGTCTTCTTAGTTTCCCTTTCTGATAGTTTATTATTGGTCTATTAAAATGCAAGCAGTTTCTGAAAGTTAATTTTTTATCCTGATAGTTTACCGAATTCATTGATCAGTTCCAGAATTGCTTTGGTGGAACCTTTGGGGTTCTCTATGTACAGGATCATGTCATCTGCAAATAATGACAGTTTTATTTCCTCTTTCCCAAGTTGGATGCCTTTTATTTCTTTCTGTTGTCTGACTGCTGAGGCTAGGACTTCCAGAACTGTGTTGAATAACAGTGGTGAGAGCGTAAAATGCTTTCCCTGAAAACTAAAGGAAAATACTTTAGTTTTCTCCTCTGGTTATAACCTTAGCTGTGGGTTTGTCATAGGTGGCCTTTCTTATGTTGAGGTATGTTCCCTTTATTCCAAGTTTGCTGGGGATTTTTTTATATAAATGGGTGCTGAATTTTGTCAAAAGCCTTTTCTGCTTTATTGATATAATGATATGATTTTTATTCTTCATTTTGTTGATGTGATGTATCACAGTAATTGATTTGTTGATATTGTATCAGCCTCGCATCCCCAAAATAAATCCCACTTGATCATGGTATATAAGATATTTTTAATGTACTGCTGGATATGGTTGGCTAATATTTTGTTGAGAATCTTTGTATCTATTTTTATCATGGTTATTGGCCTATAAATTTCTTTCTTTGTAGTATCTTTATATGGTTTTGGAATTAGGACTATGCTGGCCTCCTAAAACAAGCTTGGGAGTCAGTCTGAGAAGGATAGGTGTTAGTTATTTTTGAATGTTTGGTAAAAAGCACCTATAAAACCATCCTGTCCCAGACTTCTCTTTGCTATGAGGTTTTTTTTTATTACTGCTTTAATTTCATTGGTTATAATTTATTTGTTCAGATTTTTTTATTTCTTTTGATCCAGTTTTGGCAGATTGTATGTTTATAGAAATGTATCCATTTATTCCAGGTTGTCTAATTTGTTGCCATATATTTTCTTAAAATTCTTTGTATTTCTTCGGTGAGATTTTTGTCTTCTCTTTTATTTCTAATTTTATTTATTTGGTTCCTCTTTTTTTCTTGATGAATCTGGTTTAAGGCTTATGAATCTTGTTTGTCTTTTCAAAGAACTAACTCTTGGTTTCATTGATGTTTTATTTGTTTCTAGGCTCTATTTCATTTATGGTTAAAGGTTTATTAATTTTGTTTCTCTTTTCAGAGAATGAGCTCTTAGTTTCGTTGATCTTTTGTATTGTCCTTTTAGGCTCCATTTTGTTTATTTTGCTCTGATCTTTATTATTTCTTCTCTGATACTCACATCAGGCTTTGTTTTTTGTATTTTTCTAGTTCCTTCAGGTGTAAGGTTAGGTTGTTTATTTGAGATTTTTCTTGTTTCCTGAGGTAGGTCTGTAATGCTATGAATTTCTCTCTTAGGACTGCTTTTGATTTTGGGTTGTGTTTTCATTTTAATTTGCCTCTAAAAATTAAAAAAATTTAAAAAATTTAAAATTGACCGATTGGTATGGCTCAGTGGTTGAGTGTCAGCCCATGAACCAGAAAGTCATGGTTTGATTCCCCATCAGGGCACATGCCTGGGTTACAGGCTTGATCTCCAGTAGGGGGCATGCAGGAGGCAGCTGGCCTATGATTCTCCTCACTGATGTTTCACTCTCTCTCTCTCTCTCTCTCTCTAGCTCTTCCTCTCTCTGATATCAATAAAAACATATTTAAAAAATAAAAATAATTTGTCTCAAGGTACCATTTGTCATTCTTCTTCTAAGTTCCTTGACCAGCCTTATAACCATTGTTTGGAACTCAGCATCAGATATCTTGGTTGCTTCCATCTCACTTAATTCTTTTTCTGGAAATTTTCTCTTGAGGCATGTTTCTTTGTCTCCCTATTATCTACCTGCCTCTCTGTGTCTGTTTCTGTATATTAGGTAGATCTGCTTTTTCCCCAATTCTTGTTATGGGGGCTCTATATAGTAGGTGTCTTGTGAACCTCTTGTCTGGCTTCTTTATCACCTGAGCTAAGTGCTCCAGAAATGTCTCTTTTGTGGGTATATGAGCCCTCCTGTTGTAGTTGAGTCTTGATTGCCATTGGTTTTTTATTGGGTGGGGTTGAACCTCAGCCTGGTTGATTATGAGGATCAACTCCATCCACAGTTTTTGCTGTGTGGAGGCGGAGCCCATGAAGTCAAATTTACCCCAGCGGATTCTAGTGCCTGCCAGGATCTCCCTGGCAAGATGTGCCATTTGTGGAGCTAATTGAGTTGTGCTCTGATGTGGTCTAAAGCCAGCCACCAGGTTGTGCTTTTTCTGGGACCTCTTGGGAGGGACTCATGCAGGTCAATGTCAGGCATTGCCTGTGACAGGCGCTGAGCTACCTGTTTGGAGCTACAAAGTGATCCACAGTTTGTGGCTAACTCTGCTGGATGTGGGTGTGCATAGGAGGGGCTCAAGCTGCACCCTAAGGCTGCCTTCCACCAGCACTGCCTGGGGGCCTCCAGACCTTTGTGGTGGGACAAGGACTCTGGGAGTCATCTAAGTGAGACCAACAGAGTTCAGCTGCCCAAACAGACCATGATTTGATCATTCAAAGGGAGAGCACTGTACAGTAACATTTGGGCCGGTCTTGCCTGTGAGAAAAAAATTGTCCCACCCCAGAGCCACACAACTCAGTTTCTGACAACTCCTGAGTCCTCCTAAACCTCAAGAGTCCTCAAAGAAAGTCTACATCTTGGGCCAAGGCAGCAGGCTTCTCTACAGTGTTTGAACTCAGTAAAGTGGGGTGACAGGGGTTTGGAAGGGTGGGGCTAGTGCATTTCCTCAGCCTGATGCAGTATGGAGGGGAGTGCTTAACCCAGGAAAGATAGTGTCTGTGATCAGCATGAAAAAGGGACTCAGCACAAGGACCCTGGCAACTGTTTCTTCAACTTCATCCCCCAAGATACACAACCCAGTCTCTCCTCATACATTCCCAGCTAGCTCTGAGTGGTCCTCCCTCTATTAGATCACAGGTGAGTGGATGTCAACAAGATTTTGTATGCTGGCCCCTTAAGAGTATGCCTGTGTCTCTAGCAGACTCCCATCTCTCTGATGGGCAGGACCCCCACTGATTATCACAGCCAGATATTATGTAGGCTCCTCTGGTGCTTTGAGATGGGGAGCCTGGCACTGGATTGAGACCCCCATTCTTCTCAGGGGGCACATTTACAGCTTAGATATCTCTCCAGGATGTCAGCCACTTCCCGTGGGAGCATGGCCAGCCCTTTTTGTGTTTCTGCCTTTCCTACCAGTTTCAATGTGGTTTCTTCTGTAAACCCTTCATTATAAGACTTCTGTTCAGCTAGTCTTCAGTTGATTATTCAGGTTGATTGTTTTATAATTTAGTCGTAATTTCAGTTTGGTTCTGGGAGGAGGTGAGTGTAACTTCTATCTATGCTGCAACTGTCTGGGATCCTCCCTAATGTTTGATTATTAATTGAGAATACACCACGGAGCAGATAAAAGATGAGCTGCTTCATCATATTAGTACTAAATTTAAGAAACTTATTAATCATAGAGGTGATATAGACTGACCACAGAAATAGACTCAAAGGGGGTCCCATTGAAAGAATCTGTATAAGTTTTGCTGGAAGAAGTTTGCAAGAGAGGAGGTAAGAGGAGTAAGGAGTTGGCAGATGTTGGAACCATGACTACATTTGGTGGTTGACATTGTGAATATTTCACTGTAAATTTTTTTGAAGCAACTACAAAAATAATTAAGAAATACATATTCTGACCTATATAAAATATTTTTTTTCCTAAACGTACCATTTTAAACTCTAAATTTTGTCTTAATATATAATATTTTCACATGAGTTAGAACAATTTTAAAAGTATAAAAGCTATTTAGTGAATACTATCTCTGTCTCCAGATATAATATAAGTACATATATACCTATGCATATTTTTATATTCTCCACAAAACAACATATTCTGCATGCTCTGTTTATTGGTTATTTTCCCTTGGGATTATTTTTGTATTTGTGCATGAAGAACTTCCTCATTTGTTAAAGCGTGTTGTGTTCCATTGTATAAGCACAGCATAGTATAGTCAACAAGACCTTAGTGGTGAATACGGGATTGTGCAGAACTTTTCTTTTGTGAGGGACAATGTCCCAATGAATAGATGTTCCTGTGTAAGTAAATCTGTTGGATAAAAATTTCTAAAAGGGTCAAAAATATGTAAATTTTAGCTTTAGTAAATGGCACCAAATTGCATTCCATAATGGTATAATTTATAGCAAAGTAATGTCATATTAAATTTCTTACATTTCTAAACACCTATTTCACCAACCAGTCTAGTTCTAAATCCTGACACATCCCTGTGAGGATGCAGATGCCTGAGGGTGTAGGCTCACTCTCTGCATTTGAGAAAAATGGTTAACTTTGTAAGACGGCACCTATGGCACTTGTGGATATTTTAGCCTCAGCATCAGCATCTACTGTGAGCTCCTGAAGGGAGATGTCACCTCTTTTGGCCTTGCTTTAGAAGATTCCCAACAGAGAGTCAACATGTGTGGTGCTTGAAAAAATTGATTTGATGTTGATGATAATGATAAATGGCATTTTAATTTACTGAAAGAGCAAATCAAGTTTCAGAAATCTTAGAGCCTCACTTAAAATAACACTCAGCTACAACAGTCTACCCTTGCAGTCCTTTTCATAGCCAGGTAATATAAATAATCTTAACAATTGTGTTTAAATACTATTTTCTTGGTATTAGTTATGTCTTTCCATAACCCTCAGTTTTTACCAGTGCCCTTGGAAGAAAAAGAGATTTGCATTTGATAAAATATTTCATGCTCTATTTAATTTGCTCTTTCTGAAACCCAAAGAGCATTAACAAAACCCAAACTGCCTGTTAAAAATAAGAATGAATGGGGTCCCCCCAAAAGTGATTCATCTCTATCACACGAGGAGCTAGTACATCATGTGCAGTTTCTATGGCAGCCAGAGACACCAAGATAATACTGTATGAGATGGGTTTTGACACACAAAGCAGTTCATGGGAGCCTCTGAGTGAAATAATAACTTATACAATAAGTTATACATGTCCCAATAAGTTAGACATAAGTCCTGATAACTTATACAATCGTGAAAATGTTTTCTCTAAGATCTCATGGCTGGAATCAGGGCTGCAGAGAAGTCTTACTATGCGTTTAGAGCTCTCCTCTCGGGAAGCTTGCTGTGCCTCCAGGGCAAGCTGGGGAAAGTTGAATGAAGAACTAATGTCAAAGGTTTGGGAGGATCAGGATAAGAAAACAGGGCGAGTGGAGTACTCTGGGGCTGGCCGCAGCCGGGAGACAACCTCACAGCGTGGCATCAGGCTACAAGAAGAGCAGACTCCCGTGAATCTGAGGAGAAGAGCTGTGACAACCCTGGGGGGAAACAGCACATTATAACAGTACAAGAAAACTTTATTTTCTTTAATCTGGTCTTTTCTTTTGAGTTTTTTGCTTTGACTCAAACTGGCCTTACCCAGGGCCCTGACTCACCCACCCCCCTCACTCTTATTTAGTCATTAAGCCCTCAGGACAGTGAGGTTCTGGTCAGCACCCAGTAGTCTTAGGAACAAGGTCCTGTGTCTATTGACTATTGAGACCATTTTCAATCGAACTAAACATAATATCTTGGCCTCCATTGTGTTTTAGCTCTGGACCCAGGAAAGTGGAACAATTCCACTGAATGAATCCTTGAGAAATCAGACAAAACAACTCCATGGCTGACATCAGGGTGAGATGCAATGATCGATTATCCCACTCCCTCACCAACCCATCAGTAGAGTCCAGGACCCTAACTCCTTTAGTAAAGATGGTTAATGATTTTTCCGTATATAATCCATCGCCTGGAAACCATTGGGGAACCAGATCTTTAAGCATTAGCTCACCTGTGACTCCAGGCATAGCACCATCTCCTTAACTAATCAATCCTTTCCTGGCTGCAGACTCCTGTTTGTGTGTCATTGGGCTTTGATGTGAACAGATCCCTTCGGTCAGGTAGCACCATTGGGAAGCAGAAGAGGGCTGATGACCTGAAGTCACTGTGTTCCTTCCCTCTGATCTCCTGCCAGTTCTTCCCATTGGACGAAACCAGCAGATCCCAAAGGCACAGGAGCCGTGAGTACAAGCCCATAATTTCATTTCTCAGGACAAAGGGCAGGGTAGGGAAGGCGGAAGAAACTGGACAGGAACATGGAAAACTGTGAGAGCAACGGGCAGACTTTTGAAGAAGTATGTTGAAGATCAAAGTTATTTGTCCTAGAATTGGTTTCCTCATTTATAGAGTAAGTCAAGCTCCCTAACCACAAATCAGACATTGGAGGACTCTGTTAAGTCTGTCCCCTGAGACCCTGCATGCATGGCCCCAGCTTCCTCCCTCCCACCGGCCACAGCCAAACGGGGCTCAGCCCTGCTCTGCTTCATGGTTAAGCCCTGAGCAGTCGTGCAGATTTTGACAGTATTTCCCCACAGGAAGATCCAGAAAGAGAATGTGGGTGAACAGGCACAAATCCATCGCTATTGTACTTTAGGACAAACAGTCAACTTGACATGTGTCTTAATAATAGTGACAGTGGCGTCATCTCTCCAATTGAGAATAACTTTAAAATCGCAACATACAGGACGAAAGCATGGGGATGATTTCCCCAACTCGCATAATTACTTACCAAGATTGGCATGTGGATTTAGGCAATGTGATTGAAGATTTCCCAGGTAAAGTTTACAGATTGGTTTCCACCTCATAACGCTCCTTGGCCTTGTCTTCCCTGGTACAGTTTCCAACTTCTCTCCAGTCTCACCATTAGTGTCCTCTGTGGTTCTTTCACTGAATCTTCCTCTACTTAGATTCTCTCCAGTTCCTTTAAGTGTTGGCTCCCCTTTTATAGTCCACAGCCCACACCTAGCTCATCAGCATCACCAAGTGCTGCAGGTGACAGCTTTTCCCATCACAAACCCCACCAACAGTCCTGGGTGATGACTGTGCAGTTTGTGCACCGCCTAATTGCACCTCGTGGGCCCGCCACCTGTCCACCTTGTACGAGGTGAGGCTCATCTGCAACAGAGACCTTGTGTTTTCAGGTTTCCAGTAAGAATTATCCCCTCCTTGAAGTTGCCAAATGTATCTTTCACTGCAAGAGAGAACAGCCCTAAAGCCACAAGACAATATGCTGACATCCATATCTGGCTGCGTTTTTCTTAACTTCTCCATGTACACTTCAGTGGCAAAACCATTGATTCCTTCAGAACCTGTTGCTCACTTAGGAAGGGCACATAAGAATTGCAGGTACCTGCTCTGAGGTGCAAACCTTGCAAACTCAAACTTAACAGATAACAGTCACAGAGGGCTGATTTCCAAGAACTAAGGGGCAAAGGGGGGTATAGATCTTACCTTTAAAAGGAGGTCAGAAAAAAGACCAACTTAGTGCAATTTGTGTTGCTGGATCATGCTCTACAGAAAATGCAAGACTTGGTTTGAAAAAGGGGGTGAAAGAATAGTGATTCTGACATCACAGCCCTATGGTAACTAAATGAGTTAGAAAAAAATTTCAAGTCCCTAAACTTCATTTTTCCATGAGTGTCAACTTAGCTTCTGCTCCTCTTATTTATTCCAGAACTCAGCATAATGCCTGACCCCAAATAAGTTTTTAACAAGGATATTCTCAATTAATTTCTTTCTGCTTCTTGGTGACATCAATGTGAACTGTATATTATTTCATCACCAAATTACTTACTGGCAATGCATTATCTATCATAAGAACTGAAAATATAAGCAATATATTTAATAGATAGCAATGATTTGACGAGGTTGGGATTCATTTAAATAAAAGTTTGTATTAAATATTACGTTCTGAGTGGATAAGTAGTTTTGTTTTGGTGTTTTTTTTTTGTTTTGTTTGTTGTGAAGTTTTTTTAGCTGCTGCAGACTCTCTCCAGACCTCCAGCCTCACCAGTGCCCATCCGTGCCCACATCTTTCTAAGCCACCATTCTGGCATCTGCAACCAAGGGAAGGGAAAGAAAGGCTGGGGGCGGGGTCCGAGCCGAGCACACAGGCGGATGGAAGGGCCTGTCTTGCTGCCTCCTTAGAGAAAGACCACCTTGGATAAGCAGGGTGAGGTTCACCGTCTGTCTCAAGAAATTTAGGTAACAAAGGAGTAAAGAGAAGTCAGGGGAGCTGGGGCGGGGTTAGTGGAGCAAGTATGACCTAATTTTGACGGAGGGATTATGGAGGGTGTAGGTAATGAGAGAGCAAGGTGGAGAGGCCCCTCGGCAGGCGGGGCCCTCAGAGGCGGAGTGGCTGGAGGGGCATCGGGAAGGGCGGCCTGCAGGCCGAGGCAGGGGGCAGGGCTGCCCGCCGGGCAGGTGGGGTGAATCGTGCTCTCGATGAACTCTTGTCTCTTAGTTTCTCAGCCACATGACTGTAGGATTTTGCTGGGAAATGCATCTTGCTCTCATTCCCCTGCGTGCCCACTGAATAAATGAAAGAACAAATACATGTCCATTGGCCTCTTCAAATCAGTCATTGTAAGGGGATGTATATAGATTTCTCCCAAATATGGCACTAAGATCCTTCTCTGTGACCATAGTTTTTAAAATATTTGCAATCATGCATCATGTCTTTCAGCTTTTGAGGGTGAACAGGATATGAGTAAAAAGTTCAAGTCGCCCGGCCGGGCGTGGCTCAGCGGTTGAGTGTCCACCTAGGATCCAGGCGATCGGGGTTCGATTCCCCGTCAGGGCACACGCCCTGGTTGCGGGCTTGATCAATGACTCATCATTGATGTTTCTGTCTCTCTCTCTCCCCCTCCTTTCCTCTCTCTGAAATCAATAAAGATATATATATTAAAAAAAAAAAAAAAAAAAGAATCCAGTCCAGATGTTTAAAAAAAAAAAAAAAAGTTCAAGTCACTTATAGTCAAATTTAATAAAGAACAATAAGCTGATTATCTATGTTTGAATCATCAAAAGCAACACTAACAAAGTGAGGCGGATGTCCTTGCCTGGGCTAGAAGTGGCTTAGACACTCCTCAGCAGCAGGCCAGGCAGAAGGATCAGCTCCTCAGCCCCAGGTGGCGAATCTGGACCGGGCTGGTGTCCTCTCCCACCGAGGACCTCTTAAACACCCACAGCTTCCCGCTTAAACTCACTTATCAGACAGCAAAGACAAAATCTGAACCAGAAAAAAATATGCTCCTGAAGGTTAAAAGATTAATTAGAAGATATAATGTGGAAAAAATATATTGATTTTCTTTCATATCAAAGTACTTTATTTTATTTTTTTAATTAAATTTACTAGAGTGACATTAGTTAGTAAGATCATATAGGTTGTGAGAGTACATTTCTGTGATACATGATCTGTATATTGCATTATGTGCCCACCACTCAAATTCAAATCTTCTGTCCCCATATATGTGACCTCTTTGCTCCCCGTGCCCCCTTCCCTTGGTAACCACCCCGCTGTCGTCTGTGTCTAGGAGTTTTTGTTTGTTTTTCTTGTTTGCTCTTTTGTTGCTTTCTTGCAGCATTATTTATGGTGGCCGAGACATGGAAACTACCCAAGTGTCCTTCTTCAGATGATTAAAGATGTGGTATATATAGATAATGGAACACCACTCAGCCGTAAGAAAAGATGAAATACTGTCATTTGTGACCACATGGATGGATCTTGAGAATATCGTGCTAACAAAATAAGTCAGACAGAAAAAAGTTAAGAACCATATGATTTCACGCAGATGCAGAATATAAAACTGGAGAAACTTATTTCATCAAAATAAATCCAGAGACATAGAAGCACTGAACAGACTGAAGAATCTCAGAGAGAAGGCGGGGATGGGTGGGTGGGTGCAGGGTGGGAGGAGGGGTCAATGGGGAGAAAGGGGGACATTGGTAATACTTTCAACAATAAAGATAAATTTAAAAAAGTAATAAATGCCTACTTTTAGATTTGCAAAACAAACCTGCAAATTAAATAGTTGTGTTACTCACCTGCATATTACATCCTGTCAGCTGGAAAAAATTCCTAATATAAAAATTTTCAGCCCCCATTTCAGTTCATACGGTTTTAAGGTTAGTGGTAATTCATCCTTGTGTGTCTCAGTCATTCCCATTGAAAGGTGTCTATATTTTTAATTTCACTAACTTCCCGGAATTGGGACTAGGATATAAAAATCAATAGCAACTTTGTTGAAGATTTTTTAAAATTCATTTTTCAATCATTTAAAAAATATAATAAGCATTTTATGTTAACATTTGTTTGATACAGGTGGTGGTTGCGCATAGGTCTGTTATTTTCAGTATTTTGTATGGATTTGGAATATTTGACAAATACAAATAAAATTATTAGATATAATATTCTAATAATACATTTTAAATCATTACAAAAAGGAGCATGGGCAAGTTTTGCACAAAAAGAAAATGTATTAATGAATCTTTTCACTATGACTAATACATTATAGAATCCATGATAAAATCCATGATATTAGTATAAAAATATAAATGCAAAAACTATCTGTTATGTTCATTCACTCAGTCACAAAATTCTCAACCATTTATCTGTAGGGTCAGAAAAAACTTAATTTGGTCCATTTAAGAGTAGACAAAAGGGTCCTAAATCTAGTTTCTGGATTTTTCCCACCTTTAAGATCCGTCAATGCAAAGCCATGCTGCTTCATAAAATAATAGTTAAATTCACTAAAGAAGACAAGCATATTCTCTTAGACACTAAGAAGTTCCATTCAGATGGCAGTGGGACCTATTTGGATTCTTTCTCTAGGAAACTGACTTCCTTGTTGACCGAGGCCAATGTTTTTTCTAGTCATTTGTCATTTACATAACACTGAGCAACCAGTGCTGGGAAGGTCCTAAACAACAAAAAGGCCTCTATAACAATTTTTGACACTGGGGGCTTCATGGAGCAGCTTGTGAATTCATCAGCGGCAGGCTGATTGCACTTTCTGTTGGGCTCGCTGTTTCCTAGTGGAACCGTGGTGTTTTATTTGGCGAGCAGTAGCCCCTGGAACAGGAGAGCAGTTGTATTCGAGAAGCCAACGATTGGAAAAAATGTCCTTGCTTATTTTATGGCTGTGTGTGTGTGTGTGTGTGTGTGTGCTTGCACATGTGTGTGTTTTTATTCAAGATCGTGGGTGCAAAAGCCACCTTATTTATTTGTGAGAAATTTGAAAACACTCCTGTGCATGGTTTATATTTATGATTCTTCTGTATTTTTCTTAAATAAGGTGATTTTCTACTTTACCGGATATATTGTAAACTAGTTAGTCAACTGTTTTCACTGCATCAAATGTGTTTTACTATTGTTATTTTTAGCTAAAGCCCATCCTCCATCATCATATCCTTAAAAAATAATAAAATTACTAGAACGAATGATCATTTTTTTCAAAGACAAAAGTGGAAGTTGGGGGAGAGGAAATGGAGATATAATTACCCATGCAATTACTCCAGTAAAGTTTCATTTACTAGAGTACTTTAGGTGATAGTCAGCCCTGAGAGAGAATCATGTTTCCACGTTTAGTCTTATTTTAGGTCATCTCACCAGCCACAATGATATCATAGACAAGCTCGCATTTTATTGACTGAGTGCCTTTAACAGATCTATCTCGGGAGCAGGCATTAACTTCTGGTGGCTGCAGTCACATTCTGTGCCTTGGAACCCACATCTTACCTAAGCTAGTTTAATCACCTCCACAGAAGAGAAACTGACTGTAATAAAAGGAGCAGCTTCTGGTTATAATATTGATTCATTCAAGAGAGATGCAGTATTTGGAGAACAATAGTATACAAAACATCTCGTCATTTTGGTCCCTTTGTAAGTGTATGTGGAGAGTAGATGATTTAATTTATTTTGACAAGAGAGGTGATTTTTTTTTTTTAAAGACCAAGTCTCCCAGAAATATTTTCAGAGCATTTAGTGATGCTGGAAGAATAAACCAGGTCAGGTGTGTCCAGGGATTGAAAGATGATCTCCAATCTCTTTTTACTCTTGTTTACCCTAATGTTTTTGAATAATCTTTAAAATAAGCAAGAGGTTATTAACTCTGCTGTTTAAATACAATGCACAAGGGTGACATTCACATATAAAAGCTATTTTAAAGGAATCACAGGCAGAAAGTGACTTTGGTTTGCTTTGAAAGCAAGTCAGAGAGCATTAAACTTTGCCAGAGCAGATTGACCTCAATCTTAAAATCTCTAGGAAATGAAATTATTCAGTTTCCCAGAGAAACCTACGCAAATGTGTCCTGCCTTCCCTCAGGGAGGCAGGGTGTCCAAATGAAACTTTAATGCAAAAATGGGATGTTTTTCTGTGGCAATCCCATTGCTAACATTTTGAGACGAGCGTGGCTGGCCGGGAAGCAGCTGTGGGCCCGCAGGCTGGTGTTCGTCGCTCTGGGAGCCCACCGGTCTCATCACCGAGGTCAAAGCCAGGCCGCGCTGCTGGGCCCGAGGCACCGACATGAGCAGGACACTCGTGGGCAAGTGGACAGAAAGGTTATCCACAAGTGTCCACATGAGTGACCAACCCATAACCGGTGTCCTTCATATAAAAAAATCCCTTTGTGACTCTGAGAGGTCATCATCATATTATCACGGGCAGCTCTTTGCAGCTCTTGCATTTGCCACAGGAAAGCACAGAGGGAAAGCTTAGTCTGGTGATAGGCATCTGAGTCTGTTTTTAAAAACTCTACTGTATTGTACCTCTCAGAGTACTTGACAGAGCTGCTAGGTACAAATTTTCTATAGGTAGCGACTAGGGAATTTTATTCAAAAATTCATACTGATTATTTAGAATCGTTTAAGGTATTACATTGTTTCCCCTAAAAAAATATTAGAAGCATTTTAGTAATAGTTAAACCATGCCGCAAATAAGCACATGAAGTGATGCCATCCCATAGGCCATTAAGAGCTGCATATAAAAGCAGTTATGAGGTTCCATTATATATCTATTAACAATGACTGAAGTATCCAACACTGGCAACTCCAGAAGCTGACAGACGTGGAGCCACAGGACTGCCGTTCACTGGGGGTGGAAAGGCAAAAAACGACACTCACTTTGGAAGGAAGTTTGCTTCCTACAAAAGTGAGCCCACTTTTACCATATGGTCAGCCATCGGGCTACTTGGTATTTACGTAAAGGAGATCAAAACTGTAACGTCCACACGCAAACCCGCACGCGCATGTCCAGAGCAGCTTTATTCTTAATTGGAAAAACCAAAAATGGATAAACAAACTGGCATCCTATATACAACATAGTACCGCTCGGTGCTGAAAGGAAACAAGCTATCAGGTTACGAAAAGACGTGGAGGAAGCTTTACTAAGTGAAAGAAGCCAATCTGAGAAGGCTACGTACTCTGTGACTCCAGGTACATGACATTTTACAGGAGGGGAAACTATGGAGACAGAAAAAGATGACTAGTTACCAGGTGCTGGGGGAGGTAGGAATCAAGTGATAGCACGAGGATTTTAGGGCTATGAAACTATTCTGTATGACAACATGGATAGATGTCATGATACATTATACATTAATGTCATTACACATTACACACTGTGGACAGATGCCATTATACATTTCTCAGAACCCAGAGAATTGCATCACACACTCAATAATGAGGCCTAATGTAGTCTGTGGACTACACTTAATAATAGTGTATTAATATTGGCCCTGACCAGGAAATCGAACCACTGTCTCCTGGATCCTAGGTCATGCTCAACTGCTGAGCCCAGCCCAGCCGGAGGAGTAATTTTATTTTAAAATGTGTGTAACATTAGAGACACACCTATGGAGGCCCTGTTCTGTGTTAAGCATTGCACTAGGCCCCGGACACCAAATCGTGAGCAGCATATACAAGCCTTGGTCCCCATGGAGCGTCCAGTGTGGGTGGAAAAAGGAATTTATCACTTAAAAACATAAATCTATGAACAGAAACTGAAAAGCATCCTATTAAAGTTAATACAGGAGGCCGGTCAGGAAAGGCTTTCCTGGAGAAATGACCTGTGAACTAGGCTCTCAAGGATGAGAAAAGGAGGAGATGACAGGTTTTTTAAAAGTAATAGCAAGTGCAACGGCACGGAGATAGAGCAAGACAAATGCTAGCAGAAGGAAGGCACATGCAATTGGAGTGTTCAGAGAAAAGAAATGGGCTCAAAAAGTACAGGTTGTGTTTATGATACATCCAGAGAACAAAAGTGATCCACAGCTGCATGGTAGAAATATGTAAGTAAGAGTCTCTACATGAGAAAGGTTTTATTTTCCATTTTCCTACTGAGGCAGAATAAGAAGCTAGGAAAATCCCCGGGCAAGTGGAATGAGAAACTGAGACAAGAAAATCAAACATGGCCAAAAAATTTGAACAACTTACAGCCAGCTGGTGAATCCCAAGACCTTCTCTTCCCCAGCCAAGGACACTGAGAGCAAATGGTTCATACCCCCCCCCAACCAGGGAACACACAGCTTAAACCCCCTAGAAGGGGAGATAGAGGACAGAGACCCAGTTAATGACATCTGTGCCAGCCAAACCCAAGGATGGGTGGAGTCAGGGGAACAAAACACGGAAACCAGATTAGAGCCAGACAGACTCAAGGTAAAAGTAAAAGAGTAAAGCAGACCACAAAATAATCCCAAACTCCCCTATACTGTCATTTTGATGCATCAGCATATTAAAAACACACCTGGCCCAACTGGCATGGCTCAGCGGTTGAGCATCGACCTAGGATCCAGGAGATCGTGGTTCGATTCCCGGTCAGGGCACATGCCCGGGTTGTGGGCTCGATCCCCAGTCGGGGGCGTGCAGGAGGCAGCCGATCAAGGACTCTCTCTCATTGATGTTTCTGTCTCTCTCTCCCTTTCCCTTCCTCTCTCTGAAATCAATAAAAATAAATAAAATAAAATAAAAAACACACACCATACCTGGAGAGCTGATGAATATTCTGCTGGGACCCACCCCTAAGATTCTTGCCTGCAGGAAAAAAGGGAGTAAAGAGCCCCCAGGAGACAGACATCGTGCAGGCTCTCTCTAGAGCGAGCCCACACCCCTTCCCGGGCATGAACATTTTATTTCTTCTAAACTCTAAGGGTCCCCAGGAGACCTGCAACCAGGGGAGCAGTGGGCAGCGGCAGCTCCAGGGCTCAGTCCTTGATCCCGTCTCCAAGGCCCCCTTTTTCTCTGACTTGCCAGTGAGCTAACAGCAGCCCGCCTGGGCTCACTTCTTTCCTGTGACATTTCTAGGGAGCCAAAGCAGAGCACCTTTCGCTTCTTCTGTCCTAAGTCCTTCCTTGTCTCACTGTCCCAGCTCTAATAAATGTCCTCTCAGGCTATCCTGGACTTGTTCTGTGAAATCTTTCTTGCATGAAGTCCCGCCCGAGGCAGGCCTGCTTTGGGCCTGGCCCCTGCCCGGTACCACCGTGACCTGGAAAATAGTGAAAATTCCGGTGACAGTCCTATTGATTTGGCATTTACCTTGGCTATAACCAATTCCTGCCAAGTGTCGTCGTTCTAGGTTGTGTAGAGGAAACGCTGATGTTTAGAATAAGCCACATATAGAGGCGTCTACTTGCTGCTTGGGTGACAGTAGCTGAATTTTTCTTTTACTCATATTTACAAATTGAAATTTTGGTTCCAGACGATTGTAGTGTGTACATGACAATCGTGTAAACCCACATACTTACACATAAAACACTGGGGACTCACAGCTTGAGAAAGTGGTTGACCTTCCTGCGTGGCTGCTGCAGCTCAAGGAAACTGTGTCCCCGGGGGGCTCTCCCCGGGTCTGAGCCGGGGAGCAGGGGGCACTGGAGTGGGGTTCGGTGACCAGTGAGTGCAGGGCTTCCACACCCTTCGCAGCTTTCTTCTGTGGCCCGTGGCTATCTTTTCTCTGCCAAGGCTGCCTCCTGATAAAAATTATAAAGATCTTGATACAGAAACAGACAACGCCTTTACCGTATATTATCATGTTATTCTGAATTATTGCCACAATGAGTGGGGAGCAGTGTATTGTTTCAGAAACAAATGTGAAATAAGAGTGCAAGCAGGTCACGCAATTTCTTTGGGGTTTTATTAGTGATAAAACTACAAGTTCTTCACCCAGGTCC
Organism: Miniopterus schreibersii; assembly: GCF_964146895.1. Taxonomy (NCBI): domain Eukaryota; kingdom Metazoa; phylum Chordata; class Mammalia; order Chiroptera; family Miniopteridae; genus Miniopterus; species Miniopterus schreibersii. Next base: position 57,192,748 of record NC_138113.1, on the reverse strand, counting down.
TTTTGAAGATTGATACAAAATGTAGCTTTCCCCGTAGCCTGTAATTTTCCGTGGAGCGGAGGTCCTTCCCTTGTCACATTTCCGAAACAATGCCAAAGGAAAGAGACCATGAGCGGGGCCATGTCACGACGCCGCGCTAGGCCGGCTCCACCCTGTCACCTACATCCATTTTCATACCATTCTGGAAACTTCTTTGCTAACACTGATGAAAGGTTTAGCTGACATCTGATGGCTTTCCCTAAAATTACATGTATATAAACATTATAAAACTCAACCGTAAACCTATAAAAGCACATCTAAGGAGTAAAATGACATGATCAAACATCATATCCCTGAAAAGGTTTTGTTCTGCTTTGCTTTGCTATCACCAGAGATTTCTTGGTCTTTGAGAACTCCCAGATTTTGTAACTATATCTTTTTAGGCAAAAATACATACATAACTGTGTCCAGTTTAACAAATATTGGACATTTGGTTGCTTGTCCTTTCTAGGGGAAAAGAAATAGCTCAGTTTAAAATAGCAGGTGGAAGCTTGGAGTGAGGGAGGTGCTACAAAACATTTAAGTAAATGAACATGCAGTGTTTTCAATTGATATATTTTAAAAAGTTTTGATTCGGTTTTAGAAGATGCAGTGCAAAGACTCATACAATGCAAAGAAAGGATTTAAAATAAAGCTATGCTTTTCTTATGTCCCACCAGTTTAATCTCTATGCATTAATCCAAATACATTTTAAAAATTGCCCACAAAATTTGTATAAAAATTCATAGCAGCTTTGTTCGTAACAAATAATATAAAAATTGTCCATCAATAGGAGAGTGATTGAGAAATGATAGTCTATTTATACTATGTAAGACCACCAATATATGCAATGATATCAATAATACGGACTAATATTATAAGTGCAGAAGACGGCTATGGTAGGTCCTCAAGTGCGGATCCCCTCATTCCATGTAACTCTGTAAAATTCGCTCCCCTTGAGTGTGGGTGGGAACTGTGAGTAGGAAGGATGTCACTCTCATGATTAGGTTACATAATATGGCAACAGTTAAGTTCCAGAATCACTTGATTTTGAGTTGATTAGATGTGACATTATACTGGGTAGGCCTGACAGCAAGTGAAAGCTCTTCCTGAGAAAGACAAGGTTGTCTTTCTGGCATAAACAGCCATGTTGCAAATTGCCTCTGGGGAGGACCTCAGTCTTAGAACCATAAGGAGCTGAATTCTGTCAACAGTCTCAATGAGGGGAAAGGACACCTTGAGCTCCAGATGGGAGGACAGCCCTGAAGACACCGACTTCAGCCTGTGAGACCCGGGCTGAGAACCTCACTAAGCCATGTGGGTTCTTGACATGTGGAAACAGAGTCAATGAATATGGTTTGAAGCTACTAAATGTGTGGTAAATTGTTATACAGCAACAGAAAACTGATACAAAACCAAGCATAGGGTTTACTACTGAATAGTGTCATCTATATAAAGTTCTGGAAAAAGCAAAAAGGGTATTAAGTAAAAGATTCAAATCAATGGTTAGCTCTGCTGGTGGAGGTGAGTGAGTGGCAAGAGGCCTGAGGGAACTTTCAGGGGTGATGGAAATGTGGAGTTATACACGTAAGATCTGTGCATCTCACTGCTCTTTAAATATACCTCAAAATTTGAAAGCAAATTAAGCTTATATTTATATTACCTTATTTCTGCAAGGCCCCTGCTCTCTGTAATATTTTTTTAAATTGTAATTTGTCTTGGCTTCAGGTGTACATATTAGTGGTTAGACAATCAGACATTTTACATATTGTTCCCAAACTGGCACCATACATAGTTATTGCAATATTATTGACTATATTTCCTATGCTTTACTTACTTCCCTGTGACTACTCTGTAACTACCGATTTGTGTTTCTTAGTTCCGTCACCTCTTTCATCCAGTCCCCCAACATCCCCTCGCCTCTGGCAGCCACCAATTCTCTCTCTGTATTTATGAGTCTTTTCAGTGTTGTTTGTTTATTTTATTTTTTATATTCCACATATAAGTGAAATCCTTTGGTATTTCTCTTTCTCTGCCAAATTTCACTGAGCATAATACCCTCTAAGTCTGTCCATGCCGCTGCAGATGGTAAGATTCCAACCCCCAGTCCCCACTCCCCAAATTACCCCTAGTCATTCAGGTAACTGCAGATAGCTGGGTTTTCCAAGTCGTTTCTCTCAACCAATTTTTTTTCTAAGCTAATGAAAGTAGGTTATGAGCTGTCTTTTAAGACATCTGTAAACTTACTTTTAAAGGCCAAAGATTATGTGGCTATGTGACCCCAAAATGTGTTATATATCTTTACACAGGGGTCATAAACTAGGGTGCTGAGCCCAAATGTGGCTTCCACGTTCCTGTAAATGAAGTTTTCTTGCAGGTAGCTGGTGTGTTCATCGGCACATCGCCGATGCCTGTTTAATGCTGCAGGGACAGCGTGAGAGTCTGTGACAGAGACCTGGCAACCACAGGGCCTCAAGGACTCATGTATTTGCCATCTGGACTTTACAGGAAAAAATTGGCTGACCCTAATTTACACCATTAACTTTTTCCCCATGTACGAGTCTTTGATTAAAAGAAAAATATTTGATTCCAAACTCTTGCTAGTTATGGTTACATTAGGCAAATTATGTAATTTCTCTAGTATTTTCAATCTGATAGACAGATGATAGATAGATGGAAACTAAGTGAAACAAGGTTTTAAACCATGTTCCCTGTTGGATGGGTTATTTGTTGTGTGGGACATCAATATCATATACACATGATAAAAAAGTATCATGCAGGATAGTGTATCATGAAAACAGATTTTCACGTAAAAAGATTATTGCAAATAATGGTTTAAAATCAACATTTTAAACTGAAAGTTATAGAACTCCTCTTTAAATGCTCAAAGTTATTAGCTCTTCAGGTTCAAATATTTTGTCCTGAAGATATTAACTCACTAGGCACTGATGTTTGATGTATTTCATTTTAATCTATTAAATACACCTGAAATACTAGGGAGCAAGCAAATAATTGTTCTAATCTTTGTGTCACAGTAATTAATTTTTCAAAGCTAACCCGTTACTAAATTAGAAAGAATTTTCTCTTCTCCCCTGTCAAGTAGTCTAATTTGTTTTTTGAAATTCTAGTTGTATTCACATATGGCAGAATTTATATTTTGGAGTTTGGCCTCTGAAAGTCAGGTTAAATTCCTCAACTCAGAATTGCTACTTATAAGATCTATTATTTTGATGAGAAAGTAAGTCTCATGCAGGACAGCATAATGCTTAAGAAGGGATCTTGAAAGCAAATGCTTTGGAACAGAATCAATGCAGTTGTAATTCTGTAGAACATTGTGGTCAAAGGAGAAGTTCTTAGAAAACAATGGGGTTATTTAAATCCCACCTTAAAAACTGAATGACAGTTTGCTCAGGGAACTGTTGTGTTCCAAATTCCATCTCAAGACAACCCGGCTTCCCACAGGCCACTGAAAAGCCTTTTATTTTTTTCACCCTCTTCTAAAGACTCCTTCAAAACCTGCCCAACCAACCAGGATTTTCTGCCATGGAAAACAAAAGTTATTATTTAAGAAAAGAAAATGTTACCTCTCTCAATTAAGCTTCATGACAATGAAAGTTCTGGCAGATTTCAGAGACTACACAGCTTGAACATTTAAAAAAATTATCTCATACCTAATTGTTTTAATTTCTTTCTTTTTACCATCTTTATTGTCTACTTATTCCACAGAATAAGTAGATAATACTATATTGTAAAACTAAACTTAGCTGGCTAATAAAATAACTGGCCTCACCATGAAATCTGTGTAAGAATCTATGTTTAAGGGCCACCCACTTAATCTGAATTTTCTGGCCATATAAGTTTTTTAAGTAATTACATTTTTGGAAGGTGTTTCAGAAATTATCTCACTAATGAAAGCACTAACAATTTTAGAAAGAATATTATATAACATATAAATGTAAACAAACACACACACACACATGGCTTATAAGGCTATTTAGTTTTCATTAAAAAATGTATGCATATCTAAACGGATTGTTTCTGAGATTGAGGCAGTGCACTAAAGTGAACATTAAGGATTTAAAAGTAACAGTATTTTGCAAGTCATCCCAAATTACTCCCTTTCCCAAAGTCACTACAAAGAGGAAATGTGCTCATATACATTTTGACAAGGTCCTGGTTTACTTGTGCAGACTGGAGAAAGCGACCCCTCCTACACACACATTGTAAAAATGCAAAGATTAGGATCAATTTGCTGTCTTCTTGGGCATTCACCTCCTTTACAGTTGCACCTTTACTTCCCCTGGTTCTTCCCGTGAGCACAGTTCTTTCTATAGGGAACAACTTCCTTTTGCTGTGCAACTCCTCAGGTTGATGTAGCCCCATCATTTATTTTTGCTTTTACTTCCATTGCCCTTGGGGTCAAGTTCACAAAAACTCCTTTGAGACCAAAGTACATAAATTTAATGCCTATGTTTTCTTCTCTGTATTTTATTGTTTCGTGAAAACAACCTAAGTGTCCTTCAAGGGATGATTAGTAAAGAAGTGGTCAATATACACAATGCAATACTACTCAGCTGTTAAAAAGATGAAATATTGCCATTTTAGACAACATGAATGGACCTTGGGGGTATCATGCTAAGTGAAATCAGTGAGATGCAAAAGGTACTCATATGTGGGATAAAAAACGAAAAGCAAAAAATAAAGAAACTTATAGATAGACAACAGAATGGTGGTTGCCACCAGGAAGAGGGGTGAGGGGAGAACAGAACTGGTAAAGGATGTCAGATATATGGTGATGGCAGGAGACTAGACTTTGGGTGGCGAGCACACAATGGGGTTTATAGGTATCATATTATAAAGTTGCACACATGAAATTTATATAATGTCATTAACCAATGTTACCTGAATATGTTTAATTTTAAAAAGAAAAAAGTAAAAAGAAAACAATTGTCATAGAGAAAATTGTTTAAAACAACAACAAAAGACTAAGCTATTTGTACAAAATTGAGAAAAAAGGAAAGAAAAACAATGAAATAAATAGGATTTTATAAAAAATATAATTTACTGAAACTAAGAAGGGTCTAGGTTAGAAGAACTAGCAAAGGAAGCCAGACTTTTCTAAATATATCATAACATAAAATTTGTCTGTGGACAATGCCAAATGACTATAAAGCACAGTATGTGAACTGTAAATCTGTGGATGTACACACAGGAAGATATGCCACAAATAAATAAGGGCTGTAAATATCTTAGTAGATTCAGAAGTCTATGCATTAGTAGTAATATTTAAGTTATTTTTAGAATAACTTTATATATATTTCCAGATGATGAAAATAAAAACATATTAATGTTGTTAGGAATAGATATTTTGGTTTAAGAGAAAAACATAAGTGTAAAATCAAACAAGTTAAGTAAAAATCTGCATGCTACACATATCTGTATAAATTCATGTTTCACTTTAAATTACTTACTGGCTCCGTCTTCTAAGAATGCTCAGAATCAGTGATAACCCAATTGCAGTGAGCACCCTAGTGCCCAGATTATGTTCTCCAAATGCGGTTCTCAACTGAAAAGGTACTGGGACTTCTTAGAGTAGTGGATCATTTCAGATGTAAAGCAGGAAATGTACATGATGGACTTAGAAATGTCTTGTGGCAGAAAACAGGAAACTGATAAAAGACAGATAAGTTGAGCCTGAAGGACAACAAGGCAACTTAAGGACCTCTCATAAGCCAGGAGACAAAGGTGGAAAAATTTAAGCATCAAATAGGATAATTTATTTAAATATATTGAATATGTAAGCACCCATAAATTAAAATGACCTGGGGTGGGCTGGGGTGGGGTGGGGTGGGGAGGAGATATAAAATATCTGGGACACCAAGTCTGCACTGATAATTGAAAATTATCAATGGGAAAAAAAATAAAACATTGCTTCTGACTCTCCCATGTACCCTATAATGCACAATAAATAAACAAGGCTATTTGATAGGATAAATTTCTTCTTTCAGAAGAAATGTAGCCAACAGAGAATGACAAATTTAGAAAATCAACATTTTTCAGCACCTAGTGAATTAATCCAGTTGTGGAGTGATCCTCGGTGGAATAAAAGATTGATGGGAAATTTGGCAATGAAAAGATTTCAGCACCTGAAAATTCTCAATCTCAGCAGCTCTGAAAATGGGCCCCCCAGATTGTATGAAACGCACAGCAACTGTTTATGATGGATTTTGGAAGAAAAAAACTATTTGAACCTGAACCTGAAATTCAAGCCTCTAAAGCCCGTAGGAATGTTTATGAAACGTAGGGGACACAGAAGAAATCTCAACTACAGCAAAAGGAAGGAAAGAGACAAATGAGAACTGGGACAGTCTACAAGAGTACTACCTGTTTTCTGCTCCAAAATTTTTTCATTACACAAAAAATGTAAATGGAAAGAGGCGAGTGAGAGAGGGGCACTGCTTTAGATTTTAAGTCTTAGGTGCCATGACACTTCAATATGATGTGTAGACTCTGCATACTGACTTTAAAACTTTTTGCAGATAATTTTTAGAGATCTTTTACCAAAGAATTAGTTAATCTTGTTGGTGTAATAAAGGTATTGCTATGTAAGAAAAGTTTTATTTTTTAAGATGCATACAAAAATATATAGGAATGAAATACATGCCATCTGAGGTTTGCTTCTACTACAGCAAAGGGAGAGAAAAAGAAAGAGACACCACACAACTAGGAGAGGGACATAGGGCAGATTTTTGATAAATGGTGAATCTGATGTTCACAGTGTTGGTTATACTATTCTCTGTGCTTTTGTGTGTGTTTGGAAATATTTATAATTTTTTAAACAATTTTTTTTTTTTTAAGATCATCACAGAAAGGCAGCCTGGTATCTCAGAAAAGGCGTTAAGTTGGATATCACACAGACCTGAGTTCAAACCCATCTCTGCCATCTAATCTTTGGCTTGGAGAAAGTTATTCATGACCATGCAGCAATGTCTGCTGACCTTCATTGCCTCATCTATAAAATAGGCAATAGATTTTCGAAGATGATCACTGGAATGTGGGAGAAAGATTCTCCTCGTAACAATGGACTTGCTAACGAGGATTAGTCAGAAGGTTTCTGGCTGCTCCCATCTTGTCTAAATTACCTTTTAATCTCTAAGGAGCTGCTGGTACTCCTGAATCCATGCAGGCTTTGTAAAATGTACTACTACTATGCGGTGCTAGTCTAGTTGTCATTTATAAGAAATTCCCCCCCTGGGGACTTCTTAGAAATAGCGCTGTTATTAAGGCAGCGTGCATGATTATCGTGATATATTAAGAAAATCGTGGTGTGTAATTACCGCACCGTATCCTCCCAGGCTCCAGTGAACCACAGGTCACTCAGTCATGTGTGCCTACTGGTGAGAAAGGACTGGAGAAGCTCTAGAAAGAATTCAAACTAAAAAAATGTAAATATTATGAGAAAGTTTTAGAGAAATTAGAGCAAGGCATTGCTGGTTGAGAAATGTGTTAATACTATGCAAAATTCTATGATGTGAGCAAAGGGGAACCGTGGGGTCATCTGTAATAGTGTCAACAATAAAAATTAAGTAAAAAAAAAAAAGTTCTGGCAACAATCTCCCCCCTCCCCCAAAAAAGACTGTGGCCATTCAGAAAATTTAAAAAAAAAAATTATTTGATAATTGCATGGTCTATACTGTAGGGCGCATGATAAGAGGAAATACAAATGGTAAAAAAATGATTAGTGTTTCAAAAACATGGTAAAACCTAATGCTGTAAGAGACAACTTGATGGGACCTTCTTTGAAATGAAAGGAAAGAGCAAAAAACCCAGATGTCTCCCATACAGTGGGCTCCCTTTGCGTCCTGTTGGTGGTTTCTTTAGCTGTGCAGAAGCTTTTTACTTTGATGCAGTCCCATTGGCTTATTTTTTCACTTGTTTCTCTTGCCCTAGGAGATGTACCTGCAAAAATAGCACTATGAGAGATGTTTGAGATTTTACTGCCTATGGTTTCTTCCAGGATTTTTATGGTTTCTCGACTTACATTTAAGTCTTTTATCCATTTTGAGTTTATTCTTGTGTATGGTGTAAGTTGGTGGTTTAGTTTCATTTTTTTGCATGTAACTGTCCAATTTTCCCAGCCCCATTTATTGAAGAGACTGTCTTACTCCATTGTATGCTCTTTTCTCCTTTGTCAAATATTAATTGAGTGCAATGGTGTGGGTTGATTTCTGGGCTCTCCGTTCTGTTTCATTGGTCTATATGCCTGTTCGTATGCCAGTGCCAGGCTGTTTTGGGTTACAATGGCCTTGTAGTATTATTTGATATTGGTTTTGTGATACCTCCAACTTATTCTTTTTTCTCAAGATTACTGAGGCTATTTGGGGTCCTTTTTGGTTCCATATAAATTTTTGGAACATTTGCTCTAGACCTGTGAAATATGCCATTGGTATTTTAATAGGAATTGTGTTGAATCTATAAATTGCTTTGGGTAGTATGGCCTTTTGTTGTTGTTGTTGTTGCTAATCCTCACCTGAGGATATTTTTTCCATTGAATTTTAGAGAGAGTGGAAGGGAGGGAAAGGGTGAGGGAGAGAGAAATAGAGAGAGACAGAAACATTGCTATGAGAAAGACACATCGATTGGTTGCCTCCTGCATCCACCCTAACCTGGGATAGGGGACTGAACCTGCAACTCAGGTACGTGCCCTTGACTGGAATTGAACCTTCCCCTGCCATCTTTCAGTGTGGTGTGCAGGCCAACTCTCTTAGCCACTGAGCCATGCCTGCCAGGGCAGTATGGGCATTTTAATGATGTTAAGTATCCCTGTCCATGAACATGGTATATGCTTCCACTTACTTGCATCTTCTTCAATTTCTTTCTTCAGTGTCCTATAGTTTTCCGAGTACTTGGATAAGAGGTTAATTTCCAAAATACATGAAGAACATACTCAACTCAACACCAGGGAGACAAAAAATCCAATTAAAAAAGTAAGCAAAGGACCTGAATACACAATTCTCCAAAGAGGACATACAGGTGGCCAAGAGACATATGAAAAAATGTGCAACGCCACTAATCATCAGAGAGATACAAATTAAACCCACAATGAGGTATCACCTCACACCTGTCAGAATGGCATCACCAATAAATCAACACACAAGTGCTGGCGAGAATGTGGAGAAAGGGGAATCCTAGTTCACTGTTGGTGGGAATGCAGACTGGTGCAGCCACTGTGGAAAACAATATGGAGTTTCCTTTTGTTTGCCTTTTGACCCAGCGGCCCCACTTCTGGGAATATATCTTCAGAATCCTGAAACACCAATCAGAAAGAATATATGCCCCCCTATGTTCATAGCAGTGTTATTTACAATAGCCAAGATCTGGAAACAGCCCAAGTCCCCATCAGTAGATGAGTGGATAAAAAATAGTATTACATAATGGAATACTATGCAGCTGTAAAAAAGAAGGGACTCTTATTCTATGCATGGAGGGACCTGGGGAGTATTATACTAAGTGAAATGAGTCAGTCAGAGAAAGACAAACACCATATGATCTCACTTATATGTGGAATCTAGTGAACAAAATAAACTGATGAACAAAATAAAACCAGAGGCATGGATGAGTGAAACAGACTGAGGGATCTCAGACGGGAAGGGAAAGAGGGGACTAAAGGAAAGAAGGTGAAGGAATTAGCCAAAGGACATTTATATATTACCCATAGTCACAGACAATGGTGTGGTTATGGCTGGGGGAATGGGGAACAGAGGCTGGTTGGAGGTGGGAAAAGGGGGGAAATGGGTACATATGAAATAGTATCAAAAATTAAAAAAAAAAAAAAGTCTCCTTAGTAAACATTATTTTTTAGGAAATTAGAAATTGCAGCATAAAATACATATATTTAATACTTTCTATTTTGGGGGTGGGGGAGATAGCTGGATGCTTGCAAATGTCCAAAAATAAAGCACAGTCCAGTTTCTTAAGGAGCAGCAGTTTATTAAATGAGGCTGATGTTTAAAATATAATGTAGTAAGGATTTGGTACAAAGGATTGCATTTTTGGGTTTTTTTTGTGTGTGTTTTTACAAGATGTTGTTTTTATTGATTTGTATGTGCTCTAGTTGACATTTGTTTTAATTTTTTGTTTTAAAATTTATCTTTATTGTTGAAAATATTACAGATGTCCCCCTTTCTCCCCCTGTTGATCCCTCCAACTCACCCCAGCCCCCTCTCAGGTACCAAGTTTATAGAAAGGAGAGCTAAGAAAAAGTTCTGCAATTAGTCAGATGTGTTTCCATCAGAAAGCACATCTGGCTGAACCTCAAAGGTGAGCGGGATTTCATCATGCAGAAAAAATAGCTTTGTTCTGAGGAAGAGGCACCCAGAGAGGCACCGGGCTTGGGCTCAAGGGCAGGTGGGCAGTTTTTTACCTAAGTACTGGGCAAGCACGATGACCGTGAACGTGGAGAACATGCTCTCCCCTGGGAGTCCCCTGGCTCTTCGCGCTCAGTCCCCAGCCTCTCCAATTGCAGCCAGGAGACCTGCGATCTGCTCTCTGCTTCCATACTTTTACTTTGCCTGGAATTTCATATAAATGGAATCATAATTCTTGGGAAAATTTATTAGGATTGATTTTCAAAATTTAACATAAACTGTTTTTAAGATTCATTATGCTGTTTCACGCATAACTTACTTCCTTCGTTCCTGTTTATTGCTGAATAGTAATCCAGAATATAGATATTATACAATTTATTTATCTCGCCATCTGTTGCCAGTCATTTGGGATTTGGTCTATTATAAATAATGCTACTATGAACCTTCACGTATACATTTGGGGGGCATATATATTTCCAATGTTGCTGGGTAAATACTGCGAATAAAATTACGTAAAGGCAGTTCCGCTGTTTTCCAGAGTAGCTGTGCCACTCTGCCTTTTCCTGAAACAGGGCACGAGTTCCAGTTGCTCTAGGCCCTTACCCAGGCCTGGTGTTGCCAGGCTCTTTCCCTCAAGCTATTCTGATGGGTGCACCATGATATTTCACTATGGCTTCAGTTTGCACCTATGTGATAGTTAGTGATGCTGAGAATTTCTTGATGTGCTCAAAGACCATTTGTATATGTTCTCTTGAGAACTATCTGCTCAAATCTATTGCCCGTTTTATTTTTGTGTTTGTTTTCTGAATTAATTTTATTCCTTAATTAAGTGTCTCTTTTCCTTGGAAGGTTCCCCACTCTCTTCAAGGTTCATAGCTTGGCAGCTTCACTTTTCTGGGTCTCCAAGGATTAAAGACTGGCTTTGCCACGTGTGCCCTTTGCTGCCGCTGGTCTCATGCTAAAAGCTAGGGGACGGGCACTGACTTGTATGGTTCTCCATCTCTCCTCTTCCAAATGTGAATTTCCCACCAACATCTGTCTACTTCTGATCACTCCCCCAAACCTTTAGATGTTCCTTTTTTTGTATTATGTCCAGGTTTTCTGCAGGAGAGAGCCCTTCAGAAGGGTCTTAGACCATCATAGGTGGAAACCAAATAAAATGTTTTCATTATCAATCGGTCTAAATTATTTTCTAATTTCTTTGTTTCATTTCCATATATTTGATGAACTCCCAGGTATTTTATTGTAACTGATTTCTCACTTAGATCCACTATAGTCAATGAATAGACTCTGATTTCAACCCTTTTAAATTTATTGAGGTTTATTTTATGGCTATGATGGTGAATGATCATATGTATGTAAAAAAGTACATTCTGGAGTTGTCAGGGTAGGGTTTTCGAAATGCCAATGAGGTCAAAGTGGTTGGTCATTCAGCTCATCCATAACTTCACTGACATTTTGTCCATTTATTTTTAATAATTCTCCATCAGCGCCTTCAGAGAGCTGTTTTATAGCTGTGACTTCTGGGAGGGTTGACTTGGCAAGGGCTTTCTCAGCCATATGAAAGTAGATTTTGTCTCATTTATTTTTACATTCTTTTTTGTTATTTATACTTTCTGAATGTCTATTTTTAATCTAATCAATGGTTAGGAGTGTTGATTGTTGTTTTATTAGTGGAACAAAGCTATAGAACATTTCAGGAACACAAATTTTGAGAAACACTAGTTTTCATCGTCCCTTCTTGGAGATTTACGAAGCTCAAGTAATTACGAGCAAGTAATTTCTGAGAAATACATTAAACTTTGTTGCAATCACTAATGACCTACTCCCTTTGAATACAGAACCTTTCCATGACATGTAGCAACATTGAGTGAGTCCCTTACATACTTCATTTCATTCAGTTAAATGGGCTACCCTTCTCATGATAATGAATTTTTCCACATGGAATTTCTTCACAGCCTTGCCCACATTTCTTTCTCTCTGAACTTAGGAATGGTATACTGACTCTCTGTAAACCCTTACCCTCTGTTAGGTGCACACCTTTAGCATAAAACTAACATGTAAAGAGACTTTATATCGCAAAGACCCATCTCACACTGATATCTCTTAAAGTTTGGGGCTTAAAAGCAGTCAATTTTTTCAAGATTGTCAGGGCCCAAATTTCTGGCATTTTCCTTTTCAGTTTTCATTTCTCTTGCAAACTGTCCTGTTCTTACTAGGGATCGTCTCTTTCTTGTGATTCCTTGCCAAAGACACACTTAGCATTTATTTTCCAGCCCTTTTCCCTGGAGCACAAATATCTTAGGTAACCTAAAGATTGGCCTCCCAAATACTTTGCAATGAGTCACCATCTTTCCACTATGCAGAAGCATTTTCCTCACCACCCACCATGTAGTACGAAGCCATTGCCAGATATGTTGGGGTTTTGTAGAACCCCATGTTTAGCACCCATTTACATGTTCTTTTATGGTTCTTTTTTATATTATCTAAATCATACCCATCTGTAAAGCTGCATAAGGTTTTCTAGTACATCCTTAGCATATGGTCAATTTTGTTCTATAGGATTTTCTCTCTCTGACATATGGAAGAGTTTTGGATATTCATACTCTAATGTCTATTAGACAACATTCCTAACCTCTCCTATTAGTTGTAATAGGTTTTTATTTTGCTTTCAGGTTTCCTTCGTAACAATTTGATCTACAAAATAAATCCAATTTATTTGTATTTTCACTCTCATTGTACTGGCTAATATCTTTAAGCCAATGTTAGAAAATACTGGTCATAGTAACATCCACATTTTGTTCCTGATTTTAGTGCCTCCTACTTGTCACCATTAAATATGAGGCTGGCTGCTGGAGTTACATAAGTAATATTTATAATATTAGGATATCATGTTATAAATATACCAAAACTGGAGTTTTAGTACTGCCAAAGGCCCATTTATATCTGAGATTAAGTATCTAATTAATTTGTTTGTTAAGCATTTATTGCCAGTTACTATGTTCCAACACTGGGCCTGCAGTGGTAACTGTAATGCAGTCCCTGCCTCTACTGATTTTCCAATCCAGAGATGAAAATTATGTTTATCACTTCATCTATGTTACATTTTAATAATATATAAATCTTACACTACTGGCAGAAATGATACTTTTAATAATAATATTTTCTTAACTAATTTCTATTATATCAAACCATTTTGCATTCATACTGATAAGTAAAGTAGATTTAGTTTTTATGTCATTTCTTCAAAAGAATGTTATCCCCCCCCCAGGCAAACCTTCTGAAATCCAGTGAAACATTTCCCTATATTTTGGTAAACTTGTTGGTGGCACTTGGGCAATAAAAGGGTATTCTAAAATATTTTATCATTTCTTTGGTCCTTAAACAATTGCTTAGAGACATAACTGAGTCTAATAAATAAGAGAGAAGTGAAAAATTTGACTCTGAGTTTGTTATGGTTGGTATTTGTAGATTGATTAAATTCTTCTCTCCCAATATTTTGTTTTTTTAGATAGGAAAGAATTCAGGTCAATGTGCTCATAGGTTAAAGAAGGTATAGGCATAAAAGGGTCCATATACCTACCCCTTCCTTTTGAGATTCAAGTGCTATTAAAAACTCTCTTTGGACTGAGACAGTCTTCACCAAGGCCTCACAAAGAGAAGGAAAGAGGCTGGTTGCCAGATGTCACACCCAGGCCTTGACACCAGTTAAAGAGCTCTACCTGCAGGGACTTGGTGGGTTAGCCCATTCTGTCTTCTGGGCCGTGTGCCCCACTGAGGTTTAATAAAGTAAAACCAAGTCTTATATTTCATTGTTTCTTTTGTGAACCATTGGGTTCACCTGCGTGGGAATCTAGACTTAGGCATGTTAAAGTGTCATTGCAGCTGCTGCCAAGAAAATGCTGAACAGGGTGGGTCCATGTCCAACACCGATGCAGGCCCAGGCTGCTGACAGAGCGCAGGTGCTGTGGAGCCACCGTGCCAGTGCTGGCCCAGTTACAGCTCACCACCCCTGCCCCCCAGCTCCCACCACTTCTTCCCGATTCCCCTTTTCCTCTCCCCGTCAGTGTGCGTGATGTAGCCGAGACATCAGAGACATTTGTTCTCCTGCATACAGTGCTGGGTATGGAGTGGGCCCAGGATCCAAATGGACAATGCGAGCCCCCCCCAGACATTTCTAGCACAGAAGTCCCAAGAGATACTTTCATTCTCTGGTGTCATAAGTGACAGGAAAAATGGAAAGTGGAGCTGGTTTTGCCCTTTATCAGCAGAAAAGAGTGAAAACTGCACACAGAGCTTCAAAGAGGAAACAATGGGGAGACCAGGATGATGTTAAGTAAGTCCCAGATTCCCACTCTGCCTGAAGGGAACTATCCCTAGAGTTTCCATTTATGGGAACCATCAGCTAGGCTGCTTAAGCTAGTGTGTGTTCAGTTTTATAGTTTGCACCTCAGATTATATCCAGTTCTACAGAATGGATACAATAGTAGATGTTAGTATTTGAGGGACAATATTTTTTTTTGGTCCACCTGCAAACACCACCAAAAAGAAAAAGAGAGAGACTATCCCTGAGCCTACCTGAGCCATTTACTGAATAACAATTCCTTCTCTGTAATGGGTACTTAGACCAACTATGTATGAGGCAGATATTATCCTCCAACGTTCATGTGTCAAATTAAATGAGTAAGATCTAACACTTGCTCTGGAATTTTAATAATAAAGAGACTGGATTATATTGTTGAGTCTTGAATAAAACATAACTTGTGCTACCATTGCTGAGCTAGCAACATCACTGCCTTAGTCCATCCAAGCTCTTATAACAAGCTACCATAGACTGGACAGCTTAAACAACATTTATTTCTCAAAGTTCTGGAAGCTGAAAGTCCAAGATCAAGGCGCTGGTGGACTCAGTGTCCAGTGAGAACCCACTCCCTGGTTCACAGATGGTTGTCTTCCCATTACATCCTCACAAGACTAGGAAGCTCTCTGAGGTCTTTTTTGTAAGGACACTAATCCCATTGATTAGGGCTTTGGCCTCAAGACCCACTCACCTCCCAAAGGCCCCACCTCCAAACATCATCACATTGGGCTGCAAGATATATATTTTAGAGAGATACATTCGAGTCCACAGTGAGCCAGCTCCCAGAATCTGACATTAAATGCTCAAGAAAAAATAACCTGCTGTCAGGCACCTCCTAGTTGAGCCTATAACATGCGAAGCAAATATCACACTCCTTAAAACCCTAAATTTTGGGTTGACAAGGACTTTTTAAAAATAACTTCCTCATCTAACCTCCAATGCCAAGTGTGGAAAAGTCACTGTTGGTGCAACCTCAGTAGAACTGTCTTCAGCCATGTGTTTCCAATCCTGTGGATGTCCACTCGCAAAGGGCGCTGGAAGTGAGTTCAGCGAAGGGAAAATGTAAGGAGCTTGGCAGGTGAACGGAAACCGGGAGGGCGGTGTAGCAGCTGAGGCTAGAGCCGCACCCCAAGGGGAGAGGACAGGTCTGGGAAGCTGCCGGGACGTGTCACTGTGCCAGAGGGCTGCCGGCCTGCCAGGAGCCGCGGCCTTCACGGGAACTCAGTGAGGAAAAGGGGATCGATTCCCTGCCATTCTCTCCCCCACCCCTGCCTCCTGATCTGCCAGTTCTCTCTACAGCTGAAGTCCACACCAGCTCAAGGGCAAGGGAGCCTGTTCCTGTGAGTTCCGCAGAGAGCAGCCTCCAGGGCCCAGAGGGCGTTGGAGTAGGTCACAGAGCAGATTTGGTAGAAAAATAAAGCTGGTTAGCACTGTTTTTCAATTGCAAATTATTATTTTGTTTAACTTAATGACACTATATTTTTGAGAGTCACGAGTTTATTATGACAATATTTAAATTTTGACATTACAAATACTGACCTTGATATTTTCAGCACATGCATGATAAAAATATACCTTATTTGTGTGTTTTGTTGCATTTTTTTTTCTTTGAATACATTGGAAGGTCATCTGCTTTTATGCTCAGTCTTGCTTTTGTATGGTCATGAAATTTAAATTATTCTGAATTAATACAAGATCGGTTTTTTAACATCGAAAGGAAACTTTCTTGGGAGCAGGTATCATTTCTGGTTGTGACATCTCCAAAAGTGATTTGGCAGGCCGAGGAAGGACCTCTGTTCCCAGGAGAGCCAGCGCTGAGCTGACACTCACACAGTGGACAAGCTGGAGGTGCTGCTGGAAGGCAGCTACTGCCCCAGGCAGATCCCAGAACCAAAGGGCTTCCCGCCTCTGACCATAGATTTTCCTGAGCCTTGCAGTTGGTCAGCATTTCTCTCTCTCTCTAACTCTCTTTCCCTCTCTCTCTCTCACACACACACACACATACTTCTTACAAATTGCACCCACCTGATCCAGAAGATGGACTTCACGTTACTCAGCAGGGAGATGGAGGAAGAAGCTACTAAGAGCTCCGAAGGGCAAAGTTTAAACATTTTAGGTCAGTCTCCTTTTCAGAAACCATCTATATATTTTATATTTTACAGATATTAAAAATAAGAAAAGAGCATAAACTTGCCACGATGCTTTGAACTCTATCGTTAGTATCCGAGCTCTTCCAGACATTTCTGAGACAAACTACAACCAATATTCAAGCGGAGGGAATTGAATGTTTGGATCTTTTGAGGTGAACAAAGCATATTTTGAGTGACATTTTAAGTAACTGTTCCCTGCAGGCGGAGGGTTAGCCAGGTACGTGGCTGTGATAACACTGGAAATCGCTTGGATTCCCTGCCTGCAGTGTGGCCGCCCAAGGGTGAGCCACCTAGGTTGGTGTCAGCCGTGCTGAGCTGGGGTGGTCTCAGCTTCAGTGGGACAAGTCCCAGGTCCTGTGAGGACTCCCTCACCCTCAGGCTCCACTGAGGCTGCCCCAGCCCCGCCTGGAAGTTCGAGGAGCTGGACGCAGCCTGCCTGGCCTGGGACAGTCACCCCACACGTTTCAGGGAATCTGTAGACTTCATCTGCCCAGCACAGTCGGAGAAGTTAAACTCACAGTCTTCTAGACTGAGATTTAAACATTCTTAATGCAAAATATTGGAGCTGGCAAGATAAGTTGAACTGCAAAGAGTATGATAAAAGTGGAGATGTTACCTGTCTGAGATCCTACCCCCTCCAGCTTCCCAGCTGCCCCCATCCTGCCCCATCAAGCCCCACGACGACAGCAACAAAAATAAGTCAAAAAATTTTAGAAAGAAAAAGCAAGTTAATTAATTAACTAATTAATTAAATGGGGCAAGACAAAGCAGGGGGAAAAGAGTGTCATGCAGAGATAGCCTGAGCTATCATAGTTGCACTTCACAGGCGTCTGCGCCTGAGCATTCCCTGGGAGCTCTGGAAAATCTGGTGCCCGAGCCCCCACACCGGCTGCATCAGTCTTTGCAACTGGCCATTGCTTTGGGTGTTTGGTGTTAATCTTCCCTCACGGATGGTAATTTACAGCAGGCCTGACTGCTGACTAGATGGTCACATTTGGCTTAACTCATTTAATGTATGTATGTATGTATATGTGTGTGTGCACACACAGGAAAGCTGCTACACGCATGAAATATATTAGTATCTCATCTCTTCTAAATTTCAGATTACTGAAAAGCATTACTCATAATTTTTATTAATTACTTTGTCCGGATTCTATCAATAATATGATCATTGCCTTGGCTGGTATGTCTCAGTGGTTAGAGAGTCAGCCCTGGGACCAAAGGGTCTTGGGTTCGATACCTGGTCAAGGACACGTATCTGGGTTGCAGATTCAATCCCCGGCAGGTAGGGAGGCATGTGGAAGGCAATCAACCTATGGATGTGTCTTTCTCACATCGATGTTTCTCCCTCTCTCTCCTCCTTCCTTCCCTCTCTTCCACTCTCTAAAAAGAAAATGAATGGCACTAGCTGGTTTGGCTCAGTGGTTAGAGCATTAGCCTGGGGACTGACGGGTCCCAGGTTCCATTCTTTGTCAAGGGTGTTACCTTGGTTGCAGGCTTGATCCCTGGCTGCGGTTGGAGCACATCTGGGAAGCAACCAATCAAAGGATGTGTCTCTCTCACATCGATGTTTCTCTGTCCCTCTCTCTCCCTCTCCTTTCCGCTGTCTCTGAAAAGCAATGGAAAAAATAGAGTGAATATAAAAAAAAGATCAATGGAAAATACCCTTGGGTGAGGATTGAGAAAAAATAATAATAATATGATAATTATCTCTTCTATATGTAGGGGGAATCCATTTTTAAGAAATCAGAAATTCCTTATTCTTCTTATTATTAAAGAAATGGCAGAAAATGACATATACCATAAGATATTATCCAATATAAACATTATTTTAAGATCACTTAGGCTAACTCTGCAGAGGAAAAAAGTTCAGGACAACTTCAAGAAAGCAAAAATAAAAATAGATAGATAAATAGATAAAATAAAGTGTCTATGCACATGTTATGTGTTTACCTAAAAATTGTTTATTTTCTGATGCTCACAAATGACTTACTACTAAAGTTTCGATGACTTAAAGGCTGCTAAAGCCATAGTGTTTAGACTGAGTTCTCTGGCAACAGTAAAGTTGAGTGTACTACAGTAATATTAGAAAATCAACAAGAGAAGTGCTACCTGCAGGACTCTGTTCCAATGAGTAACTTACGAGGGGCATTTGCTTGTCAGTTCCAGCATCTTACCTCCAGGGAACGACCCTATCGAACACCAGACCTGCAGCACAAGCGGTGGGCTTTCAGGAAAGCTGCTGCTTGGAGCACTGTGGGGAGAGCCCCACTTCCCACCCATTTCCTCCTGACATGACAGGAAAGGGCTTAGGGCCCATCTCTATGGATTCACAGGCTCCCTGACGCTGGTGTCTCACCTACAGCTCGCTGCAGACAACGATCAGACTGTGTCACACACTGTAATCACAGGCACCATTTCAGGTGACAGTCTCAATAGGACATACGCCAAGGCTTTAATGGCCTAAGAGGGTGTAAAGTTGAATAATGAATTTTTTTTCTGGCTGGTGAACTTTAACTCCTACTGAGCCCAGGGTTAATATAGAAATAGTCTGGCTAACAGTTCCATTGCCCCGCTCCAGGCTACTCTCATAGTCCACTTACGCTTCATGCTTTACTTTCAAGGCCTTTTCTTTTCGTTAAGTCCATGATTGCCTTCCCTTTGGAGGAAGGTCACTTAAAGAAGGCAGGAAGGCAGTGGTGTGCAGATCTCTTCTTTTTGCCAGTTATCAAAATTAATTGAGCATTTACAGTGTACTTGGCATAATCGAACATATAAAAAAACATTGTCCCTGCTCTGGAGGAGCTTACATTTTAAAAGAACAGCATACATCTATTTTATTTTATTTATTTTATTTTATTATTATTTTTAATATATCTTTATTTCAGAGAGAGGAAGGGAGAGGGAGAGAGAGATGGAAACATCAATGATGAGAGAGTCATTGATTGGCTGCCTCCTGCACGCCCCCAACTGAGGATCGAGCCCAAAACCCAGTCATGTGCCCTGACTAGGAATCGAACCTCGATTTCCTAGATCATAGGTCAGTGCTCAACCTCTAAGCCATGCCAGCCGGGCCATATACCTCCTTAAAATGGTGTTTTTGTTTGGTGTTTCTGCAATGTACTGAGGAAATAGTCTGCAGGGTGAACTTTGGGTACAACTTAGCCCATTGTCTAAAGAGGAGAAGAGGAAGGATTTGAGAAGCCAGTGACAGACATCGGGTGGGTAGGGTTCACGGGGAGGTGACACACTCTCCTCACTAAGGAGAGACGCGCTACAGTGAGTAGGATGAGGGAGAGAGTTGGTGGGATGCAAGGAAAGGAAGCAGGGTCTCCATAGACAGTGATGGAGCCAGAAAGATCCTGTGGCCTTCTTCCCGAGCACAGGGCACCAAGCAGGATGGTTGGTGGAGGGACATAGGGCTAAAAAAGGTCATCCTGTGAACCTGACAAATAGAAAGAATGAAGGACCAAAGGTGAAGGCAGGTAAGAGTGTCAAAAAATTCTTTAAAACAAAAATGAATTGAAAACACAAAACTTACTTAATGCTACCCAGTGTCATGACGGGCCAAGTGCGCTGTGGCTTCCAAAGTTCAAAAATGCCATTTGCTACCTTTATATATGGAACAAATTACTTTTTTCCAATTTGATTACTTTTACTTCCAAAAGTAATCAAATTACTTTTTTGCCTCCCTCTGAAAACCAAAAACAAAAACTGAATACCTTTTTTCAGGGGGTTGGGGGAAATGGGATGGGGTTGGGAACAGCAATAGTTCCATGAGTGGTATTTGGTTGTTATGACAAACTTGTGTTTAAACTTGGTAAAGGCCCATTAGCTGCCAAGAGGGAGTAAGGAATAGATTTCCAAAACTATACGATTTCCTTTAGAGAAGGTTCAGAACTAAAAGACCAATTTGCATGAAAAGCTGAAGTTGTTGAAAAGTCCATTCATAAACTTTTATTCCACTTACATGATTAATACACATGTTCTCTACCATTATTCTGAGATTGTTCATGAAAATTTCATAAGATGGTAAACAAAGCTAGCCGTCATCTCGAGTGACTTCCCTGCTAACTTACAGCACATGCGCATTAGGCAAGTATCAAAAAAATCACAAAAGAAAAAAAAAACACCTTAAATAAATTTAAATACATGTGTGTGTGTGTTTTTTATTCTGTGCTTGATATACACAAAGCAATGGATATCAAGCAACTTATTTTACTGCATCTTTACTCACACATTTGCTCTTAGGCTGCCTAGCACATTTAAATACAAATAAAAGGAGTGTAGCAGAAATAATGAAAGCAAACAGCAGGGCACTTTACAAATAATGGGGTGTATATGTTTCTGTCTTATCCAGGGTAGGCCGGGGCACAACTGAAGGACCCCCGGAGCTGTGGTCACAGATGTGCACATGGGGATGAGTGTTCCACAGACACCCAACGCTGGCTGTCCTGGGAAACCCACTCCTACCACAGCCCCCTGAGTGCTCCAGGCCCAAACGCCCTCCACTGTCACCTGTGGCTGGGACCAATCACGCTTTCATTCCCCTCCAGGACAAACCAGTATGCAGGCAGTTTCCTTTGCTTAGACCGGGAAACAATTTTAACACTGGCCCTTGTGCAACCACGATGTACAAAAGTGTTAAGCCAAATATTTATAACCTGCGTAAAAATTCCCCATCCCCATATTGGCCACCGCAAGATGAAAGAGGAACTCCCCAGATGTGGGGGGGCTCTCAGGGGGAAAGCTCTCAGGCTCCCCGCACTCAGTGAAGGGGGGGGCAGAGGTCACAAGCTCCACGCTGTGGACCTGGGTGCGCTTCCCCCTGCAGGACCTGACACCGCTTGCCCATCCCCACCCCAAAAGTGCATTGAGCGTGTTCAGGGACTACAGGCAAGTGATTACCTTCATTAGTTGGTGGGATATTTGTATATGATCCTGCGTCCGACTCTAAATTCCAAATCCAGTTTCTGTCTTCACAGGGTCCCTAAGTGATGGGGTCTCAGACTGGGCCTAAGAAGCACGCGGGGAGGGGAACCTGGGCAGTGGCGCAGCAGTTTGCACATCAGAGGAGGCGATTTCTTGTCCCTCACACATTTGACTTTGGGTATAAACATTTAAAAAAGCAGGATCCAAAATTAAATCAACCCTTTCATGGTTCAAAAGTTATCAATATTTATAAATTCACATACTTTTCTCTAAGAATAGAAAAGATTATGTGCTAGTCAACTGAAAAAAATCTAATGAGAAATGCGCCGAAATATGTATAGTTTGTGAAAATGAAAGTGATTTGTCCTTTATGTTTTCTTAATATTCTACAACAAATGTATTGTTTTTATAATAGAAAATGCTAGATAAAGAGCAGCCTATATGGTTTATACCTTTGAACAAGACAGTATTTCACATATGTTGTGCATTAGTGCAACTGTAAAAAGATTACCTTCCTGATGAGTGATTTTGGTCAGAGGGCATTTAATTTCATGTACATTTTGAAAATTTGTATTTTCACTCAATTGTCAGAAATAGAAGATGAAGAGTTTAATAAATTAATTTTTCCTATATATACCCAAGTCAGAGATTGATGCCATTGTATTGTTCTTAGATCTGAGGTAAAAATTATTAAAATAATAAAGAAATTATGTAATAAAATATAATTCATACAAAAGTCCAATCATCTCTGAGTTATGAAAAATGGGTAAAAAGGCAAGAGCAATTAAGGGTTCTTCTAATAAGTTTAACATTTCTTCATCTATATTTTGTAAAATGAGAAATGTAAGGATGTTGAATAAAGCTATTGTGTATTGTGTTTTTTCCTCAAACTCTTAAAAGCCAGAATAACCAGTTACATTCATGAAAAGTTATCAGACAGCACTTAGACTTATAAAAAATGCCTCATTTTACAGGCAAGAAAACTGGTTCTTCAGGATGCTAAATGTCACATTCGCGGTCATTGAGAAGGACTGTGGAGGACTTGGGACTTGAACCCGAGCCTTTCTATCTTAGTATAGTGCATTTTCATATATGCTCTTAGTTGTCATTCCTATGATCAGTTTCCTGTAGGTAACATGTGGTGTGTTTTTTCCTGGCTGCTCTCAAAGTTTTCTCTTTACTTTATTGAGCTTCTTCAATCTGTAAAGTTATGTCTTTCAAGAAATTAGGAAAAATTTTGGAAACTCCTATTACAATGTTTTGTTTCAGTTCTATTTTCTCTGTCTCCTGGGTTCTCAAGCACTGTTCCCTTTTCCTGCCTGTTTTTTATATTAGCAATTTCTATTAATCTGCCTTTAGGTTTAGTCTCCTTCTTCCTGTCTTCTTGAATTTCCCCTTAATCACCATCAGGACCTTTTTTAAATTTTCCGCTGCTGTGTTTCACAGCTCTAGGATTTCCATTGGTTCCTTCCCATATTGCCCCCTTTTTTTTTTTGATATTTTCTATGTGTTATGTTGGTTACAGGTATGTTTTCCATCATTACAATACCAGTTTGAAAGTCTTCTGACAAATTCCATATTTGTCTCATCGCAGTTTGACCTCACCGACAGCCCTTTTTCCTGAGTATGAATCATCCATTGTTATTTCTTTGGAGACCGAGTAATTTTAGATCGTATGCAGATGATTTTGTATGTTATATTGTGGAGATTCTGGATCTACCACGGTCCTCCCACAAGTGTTGTTTTGCTTAATGGACAGTTAACTCGGCTGAACTATAAAACCTTGAACTGGGTGGTAAGTAGAAGCTGAAGTATTCTGCTAACTTTGGCTGCACTGCTTAAAATCTGCCCAATGCATGGGTAGGCCAAGGTTTGGGAAGATTAAATGCAGAATTTGAGGCACTACATCTGTGATTTTCTCTTTCCAACATTCCTCCTGCCCTTCACTTCCCAGCTGTTGTGATGGCTACTAAGCTTGTCCTTGGCTCTTGTAGCCAGGAAGACTAAATGCGTTCATCTCAGTTCGGGTCAGCCACGGGTAGAGGCCTGGGGCCTGCCCTAAACCAAATCCTGCAAACCCTGGGCAACTCACTCAGTGGCATTCCCTCTTCAAAGTGTAGAGGGCCCTTCAATTGTTGCCTAGTTTTGGTCATTGCCCAACTTATAGATGTTTTTTAAGGAAGAATTTTTTTGATAAGAACAACTTGACTATGACATGATGTGGAAGCCTATTAAAATTAACTTTTGTCTTCTCGTTGTCTAGTTTATATTTTAATACTTGTGACAGTTGAGGCATATAATTTGGTAGGTATGAGCAGAGAAAGACTGCTTGGGTTTAAATATTAGCTCCATCACTAATTGTGAGAGCTCTTTGTTCCCCATCTACAAAATGAAAATAGCTATATTAGTACCAGTTTCATAGGACTGTTGGTGAACACTAAATAAGATCTGATGCGCAAATTGGTCAGCATAGTGATTGGTACAAAACAGATAGTTGAATGTTAGCTATTGTTAATATAATGAACATTCTTTTGTTAAATTATGAATTGCATAATCTCTAAGTCTGGAAGTCAGGCCACTAAGATACCTGAAGTTGTTTCATTGGCTATTTTTATAATCAAATCTTGTACCTTTTCCAATTTGCAACCTTCCTTCGAAGGATTGAAGAAAACATGTAAACACATCAATGTACGTAGGGACACCTGCCTTTGGGGGATGGCTGAACTTTGGCTAATTAGAAATGAGTTATTAAAATGTCACGAAGTTCTCCCCTCTGGCCCATTATTTGATGTGGCTACCTAAGCTTCCCTTTTGCTCTCTAGCTGCCCAGACAGAAAACGTGGACAAGAATGAAACCTGACTTATTCAAGAGAAGGAGCAGGCATGTGTTAATCAAAAGAGCAAGCTTACTTTCTTCTTCTGGCCATGTGACTCTCTGCCACTTCATTTCACTTTCAAAAGTCACTGTCAGAACTGCTGGCGGACTATTAAAAATTACTCAAATAGCTTAATAGTTTTGAAACTTGCCTTTTCAACTCAAAAATAAATTTAAAATCCATCAACTATTGAATCCTCTCTTTCTCTTTATTTGGATTACCTCCAACTGCCAATCTGCAAGGGGCCATTTTTTTGCAAACATGTTAATAGAAAATATTGACTGGAAACAAGTCTGTCTCCCTTTTTCATCTTCAGCAGCTGCCTCTAGCTGCAGATCCAGAGCTTTTAAAATTTAGGAGTATTCTGGAAATTATAGACCTTGTGAAGGGGTGCCTCAGGGAAACAGAAGTTATAAACTGCACAAGACTGGTGAATCATGGGCGACATCTATTCAGAATAGAACCTTCCATGATGTTCAGACATCAGGTCAACAGTGTTTCCTGTGCGGGGCTTTTCTAGTCTGAAATCCAAACATTGCTGAAATCATATGATGGCATCATCGTTTTTCCTACATTGTGTTTGTCTAATTTATAAAGTATCCTTTGGGCAAAGATCAAGTGAGGTTTTGCAAATGTTCCTAAAGAAAATTTACATGTCATATTATAAATATAAATTAATAATAATGATGATAATGTTCTATTACAAAGCAGATATTTACAGCGAGGCAGTAAAAGCAATTTAACAGAGGCCTAAAGATTTGCATGAAGCAATGCTTAGCAAAGTACTGCAGAAGCTACCAGTGCCTCTAGCTATATTTTATTCCGTTTCATAGGTTTGAAAGTTTTTTTTTTTCCAATAAGAACTGCAAAGTGTTGTTGAATGACTTTACTCTACTTCTATCGCTTCCCCTTTTTGTCTATGAGGAGAGAGAAATGAAACATTCCTGCATACATAGTGAATATTTATACACAATAGTTTTCATTCCAAATAACCTTAGCTAAACTTCCCTTGAACTAAATTAAAAAGCAGCATGCAAATTGTCTGTATATTGTGGTTGCAATTATGTAAAAATATGATTGCATATGAATAAAAGACTGGAAGGGAAAATACAGAAATTACCTTAATTATATAAGTATCATGGAGATTGTAGTTTTCCTCACACACACCATTTAAATTTCAGGTAATACCCTGTTGTTTTTTACAATCATATTTTATTTTTCTAAAGTTTTTCTACTGACAACTGCAAGTCTGTTGGCTTAAAATTGCATTAGGTGATTTTTAAATGAAATCTTTTCCTTTTTAGCTCTCAGCAGCCTCTGCCGCAGGCTTCCCTGCCCGCCTCCCTTGCCGTGAATTCCTGTTACTCATTCCATTGACGGTGACCGAGCGCCTGAACCGTGCCTGCCATGTGAATGCTGCGGCCACCAGGACTTGTCACTCCAACCGATTTTCCTCTCGACTCTTCACTCTCTGCTGATTCTCCAGAAGTGCTCCATTTTCTGTCTTAGAAATTGTTTACAACAGAAACTTTCAAAAGCACAGTCCAAAGAAGAGAAAAGAGTGTAATGAAGTCCCACGTGTGCCTCACGCAGCAGCTGTTGACTTGGGTCCAGCCAGGCTGCCCCTCTACAGCTCATCTTCTCAGCCACCACCCCCTACCCCATATATGGAATTATTTTGAAGCACATCAGATTTTCTGAATCCTGATCAGTATTATCATTGCAGAGAGAGAGCCAGATCTCATGGGCCTTGAAGTGCTATAAAAGCGCACCCACCACCCAGGCCATAGTCCTGCCAACTAGTTGAACCTGGATCCCACCAGGCCTCTGGGTCTTTCTCCCAATGGGAAGGAAATGCAGGTGTTGGGAAGTGCGTCCTGTTGGGCGACCCTGCTAGCTTCCTTCCAGTCACTACCAGGTTTCCTAAAAGATCAGTCTCTAAAGCAGGTTCATGTCATCAAAATGTCATTCATCGCCCTGGCCTGTGTGGCTCAGTGGGTTGAGCATCGGGCGTCCCCTGCACCAAAGGTCGCCAGTGATTCCTGGGCAGGGCACATATCCAGGTTGTGCTTCCCTCCCAGGTCGGGTGCGCTGGGGAGAGAACCGATCGATATTTCTCTCTCACATCAATGTTTCTCTCTTCCTCTCCCTCTTCCTTCCTCTCTCTCTAAAATCAATTTAAAAATATAATTTTTTAAAATGTAATTCATAACCTCTTTTGATAGCTCCCCTTTGGCAAACCATACAGCGCTGTTCTCCTTGCTCCCCGTGGCCCGTTGGCTGACCAAGCTCAGTGACATCTCACCTTCCATCAGTTCCCAGGACAGGGGACCCTGAACAGGCTTAACCAGCTGCTGCTTGCAGACCTCTTCCCTCTGTTCTGTCTGCTGCTCTAAAATCCGCTTCTCTTTCATTTCCATGATCTCTACTCTTATTTCTTCATCCCGCCTCCTTTCCTTTATTTACCTCCTACTTTTGAATTTTCTGTCCCACAAAACTCCTTGATTTTTTTTTTTCTCACTCTCTCAATGATTTTATCTGTTGGGGTGATGCTTACAATAATCACTGTGTGTATAATTATAATAGGTCATTTTTTTGAGGGCTCATTCTATGCCAGGTCCTATACTAACTTCAGGCTTTGCTTTTATGATTTTATTTAACCTTTAAAACAACTATAAAAGGTATAAACTCACATTTTTTTAAATGAGAAAATCCTGAACCTTAAGGGGTTAAGGCATTCTCCTGGAAGGGCACAGCTGAGTGAGGGAAGAGAGCGCCACCCTGTCTGTGCCTGATTGCAGAGGCCGAGTTCCTAACTATCGGGCTGTGCCCTGCTCAGTGCCACCCCGGCAACTTTGAGATGTCCCCTGGCCTCTCTGGTCAATTCATTTCTCATATTTTCCATCCCATTCAAACACCTGCCAGCCTTTCCACAGAAATAACACAGCAGGTCCTTCAACACATTCAATAAGACAGTTGCTCTTCCCCTAAAACACTCCCTTCTCGGATTTCTCTACTTATTTCAGTGTCGTTATCACTGTCACTCATTTCAGAACACGGGTCTTCAGCCCTAGGTTGCCTTCTCGTTCATCACCCACATCTAGAGAGTCCCTAAGATTCACTGATTTTTTATCATCAATACCTGTCTCAATTTACAAGAGAGCACACAAACACATATACACAGACACATATACAACTGCAAAAGCCACCTAGCAAAGGACTTTCCGAGATAAAGAATTCAAAATCATACATAAAAACAGATGATAGCTATCTTTCATATCAATAAAAGTAGATAAAGTTTTCAAGTGAAAGAAAAAAAATCTTTCAAGTTATGTCAGTAAACAAGATCAAAAGTGTGAGTGAAAGCTATGTCTAAAATAAAATTACTTAGCCCGGCCAGTGTGGCTCAGTAGTTGAATGTCAATCCAGGAACCAAGAGGCCCTCGGTTCGATTCTGGGTCGGGGCACATGCCCGGGTTGTGGGCTCGATCCTCAGTAGGGGCGTGCAGGAGGCAGCTGATCGATGTTGGTCTCTCACTGATGTTTCCATCTCTCTATTCCTCTCCCTTCCTCTCTCTCTAAAATTTCGATAAAAACATATTTAAAAAATAAAATAAAATAAAATATAAAATAAAATAAAATAATAAAATAAAATAAAAACTTAGGCTAAAAAAGTTTAAAAAAATATACCAAACACTAATGAAAAGAAAGCAGGAATTATTTATTAAAAAACTGAAATAAAACAAAAGCATACTCCCTAAGGAGAAGGTGTATAATCCTCCGTGTGAACTATAAAGTGTAGGACCTCTGCAGACGACCCCTTGAATCACTGGGATTTTGTGACTCCGTGAATAGGCGAGTGGCTGAGATTTGTTTAGTTGCTCTCAGGGATGTTTCCTCTGACTTCAGTGCACAGGAACTGTCACAACATTCAAGTTCTGCAAACTGCCCTCTCCCCTTACAAGCAGCACAGCACGGTGGCCGTGAGGACAGGCTCTCAAGCCAGACGCCTCACCTCACATCCCGGCTCCACTACTTACTTTCTCAGTGACCTTGGAAAGTTACTTAGTCTCTGTGCCTTGGTTTCCTCAAGGTAAACTGTGGCTGTTTAATAGTATTAACTCACAAGTGGCTTATAAAAAAGAAATTCATTGATACTTATAAACTGCTTGGAATAGTACTATATATACATATATACACACATATATACGTATATATATAGTAGGATATAAATATTTGTTATTGTTAAATAAAAGCATACACTTCTCTGGCTAAACGACTTTTATGTTTTTTCTTGACTCCTGAATAAACCACTATTTCATCAAACCTGACACTTCAGTCCTTTACTTTCCAGACTCTCACCTATCTTTCCAGCATTGTATCCTAAAACTCTGTTCTTACCCTACATGCTGGTAGATCCGAGGGCCCACCCAGCAGACTTGACCGCTCCCTTCCGCCCCGTGTCAGGCTCTGTGCAGGCCTCCAGAGTACAAAGCCACCCATCGACTCTGCCTGGCCATTCTTCAAGCCTTGGTTCAAGTGCCACTTCTGTGGGACCCAGGCAGAGATCACCTAGATCTCCTTGTAAATCGTATCACTTTTTGAAATCATCCCATGACACTTATGGACTAAGTGACAAAAGTGTCACATTTTTATTTCCCTAGCTCCACCAGGGAGACAGAGTGTCTGACACACGTGGCCTGTTACATGGTGATCAGAAACAGTTTGAATCAATGAAGAAAATATTGCTGGGTGTATTAAAACAGAAAGTGCACATTTTATGCCAACTAAGTTTCTAAGCATCAGTCAAATAACACGGCTCAATTTTAATGCCTCATGTTCTCTCTTCTCCCCCTCATAGACCACAAAAGCAGGATCGATTCCATAGCACAGGGAATGGGTTTAAGTAAGAAGTCTAAAAGACTTGGCTGAGCCTTGTCTCTACCACTAGTAGCTCTCTGAACCTGAGAGTTACAAAAACTCAGTGAGTGTTTCTTCATGCATCAAATAAGGTCACACCACCTACCATGCAAGATAAATGTCAAGATTCAAGAAGGCTTCTTTAGGCCGTGTGGGGCTTCTGAAGACCTGCTGCGAACAGAACTGCTGAGGTGACAAACGTCAGGAAGGCTGTGTGCCAAGGCCCTGTTTCCCAGCTACAAGCAGGGTCTCCGGGACCAGAGGGCGCACACAGCTCTTCCTCAGACTGGAGGTGTTCGTGCTCGACACGAAACTGAATTCTCTCTGGGCAAGGGATGTGCTCGTGCATGCCAGGGAAACAAAACACACGACTCCTGGCGGCAAACCCAACAAAACCAGAGCCACCTGAGGAAAGGAGCTCGTGCTCCGGGAGCAGTGGATGCTTTGCGCCAAATTCTGAAGCGCCTTCCTGCTCAGGCCATTGGACGCAGAAGCCAAGTGCTGCTGTTCCCCTCACGGATTTGTTCTCTAAAAAAGAAAAGAAAAGACGTCTATCGTGTAGTTTTCCCATGGTAAGGAAGCAGTAGAGGATACATAATAACAATAGTTGTGATAATAATTTTCTTCCAGGCACTGTTACGTCATTTTTTAAAATTTTATTGTATTATATTTGCACTTTCACATTACCAAAGGCATGGTTCATCATCTGTGTATTAACAATAAAGCGATAGGACTAACTTTCTGCCTACTCTCACTTCAGATTTCTTATTTATAACATCTTATAAAAGCAGATCATACTTCATGAGTTATCACTTAACCCATTCATCTTCTTAGTAGTCTAAACATCCTGGCCCCAAAATATATTTCTTCTCATGCTAATAATATTCTTTCCCTAGAAGTATCCTAAAAATTCTGTGGGATCAGCTGCCTGTTAGTGAGATCGCCGTCTGACAGCTTATAAGACCATACGTGTGTGTGTTGTGATGATCAGTGTGAAGTTCTCCGAATACCCTGTAGTCATCAATCAGTGGGACAACTGCGTCCCTTCCCGACCACACTCTGCTCCTTTCCCGCCTCTTCTCTGTATTCTCAGTTTTCTCTCTCACTTTCCACTTCCCTTCTCTACTTTAATTCAATGTGACCGACTGATCTGATCTCTCACTAGAACTTTCCACTCTGGTTAGGGCTACGTTCCTGAGAGCTGCTTTGTCCCAAACCCTTTTTGTTTCAACCAAAAGCAGTTTAAATTATTCTGTGGGAAGCTAACAGTTACTAATTTTCACAGTCACTGTGTCTGTTGAGAGATCTGACCTCGTGCGAGTTGTTCGGGGTCCCCCCTGTTCAGGTTTGTGGAAGCCTCGATGCAGGATTCGAGTGCAGGCTTTGGACGCCAGCAGACCTGGGGCAGGTTGGAGCTCTGCCATCTGCTTGCCTTGTCCCTTCTGCTTTCCCTCCCGGGCGTCTGTATGAAGAAGTTACTCCTCTGTCATCTGTAAAAAGGATGGGAGGCCATGGATGTGCAGCCGCACCCTGATGCCAGGCACATGCCCAGGCCTCAGTGACCCAGGGCTCCCCCTCACCGTGCTGTTAGGCGGCACAGAGCTGAGATAAGCTGCCAGGATCTAGCCTGAAAAACAAATCACCTTTAGCAATTTTGTTCCATGAGATAACGCATCTTCAGTTCTGAACAACTACTTTTTGAATAAGTGTTGGAAACACAATTGAAATATCAGAGGCTGGAGTACAGAAGAGCCTGATCTCTGAGCTGTGTGCGAGTAACACATGCAATACGAGACTGACTGTTAACATTCGTATTGTTTTACCTAATTTTAGAAGTGATTTCGGTATTTGAAACAGCTGTAGGGGTAACGTTGGTTATTGCCCATTCTATCTTTTAGGATGACTGTTTTTAACTGTCAGACAATAGCTGGAAGCTCTTGCAAATGATTGTAATTCTGTTTCCAATCTCAAAACGATGGAGTAGAATAGAGTAGTGGAGAGAGATGTTCTAAAGACGGAGTTGAAAGTCTATGCAGTTCTTTTATAATAATTTTTCATATTAAATGTGTTTAAAAATTAAAAAATAAAAATAAATAAAAAGTTAACTTTTTACTTAGCTTTCCCTTAGGGAAAAGAGCAAGCTGCTCTTTGTAGACATTTACTAATGGGCCTTTGGACTCGTGAGGGTAAAGATACGTTAAACCACTATGGGCTTAATTTTTAGTGGGGAAAAAAGTGAGATGTTAATTTTCCACACCCGGAAGACTGGGAGGCATTTTCTCATAGAAGAAGACACCTTGTCCAAAGACCTTCAACAGAAATTTTTATTAGGCTATAAAACTTGACATTTACACTCATGGGTTTAAGAAACCAAAAGATGTTTATACCTACCCATCGATATAAAGAAAAGTCAGCACACTGACTGAAATGAGAACAAAAGACATATTTTGTCATAAGCTTTAAAACAAGCTACAAATAAGGTAAATGTGGAGTGTTTGGTAAACTGTAAAGCGGCATATTTGTTCATTCTGCAATTAAACTGAATGTTTACTGAACACTTACTCTATGTAGACACTGCATTGGGTGCTCAGAATTCCTGTGAACAAGATAGACAAGTTCCCTGTCCTTGTGGAGCTTACACCCCAGTGGGGAAGGCAGGTGAATAGGCATACAATTGGCATAAGGCAGTGAAATTCTATTCAGAGAAATTATTTGTTCTGCTAGCATAGGAGAAGGCCATCGACTCAGGAATCAGAAGATTGTGAAGGGTAGAGGTGATGAAACACTGAATGTCACACATGTCCCGACACATCAGAGACTCCAAAAGGCTTCCATCAAAACTTAGAAAAGTGTAAGCAGTTTGTTTCCAAACCCCTAACTCCTGCGAGGCAGCCGCTGCAGTGCGTTCCCTGCACCGGCCCCTGCAAACGCCCATGCGGACTGCACTCGGCAGCCTCTCTCCCTGGTAAGTAAAAAGGAGTGTTCATAGCAAAGCCACTGATTCCACAGGCTGGTTTAAACTTCCACTGAGTAAAGTCCTAAAATGGATGTAGCGACTGTGGAATTTTACAGGAGAATCACTAGGTAGGACAAAATATCGCAGTGGCCTATTTTGTAGCTGCTGACTAGTCCTCAGTAAGATTCTGTTCATGGGGAACGACTGTAACTAAAATTACATCAACAAGATTCAACTGCCTTTCACTCAACATGTTTCTACAAAAATAAAAGAAAAAAGTATTCGGATAAAACTATAGGGGTGAAGAGTCCCATTTCCTGGCTGACTAGCATCATCATATCTACAAAATATGTGGCCAGACTGAGTGCATTTCTTAAGTAGAAGCCACAGTTGACATCAAAAATCAGAAAACTGTCCCATCTTGAATGGCCCTTCCAATGTCACCCTCCTTTCGCTTCCTTCCACACCTTCCCTTCAAGCCTCTCCTTCCTCAAGAAATGCCTCCAGTGACTCACCTGCATCTTACCTTGTGGCTCAAGTCCTGATCTTCATCCCAGAAAAGGTGAGTAGCTCCTCAACACACAAATGACACAAACCCCATGACTGTCCCAATGTTTGCTTTTAACTTAATGATTAAAATTGCTCTAGGTTCTCATTAAGGGGAGCAGTTGGGTTCCACTTTCATTCGTTCTAAGCCTATGCCTCCTTTTTTAGGTGACAGAATCATTATAAAACTCTAAATTTTGGTAAAACTAATTAGTATGACTCACAGTGGCCTAGAGTGGCAATTATTCTAATCACATTGCCTTCAAGAAAGTTTGTACTATTTGGTTTGACCTAAACATGTAGTTTAATGAGTGACTCTTTAAAAAGCTAATTATGTAGGCAAAGCCTAATATGCTGGTAGTTATCAGAAATGCCTAAATTATATACGAGGCATGGCCATTTAGGCACAGAAATAGTACAACTCAACAGTTTACAGAAATTATTATTCCTAGAAATACTTAATCTGCAGATGATTGTTTGTTGTTGACAAGCTCTATGTCTTTCTTGGGGACCTTACATGGAAAGGTAGTGAAATGAACTGATCCATATGTCATAAAGTCATTAAAACGAGGTAGTATCCTGCAATTACAAATTAAATTGCTACATCTGGAACAAGGGATCCTGGAATTTACAGGTTTTTGTGATTTTTCCTTATCATAAAATAATGGAAATTGTGGCTCTGATTCTTATTTTATTAAAGGAATAATTTCGTTGTTCTACTTGGAGAGGTACATTCAACTTTTGGAATGCGGACATATGGATCAGCTTTGCTAACTAACGCTGTCTGTCAATTTGGCATTGTTAGCAGTCTGCTTTTTCCCCAGTGTACATATTTTTAGTTAGTCAGAAAGTATTTAGTTGAGCAGTTTTCTTTCATTTCCACTTTTTCCCCCCAGAGGGCTTTTTTACTTAAAATGTGTTGAGAATTTTTATTGCTTTTAGGTTTGTTTGAATTTTCACAAGTATCATAGGGTAAAGACACTTTAGGATCCCCCTAGAGTAGTTCAGTGTGGAAAAAATCCTATAGACATGATTTACTGGAGGTGAGCTAATGCTACAGACAGAAAGTCTACATCGGGACACTAGAAAATATCATAGTTCCTTCAAACCAAAAAGGTAAGCTGGACCTATCCTTTCTCCCTGAGACTGAAAGACCTATTAGAACGTTGTCTAAAACAAAAGCACATCCATCGCCACAGGTCTCCTGAGGGGTCGGTCTCCACCCATTCATTAGAGCCACCGCTTGTGCCCATGTCCCAGGTAGAGGCACAACCTGGCAATTACAGGAATTCCCCCCACAGCAGGTTGGTGGTTCCTGCTAAGTAACTATAGTTGGCCCAGGAAAATCAGCAATGAAACAACTACATCCCCTACCTGGGCAGGTAGCAAGCTCTCACCGGCTGGGAAATACTTCCTGTCCCCTGCCTCCTGGAGCAGATTTCCTGCTCGTTAACAAACGTGCAGAAAGCAAAACCCAGTGCTGGCAGCAATAAGCAAATACGTTCAGAAACACTCCAGCAATTTCTGAGTCAATGAAAGTTGTTTTGCTTGCTGAAGCTGCTTGGTGTTGCATCACCATTGACTTTAGGTTGGTCACTGGGGAGGTGACAGTGGCTGCCTCCCTTCCTGACTCTCCTTACTTAACCTGCATTAGCAAGCCCTTCGCTGGGCTTGCATGCAGAGTAAAAGTAACTTAATAAAATGTCTTTACTTTCAGATTCAGATACATCTTTCTACTTTGCCTCGTATTGTTATAGAGGTTAACGTTTTAAGTGCGTTCCATTAATACACACTCATCTTTTTTTGTTTCATACTGATATTGAAGATTCTGTTCATGAAAGGCCCATGCAATGGCATATGAATCAGAAATCTACACTCATGCAGAAGCATCTGCTCTTCTCAGGAGAAATGCTCAATGTCAGAAGGACTTTAGAGTTCTCAGCTTGGGTAGAATAAAAGGTAAAATAAACTTAGGGTTTAAAATCAAAGTAAATAGCATGAGCAAAGTACTAAGGAGGAAATTCAAGGCATCTCTGCAACTTGAGCAACGTTTTCATAATTGAGCAACATCATTAACCCAAGACCTAAACAGGGGTGTGCTATCAAACTGCTGGCCAGTTGTCTGTGTCTGGGGAAGGGGACAGGGAGGAAGGCCATGGTGAGGGAGCCTGAGAGCACCCTCCAAGGGGTTTCCAACCAGCATTTTCCTTTTCTAACTTCCCTGAAATCCCCATTATCTGAGTCAAGATGGCAAGCTTTTTATTCTCTTATTCAGTAAGAATGCCAAACTATTTATTTACCATAAACATAGGATTGTTTCTTAGCTGGTACATGCCAATACAGCCATACCAATAGTTAATGGTATAAGTTTGAAATCCCCTTCCCCAAAGCACCATCACCTCCACAGCCTCTGTTCTGGCCTCATCAGCAGCTCCCAGGATCCATTAGCTCTTCATTCAGGACCCAGCTTGAGCCCAATGGCTGACATCCATTCTTAGTGCTCAGTGGCCTTGTCTGAATAGTTGCTAAATATTTTTGATATTATTCTTGATTAGGAGCAACCACATTCCCCCAGAAAGTTGGGAGAGGAAACTACCTTTCCTTTTTCTATCTCTCATTAGCTCATGATATATAGGCAAGCAGACATTAAGCAGATTATTTCTAAAACCCAGTAAACCTGGCCCTGAGGAGGGGAGAGCTGAGAAGGTAATGTCTCCAAGTAAACTGTGCATGCATGATGGAGGCAAATGCAAGGCACAGGCCAGGGAGGCAGCCTTAGCACCATTCTCCTGGCAAAGAAGCTCCAGGGTCCCAGATGTGTAGGGGACGGAGAATTGAGGCCTTGGATCAGTTGTCAGTGGGAGTAGGGCAAAGAAAGCAAAAAAGAAGAAACCACAGGCAAACTTGGCCCTACTTTATTATTTTCCAAATACTAGTTTGAACGAATAAAAAGTCTTAGCAAAAAGTTTCATTTCTTTTAAACAATCTCCCTTTCAGTTTGCAAACTGTACTTCACACATCTGCGGCTCTCCCAGCACGGTGAATGTGTCCAACTTTGCTTGGTTATAACTGACCTGTTTACTAGAGTGTTGCCCCCTTTAGGCTCATAGATCCTTAAATTAGGGATCAACATTTTAGTATTTCTGTGTATCCAGAGCCTGGCACAATGTTGCACATAGTAGGTTCTTAATAAATGTCAGTGCAAAAGATCTACTAAGAAGCAGCAGTGAGCAGACATTAAATGTGGGGGAAGGTGGTGATATTGCTCTATATCTGGGATGGCAGGTGAGGACTTCTTTGAATGAATACTTGATGTGTATGTTCTTAAGCTTTCTTGGGAACACATTCTCAAAGTACTTTAAAATCCCTCTGTAATCTTGTTCACGTTTGAGTTTGGCCAGCCATAATGTAAGGTGATTTGTTCAGCAAGATAATGACATTTAACCCGTTCGCATATTTTTACAAGTACAAGGTTAGGTGACTCTAAATTACTGTATTTTCACTATATTTGTGCATGGAGAAGCCAAAGACCCAGAATAGCTACCACTACACTGGCGAAGAACAAAGATAGAGGACTGCACTGTCTGACATCAAGACTTAACACAAAGCTACAGCCATGAGGAGAGTGTGCTGTTGGTGAAAGAATAGACCACAGATCCATGGAACAGACCAGAAAGCCCAGAAATAGACCCACATGTCAACCGATCTTTGGCAAAGGAGCAAAGACAATACAATGGAGCAAAGAGAGTCTTTCCAACAAGTGGTGCAGGAACAACTGGACACCTCTGTGAAAAAACTAAATCCAGGTACGAACCTTACTCCCTTCACAAAAACCAACTCACACTGACCAAATCACAAACCTAACCATAAAATACAAAATTTTAAAACCCTTAAAAGAAAATATGGGAGAAAATCTAGCTGACCTTAGATTTGGCGATAACTTTTTAGATACAACATCAAAGGCACAATTCGTGAAAGCAATAATCAATAAGCTGAATTCCATTAAAATTAAAATGTTCTCCTCTGTGAAATACAATGTCAACAGGATGAGAAGACAAGCCACAGACTTGGAGAAAATATTTATAAAAGACATATCTGATAAAGGGCTGTTAGCCAAAAAATACAAGAACTTTAAAAATGCCACAATAAGAAAGCAAGCAACCCAGTTATAAAACGGACCAAAGGCCTCCAAAGACACTTCACCAGAGAACATATACAGATGGCAAATAAGCATCTGAAGAGACACTTGACATCATATGTCATCAGGGAAAAGCAAATTAAAACAAGGAAATACCACTACAGATCTATTAGAATGACCAAAATGTAAAAACACTAGCAACACCAAATGCTGGTGAGGATTTGGAGCAACAGGAATCCTCATTCATCGCCAGTGGGAATGCAAAATAGTACAGCCATTTGGGAGGACAGTTTGTTAGTTTCTTATGAAACTAAACATACCCTTACCTTATGAGCTAAGAGTCATGCTCCTTGGTATTTACCCCAAAGAGTTGAAAACATATCCACACAAAATCTGCACACAATGCTTCTATCAGCTTTCTTCATTTATTATTGCCAAAACTTGGAAACAACCAAAATGTCTTTCGGTAGGTGACTAGATAAATAGTCGTCCACCAAGATCATGAAACAGGATTCACTTCTAAATATCATTCACTATCTAGCCTGAAATCACATAGAAGAAATGTGAATGCATATTACCATGTGAAAGAAGTCAATCTCAAAAGGCTACATGCTGTATGATTCCAACGATATGCCATGCTGGAAAACACAACAAAAAACTATGGAGACAGTAAAAATATCAGTGGTTGTCAGAAGTATTGGAGGGGGGATGAGTAGGCAGAGCACAGAGGCATTTTAGAGCAGGAAAACCACCCTATGGGACACAACCATGGTGCATATATGCCATTGTACACTTGGACAGCACCAATGCCACGCCCTGACGTAAACGATGAACTCTAAGCAACAATGATGCGTCATTGTGTGTTCATTCGTTGTACCAAATGCACCACTCTGTCAGAAGATGTGGATAGTGGGGTGGCTATACAAGAGTTAGGGAAAGGAGGATATTGGAAATACATAGGCACCTTCCACTCAATGTTGTTGTCAAACTAAAACTACTCTAAACATTAAAATCTATTCAAAATCATCTAGTACATCCCTCGTTTGAGAAGTAAGACTGAGAGAGACTCTGTCAATTCCCCAAAGTCAAGTAATGAGAGAATCAGAATACGCGGTTTCTCCCTGTTGGTCCTGGGCTCTCTACACAAGCCAGTACGGTAGCCATTCGGAGCAGCCTGTATCGATTTGATTTAAGGAAAAAGAAAGAACAAAGTTAGCTCTAGTTAGAAATCTAGTCAAATACTTAATCCAATCACAGAATATATGGAATAAGTGGTGGAAACAAAAGATCACGCTAATTTTCAAGCCTCGAACTTGAACTAGATGAGTCTCAAAGGGGTGCTACATAATTATGGAGGAATTTCTTCCAACAGATTAATCAATATATATGATTTGTGGTATTAATAACAGTTACTATTAATTGAATACTTGCTTTGTGAGAGGTATTGTGCCCAGCCTTTAATCTTCCAGTGCATTGAATATAGTAGTTAGTATCAGCACTACTTTATAGGGGAAACTGAGGCATGGGGAAGTCAAGACACTGTTGAGGGTCTCCTGGAAGTAAGAGGCAGAACTGAGATGTAAGTCCGGTTCTGTTCGATTCTGAAGTCCTGCTTTTAACCACAACATAACATAATCTTCATGGGAAACCTGGGTGCCTGATAGTGTTACAACTCTAAATACCTAGAAGATTACCTCTTTATGACATTATCAAAGAAGTAATAAAAGGCACAGTGCTGTTTAACTTGTGTTATTTCATAGACGAGGGAACTGAGGGAAAAGGGAAATAGAAACAGCTCTAGTGAAAAGAATGAGCTCGGGCCTGCTTCCATCCTCTAGGTCCTCTCTCACACTGACTCTCCCCCAGCGCCTGGGAGCAGCAATGGGTTACCCAGCGAGTAGCAGGCAGCTATTAAATATGTGCTGGATGTAAGGCAGGGACTCAATGTGTGCTTTAGTAAAGAAATCAGCAATAACTTTCTTAGTAAGGGACTTGAAATGTCTGATTTCAGTTTTTATTAAATGGTTTTTAGACTATAACTAGACCTAAAGGGAATTGAACTCTTGGCAATCTTGACTTAGTTATACAGAAAATGAATTTCAGTTCAGCTTTCTTAGTAAAGAAAACAATCCAGATGTTCTTGGCATGGGGATTCTGGATGAGCCAGGACTTACCCCACACACTCACACACACACACACACACACGCACGCACACATGCACGCCCTGCATGCAATTGTCAGGTATCCCCACATGACTTAGAATAACACTTATTTCAAGAAGAGTGATAACAAAGATTTTCAGTCATAGTTACCCGTTTAGTGAAAAATAGTTTAAGCAAACGTGGGACTGCCTGAGTTCGCCATGGAGCCCGGGGACACTGTCTCCGGCACACATGTCTCTCTCTGGGATGGGGCTAGGAGGGGTTAGGATCTGAGAGGGAGTGTGCAAATGTGTGTTTGCCCCTGCAATTCATTTTACAGCGCACCACTTCATGTGAAGATACCTCCCCGTTTTTTCAGATGTTATTTGCTAATCAAATTGTTATTGGATAGCATCACTTCCCCTCTACCAGGGATTAGGAAATGTTTGGTGGTCTGAATTCCCCAGGAGATGCTCCCCAATGGGTAGCACTGGCTGGCTGTGCCAGGGGGTTGGGGGGGGCAGTGAGCAGTGAGCGGTGCCCAGGAGCTTTCCACTGTCTGATTGGATATTCTCTGCTTCCTTATATTTCAAATTGCTGATCTGATTTTCTGCTTCATCTACTGACTCTATTATTTATTCCCTGTAAATTATCCTTCATTTCACTCAGTATCTTTCATTTCTGATTGGTTCTATTTTGTTTTCCATGTCGTTTTTTATGCTGCCGAAGTTCTCGCTAAGTTTCTTGAGCATCCGTGTAACCATTGTTTGGAACTCTGCATCTGGTAGTTTGCTTGCCTCTGTTTTATTTAGCTCTTTTCCCAGAGATTTCTCCTGCTCCTTCATTCAGGAACTGTGCCTTTGTTTCCTTATTTTGTCTGCTTCTCTGTGCTTGTTTTTGCGAACTAGGTAGAGACGCTACATCTCCAGGGCTTGGCAGAGTGGTCTCCTTTAGTCGTTCTCCTGTAGGGCCCTGTGGCACAGCCTCCCCAGTCACCTGAGCGGGGCACTCCAAGTGCACCACCTGTGTGAGCTGTGTGCGCTGTCCTGTTGTAGTTGAGCCTTAATTGCTGTTGGCACATTACTGGAGGGACTGACCCTAGGGCTCACTGGCTGCAAGGATTAGATAAGACTACAGCAGAGGAGCTGCTGTGCAGAGACCAACTCCACGGAGTAGGACTTGTTCAAGTGGGGCTTCGGTGCCTGCCAAATTTGTCCCTTGAGTGTGTCACTAGCGTAGGTAGTTGGGTTGTAATCTGGTGTGGCCTAAAGCTGTCCACCAGGGTGCACTGGCTCTGGAGCCTCCCCAGAGGTGCAGTGTCGGCTGTCATCTGTGTTCTGCCTGAGGCCGCTTGGCCTGAGCTACAGAGCCATTGGTGTTGCTATTTGTGTTGGGCTTGGAGGTTTCCTCGGAGAGGCCAAACTATGAACAGAGTCTGGCTGTCACTGCTGGGCCTGAGGCCACTTAGCAAGAGGTACTGGCCACACCAAAGCCAGATGCTGCGTGTTTGAGAGATTTTAGGAAAGTCCAAAACATGAGCCAAGATAGGCCATTTGTATGGAAAAGCCAATGCAAAGGGCTTAGGTGGGCCCAAAAGTTGGTGGGGGCAGGGTCCCGGGGAATCACCAGTGTGGGGTGAACAGTGTGAGCCAGGTTGATGAAAACTCAGATATGATGCCCACCTGCCAGCTCTTTGGGGTGAGGGCTTGGCAAAGGAACAATGGCCTGTGTCAGCACTTCTGTCTGGGAGTAAGCTGCCCCTCCTTCCCTTGTCCTGAAACCAGACAATTCAGTTCTTCCCCATATGTCCTTGGCAACTTTCCAGCTGCTGCCCAAACTCTGGAGCTCAGAGAGAGCGAGTCTGAGCGAGTCTAGGTGTGGGCCTTTTAAAAGGAACTGCCTGGGCCCCCAGCCGGGTGGCCCAGTTGGTTGGAGCATCTTCGTATACAAGAAAAGGGTTCCGTTCCCAGTCAGGGAATATACCTGGGTTGTGGTTTCAATCCCTGGTTGGATGCTTACTGAGGGCAAGTAATCAATGTTTCTCTCCCTTCCTCCCTCCCTCCCTGCCTCCCCCCAAGACTCCAGCAGCCCTCCATCTCCCTCAACCTCAATTTCCACTCATTTTCATAGCCAGAAGTTATGGGGACTTCTCTTCTTGGCATTGGGACCCTGGGCTGGGGGACCTGGTGTGGGGCTGGGATCCCTTGCTCCTCAGGGGGGACCTCCGCAGCCAAGATATCCCTCCCAAGATATCCTTTCATTCACCACTCATGAGTGTAGGGCCAGGTCTTTCCATGTCTCTGCCCCTCTTACCAGTCTCCACTTGGCTTGTTCTTTATATCCTTGTTGTAGGACTTCTGTTCTGCTAGATTCCAGGAGGTTCTGAATGGTGGTCTTCTTTAGTAGTTCTCCTGTGGTTTAGCTGTAATTTTGATGTGGTTGTGGGAGGTTCCGAATACCGCATTTACCTGTGCTGCCATCTTGACTGGAACTCCCAAGAATGGATTTTTAAAAGTGCTATTCTATTCCACTCAGAGAGAAAAAAGCTTCAGTAAAGAGACTAAGGGGAGTACTTTAAAAGATGAGAAACAAGTTAAAAGGATCTCCAGAATTTAAAAGTAAAATCAGTTTGATATAGCTTGTAACTTAAAAACAGATTTTAAATATATATATAAATACATGTATATATTTATATAAATTTATATCTATACATATATAAATATAAATTTAAATTCTGTTTCAATTGGGGGATAATGCTAAAAGTAAAAACAATCATCTATAATCTTGCTTCATAGTGATAGCCACTATTAACAACTTACGTATATGTTCTAGATATAGAAATTAGTACTCTATCTGGCTGTAATAAAAACACACTAATAGTATTTGGAAAAACAGCCTTAATAACTTGAAATATTTTGTGAATATGCCTCAATATCACTAACAGTCTTCTACAATATTATTTTTAATGTACACATAACATTCCATTTTGTGACTTTATCACAGTTTATTTAATAGTTCCCTTTTTAGATTGTTTTTACCATTCCCTTGAACATCAACTATGGTGAATATTATTGTGTCTAAATCCATCAATGCTTGTATCCTTAGGATAAAAGCTTAGATTTCTTTGAGATGGGTAGTATATACAAGCACTTTACAGTGTTTGATGTAATACTAAGAAAAATGTCCATCAAAAGTCTTGAACCAATGACCCTGTCACCAGTGAAAACTTTTACCAACACGGCGTGTCTACATTCTTTCCTCAATGTAAGTTTGATGGGGGAAAACAGGATCTTCTTGTTTTAGATTTTAATTACTACTGAAGTTAAGCATATTTTTGGCTATTTTAATGAATTGCCTATCTTCATCTTTTGTTAAGTTTGTCCCCATAAGGTAAGAGGAAACTTTGTCCTATTTTTATGAAGCTTGTGAGTTTTTATGTTAGAAAATTTTCTGATTAACCTCATCAAGCATTTGCCTGTATTTTCAAGAAGAAAGAACTTAGCTTTATAATCTCCTTATTAATTCTACTTTTTCTCTATTTTCTATTTCATTATTTTTCTTTCTTCTGTTGTCCCTAGATTTATTTAATGGTTTCCTCAAGGTTCTTCACTGAAATGTTAATTTATTTATTGTTATTATAATCCGACAGCAAATTTGCTCACCATTAATGTAGTTAGTGTTCAGAATATAGTAAACAAAAAGTAAATTCTTTATTAAATTTAATTAAAATGTAAGGATATAAATTTTCCTCCAAGTTTGGCAAGTTCCATAATTAATTTTATTATTTTCTTAATAATCTGAAACTAGAATTTGATTACTTATTTACCCCAAAATAAAGCATTATTTTTATAAATTTTAATGTGAAATAACTATTATATTGTTGGGATTTTTTTCTCAAATAACTTGACAGTTACAACTTTTA
Source organism: Miniopterus schreibersii (assembly GCF_964146895.1). Taxonomy (NCBI): domain Eukaryota; kingdom Metazoa; phylum Chordata; class Mammalia; order Chiroptera; family Miniopteridae; genus Miniopterus; species Miniopterus schreibersii. Next base: position 57,149,422 of record NC_138113.1, on the reverse strand, counting down.
CTTAGTAAAATAAACCCATAGTTTGTTTTTATTTACTTTGTTGCCTGGCAAGTTATCGATTTTTAAAAATTTTTCCAAAGTTGAAGCAAAATAAAATTTGCAGCCTTTACATATCTCTCCCAAAATATTTCTTAGCAACAAAGAGCAGAATGTAAACTTTATAGTTAGAGGCACTCAACAGACACCACCTTAACCAGCTGATCCAAGTCAGCATCGCGAATGATTAGACAAGTCAGTCTCAGGAATCCCATGATATGAGGCCCTGAGACTTCAGTTCCATCTGAGAAATATCAGGGGAACCCAAATTGAGGACCATTCTATGGAACAACTGACCAGATACTCTCCAAAAGTGTCAAGCTCCTGAAAGGCAGGTAAGAAAAGAGCTATTAGAAGCTGGAGAAGACCAAGGGGAAATGCAAAGTGGGGTTCTGGGTTGCATCTTGGAAGAGAAAAGGGGCATTAGTAGAAAAGCGAGGGAAACATGAATAAAGTCTTTAGTTTAAAATGTCTTACCAATGGAAGCGTACATGAGACATGAACCTCACGGGAAGTTTGGTGAAGGGCAGGGTACCTGTTGTATTTTTGCAACTTTTTAAAACAAATTTAAAATGGTGTCCAAAAACGGCTTAAAAGTCTTCATCTGTTTAGATCTATCACTTTTGGACTGTGTAAGCTGACGCTTTCTTCCTCTCTGAGCTTGTGTCCTGATCAGGAAATCTGGAGCTGCAGCCACATCACAGGATTAATCTGAGAAATACGTAAGTATGTAAACTCTCTTGGCTCATTTTCCAGACTCAGAACGTGTTTAATGAAACGAAAGTCATTGTCTCAAGTGCTTCTGAAGGTAATGCATGCTCTTTATTTGCAGGGCGCAAAGTTTGGTGCAAGCCTGTTAAACCCACATTTACAGCAATGCCTCGGTTTTCGAACATTTCAGAACTTGAACGGCCTTCCCGAAATGGTTACATTAAAAATCCAAGGAACTACTGTATTTTTATCTACTTTATCTGCTTAAGACAGAAAAGGGGCACCAAAATCTTCCTTTAATTTTCTATTTAAAAGATTTGAATAACCCTGTGGGGTTATATGGTGGGAAACATTTCATGCCTGTTTCATGACTGTGTAAGGCCGGCTCCTCTGTGCTTTCCTTTAGCTGGTGTGGGTGAGGCCATGGCTGCTCCCTCCTAACTTTCTGATATATAATTTCTTCCTTTTAATTCCTCTCCGTGGGAAGTTTCATTTCTTGCTAACGATTTATAATTATCTACATGTTTGAGATCTTATTTTTTGGTCTGTCCTGTGTATCGAATGCAAACTGCCTTTATCTTTGCTCTCCTGATTTAAACAGTTTAAATACATGTCACGCCAGTGATACTTTTTTCAGTTTCACAGATATTGGGAAAGAAAATATATTTGACAAGTGTTGTCTCTTGAAGCCCTTGAAATGCTCCACCTCAGGTGGGCTGGATGGCTGCCCAGATCTCTTAAGCAGGGGTCAAAGACAAAGGGGAGTTTAAAGGAAAGGCCACTGAGGATCAGTGATCTGTCAGGAGTGGGAGTCAGGGAGGAAGTGCTGTGGCTGCGACCTTTAGCTTTGGGCCAAATCATCTCTTTGCTCAGTCCAATGTCCCCAGCTTTCTCTCTGGCTCACAAGCTTTCCCGCATGTCAGAGCGACTGAGCCCCTGTCCATATCCTGTCCATGCCGGGCACAGGTCAGGAGTGGGTGCTGAGGCCAAGGCTTTGTGCCTGCTGCAGGGCTCATTGGAGACCTGGGAACTCATGTATGATTTTTTTTTTTTAGTTTTGTATTGAATTTATTGGGGTGACAATGGTTAATAAAATATAGTTTTCAGGTGCACAATTCTAGAATAGGTCACATGTATGTTGCACTGTGTGTTCACCACCCAAAGTCAAGTCTCCTTCCATCACCCCTTAATCCGCCTATACCCCCTTCTACCTCCCCCTACCCCCTTCATCTCATGTAACCAACATACTATTGTCTGACTATGAGTTTATTTTCTCAATCCCTTCACCATTTTTACCCAGTCCCTTAACCCCTCTCCCCTCTGACGGCCTGTTTTCTGTATCTGAGCCTGTTTCTATCTTGTTTGTTAGTTTATTTTGTTCATTGGATTCCACGTGTAAGTTAAATCGTATGGTACCTGTCTTTCCCTGACTGCCCCACCCCTCTGTCCGGTGTTGTGACCTCACTTTACTAGGGGTCCCTTCCTTTCACCCCCCAGGCTAACACTAGACTTTGCCCTGAATGTGAAATTTAAAGTGGTCATTTTCCCCTGCAGTCTGCTCTCACCTAAGTGTATCACACAGAAATGTAGACGGCACTTTCTTCCAGATGCCAACCCACGTACTAAAATTCTTTGCCCATTTTCGTGTAATGTTAGGAGAGTAGGGAGATAAATGTATAAAGTCAAATTGTCACATTGAACTAAAAAACACCTTTCAATGACTGGAAACATCAAATATTGTCAGGTGACTAATTCTTATGGGATAAACCCAGGTTGAAACAAACAAGTTGCTTTTTAAAATTTAAATATGGCCTGTCCGGGCATGGCTCAGCGCTTGAGTGTCGACCTAGGATCCAGGAGATCGGGGTTCGATTCCTGGTCAGGGCACATGCCGGGGCTGCAGGCTCGAGGCAGCCCATCAATGACTCTCTCATTATTGATGTTTCTATCTCTCTTTCTCTCCCTCTCCTTTCCTCTCTCTGAAATCAATAAAGATATATTTAAAAAATAAATAAATAAATAAAAATTTAAATATGTTATGACTTTTCTGGGATTCTTTTTTCACTTTATCTGGGGAAGGTGAAAGTTACAGGCATAAAAAACATGGAATATGGGGTCAACAATAGAGTTGGTTGAATTTTTTAATTCCTTTATTGTTATCTATATGACTTAACTCCTTTAAGTTTCCTTAAACTCGCAAAGATTTTTTCAGCTGAAAAGTGGGCTGAACTTCCTGCCTCAGAAGGTTGTCTCAGGGACTGTTGCAGGTGAGCTTCGACCTAGAGAACACTCACGGGGTGTGGGAGAATCTAATGAGCTAGTTCTGAGACAATGGCTGAGGAGAGTCTCTGAGTCCCACTCCACTCCAAGAGCCCAAGAGCCAGGATATTTAATTGCTGGACCCCACAACGTGGGCAGCTGCACTGCTCAGAGATGTTGTGCTTTTCTGTGCTGAACCCCTAGTCCTGGAGGCCAAAGCTAATAGAGAGAAGCAAGGCTGTCAGCAGAAGTTGAACAAAACATGGGCCGATCCACACCACAGTCTGCAACCTTGCTCGGGAAAGTTGGATCTGCTTTGCTCTCTTGAACCTCATAACCATCCCATGAGAAAATAGCTTTAAAGGGTTTAATTGTCTGGCCAAAGTAAAGTGAGTTTAACAGGGCTGACTACAGAGATGATCACCTTATTTATTTCCAAGTGATAGTTTATTGAAGTTAATTGTTCCACCCTTCTCATAAAATCCCACAGAAGTGCCTCATGTTAATGTTATTTATAAATGCTGATTATGATCTCATAGAAGGCCTTGTACTCCCCATAGCACCTGATACGTTACTTGGTCATAGCAGGTGATCTCAAATCTTGGAATTCAATTCAATCTTCTATAAATTTAAAGAATTATATTTTACAATTTTAAAATTATTTCCTGATATTTACTGCTGGCAATGTAAAACAATGCACCACTTTGGAAAGCAATTTTACAATTCCTTAAGAATGTATGCCTACACTTATCATATGCCTTACCAACCCCATTCCTAGGTATTTACCCAATTAAAAAAGATATATCCACATAAAGGTTAATATGAAAAGTCCATAGCAGTTTCTTCATAATGACCAAATACAGATAATGCACATTTCCATCTACTGGTGAAAAACAAATTGTGGTATTTCCATGTAGTGGAATACTATGCAGCAATCAAAAGGAAAAAACCTACTGACACATACAGAGGCGCACATGAATTTCTAAAGCATCACACGAAATCAAAAAATCCAGATACAAAGACCACATATTTTATGATTCCATTTGTATTAAAGTCTAAAAAGAGAAAAACTGTAGTAGCAGAAAGCAGGTCAGTGGTTGCTGGATGCCGGAAGTAGGAGAAGATTGACCCCAAAAGACACAGGGAACTTTCTGGGGTGATGAGAATGCTCTGTATCTAGATTGTGGTGACAGTTTCACAACTATATAGCATAGAGTTGTCAAAGCTCATAAAATGGTTCACTTAAAATGGGTAAGTTTTATTATATGTAAATCCTAAATCAATAAAGCCAATTTTGAAATAATATCAAATGGTGTGTTTTCTAGGTTAGGATAGGTTTATAACTTTTTGACCAAAACATTTATTATCCCAAGTTGCACTTGCTTTCCCATCTGCCTTCAAAGGACGTGATGCTGGGGGAAATCACAAAGCTGTTTTCGTCTGAGGGAGCAACTGCTTTTCCTTAAAAGTTACCAGTGAGATTTAAAGAAAGACTTTGAATTTTTATGGGAGAGAGGAGGAGGGATGTGTGTGTGTGTGTGTGTGTGTGTGTGTGAGAGAGAGAGAGAGAGAGAGAGAGAGAGAGAGAGAGAGAGAGAGAATATAAGAAAAACAGACTAAGTAATAGATTACATAAAATGCATTAGAGGACCAGAGATAAAAATGGAAAAGAATTCCATACCTAAAGCGAACAGAGCTAAAGCTAAAGAAATATTTAAAAAACTCCTGGGCCACTTCTCAACCCCCCACCCCAAGATATTATTGACATAACACATGTAAGTTGAAGGTTTAATACACTTATACAGGGTGTCCCAAAAAATGTATACACTCTTTTTTCTGGTAGCTCAGTTGATGTTTCTTTTTTTACAGATATGGAATTAATAAGTTTTCAAAGTGGGTATACATTTTTGGGACACCCTATGTATTACAAAATGATTGCCACAATAGAGTTAGCTAACACATTGATCTCCTCACGTAATTACATTTCTGAAGGTGATAAAGTTTAAGGTCTACTCTCTTCACAACTTTTAAGTATGTTATACACCATTGTTAATTATAGTCACCATACTGCATGTTAGAGCCCCAGAATTTATTCACCTTATTACTGAGAGTTTATACCCTTTGACCAACATCTTCCCGTTTCTCCCACCCACCCCAAGCCTTTGCAACCACCATTCTATCTCTATTGTTATGAATTTGGCCTTTTTAGATTCCAAATAAAATGAGAACATCTAGGATTTGCCTTTGTCTGACTTATTTCACTTAGCATAATGCCATCAAGGTCCATCCATGTCATTGCCAAAAGGAAGGATTTCCCTCTTTTCATGGCTGAGTAATATTCTAGTTCACACGTTCTTTATCCATCCATCCCCTGATGAACACAGGTTGTTTCTGTGTCTTGGCTGTTGTGAATAATGCTGAAGTGGATGGGGCATGCAGATATCTTCGCCGGCCAGTGGTTTGGTGCAGGAGGCGGGGGGAGGGATGGGGACATCTGTAATACTGTCAACAACACAAAAAATATAGTACTTTTATTTCCTTCAGATATATACTAAAAGTAGACCTGCTGGGTCATATGGTAGTTGTGTTTTTAACTTTTTGAGAAACCTCCATACTGTTTTCCATAACGGTTTCACCAATTTACATTCCCCCCAATAGCGACAAGGGCTCCCTTTTCTCCGCAGCCTCCCCAACTTGTGTTTTCTCTTATCTTTTTAAAATTAAATTTATTGGAGTGACATTGGTTAATAAAATGATATAGCTTTCAGGTGTACATTTTTATGATACATCGTCTATCTGCATATTGATTGTACTGTGCAGCCACCATCCAAAGTCAAGTCTTCTTCTGTCACCATTTGTTGGACCCCCTTTTCCCCTTTGCCACCCCCACCCCCCTTTCCCTCTGGTAACCACCATACTGTTATCCGTGTCTATGAGTTTTTGTTTTTGTTTGTTTCGTTCATTGGTTGCTTTCAGCTTTCTATCCCACACACGAGTGAAATCATATGGTTAACTTTTTCTATCGGACTTATTTCACTTAGCGTGATATTCTCAAGAGCCATCCGCATTATCGAAATGGGAGTGTTTCATCTCCTCCTACGGCTGAGTAGTGTTCCATTCTATATATATGCACCACATCTTCTTTATCTAATTACCTAGAGGAGGACACTTTGGTTGTCTCCATGTCTTGGCCACCGTGGATATTCCTGCAATGAACATAGGGGTGCATATATCTTTGTGAATAAGTGTTTCCAAACCTTCGGGTAGAAAAGTCGCTGGCTCATAGTGAACTCATTCATTTTTTGAGGAACTGACACACTGTTTTCCATCGCGGCTGCACCAGTCTGCATTCCCACCTGCAGTGAATGAGGGCTCCTCTCTCTCCACAGCCTCTCCAACACTTGTCATCAGCTGCTTTATTGATGACAGCCATTGTAACAGGTGTGAGGTGATATCTCATTGTAGTTTTGATTTGTTTTTTCCTTTTGAGTCGTGACGTTGAGCATCTTTTCACGTACCTGTGGGTCATCTCTATGTCTTCTTTGGAAAATTATCTATTCAAGTCCTTGTTTTAAAATAAGTTTTGTTTTCTTCTTCCACTGAGTTGTATGAGTCTTTTATAGATTTTGGATATTAACCCCTTATCAGAGATAAGGTTTGCAACTATTTCCTCCATTCTGTAGGTTGTCTTTTAATTTTGCTGATTGTTTCTTTGAATGCACAGAAGCTTTTTAGTCTGATGTAGTCCCACCTGTGCTTTTGTTACTTGTGCTTTTGGTGTCACATCTAAAATACCTTTCCCAAGACCAATGTGAAGGAATCTTCTCCCTATGTTTTCCTCTAGTAGTTTTAGAGCTTCTGGTCGTATATGTAAGTCTTTCATTCATTTCAAGGTAATTTCCGTGGATGATGTAAAATAGGGCAATTGCACTCTTCTGCATATGACTGCCCAATTTTCTCCTGGATTACCTCCAATGCTACCACATCACGGCAGGAGCTTGTAAGTGAGAATCATTTCCCTTACTTTACCATGTTATGAGCTACTACTCTCTACTCTTGACTACATAAAGTGATTTTTATGTAATACCTCCTTTTAGAATATTACCCACCTCAATTTATCTGACCCAAGTCAATTCTTTTCTTGAATCTCCCAAATGGGTCAACCTCACAAGTAATGACTAAACATTAGTTGAATAAGTTAAAGAATTAATGAATCTATGTTAGCAGTTAACGCATATTGAGGCATTCAGTCTAAGGCAGCATATTTCAAGTACTTTCTGTGATTTAAGTACCTTAATCTTTGCAAGAATCACTGTTATAGCCCACATTTTATGATGAAAGAGGCTGGATGAGGCTGAATAACTTGTTCCATGTTCTCAGGCAGAACAGAGAGATTCACCCGCAGGCAATGTGACACCAGAGCTGCCCTTGAAACAACCCCCCCTCCCACCACACAGTCCCAGTGCAGCACCGAGGGCAAGTTTCCGCTCTTTGGTGGTGCTGGGGTTCGAGTTTGCCTTGGAGGAGGTTATCTTGGTCTCATTGATCTCAGTAAGAAAGCTGTGAGAACTTCAAAGCTGTTTGGTCAGTAGCAATTAAATGTAACCAAGCCTGATCACAGAGGGGTATTTGTGAACATTTTATTTCCAAAAAGGCAATCCACCCAGGAAGTACTAAAAAAATAAGTTTTGTTTCCTTTGACATGTCATTTCTTTAAGCAGTCTTCTTAATTTGCTGCTCTTATGACCCCCTTAGTAGCAGCTACAATTCATTTCTTATGCAGACTGACAAAAAAGATCCACGGTATATGGCACCGCATATCTCAACTTCATTATTTCCTCATGGCAAAGGCTGGAAACCGTAATGCGTGCGAAGGAAAAGGTGCCAACGTGACATTTACTCCTGCTGATATGAATCTGATTAATTCCACGAGAAACAACCTCTTAACTCTCTGTGCTCTACAACGAGGGAGACTGTTGGAAGCAAGCGGGATACCCCTACAATCACACATGTCATAAGATTCTTTGGGGACAAAATGAAACCGTTTCCTTGGCACGTAGTCAGCGTCACCAAGTTCTCTGATACAAAAGGGACCTCTTTCCTGGGAAAAGACTCCAAGGGAGGCAGAGGTAGCTCTCAGCTCTGTGCTCAGTCCAAGTCCCCCAGCCTCCAGGGGAGTCCTGCTCGCTGAGGGGAAAACAGGCCCAGGCGAGAGGGGAGGCCACCAAGAGCAAGCGCACTGCTTTCCCGAGAAGGCTGCTGCTTGTTTTATTTTTATTCTATCGACTCCCTTGAAATGGTCTTCAGCGTCCTGTTGCCTCGGGGAGTGTGTTCAAAAGTGGTTCTACATTTCAGCAATCCTGTACTCGAAATTGCTATTAAAGAGAAAATGCCAGAAGACTGCTCGCACCTTGCACTTAGGGGCTGCTGGGCTAGGGAAAGGCACCCTCGCTCACGGCCTTGGATGAATGTCGAGCATGCACACTAACAACACTTCCAGGTAATTCACGGTTTTGTGAGAAAGCTAGTTCATAAGGAACATAATAACTTACTCTGGACCTCTTGCTACGGAATATTTCTCATTATGGAAAACTTTGATTCCTATCAGGTTTTTGTGTGTGTGTTGTTGTTTTTTTATAACTTCTCCTCCTCTCTTTCTCCTCATAGTATACACATCTCAAATAAGTATTCGTCTTTAAACAGTCACTTTATTATCTCTTGTGAACATTTGAGTTCTTAAAAATTATACTGAAACATCATCTCCCCCCAAAAAACTTTTCTTTCCCTCAACTGTCATATTGGCAACGGTTATTGAAAGCTAAATATTACAGCTCGATTTGCTTCCCCCTTTTAACAGTCTGGCTAAAATGTCAAACATATAGAAAGTGTGAAAAATACCCTAGAATGTGTCAAATACTATATTACAAGAAAAATTCTGTTTTTTATCAACACACACACACACACACACACACACCAAAAAAAGATAAAAAAGAATTTAAAAAGGAAAAAGAAAGAAAACTAGCTTAGAAGATTGGAACATGCGCTTGATCACCTGTCATCTTTTCCTTATGGATTTAGCATGTGTGTGCTGGGGAAGTCTGGCCATTGTAAGAACAACATCACTTTTTTTGAGGTGGGTTAAAAATTCTTTCTAAAACTGTCTTTTAAATGAAATTAAAAGGTGGCTATGCCGTGGCTTTATAAGTAGCATCCCCTAGGCTACTGACATATTCCATCGCAGGGGGAGGGTATTTAAATGTTGGTGGAAAAGCTGCGATGGTGCCAGAGGGCCCCCCCCCCAAGCAAACAAATAGCGGGTCAGGGGCAGAAGAAGGAGGGGGCTGGAGCGCGTGTGTTTTAGGAGGTACTTTGTCCCTGCTGCTGTGACCAAGCGCAGTCCCGGGCCTGTGGCTCAAACCGCTCCAATAACTGAGCGCAGGCAGACGGCCCGGGGCAGGGTTTCCGTGCGCACCGGGTTTTAAACGGCGGGAGACGCCCCGAGAAGCGCGTGCGGGAATAAAAATTGCTCCTGTTTGGCTGGTTTGGGTTCTGAAAGGAGCTTTTGTGTGCGGCGCGCGCGGTGCCGGCGCTGGAGCGCTCCCTGTGGCTGCGGATCCCTGAGGCTGCGGGTCCCTGAGGCTGCGGGTCCCTGTGGCTGCGGGTCCCCGCGTCCTACCCGAGCGGGGCCGCCCCCCACCCCCGGCCTCGTGCGTTCAGCACCAACTCGGGTTTGCAGGACGATTAAGAAACGGGCGTCGGGGGCCCCCTGGGGGAGGGGAGGTGGGGGGGCCGAGCAGCGGTGCCGGGGAGCAGCGCAGGCCCGGCTGGGACCCGAAGCCCCCACCGCCCGCAGCCGGGCGCCTTCCTCCCTTCCCCCTTCTCCCCTCCCCCCTTCCCCCTTCTCCCCTCCCCCCTTCCCCCTTCCCCTCCCCCCTTCCCCCTTCCCCTCCCCCTCCCCCCTCCTCCCCCCTACACCTCCCCCCCGCCCCCGCGCGCCCGTGGCGTCGCCTCTCCTCCCGCAGCGCGCCTGCTGCGCTCCCTGCGCCGCGGGGCGGGCTCCGCAGCCGGGAAATGTCTGCTTGGGGCAGAACTGTCGCGCATTGACCCGCTTCCTGTTCAGAGTCAGAGACAAAACTTCTTCAATATAAAGGGAAAAAAAAAAAAAAAGCTGAGAGTTCGTGCGGGTGCCCGCTCCCCGCTCAGCAGCCGCGTGTCACATCCGTCGGCTCCAGTGTCAGCAGCCATGAGCCCTTCTTTTGTCACCAGTTTCACCAAAGGATGAAAAATGGCCGTGTTTCTCCGACAAGATTATTTCGGGGGGGTGGGGGGGGCCTGCAGCGCAGAGGAGCCGGCCCAGGGGAGACCGGGGGCCCCCTCCGAGCGGGCCCCGCTTAGGAGAGTATTGATCGTGGGCTGCAAACTGTTGCTCTCTCTGAGCGGACGGTGACAAATGGTGGCGAAGAAACAGACGAAACTGAGGGTCTCCAAGGACATTGGAGCTGCCCAGTGTTTTCCATCTGTCCTTGTTTGGTTTGTGGGTTCCTGCACTGGGGGTTTCAACAGAAAAAATAAGCAAATATTAAACAGAAATGCGGCAGCCGCAGAAAGGATGCGGGGTAAAGCCTGAGGGACCCAAGCGAGCCCGGAGCCTGGGCCAGGCGCGCTCGGCACACACGGCTGCGGGGGTACAAAGTGCTGCTTGTCCGAGCTCACCCCTCCCTGCTTGCTCACTGTGTGTGTGCGTGTGTGTGCGTGTGTGCAGCGGGGCATTGCTACAAGGAGGAGAGAAGTGCTCTTGTCCCATGTCGGTGTCTTTAATTACAGCAGGTTAGGCATTTGCAAAAGTCAAACCACATTCGAAGAACGGCGCTGACGTTCATAAACCCACAGATAAAGGGGATAGAGAGGTTTGCCTTCATTAAGCAAATGCGGCGTGACAACGCGTAATTTAGATTGTTTGGAGGCTTGAGTAATTTTTTCCAACTGTGTGAACCCAGCTCCAAGTAGGAAGAAAGACTAGGAGGGCATAAAATACCCAGCGCTTGCTCTGAGTTCAGAATGAGTGTAGGGTGGTGGGGAAGGGCGGGCGCTGAGCCACACTCCCTGGGGTGCGTTGCGGCTCACCCACCTCTCCTGTCTGATTCTGGATGAGATTTGAAAACTTTGTAATCCTCAGTACCCTCTTCTGTAGGAACACAGGAATAATGCTTGTCTCTCCCAGTATTGGTGTGAAGATGAAGTGAAATAGGATATGTAGAATATGTGAAACATGTTGGCACAAAGCAAGCATGGAATAAATGTTACCATCATTGATTTCTTCATAAATTCATAAATTTCCTTGATAAAAATCACTTCTCTCGGTCCCTTCCCAACACCGGGCTCGGGGCGCCCTCATGTTCTGTTTCTCATGCATGGGACACCCTTACCCACCCCCATCCGCTTGTCCCCTCGGCCAAGTCCTTTTGAGTGTATGACTCAGCTTTCCATCTGCAGACAACCCTAAGCAAGCCTACCCTTCCCCAAACAATGTTAGAAGCCCTTTGTTTTTCTTTTTTATTCTGTTTACTAATTAGCGGTTTACTCTAGTTTCTCCTACACTCATAGATAAATCTATTTATTTAATGAATTACATTAGGGAAACTTAATAACTTACTGGTGAGTATCTGACCATAGGCCTAGTACTGAAGGAGACAGAATAACCAAGTTATGTCTGTTCTGTTTCGTTCACGATGAGCCCCCAGCCTGCGCCTCTCCCACCCTGGAGAAGGTGCTCAATAAATATGCGTTCAGTGAGTGAGCCAACAGAAGAATGAATGAATGCTTGAGCAAGTGAATGAATGACTCCCTCAGTACCCTTGCACAAGCCCGTATCCTCTTTGAGAACAGACTCGAGAGTCAGGAAACAGGGACCCTGCTTTTGCTCTGTGGCTCTGTAACTACCTCCGCGACTTCGTGACTCCGGGAAGCTCTCAGATCTCTGAGGACCTTCTCAACTAGATCGTCTAGGACTCTGGCAGCCATTCACAGCTTTCTGTAACAAGTATTTTATTTTTATTTATTATTTTTAATTTATCTTTATTGTTGAAAGTATTACAGGTATCCCATTTCCCCCCCCAATTGACCCCCTCCACTTTGCTCCTACCCCTTCCCCAGGCCTTCACCCTGTTACTGACTGTGTCCATGGGTCATGCATATATGCATATAACTTCTTTGGTTAATCTCTTCCTACTCTCCATCCCCCTCCCCTCATTCCTCTGCAATATGATCGTCTGTTGCATGTGTCACATATTTTAAATGTTAACATAACTGAAATTGTGTAGACGCCATAATAACCAGTACTAAGTGAAGGCTCCTCTTGCATATAACGTGGCCGCCTGCCACTGCAGAGCCTGGTAGACACCTAATCCATGAACATACCTGGTGAAATGTGTGAGTCAAAAATCATTTGTAAAATGAATGAAAGAATAATGTACCTGTGTTACAGCTCAGTGAATGAATCATGAAATTAGAGTAGAAGGAGTTGTCCAAGCCAGAGTCTCTGTTAACATGATTTGAATAGCGCTGTGTGGACTCTCATACGACGTGTGCTCAAATCAGCTGCTTTTCTCGGGTTAAAGCAATATGTCTCCATTCTCCTCACCAGGCAAAAGCTTAGGTTAAAGATCAGGTTAAATGAAGGACCACCGTTCAAAATTTCAGATGGAGAAACAAGTTTTTTCTTGTTCCCAATAATATAATTTTTACTATTTGTTTTTCTGAAATAAAACCAAAATTAAATAGCTTGACAGCAAATAATCAAAACCATGAAAGCGTGCTTGAGCAAGTTGGTAATATGTGAGCATCAATAATAGATCATTTTATTTTGGATGTTTTCAAGAAAAGAAAAAAAAAATCGGTTCGTTTAAAACACGGTACATAAAGTAAAAGCATTGTCAATACTAGCTAAGAAGTTAGGGCACGGTATAAAATGAAGTGTTCCCAGAAATGAATTTTCATATTTTAGTGTACTGCATACTTATAAATTAATTGCCCCCAAAGAGTAAATGCTAATATTAACTAATAGTATAATTTTAAAAGCACAGGGCTATAGTTCAGAAGCCTTAGCTTCCAGTCCCAGAGGTGGGTTTCTGTCTTTGCGATCTCTGTTTTTTGGCAATAATCTTAGTCTCTCTGTTTAATTTACTCATCTTTAAAACTTGCAGTTCTAACAGAACAAACTGTTTTGAGAATTAAATTAAGTACCTACCTACGTAGTTAGCATGCAATAAAAGATATATCAATAGATTGGTATAAGTAGCTAATGAACTACGTTCATATTTCAGTATTTGTTGGAAATTTTATAATGCAAGGAAAGCATACTACACAGCTAGGAAATTCAAGATTCTTTTACCAAGAACACACTTCATCATATTCATTGCAAAATCTAAAGAATTGTCTCTTACAAGATTTTTTTTCTTCATTAAGAAGCTATTCAAGGTCATGAAAGTGAAAATACGAAACGTCATACATACACAAATATGGAACTTTTACAGTTGTTTCCTACTAAGAAATGTTTGCTCTTAATCTATTTGAGAATTCCACGTCTAACACATTGTCAGTACTGGTAAGAATTATTAATAATAACTCCACATATTAAAACTATTAGCTCTAAAGTTAAATTCTAAAACACAGTCGCCTAGCCCCACATGGACCTACAAAGAAGACAAAGAACATTTAAATCGGTGGTAAGTTGGAAACCTGCCCTCTGACACTGATCCAGCCTCATCCTTCCAGGTGGCATAAAACACAACTACGACCTCCTGACATTTTCAACCTCTTGTCCCACATGGTCACTCTTGCTGTCACTCTGCTTCCCTTCACCTGCTCTTTCCTGCCTTCATTTCCTACTTTTTTCCTTTAACATACACTTACCTTATTCCAAAAAGATACTGGGAAAAGTTCCAGCGGAAAAGAGATGCAAATAAGGAGTTTGGGAGAGTTTACTAAAAAGGCTGTTTACAAACCCATGAGCAAGGTGGGAGGAAACTGCAGGATTTGAGGCAGTGCCCTGGGGAGCAACTGGGGGAATTCTTACCCCTACACCTGAAGCGGAGGAGTGGGAGGTGGAAAGGAGCTTAGGGGAAGGCGGGATGGAGGGGCCTGTAGACAGAGAAGCCCGGGTGGGGAGCACTGCCTTCGGTGAGCTGAGGCCTTCAGCAAAGCATGAAGCATGCCCAAGGAGCCCGGCTGCAGAGAAAGAATAGAAATCAACACCCAGACTCGCTGTTGATTCTCCTCTCTCTCCTGCTGAGTGTCCCGTTGCCAAGGCCCAGTTGCAAGGCAGGGGCAAGGGTCCCTTTTGCAGCCCCCACAGATTCAGTCTCTCTGGACACAGAGCAGGTGAAAAAGGGATGAAAGGGAATCTGATGGGATAAGTGGAAGCCCTCCGGCCAGTGGTTTTAATCACACACACACACATCACACTATATAATACATTTAGAAGAACTGTTCAAAGGTAAGTCAACATTCTGTGACTGGGGCAGGACATATATAAGATGAGCCTGGAGCAACTGGTAGTCCAGAAAGTAAGAACGTGTCCCAAATAGCAACAGAACCCCACAATGGTAGGAGCATGCCAAAGGAACACGGGAGCCAACTAGAAGTTCCCAATGGCCAAAGCTGGAACCACTGACACAGTAAAGTAGTGTTGGATTATAATGCAAAGTATACAATAAATAGCAAGTCCATACTGATATAAAAGACGACTGAAGAAATAATAAATGAATGAGGCAGAGGAGACTGTTTTCCCCTGTAGAATAATTTAATATAATTTAGTAGGCTCTCTAGCCTCCAAAAGGTGGAGCAGAGGCCCTGACTCCTCACATGTGGATTGCGAGTAGTGACTTCCTTCTAAAGAGGCCGGCGTGGAAGGGGGTGGGGGAGAGGGACAAGTCACCTCACAGTGGAGGAATCTGAGACCTCAGCAGGGACTCATGTTGACTGTATGTACTCTTAGTATGATGTGATGAAATGGCACTTTCCCTTGTGATCTTCTTTCCCATGCCCATAACTCCATTCTAATCATGGGAAAAACAGGTGAGTCCCAATCAAGGGATGTTGCACAATGTACCCATGAAAATGCTCAAGGTCATAAAAACAAGGAAAATCTGAAAAACTGTCACAACCAAGAGGGGCAAAGTTATATTCATGATTTCAAAATTCATCTATATCTTTTCCAATAGGTCTGAATATTTTCCAATGGTCTGAACATTTGTGTCCCCTCAAATTCATACATTAAAATTTTAATCCCCAAAGATGGTGGTATTAGGAAGTGGGTCTTTGCTAAGTTCTTAGGTCATAGAGTGGAATCATAAGGTCATAAAGAATTAGTGCCTTATTAAAGAGGCTCCAGAGAGATCCCCAGCCTCTCCCACCAAGACAGACAGAAGGTGCTGGCTATGGACCAGGAAGACAGCCCTCACCAGAAGGTGACTGTGCTGACCTTGATCTTGGGCTTCTCAGTCTCCAGAACTATGAAAAATGAATTTCTGTTGTTTATAAACTACCCAGTCTTTGCTATTTGGTTATAGTAGACCAAACAAACTAAGACATATAGCCTCTTATTTTCAATAGTTTAATACCAACAAAATCTTACTTCAGTTTATGGCACTGAAATTAATCAAGGCTCTTAAAAGTGGTTCTAAAAATTGGAATTCATTGAATTCTTTTTGAATCTCATAAAAGCTATTCAGCATTTTCTCAGAAATAATACATTTACATGTAAATACACACTTATAAACACACATAAAATAAATCTATACACACATCTCCCCAAGGTACATCTCTACTTCCATAGTACATAAGGATGTCAGCTTAAGAAATTCTGATCTAAAGACCGATACTGTGGAACCAGAGAAAGTATTAGAATGTGTTTAATCCTCTCATCCATTTCCAAGACTATTAACGATTCAGCCTAGGCACCAATTACTCTAAAAAGTTTACTGACTAGATAACAAAAATACATTGTGCAAAAAAAGAGAGATGCAGAACAATACATATGTGATATATATGAGACATTTCAGTAATTTTGGATGTATTTCCATATGTACGTACGTGTATGCTTTAAAGTATACAAAATATAGTAGAAAGAGCACTGCCAGACTTATAATAGTGGTTGCCATGAATGAGGGAGAGAAATAACAATAAAACAAAATTGTTATCTATAATCTCTATTTTTGTACAAGGAAATAGCAGAAACTTGACAAACCGCTGACAGTTGTTAATGCAAGGAGGTTGGCATGACTGTGCTTTTTGGAGACATCTTTGTGCTTTTTAGAGGCATCTTTTAAATCTCCCACAGCCCAGGGTAGCCCCGTTGCACTTGGCTGTTATTCTCAGGTGCAGTTCTCTGCTCCTGCTCCAGGGCGATGCTGCAAGTTGAGAGCAGAGATCTGGGGAGTGGTCCTGTGGGGACAGGAGACAGCTAACCTGAGTGGCCATCAGTGTGGGCACTGAATTGTGTAGGCAAAGGACAGCCCATGTAGACAGGGCTCATGCAGCCCCTTTTTGGCCGAGCAAGAGCACTCCTTTGCACACCAGCACTCTGTTGCTTGTAGTGCCCAGCCAGCCCCAATCTACCTGCAGTCCCTTTGCGTTTTCCTGCCAGGAATCACCACTGGCTTGGCGGGGAGGCCCTCGGGGTTTAGACACAGTCTCTCAGAACGTGTGCTTGCCGCACAAAGTTAGCTCTTTGAGATGACGGTGCAGTGCATATTCATGCTTCATACATTTAAATCCTCAGTGATCTCAAACTTAAGAAGCACTGAAAGTTTTATTTCTGAATGAAATAAAATTCTGAATAAATTTGAGGTAAAGAACTGATATAAAACATCCAAATACTTCCAAGCTCATCAGGGCATAAATCTTTTGCCTGATATGCCCTTTACCCTAAAATAACTTCTGAATAGGTGTTTTTGTAATGACAGACTAAGTGAATTTAAAACATTTATTTTGTTTCTTTCTTAAACAGATTTTTATTGATTTCAGAGAGAAAGGAAGGGAGAGGGAAAGAGAGATAGAAACATCAATGATGAGAAAGAGCCATTGATCAGCTGCTTTCTGCACGCTCCCCACTATGTGCCCTGACCTGGAATCCACCCATGATCTCCTGGATCCTAGGGCGATACTCAACCACTGAACCACACAGGCCGGGCTATAACATTTATGATTGTTATGTAACATATACTTTATAATCAGCTTTTGTTGTTAAGAATTTAAATGCCAAATCACATGAGACTAATTTCATTTTTAAAAAATGTATGTTGAGCATCTACCATGTAGCAATCATTGATTGGCTGCTGGAATAGTGTTAGCCAACCTGAAGGAATATATAAAATGATTCTTTTCCATATGCTATGATTAAAAATAAACTAACCCGCTCTCCTGGAGGTATATCAGATCTGATTTAAAATATGCTGTTTTTCAGTGAATTATAAACTGTCAGAATCCATGGTTATGGAAAGGGATTTCTAGATATTTCTAATGACTTGGAATTTGCGTTTAATCTAACGAACCACACTGACTATTGGATTTGTGTGTCAGGATATAAAGATTTATTGTCCCTGGAGGTAATTATTGACCTCAACATCTTATCAGTCAATATTTACCTCTTGGGCCAATAAATCCTGATATAACCTCATGAAAGTCAATATCTGTTTAATAGCGTACATGGAAATGCGTAACAGTTTGATGACAGCCTTCTGTGCCACGCTGGCTAGTGCTTGTCTTCACATCCAAGGGCCATGGGGTCAGTTTTTCTTCTCAACATGAAAGGAAAGGACACCCCTGGGCGCTGTGATTTCCTTGTTTTCCATGTAGCATTAGATTGGAAATATTTGTACCATCCTTTAATTCTCTTTTGCATATAAGTCTTGTCCCCTCAATCAACGTGTAAGCCCCCGTGAAGACCGAGACTAATGTAATGCTTCTGAGCTTTCACTCTGCTCCAGTAGCCCAGCTCTGCAGCATTGCAAAGGAAACAGCTTCTGAGGATGGACAGGTCTCCCAGCTCGGGCTCCCCCAGGGGTCCCCGAGGAAGTCATTGCCCTTCCAGAGTACACATCTCAAAAGACTTTCCAGTCCCAGGACAGACTGGGTCCTCTCAGATTCCAGGACAGCAGGAATGAGTCTTTAAGAATGGGCACAATGCTTCTCACTCAGGAAAGTCAGACACCTGGTGCTCCAGCTCTGGGCTGCAACATTTGATAACATGAGGGGTGGGGCAAAAGTAGGTTCAGAGTTGTGAGTACTCTTTGCTCTTGTATTACTATTTATTATTGTATTATTTTCCATATGAACAACTTAAGCCTCCTTTTGCCCTACCCTGTATAACTGGTTGCAAGGCACCCTAGTTGCCCAATAAATCTGTGTTGACCAGGACCCTGCAGAGGAAAGGGCTACCATAATTTTTGTTGTTTCCTGGGCAGGTCCTAGAACATTAAAAAATGCAGTGCAAGGAACAATTAGGTTAATTCAGAGAGTCTTTTATGCTGATTAATCAATGGCATAGGCCAACAATTAGGTGGATCCAAGGGGCTACTTTTTCAGTGCGTGTCCACCTCCTCAGCAGGGTCTCCGCCACAGGGCTTCTGATGGCCTGAGATGAGAAGTTCCACCAGCTTCCACAGCCTGCCCTTGACTTCCATGTCAATACCCATTTGTCTTCGGAAACTTGCCCTCGGAGGCAAAACAGGCAAATCAAACACCCCTTCAGCCGTTGGTGTCCTGCACACACGCTGGCCGGTGGCATGCAGGCCAGGCGTGAAAGAGCAGCAAACACCAAAGAGACTTCTGTGGACACCATCAGTAGCAGATGGGGCTCCTACTTGCCCCTTCATGAAAGGGCAGCCTGAAATCTAGCAGGACAAATGTCATAGCTGAGGAAGGTGCTTGTCCCTTAGACTGTACAACTTCATAATGCATGGATAGGAAAGTGACACAGTGAGGGGCCAAGATACAAAGTAATGTGACATGACAGGACCCTGGCTCCAGCCTGTCCTGCCAGCTCAGTGGCTGTGGTTAGGAGGAGCGGTACTTTCCCCTGTGGTGCTGGGTCCAGGGGTTGTACATGGGAGGGAAGACGCGGGGTCTAAACCGCATAGCAGACTGGCTTGACTGCCATAAGCACTGGACCAGGGGCAGTTTGCAAGAGGCCAACTCTTTTCTGAGATCAGTCTTAAGTAAGATACGTTTTACTCCTCTGTCTACACTGCCAACCTAAAAGATGACCCCAAGCTTAATACCTCACCTATGCACAAAACTTCCCATTTAAACCTCTAAGATGCATGAAGCCATTCATTGGCCCAGCCATAGAGGACACTAAAGTATGGTTAGAAAAGGCTGGGTGGCTGCACCTGTCAGAAAGAGATGATCACAGCAAGCTGGGGGATGCACAGTATCTGGGAAAGTGTCATAAGGCCAGCATCAGTGGCCTTTAATGAAGCACTGTTTCCAAACTTTTTCCAGTGGATTGGGAAACAAAAAGCTTTCACACATAATTCACTAAACACCCAGCTAGGAAATAGTAATGTCTGCAGGTTTGTTCCTGCCCAGCTTTTGGCACAGGTTTAGTCCAGATATCCCAACTGCTGGAGAAAGTCAGGGCTTTGGGGGAAAATCTCCCCCGCAGTGGTGCTGATCCAAACCATTTCCTACTCCAGACTCTGGGGTCATGAGAGAGATGGGAGATGGGAGAAGAAAGACCCTTGAAGCCATAGGTAGATTCAGAGCTTGTATTATTCTAGGTAAGTGGACAGCCTGTACACCAGTTTGTAGCAAGCACAGAGTTGATGCAATTTGTCTTGATTTGGTTGTTGAAGGATTCAACATCTATCTTTCACTATATAAGCATTAAGGGTCATTGTAGCCTGCAGTGGATAGTCTAATGTTAACCTACTTGAGCAGGGAAGGGTCTATCGCCTGACTAAATTATGTCTGAACATCCTAATTCTTGACTATGATCAAAGACATCCACAGTTGGTCAGCTAATGCTTTTGCCCTGAGGATTCTGGTGTTTCCAGAAGGTGATCAGTTAACAAGGTCCAGGTATCACCTCTTGAGGCTCGTGCCTTACTATCAAAAACTTATAAGGACAGAGTACAATTCTAAGGTTACTCTCTTCTTTGCCATTCAGATGGTATGCACCCTCCTTAACATCTCTTCAGTCTGTAACCTGATTGTATTTCCCATATCACAAAGAGGGTCAGTTATACATGTCATTTTTTTCTTAATTCTATAAGGGGTACCCGCTTAGCCTTCCCCTGACTAGAATCTTGCCCCTCCAGGATGAACCCCTCAAGATCTTCAATAGCTGCCAAAGAATTCTGCTTGGTGCTCAGGGCTTCACGAGACCTGTTCACAAGAGTCGTCTGTGCCCAGCTGTGCAAATGGCCTACAACTCTGCCTCAGTGGCTTTTTCCCATGATAGCTCTTTGACCTATAATCCACTGATTGTCTTCCAAATGGTCATTATGGGTGCCTGGCTTGGTAGCCAGCTCATGGCACAATCAAGGCAAACAGCCCGATGGCACCCTTCCAGACTTCCTAGAATAGGGCGTGTTGGGCATGTTCATGGAGTAAGACCAGTAGCAGTGAGGCAGGTCTCTAAGACCATCAGTTTTAAGGCAAATCCCAAAGGTTATCAGGGCTAGACTTTTGGTTGTGGGATTGTTAGACTGGACAGCTCCTTTTATAGTGTGATGATGGGGCTGGAGTTCAAGCCTGTTGGTGGACCAGGATTGCTTGCTTCAAGGCCTGGACCATAGTTTTCATAAAACTTTACAGCAGGTCAGCTCTTTCCTCAAAGACAAGACTGCAAGGGGTAATTCTTGGACATGACTCCTATTGGTTCTGAAATACTGCTGGCTCCTTTGAGTGTGGCCCCAAATTCTGCTTTGTGTAACAAATTACAATATGACATTTCAATGAGTAATGTTATTTTAGAAGGAGAACTTAAAAAACAGTCTTTATAAATAATAATGCCTTCAGATTAATTTATTCATTTGTATTTTAACTCATTCTTTCATTTAAATACTTATTGAATAGTAACTACTATGCCCAATGTGTTGGTCACTTAAAAATATATAAATACAACTTTCAACCTCAAGGGTTTTATTACAGGTTGAGTGGAAAAAACAAACAGGCTTGTGTGACCAGATAAATTAATGGACTTGATCATGACTCAAAGCCACAAAAATTTGAGATGTTAGAAGGCAGGGTTGACTTACTTGTCTAATGAAGTGTCTTTTTGTTCATCACTATCATTTCAAATACCGTACCCTAGTCTAAGCTACTCAGAGATCTCTGACTTTCTACCCACATCAGGCCCCACCTCATCCATTCTCCACATAGCAAAACCAAGAAAATGTTTTTAGATGACAAAGCTGATTATGCCAACCACGTCTTAGTTTGAGCCCAATTTAAGTGCATCAACACTGCCATTGTTTGTGGATTCATGGCCCTGCCCACCTCTCCAGTGCCACCTCATACCACATACCTTCTTCAACTTTTCTTATTGTCATTTCCCCTTTGTCACAACTTATAAACCCACATTGATACACCATAATCACCGAAAGTCCATAGTTACATTACTGTTCACTCCTGATGTTGTACATCCTAAGCATTTGAGCAAATGTAAAATGACATGTATGCATCATTATGACATCGTGCAGAGTATTTTCACTCCCTTAAAAATGCTCTGTGCTCCACCTACTCATGCATTTTCTCCCCCAAGTCCTGGCAGTCACTGAGCTTTTTAATATCTCCACAGTTATGCCTTTTCCAGAATGTCACATAATTCGAATATCATATAGTTGGAATCAAATTGGCTCTTTCACTTAGCAATATATGCATTTAAGAGTCCACCGTATCTTTTTATGGATTGGTAACCCAGTTCTTTAGCTCTGAATTATATTTCATTATCTAGTTTTACCACAGTTTACTTATTCATTCACCTACTAAAGGATATCTTGGTTGCTTCCAAGTTTTGGTAATTATGAATAAAGATTCTATAAATATTCATGCACAGGTATTTTTGTGAACGTAAGTTTTTAACTAGTTAGGGTAAATACCAAGGAATATGACTGCTGGAGCATATGGTAAGACTATGTTTAGTTTTGTAAGAAATCACTGAACTGTGTTCCCAAGTGGCCATACCACTGTGCATCCTCACCAGCCATGAATGAGAGCTCTGTTGCTCCACATTCTTACCAACGTTTATTGTTGTCAGTGTTCTAGATTTTGGCCGTTCTAATAGATGTATAGTGGCATTTGCTATGCTTTAATTTGCATTTTCTTGATGACATGGTGGGAAGTATCTTGTGCTATGCTTATTTGCCATCTGTTATCTTCTTTGGTGAGATGTCTGTTAAGGTCATTAGCCTATTCTTTAACCAGTTGTTTGTTTTCTTGGTGTTGAGTTTTAAGAGTTCATTGTGTATTTTGGGTAACAGTCCTTTATTAGAGATATCTTTCTCACATAATTTTCTCCCAGTATGCGGCTTCTCTCCTTGTCTTGATGTTGGCTTTCACAGAGAAAAAACATTTAATTCTGATTAAGTTCAGTTATCAATTATTTCTTTTATGGATTGTGACTTTGGTGTTATATCTTAAAAGTCATCACCAAATCCCAAGTTATCTAGATTTTCTCTTGTTATCTTCATGGAGTTTTACAGCTTTGCATTTGCCATTTAGCTCTGATCCGTTTTGAGTTAATTTTTGTCAAGGGTGTGAGGTCTACATCTAGATTTTTTCTTTACATGCGCCTGTTTCTGCTTTTGCTAATTCTTTTACCCCCAGTATGGCCCCACTGTGAGCACTCAGGGACTGAGAATACAAAGAGGTCGTTGTAGGCTGGAGCATCACAGGAGACCTTTATGAATAGAAAGTACTGGGGGGACTTTGAAAAAGACACATTTTGATTGACAGAGAAGAGTGAGATTATAGAAGGAGGAATGTTGTGAACAAAGGCAAAGAAACCTGTAAAGGCATGACACGTTTAAGAGATGATGCAAGATTCACATTAGAAATAAATAGGTGGAAAACTGAAAAGATGACTATAATAAGTTTTATTTTCCAGAAATGGACACAATAATACCTTTCATACCCTGTTCTCATCTGTAATGATGTTCCTACCTTTGGGAACAGTATTGTCTCAAAGAAGTGCAGGCAAAGACTTTGACCTGAAGAGCTTCTTCTTCATCTGGACCTGACCTAGTTGACGAGGTCCTGGCTTTTAAGCTGAACTTGTGTTGGGATGTGTTTGAGAAGGAGCAATCTGTCAGTTTGGTGCAGGCTGGGTTGAAATGGTGAATTAAGAGACCAGTTAGGTTATTTTAGCAGCTCAAGATGTAAAGCGACAAGGCCCTGGAAAGTCAAGGTGTTGGCCAGGCTGCTTCATTTCTTGGGTCTCTTGAAGATAATCTGTTTCTTGACCTTTTCCAGCTTACAACAACTTGCTTCCCTTGGCTTGTGGCCCCTTCCTCCAACTTCAAGTCATCAGTGTAACATCTTCAAATGTCTTTGGCTCTCACCTTCTTGTCTTCCTCTTTTTCTTGTGAGGATCCTTGTGATTACATTGTCCCCTCCCAGATAATCCAGGATAGCCTCTCCACCTCACAATCCTTAACTTAGTCATATCTGAAAAGTCTCTTATGCCATATAAGGTGACATATTTACAGATTCTGAGGATTAAGATGTGGTTATCCCTGGGAGGTGTTATTCGGTTTACTGAACCATCCCTTTCCCTTGTAGGGACCTTCTGAGGAATTGCTTGAATGAGAGGTGAGGAAGCTGGTGGATACATTCATTGACTTCCATTTCCAGCTGACTGAGGGTTGTCCTTGGGCACTATACCTGAGGCCTTTCTTGACCGCTCTATGAGCAAGCTCCTATGACATAAGAAAAAACCTTCAGGCAGAGAAGCAGAGGGACATGGGTGTTTAGCTGTCCTAAGGATGGCAACTGTGCTCCTAAATTGCAGTGAGCTCAGAGGTCGACCAAAGGGTTATGGGGCAAGAGAAGAGCAACATTTCCTAGAGGCTCCAATCACTTTTACTCTGGGTATCACCAGGCCAATCTATCCCTGGACTAATTATAATGCCCCTCCTCTTCCCAATCTCTTTATCAAAACTATATTTTCTGATCAAGGACCAGCAAAAAATTAACCTCAACTGTGGAGTGTTCTGTGAGTTAGTGACCTTCCTTGAATTTTATACTCCATGGTCTCTGTAGTCTAATACCACCTATTTTTATGCTGTAACTATTTATTATTTTAACACCATCTTTGTTTTGTAACTCAGTAGCTAATTCTTTGAAAGCAGAAGCTGCATTTTTAAACATAATTTCTTTATTTCCAGGTAGAGGAGTGGTGCTCAGGCCCTCTAGGTGAACAAGTACCTGGAAAGCTGTGTGTGTGCAAGCTCAGGTGTCCCCATAAGACAAGATCATGGGTTTTCCGACCAGTCATCCATGATTTTTCAACATTAAGTGGTTATTTGTGGTTGGTTTGGAAATGATGGAAGGGGTCACACGTCATGTTTTTTCTCTCCTGTTTCTTCTCTTCTACCTAAACTGCAGATTTTATAGGCGGGGGGGAAAAACCCTCATGGGTTTGTAAATCAAAGACCACAAATGATTTGAGCACTGAGTATAAATGAACCTAAAAAATATGGCCCAAAGTTAACCATAAGAGCCTGCTACCTTCATAGCTGAATCACTCGGCGGTGAAGGTGGCATAACCTCACCCCACACCATAACCTCAGCTGGGTTTTCAGCCTTTTGGTCATGTTCCCCTCTACCTCAGTGTGCCTGCCAGTGAAGTGGTGGGGAACCAGAGCTTTAGAGGCAAAGTGGGTTGCAGACCACAGCGGTGACTTCTTAGCCTATAATTACTTTTAAGAGGTGCAATAAACCCTTCGCTTCCAAGAGGTGAATGATGGCGATAGCACAGTGATGGGCTTTAGGAGATGCATCAGCTTTATTGTAAATATGGATGGCACAGTGTTGATGTCAGTAAGTTGGCTGCGTTTACTTAAAAAGACATTATTATAATGAATTCATATATCATTATTTATTTATTTTAAATGCACACTCACGATTTTATTGTTTATAGGGATTGCAGAGCAGTTACCTAGAGCCTCATCATTTAAATCACATGCGTATTGAGCACTGTCTAATGAGTTTAACAGTGCTCAAAAGAGTTTGAGTGAGATACACATTTAAGTCCCAAAAGGTGAGGTTTATGAGTTTACTTTCATATCAATTTTTGTGTGCTTTATGTCAACTATATATAGTAGAATGAAAGATTATTTCAGTAAATAAGCAACACTGATGGGAAACTCTGATTTTAGCCCAGATTGACCATGAGTTGACTTTCCACAGGCATTTCCATGGACTGTCTCCTTCCCTTCACTTCTCTTCCTACATCAGGTTCTCTAAAGGAGAAATAGATAGTAGGTCACCATGTATCCTTTCATTGGTCTATTTCCACTTAAGGGACACCTACTAATAATGCCTTTCTTACCACTTTTATATCACTGCCACTACACAGGGGCACACACACACAAATTGATACCAGCTGTGTCACTGGATTGAAAATTATCACTAGAACAATAATATAATGAGTAAAACTAATTATTATAATATACTGTGTTTTGTTCCATTTGAGTTTCTGCCAGAATCTAAAACACTTATCTAACCCTGTTAGGTCAGACTTGAGTCATAACTTACGTGCAACTGGACAGCATTGTTAGTATTTAGGAATCACATTAGGGTAACAATTATTTCAATCAAAAGCCACCTTTATGTTTGTCAGAGAGATGCCCTCACTGTTGAGTTATAATGCCTGCTTTCATTGCTCCTACAAACCCATCACTTCATCTTTTTCTCTCACGCTGCCAATAAATGCTTAACAATCCTATACGTTAGAAGGTTTTATCTATGCTTTTTTTATTTATAAGGCCTATTACTTATAGTATTTTGGCTACTGTGTATAAGATATAAACTCTTTTATGAATCTAAAATAAAATAAAATTTTACAGTTAAAGTGAATGCACTTGTCCTTGCCCTCCAGGTCAGCTGGAGCAGACATTTCAGTGTATCTTTGATGTTTTCCTCTTTTTCATCCCATGTGTTTAGCCAGGCCTCCCAAGGTTTGATAAGGACAGGGTCAGAGAGCAAGGCCATGGCCAACCCACTAATTTTAATGTTATTTACTTTCAACTATATCTGAATAAATTGAAATTATACTTAAAGTATTATTGGAGAGAGCAGTTTAGTGTGAACATTGATACTGAACACAAAATACAAATTAGCACAGTATTAAAATATTCGCTCAATTCTGTGTGTATTTGTATGGTTTTTTTACTTTTAATATAGTCTTTCACTTACAAAGTAAATTTATTCTTCAAAAATGTATTGTTCAAAGTTTGACAGTGGTCCTTTCTAGGTCCGCACTTCCCCCACCTCAACACCATCACCTCCACTGAGTCCTGGCCATGCCACAGAATTCAACCTCCCTTTGCAAACGGATGGCCACTTGCACTGCTCCTCGGTTCAGAACATCACAGAGTCCCCAGATTCTCAGAAAATAAAGATCCCTTCAGCCTGACGCTCAAGGCTTTATGGCCTCAGCTTAACTTCTATCCGCAAAAAGTGCACTCAGCCAACAGGACCAGCTGGCAGCCTGGCCCTCACGTAGCATTTGCTTGTATTAACCTGCATGTCTTTCTTCACTGTGCCACATCCCACCCACCCGATCATTCCTGCCCTGAATCAACAACCTTCCAGAAACTTCCTCTTATCAGTGCAACCCACAATCTCTTCTAAGTCCCCGCTGTCATTTTTAAAAATATTTTTTATTGATTTTTAGAGAGAGAGGAAGGGAGAGGGATAGAAAGATAGAAACACTGATGAGAGAGAAGCACCGACATTGATCGGTTGCCTCCTGCATGCCCCACACTGGGGATCTAGCCTGCAGCCCGGGCATGTGCCCTGAGTGGGAATCGGACCAGCGGCCTATTGGTTCATGGGGCAACGCTCAACCACTGAGCCACACCAGCCATGCCCCGGTGTCATTTAAATCCCTAAGTATTCACCCTTACTTACATGCTGTTCTGTGTCACAAGCTCTGTTTTAGGCATGTTAGTAAAATCACTTCAAGCAGAGCTTAGTTCTGAAAGTGAGATTTTCTTTCTCTTTTTTAGAGTCACCAATGTGCCTAGCACAGAATCCTAATAATCATTTTAGCATATTAGAAGCATGGCTCTATGAATTGATATGGCACAAAATTAAGCAAAATCACTCAGGGTATTTCCCCCAAATATATCCTGTTGTATAATCACTTTTTAATATTTAATTCATCTGAACAAAATCACTCGATGTCATTTGATCTGCCAGCCAGTAAGCAAGGCTCTTTGGTGATTTAGTGGAAACAGAAATGTTCTTCCCTGACTTATTCATGAAATGGTATATGTCTGAACCACTTGAAAACTGCAACGCTAAAAAAACAAGATCGTAGCCGTGGAGGATGCTGCTGCTTCACTGGTTGGGGCACATTACCTCACAGAGAGCGTCCTTCAACTTCAAGAGCGAGACCTGCCGTCATGGGTTGTGGGGCTGGTAAATTAAGGGAACCCGCCTTCTCTTTGGCTGAAAAGTCCTTTAGTGGCAGCAGACTTCTCCCTGTCCCTAAATCCCACTGCACTCTGTGGGACATGCTTTGGCTGAGGGAAGTGTTACCTCGCACACTGTCTCCTAGCTGACGGATAACACAAACCCGTGGAAATAATACTTATATTACCAATGCTCCCACAGCTCAAAGGACCTTTTTGCTGACTGATCTGCTAATCGGGCATGAAAAAGGAGTATTAACAACAACTCTAAAAAAGCTATTCGACTTCTTGTTCAAGCAGACTCATTTCTTCTAACTCTCCCTGCTCTAAGTACAACCATAGTCCCTGGAAAGAGCAGACGAGACAATCAAAGGAGAACCTGCAAAGGTGGACAGAGGAAGGAGACCTTGTTACGGATCCCAGGACCACAGGAACAACTTGGTGGCAGGGCGTTTTAGGCCCGGCCATCCGACAGCAGGAGTAAACCCAAGCCTGGGTGTCCCAACCTAGCGAGAGGAGAAGGCGTAGGTAGGCTCACTCCTCGCAGAACTGAGCTGGAGTCCCACCGACAAAACCAGGCGAGCTGAGCACAAGCAAGGTTAGAGCAGTTGTGGGCCCTGCTTAAAATCAACCACCAGAAGTGCTCTTCCCCATCTCAGGGGGCCAGAGACTGCCCCCCCTAGAGACACCAGGCAGTTGGGGGCTGGGTTTGTCACAGGAGGATCCCACCGAAACCAATGGCCCAGTCTGGGAAGCTTTATCATCTGAGAAGAAGTCAGCATACACTTAGAAGTGAGTGAAAATGGAAATATGACCTCAAAATACCTGGATGTGGCCACAGCAGCCCTGACAGGGAAAGCGTCACAGGGGGAGAGAGGAAAGCCCTCGATCCATAACCTCAGCTCCCACCCCAGGAACCAGAGAGAGGAGCAACGTAAAGGGGAAGCCAGCAGAAGGGGTGGCAGAGCCCAGAGGGAACCGGTGCCATGGAGAACAGGAAAACAGGAAAGCCAATCCGTGAAAGGGGAGCTGGTTCTCCAAAAACAGTAACATGGCCAGAACGCCAACAAATCTGACAGAGAAAAGAGAAAACAGAGCGGCTCAGATGAGGGATGAAGCAGGGAGCCTGGCCGGGCAGTGTGCGGCCAGGACAAGAACCCCAAGGGAGCGCGAACCAGTCAGACATCTGACAACAGAAGGAACGGACCAGTTCTTCAGAAACCACAGCCAACCAAAACTCAACAGGGATAGATAATCTGAATAGGTCAATAACCCTTAAAGAAATCTAATTTATAACGTAATCTCTAGAAAACAAATCCAAGCCCAGATGACTTCACTGGAGAATCTACTAAGCATTTAAAAATAAATTAACATTATTCTAAACATTTTCTTCCCAAAAGACAAATTGGAGGGAGCACCTTTGAACCCATTTTATGAGGCCAGCATTCCTTTGATACCCAAACTGAAAAAAAGGAGCAAAAATGAAAATTACAGACTAATATCTCTATAAACTCAGATGAAAAAATTCTCAACAAAATATTAGCAAGTCCAATTTAATATGATATAAGATGAATTTTACACCCTGACTAAGGAGGATTTATTCTAGATGTACAAGGCTGGGCAGCATTTGGAATCAATCAATGTAAACCACCATATCAACCAGCAAGAAAAGAAAAATCACATGATCATATCAATTGATGCAGAAAAAGCAGTTGACAAAATCCAACACCAATTTGTCATAAAAATTCTCATCAAATTAGGAATAGAAGGAATTACCTCAACTTAATAAAGAACAGCTACAAAAAATCTACTGCTAACAACATACTTAGTGGGGAATTATCTTTCTAAAAATCAAAAACAGACAAAAATGTCCATTTTCATCACTCTTATTCAACACAGAATTGGGAATTCTGACTGTTTTAATAAAGCAAGAAAAATTAATAACAGAAATGTATCCTGAAGAAATATATATATTCAGGAATATATCTGAAGAAACCTGAAACACTAATTTGAAAGAATCTATGCACCCCCTATGTTCATTGGAGCACTATTTACAGTAGCCAAGCTCTGGAAACAGCCCAAGTGCACATCATTAGATGAGTGGATTTAAAAGCTCTGGTTCATTTACACAATGGAATACTACACAACTGTAAAAAAGGGAGGGGGGAATCTTACCTTTTGCAACAGCATGCTTGTACCTGGAGATTATTATGCTAAGTGGAATAAGCCAGTCAGAGAAAGACAAACACCACATTATCTCATTTATGTGAAATCTAATGAACAAAATAGAAACAGAGGTATGGATATCTGGAACAGACTTACCGCTGTCAGAGGGGAGGGCAGTTGTAGGGCTGGAAGGTAAGGGAATTAAGCAAATATATATATATATATATATATATATATTATATATATATATATATATCATATATAAATATATATAACACATAGACACAGAAGACAGTGTGGCATTCGCCAGAGGGAAAAGGAGGACGGGGAATGGGGATGGAAAGAAACTGCTTGGGGCAATGGGTGCATGGTGCAGTGTGCAGATGATGTTTGTTGAGTTGTACACTTGAAACCTGCATTCCAATAAATTCAATAAAAATAAATAACACAAATATAAATTGTAAAGTAAGAAATAATATTGTCTTCACTGGAGATTACATGACGGTCTACCTAAAAAATCAAGCAATCTACAAAAATGTCTTAGAACTAATAAATAAGTTTGGAGAGGTCACAGAATAGAGTTCAACATATGAAAATTAATTATGTTTCTATATAGCAACAATGTGCATGTCCAAACCAAAGTTAAAAACAGTACATTTACAATCACTCCAAAAGAAATGAAATGCGTAAGTATAAACTTCACAAAACATGCGCAGAGCCTGTATGCTGAAAATTACAAAGTCCTGATAAAAGTAATCCAATAAAATTGTCCTGGTTTGGAACCTTCTATGAGACTCCTCCAGCAACACTGTGCCCTAGAGTCCTGCTGCTTTCTAGTATCCCCTGCTTAAGTCTCCAGGACATCCTGGGTTCTTCTTTGACTCCTTTCTCCTACCCAAAGTAGCAGAGGAGAGGAAGAACATTGGCCAGATGACTGCCCTCTTAGTGCCACTGGGTTCAGCTCCCCCTAAAACTGTCTCAGGGTGAGAGCAGAAGAGGAACAGGCTAGGAAACCCACTTTTCACATCATGTTTTCTCATAAACCTCCAAAATTTTCACTTTGACAATCCTGTGTTTTCTAAGAAGATGGGACTGGAATAGGCTATGGAAGAGGTCAATCTGTGTCAGCCAAGCCCATTTAAAAAGGTACCAGCCCCAGAAAAATAAGAGGGAACTCTAATGAGAGAAACCTCTTTATGTGTCTCTGATCACACACTGTGTGCTTGCACATTGTGGGCACCCACCTAATGTTAGTTTTGCATTAATTTCCCATCCCCAGATTTTCTAATTTAGAGATTAAGAGAAATCTACCTTTTACTATGGGTTTCACAGTTTAATTTCTCAGAATCTTTAGAAGTTATCTGAGATTCTTTTTACCTTTCTTGAGCTGGTGTAACTGAGAGGGAGAGCATTATACATTTCGATAAGGGAGTGGGGTAAATTACAGGAGTCCACAGGACGGACCCCTGGAACTCTCCAAGCAAAACTGCGTCTCACATGTTTGTAACCATAGTGACTACTCTTTCAACAGTGTGTTCATGGGCCTAACTAATAAGTAATACTAATACTGGGACATAAATAACCCAATGTTCAGACATGGGTGTCCTAATAAAGACATCTCAGCTCTCCTGTCAATAACCAACCCTACCTGATGTCTCTGCTTCACCTTTCAACCCTATTGCATTCTATTGCAAAGCTTCTTGTTACTAAAGTCATCATTGGAGAAGCGTTCATAATACACAGATATTTCAGCTCTATCAAGCGAGGTTCTTGTTTAGTCAGTCAGATGGGTCCTGGACATTGGTGTATTTGAAGGTTCCCAGGAGGCTCTGCTCTACAGTCAGAGTTGAGAATCAATGCTCTGCAGGAGGAATGACTGCGTAAATGCAACTGTGATCCCAGTTCTTACTTGCAGAGCCCATGCAATGAAGACTTCTCAGCACTTCCCTGGGTCCCAGCCTGGGATATGTGACACACTCATTTCTGGGGACATTTAGAAGTGTAGGTGTCCCATTCTCAAGCTACTAAATCTGAATCAGAGGGCACTGCGTAGCAGGTCCACACATAGTGCCACCCTGGGAAAGAACCAGGATTAAACTCTGAAATCTAAACTGTTGTAATATGTGTTTCAAGGCCTCTTCATGAACTGTCCTAGCCTTTCTCCATCACTGCCCTGAATGCGCACCTTCTTGTCACCTTCAGAAACCAGCTGCTCTTCTCTCACCTGAAGCCCTCTCTTCTCTGCTTTCCCAAGGCAGCTCCACCCCTCCACCCCTTTTTTGTCTCTTTTGCAACCTCCTATCCCACTAAAAAAGAATAAATAAGTACTCAAGGCTCTTAATCACAGTTTATAATTCAATAATTAATTTGAATGAATACTTGAATGTGTCATGTATTTTTACAACTTTACGCCTTGGTTCATGTTTTACTCTCAACCAGGACCATACTTTTCTCCCTACTTTGTCCAACTTTTAAACACCTATTTATTATTTAAAACTCAATTCATTTCTCTACTTCTCTGTAAAGCCAGTAGTAAAGTTAAGCATTCCTTCCTTATACTCATAGTATAAGCTTTACTGTAGAGTATATTATAAATGATCTCTTGTTTACTTGTCTCCACCCAGAGAACTGTGAAATCCACAAGGACGGGATGATAGAAGTCTATTTGAATATTGCAACAGACAGAATAATTATTAGTCGAATGACTAAATTTGACAAATATTACTGGGGACCTACTCTGTGTTAGGAGTCCATGCTACTTAAATATAGTTATGTTATCTAACTTGTTTCGATGTTGCAATAAAAATGTAATACTATTGTTTCTCATACTTTAAAGAGAAACCATAAAAAAAAATACTTGTCATAAGTTTCTTCTTAGAGATGTACAAAAGTTAATTAGAGGAATGGTTATGATGTGCGTTTAAATCTTTAGAAATCTCCTTTGAAGAGGGCAAAGCTGCAAATTGTTATGAGATGTCAAACAGGTCATCCAGTTGGGGGGAAAATTAAAACACTTAATATCAGTATAACCTAGATTTCTCAAAAATAGAAGTCTGGAGCTTTGTTATTTGGAGCCTCACCGTCTTAGAAATTTCTGAGAAGTCTTTTGGATACACCAGTTGACATTAAAAATCCAACTGTCATTAGATTACCAAGGAAATATAAAAATCACAGCCTGACTCAAGTCTTAAATATTAAAACCCAGAGATAGAAATCAACACAGCAGTATTTATTGCTATTTGAAAGGAAATATCTTGAAGGATTACAGGTTTAGAGACCAAGGGGAATAGCATTGGCATTTAGAGGAGTAGCATTTGTAACAAGCTTTAATAATAATGACAGTAGCTCTTCAGATAATACCTAAGGATCCTGGAGAGTCAGGCTGGACCACTTCTCCTTCACTGACAAACACAGGAGATTGTCAACACTCCAATAGCATGTCAGCTATAATGCCACCACCACCAACAACAACTAACTTATTGCAGGAGGAAAAACAGGTATATAAATTTACCAGATTCAGATATGCTCAGTGAAAAATATCAGATGAAAGAAATAAAAGCCATGTGATTTCACTTATATATGAGATGTAAAACTGAAAGCAACAAATGAACGAAAAAGACAAACACACAAACAAAAACTCACAAACACAAACAATAGTATAGTGGTTATCAGAGGGGAAAGAGGATGGGGTTGGATAAAGAGGTTAAAGGGGGTCAAATATAGGTTGATGGAAGATATCTGTCTTTGGGTGGTGAATATACAATGCAATATGCAGGGGATGTATCATAGAGCTGTACACTTGAAACCTATATAATTTATTAACCAAAGTCAGTCTGATAAATTTAATTATTATTTTTTTTTTAAATCAGACACCCTATACTAAATAACAAAAAAACACTAGTAAAAATAAGTTTAAAGCATCTAGATAATCCAGGTCTTATAGACCAGTTGTAGTAAACAAAGAAGCAGGATCTCTTCTTCACCCAGCAATTACTCTGTTAGTGTTATAATTCCAATGTCTTGCTCTAGGAGCTTTAAGTGTTTAAATCAAAGAAATGCATTTCCTGCCCTCAAGGAGAGTGAAGCATAAATGATATGCAAGATTTTTAAATACAAATTGATGTGAGGGTCAGAGAGAATGGCAACTGATTCAGAAAAGGTTTCAGGTCAGTGTGATTTGCACAAGGAAATGTGAGTGGGAAGAAGGCAGGTAAAGCAAAAGGAACGGCAAGAAGACAGTCTGGAGTATATTTTGGGAATGACTGCTATATAGGGCACATTTCGAATAATAGTTAAAGGTGAGGCTGGAGACAAGGGTAAAACTATCAAAAAAACCCCATACATTTACAGATTGTTTACAATAGTCTCATGGGTAGATAGTAAAGGGTTCTGGTCAGAATGACAATCAGATGTATTTTGGGGGTAATGAATCTGACAAAGTGTGTAGAACAGAACAGCCAGAAGTTGACCACTAACCATACTGGGGAGAGGATGCTGTCATGGTGTAGAAGTTACCTAATTGGGACCTGGGTCAATGATGGCAATTCAAGTCAGATGGACAGGAAGACACCGCCTTCCCTGTAGATCAAGAGGGAAGGAGGCCTTAAAGAGATACAGTTGAGCCCATGTGCTTTGAGGGACAGGCGGGCATCGGCATTAGCTCTGTCGGAGGGGGAGAGGGAGGCAGAGAGGGGGTCCCGCAGGGAGCAGCAGAGTTGAGGGAGGGTATTTAGCTTTCGCTCTAACTACGGTGGTGGAAGTTGGCTTTTTGTCACATAGACGGAAGGAGCCAGTTAAATGATAACAAAGGAAGAAAAGCAGGAAAGGAATTAAGTGAAAAGTCATATAAGAGGAAGGAAGAAATAAGATGGAGTTTCTGAATGGGCATGCACTTGGGGGAGTAGAAGGCCCCCCATACAGAAGACAGGGAGGAGAGCAGAAACAAAGAGGGACCGTGAGTGTTGGGGTGACTGAAACCTAGTGAAATGACCGAGCACCTCTGACTCGAGGCAATCGCTGCAACTTTGCAGGATCAGTAACAAAGCAAAACAACAGAGTCCAAAGGAAGCGGAATTTCTCATTTAAAAAGTAATCCAGAAAACTGCCCTCGCTTTGTGTGGATTCTTTTCTCATTTCTAGCAGATTTTAAAAACATACTAAAGGATATTTTGCACAGACAAAAAAAAAAAACCCAAGTCGCTGTGGGATTGGGCGAGGCGGCTGAGCAGAGTTCTGCCTCATTGCGCTTCAAGATCGTTGCAAACAGAAACGCAAACGTAGGGTGAGCAGAGGTCCAACCACTGGCGCAACCTAACTGTGATTTTAGGGGGAAATGTTTTCGAAGAAGGTATGTGTCACCATCCTTTACTCTCTTCTAACTTTCTTATCTCCACAGTTTCAAATTCACAAAAGCTCAATCAGTGTGTTGATGGAGACAGTAGTCAAGGGGGAGCCCTCGGGACTGGAAATGCTCAGAGGCCCTTCGCCTCACTCGCTGCACAAGTCCCCCCATAAGCGACGCCCAGCTGCTGAGTGACTTCAAACATGGTGCGCCCCCCCCCCCCATAGTTCTGGAAACCTCGTGCTGTTTAGGGAGAGAATTTCCTTTTTCTATTTACAGGAAGCCTGCAGTCAGGGGGATGAGCCTGCGGGTGTGTGAAGTCAGCTGCACCCGTAGCAAGGGCAAGTGCGCTGCTCTCCACAGCAGCGCCCCTCTCTCTAGTCCCCTGAGCCAGGGATCCCCGGCCGCCCAGCGCTCCCAGGGACAGTCAGACCCGGCTCCTTCCCCCACGGGGACCCTCATAGCGGCGGGTGCAGCTTCAGCCACCTCACTCCCCGGTTTGATCCTGTCTCTACTTCTGCTACTTCGGCCTTCACTGTTAACCTGTCACATTGTCGACTCATCAAGTGTGCCCGCCCTGGCCAAATACCCCAGGGGCTTCCCTGCATTTCCCTACCTTCTCTTCAGCTAGGTTGGGGGACTTGCAACTAGTTTTGGCAAAAGGATCCTGAAGAAAACGGGAGTGTGTCACTTCCTGGGGGAGGCCGTTAGGAGCCACTCTTCTGTCTTCCTCCCTCCTGTCACTCCAGTGGCCACCTTGAGGGCCTCATGTTCAAAACGGAGAAGGGCCACCTAACTCGTTTCAGCAACTGATTCTCTTACTGTCAAGCTACTGATGTTTGAATAAATGACTTACTTATATATTTTGAAGTATTTGTTTTTATGCATAGCTTATCCTATCCGACTGTAATCGACAAGTATCCATGCCAATTCCCACACGAACTTCTTTAAGCTACATCTCTTTCCTTTTTGTGTTTGGATTTGATTAATATTTTAGCTCAGGCCCTAAGACAACAAGGAAGTAGACATTGTAAGTTTCCTCTATAAGGTAAAAATAAAAGTGTTTTTAGAAATGTTAGGTAATATTTGTTAAGATAGCACCACATACCCTCACTATGCTAATTCATAATGAATCAAAAATTAAGTTTAAAATATTTTTACTATTTCAAGAATCCTGGCTGTTGTTGGCTTTAGATAGTGAGAAATCACTTTGTAAAGCAAGCAACAATTGTAACATTTTTATCGTTTCCAATACTCACACATCAGCCAAGGAACATATAAGCATAGCCCATAATTTCCTGATATATTCCATGGGACGCTGATGGAACAACTCACCTTCTGCCATCGGCTGCTCTTCCTCTGCAGCAGCCCTCGCACTGAGAGCGGGTGTTCTGGAGCGTGATCTCTTGTGGAATAAGGGCCATTTCATAATCTCTGTGTCGCCCTCTGAGCCTGGGCTGGTGCTGGGTAGTCATGAGCCCACAGTGACAAAGGGCCAGTGAAAAGCACCAACTTATACTGACATGGTTTCATCCCAGTGCTGCTGCTCAATGTCACAAGACACACCATGGAAACTCAGGCCTCAAGGTTCTCATCTATACATTTGGGGACAGTTACCCCTGCCTCAGGGAGTCTCGGGGCTCTTGTCTCTCCCCTGAGTCAGAACTCCTGACTGCAACTTCCTTTCTTTATTTTCATTTTATTTTATTTTATTTTTTATTTTATTTTATTATTTTATTTTATTTTATTTATTTTATTTTATTTTATTTTATTTTTTAGCTTCCAAATTCTTTTAATCCACTGAATTCCTACTCTTTTTTATTTATTTTATTTTTTATTGTTGACACTATAGCAAATAGTGTCATTTTCCCCCCTTTGTCCACCCCCGCCAAGCCCCCTCCCCCTCCCCTGGCCTTCGCCACTGTCGTCGGTGTCCATGGGCTATGCATATATGTTCCTTGGCTGATTTCTTCACCTTCTTTTGTCCAGTCCCCACCCTCCCACCCTCCCCTGACATTTGTCAGTCTGTTCCATGTATCCATGCTTCTGCTTCTATTTTGTTCATCTTATGCCAAGCTCCCCTTCCTCTTCCTCTCCCATCCACACCTAACCCATCGCAAGCTCTGCTTGTTCAACCCCCAGGCTGCACCTCAGCTCCCCCTTGTCTCTCTTCCTTGCTTTCTGGCTGACTCCCCTTTCCATGCTCACTCTTTCCTAAACAATCTCTTCAGAGAAACCAAACTCATATTTCTGAGACATAAATCAACAAATCTTGCTCAAAACTCATCAGTCGCCTTTATGAAGTTTCCCTAGAGAAGGCAAAGGACAAGAATTCTAATGGAGAATTATGGGGAAGCATCCCACCTGTCCCCACAGCGTTGAGGACAGGCACTCTGATAGTAATGGGAAAAGTTGTTTAGTAGAATTAGCCTGAAGGATAGAACCAAGCAGCCTGCGCTGAGCGATAGGGACTTGACGCTCAGAGAAAACCACTGATAGACCTAAGTGCCGGCATGAACTAAGTGGAGTAATACGTGGGCACAAAAGAATTACGGTCATTTGTAGTTGCTGTGGGTGTGCTGAGAAGTAGGCTGTAGACAGGAAGCTGGCAACAGTCACCTAAATGGGAAAATTAATGACACTGAAAACACAAGAATTGGTGACGTAGATAGAGAATTACAGCAAATCCGAGTGAGGCAGTGGGAGGCAGAACAGTGCAATTTGGTGAGTAACAGGATGTGAGCCATCGGCAGTTAGTGTCTCTCTGGGAAAGAGCAGAGAATGGAGTGGGAGAATCTGAGGGAGGCCCGAACCACTTCTGCAGCGGGCACACAGCTTGCGGACTCACCTAACACTTACCTGCCCGCTTAGCAATTGCAGATATTAAACTATGCCTACCAAGGGTTTTTTTTGTAAAATGTTTTATTTATTTTTCTTCGCAATTTTTTCTCTTGATAAAGAATTTAAATATAAAATACCTACAAACTGGTCATAACTCAGAAACTAGTTCCCCGGCCTCACTTCCTACCACCAATAGCCAGTTTTCTCTGGCAGTTTGTGGGTCATTAATATCTCTTCAAAGAAAAATACATTAACATTCTTTGCAAAACTGTGTGATGACTAATCTTAACCTTTTGGTACCATAATAGCCCAGTAGTCAGGAACCTTGAAAAAGTTATTTCTCAAAAACTTGGTAAATCGTCATATTGAACATGGTTAACTCATGTTAATCTTGAATCTTGCGTGAAATTTTATATCATTCCATTGTTGTTAACTCCTGGCTTTCTGGTGGGTTCAGATCTGAGTGTGCGTCGGCCAGACTCTGACCTGGACCATGTATTAAACCAAAATAATCTCCTTATTCTTTCAATGCTTTGTTGTTGCTCTTTGACATTAAAGATGAGGCTGTATCCTCAAGCAAGTAATAGTCTCGCCTGAATAGCCTCTAATTCTTCATAATTAGAAAGAGCTTTGTGCAGATTCATCCATCCCCCACCTTCTCTGTCCTACCTGAGTTCCTGATATTCTGGAACATCGAGCTAGTGCCTGGTATTTACTAAATATTCAGTACATTACAATAATTACAGTAATAGTAATAATGAAAATAATAATAGTTCACATCTACTGAAGGTTTTTAGTCACATAAGACTTTTATTACCTTACAAAAACAGAATCCTGAAAGAGGCAGATGCAAGGTTAATGGACTTACCTATAACATCAGACTTCGGAGCCATTTCTCCCTGCAGCTCTTGGCCTTCCCCTCAAGCTTGCACTGTGGCCGCCGCAGCTCCAAACATCCAGCCCTCAGACAACACCTCTAAAAACAAGAACGAAGAAAGAACTTTTTCTAGGTACATTTTATTACCTTTTCATAAAGGAATGTTTTTCTCCTGAAGCCCCGGGAGACCTGCCCAGGCCTCTGCAAACCCATCATCTCCTAACCGATGCCTGGCAAATGCAAGGGTAACGAGGTTGCTACAATTGACTTGGTCCCTTCAAGTCTCATCCCCTGACACTGGGAGAGAAACCCACCTACCTGCCACCTTATTTCTCAAAGCCAGAACAAAACCTGATTCTCTGGCTAAAGACAATGGAAGGAAGCCAGTTAGGGTACAGTTAGTGTCATCATTGACTAAATGAGGAAAGCAAGACTTTGGGGGCAAAATAACCAGCTCAAAGTACACATCGGGCATGCGGCAGAGATGGGACCTGAACCCAGTCTGCCTCAAATGACTTCAGAGCCCAAATTTTCATCACGTAAGTTGTGCTGTTTTTCAGTGAATCAGAAGCATGGTGCAATTTCCAGGCTATCCTTTGGGAAACAAAGAAAAACAGCACTTTCATTTCTAATCCTCCATAAGGGATATTCTAGATTCTCACTGGAGGACAGAGCTCCAGAATGAGAACAAGGACAAGGTCAGATGCTGATGGGAGTGGAAATAAGGTTCTTAGGCCCATCGTGCCTCTTGGAGAACTGACACCATTAGAAGGAAACACAAGCGTTCGTCTCAGGTCCCTGCAGCCTGCTCCCGTCCCACTCCTGCGGCGGTCATCTGGGCCTCAACAAGCCCCAATGCCTGGAAAAGAAAAGCCTTCACATCACACCTGCAAATGCAGCTTATGCTTCTTAGTTAGTCAGGTAAGACCTTTTATCATCTCATCCCTTTCCCCAGCTGGTTCTCTTCAATCCTCTTATAAGAATGGAACACTTCACATAAGTATCCCCTAAATATATTTTGCATATTACCTACCCACTTGTGTTCTCTTATTGAACTTCTATGACTAAATAATATATACAGTCTCTCTGCTATAATAATTTTATTTACCCATGAAAGTGTTCAATAAATGTTGCTGGTGCAGTCAACTAAACATTTGCATGTGCGGGCACATACAGGTACACACACACACGCACACACACACACAGGCTAGACTAGGATGCACCACATAGCCACATATCAAAATAATTTGCAAATAAATAAACCTTTCAATATAAGTGTAAGAAACAGAACAATGAATCTTCTAAAAAGAAAGACATACGAAGTTTAGATCACTCTTTTTGAAAACAGTTTGGCACACAGCACCAAAAACAGAAACCATAAAAGGAAAGATTATTGAGAAACATAAAGATTAGATATGTAAAAATCACTGTAAAAAATACACAAAAAAAACTTTTTAAAATGTGAGATATGTTAGACAAATGGCTATTAGTTTTAATATAGTGAGAACTCCTGCATGTCTTACAAACGATTAGCAGCAGTAAGGAATGTGAACAAAGGCTTTGGAATAGCTAATTCACAAAAAATAAACAAAATTCCAATAAATATATTGTAAAAGAGTCAGCATTTTTTGTAATTAAAGAAGTACAAGTTATAATTAGGTATAAGATTTTTTAACCACAAAATGAAAAGTAAAAACCCCAATAATAATGCCCATGTTGCTGAGGGTTCAGAATAATGAGCCTCTTGTAGTAATAAAACAATAAGTTGGTCCAGCTTTTCCAAATATACAATTTGGGATCAGATGCTTATACTAAAAGATTTTAAACAAAGATCTACCTGCCTTTGATTTAGTTATGTCACCTTTCTGAATTTACCCTTAGGAAATTAGTAGTAAAATTTGCCTGCAGGAATTTTATGGCAGCATGGTTTAAAGACAGAAAAATAAACAACCTATATATTCATCAACAGATAGCTAATTATTTATAGTACCTAACATGAGTTTAAATGCAATGCAACCATTTAAGTGGGAAGTAATAAAAGTATTTTTGTAGAAAATGCTCACCGTATATTGTTATTAACAAAATAGTTTTCATAAGTACATTTTAAAAACAGGTGTGTATGTATGTAAACATTATAAAAATAAAAGGTCTTTTGCATGTGTTTCCCTCTTCTCTAAATTTTCCATAATGAAAATGTATTACTTTGTAATAAAACAAATTTGAGTTTACCTGATCCATCCTTGCAGACCCTCTTTGCCTCTGGTCTTCACAGTGTCCTCCGATGTCCCTCAGTAGGGCGTTCGCCAGTGCGCGGTCCCGTTGCCCTCCCCGCCAGCGTGGCTCGGGGACTCGGTGAGAGCCCACCTTTGTTAAGCTTCATTGTCATCATTACCGTTTTCTGTACAAGGCTCATCTTCTTCATTACACCATCAGCTCATTAAAAGGCCAGGACTTGACATTTGTGCTTTAATACTCTCTATAAAATACTTAGGAAATTAATATGTGTTTAGGCAGCTAAGCCATTATAATGAGGTTTTTATCTGTTTATTACACTTTCTGAACTACCAGGTGGGAGAGAATCTTCCCAATGCATGAAGAGCCAGAGGGGTGCTGTCCTTTTACCTGGAGGGGACCTGGAAGCCAAGGTTTAAGCCACACCTAGTCGATGCCAGAGCACAGACTAAGCCCAGCTTTGCAGACCTCTCTCCTCCTTGTTTCCCCCCATGTATGAGAAATAGCAGCTGCATCCGTGCTGTAGGGATTGTTACAGTAAAGGCATCCAGCGACTCACACCTCCCAGCATCAATGGCTTTATTATATTCACAGTTTCCTCCCACACTGACGCTAAGGTTGGCCATGTGACCTGTCTTGGCCAGTGGCACATTAGCAAATGTGATGCTAGCGAGGGCTTGATAAGTGCTTGCACCGTGAGGCTTGCTTTCCTGGGACACTGCCAGCATCTTTTTAAAAACTATCCTGCCTATCCAACTCAAGAGGACACGAGAGAGATCCAAGGTGCTGCAGTCAACAACCTCAGTTAGCTTCCAGGCATGTGAGTGAGGTCTCTGGAATCACCAAGCGCCCAGCCTGGACACACAATGGACAGCAGTTGATTAAATAACCCCAGGCCAAAGCCAGAGCTGCCCAGCTAAACCCCAACCAAATAAAGAAACACAAGCAAATATATAGTTGTTGTTTGAAGCCACTGGGTTTTGAGCAGCTTATTATAAGGGATGCACATGCCTATTACCACCTCGGACCCCTGCAGCCGCCCCAGCTGACCTACACCTACCAGGGTAGGCCCGGTGGCGCAGGGTTTCACCCTGAGGCCTGACTTAACTTCAAAGCCTCGACCAGGACTCTAGTCACCCCCTCCCAATGATAGGAGCTGACAACTACTTTTAAAACCCTTTGCAATCCCTTAATAAGATGATACTTCCTCTTATCTGTGGGAGAATTGAAGCAGGTAAGGTTTTGAGTACCGTAAACTTGCCAGAGAGTTCCAAAATTTGGCCTGCGTTCGATTATAGTTTCCCATCAGGGGAGTCCCCCTGCTAATTCGCCCATTCATAATTGCCCCACGAGAGGGACAGCGCGATGGGGGGGCTTGCTTTCATCTTGTGGGCGGACTGGTAAGGGACGGCCTACTCCTTTTACTTTGGGAAGGAAGGAAGGCGGGGATTGAGCCACATTTGCCATTTGCCACATATTTCTACACACCCTCCCCATCGCTGCTTAAGCAAAGAATTTAACATCAACATCAGGGAAGTCTCCGTGGACGCCAGAGCGGGGGCCCAACTTTACTTCAGGCGAATTTGGCCATCTGTGCCTCACTTTTCTCATCTGTAAACTGAAGACTGTTACATCTGCCCCTTATAGGGGCATCACAGCAACAAATGAGATAATATCCATGGACACAGATTCTTCAGACAGAAGTAGCTGTGATGATCATAATTGAAGAAAACACAGAAATCAACTTGTGTTTGTCAAAACGTGATGTATCTTTTGATGGTTGTCATTTGAATTTCTCCTAGGTGTGTGGATTTAAATTTAGTTTACAATGATTTCAATGAAAGCATAAATTAATGATTCTCGTATCAGCCCAGCTGTTTTATTGGTAATTTTGTTGATGACTACGCTGTTCTACAGTGCTTTCAGTTGGGTAGAATCCTGTTTAGGTAAAGTCTCTGTGTTGGAAACTGGTGATTGCAGGGTTTCTCTGAGAAACCACTTTGTTTTCTGCCCTGAAAGAAAACTCTCAGAAGTCAGTGAGAGTTTACAAAACAAAAGATAGATCAGTAAGATTTTGCAAATAAATCGGTCGGACCTTCAATTGAAACATGTTTACTTTTTAGCCTGAATTAAAATTCTAATTGTTCTAATGGGTAAACTTCTCAGCTACCTGCGACTTAATGGAAGCTTTTTCTTGAATTGATAACTCAAATATTAAAACAACCCTGATGATTAAAAAATCTTATGCTCAGTTATAAATCATAGAGCTTTTGTTACCAGAAGTATAACTGAGCATTTCAGAAATTGTCAGTTTGCCCTTCAAACTCAACAGGAAAAAGAAGAAAAGACTCTCATGCCATTTACCATCTTAAGTACTTAGTTTAATTCATAAAGTCAGCAAAATAAAATAGAGTTACTGCAATATATACATAGCTCACCCCAAACTCCTCCTTTCATGTGTCTGAATCATTCTGTCATTGCCCAGTTTTTATATTAGTTTCTGTCCTGTGCAAATGTACATCCTTG
The DNA here is from genome assembly GCF_964146895.1 of Miniopterus schreibersii. Classification (NCBI taxonomy): domain Eukaryota; kingdom Metazoa; phylum Chordata; class Mammalia; order Chiroptera; family Miniopteridae; genus Miniopterus; species Miniopterus schreibersii. Next base: position 57,105,786 of record NC_138113.1, on the reverse strand, counting down.
AAAATAGCTTTCTGAATACAAGCAGTGTCATAACAACTTTTCTTTTTAATGTATGTTTTAACTTTATCCATTCATCTATCAAGGGGCACTTGGGGTGGAAAAGATAAAGGGGTTAAGCCAAAAAAATAACAATAACAAGAAACGTGTACACAACAGTATGGTGACTTCCAGAGGGAAAGGGTTGTGGAGGAGGTGGAGAGGGCAAAGGGGAGGTGAACGGGGACAGAGAGAGACTGGACCCTGGACAGCGAGCGCACTAGGCCGCGTGCAGACCATGTGCTATTGAGTTGTGCACTTGAAACCCCAATACATTCAATAAAAATATATGTTTTAACTTTCTGATCTCTCTAAGTTCTCCCCCAGCCTAATGAGTGTAGTTGGGCAGATATTAGTACTATCCAAATTTTAGGGATGGAGCTTGGAGAGGTTACATGGAATAAAAATCAACAGGACCAGTCCCAGCTCTCTGGACTTCTACCCTAGGCATGGCCAGAAGTTATTCTAGGCCACTTTCAGAAACACTGACTAATGGAAACATGGAAGGGACTAAGATTTTCTTTCCAAAATGGTGTGGTTAGTATGTAGACTGCCAGGCCTCACGGGCTCTGCGTGCGCAGTGCCAGTCCAGCCACAGAGCAGCTTCCACTGGGCCCGGGCACCAGCAGTGCCCCGGGAGTCACTGCACATCTGTAATCTCTTTCCCCCAACTTATGGCGTCAAGGCCATGGGTCAGTTACTGCCCTTGGTTTCCAGCAGCTATTCTCTGTGGCTCTTGCATTCTCTCCATACACTATCTTGCATTTCTAGGGGTCAGGCTTTGTGGGGGACAGCAACACCCCATTCAGAAGTCCCTGGAAGTGCCGCCTCTTTCCCACCTCAGCAGTTACAGCTTGGGCACAGGTTGCCCTGAATTGAAACCCATCCCTTTGGGACCAGTGTGCAGTTGCAACCTCTCCAAGGTGCCAGGGCCATGCTGCAGGGCCTGAGCAAGTGGAATGACCTGGGTTGACTGAGTCCTTTCAGTGGGAAGGGGCAGGCATTCTGTGACAGTAATAGAGTAACTGCTCTTGGTGGGACTGATGGGACCAAGTGAAACTCTGTTGAAGCACCTAGGGGGATGAAGACCTAGAGGAAAATCTAGCAGGTGTTGCCAAAAGAGTAACACAGGCTGGGAGGGGCAGTGTGCAAGCAGGGGTGTTCTTGTGCCCCAAGGATGAGCTCTCTTGTGGAGAAGAAAGGACAGTCTAACAGTTTGTCTGAGACCCTGCCCCTGCTCTTGATCTGATCCTAGATTCAGCAGAATCTTCAACTAAGCTTCTCTGAGACACTGAATCTCAGGCAAGGGCTCCTCAAACCTGCAGTTCTCTCCCCTATTTAGTTACCTAGTGCTCGTAATATTTATTTTAAGAGAAAATCAAGTCATGCCTCACAGTTAAAGAGAAGATAGTCTTAGGGTAAAGTCTTACATGGTCAGGGGCGTGCTGCAGTGTGCAGAGCCTATATGATTTGAAACACAGAGCAGAGTTGTGGGTGTTTAGGTGAAGGAAACAACCTCATGCAAAGTGGCATTGAAAGAATGAAGGTGTTTGTTCCTGGAAGGCTGTCAATCAGCAAACAATCCTGAGTGTCTGCCTCTGCTCTCTGCTTAGTGCCTGTGTCATGTTGAAAGCATGCAGAGAGGCAGAAGAGAACTCTATAATTACCAATTAGCATACCAAAAATACGACGTTTGCTTTCTCACATGGAAATTTTTCTTTGGATGGAGTGGGAAGAGATAAACATATATACTAGTTAGTCAACCAAAACGAGCAACTGAGGTAATAACATTTTTTCATGGAAAATGATTACAGCAAATTCAAATGTTCACCAAAATAGGTCATTCTCTGAGATCCTGCTTGTAAAAATCACTGTAGCACAGCTCAGCTTAAGAAAGGGCGATTTGAGGTGACGTCTCTTCCCTTAGCAAGGGTTTGTCAGTGGGCCTGCATGGCTTGGGGCAAGACACGTCATCAATGGTGGGGAACAAAATAACATCATAGGACATATCTGATAGGCTCATGTCATTCTGGAGCTTGGGGCCTGATCAAAAAACAACAAAAATTCAGTACAATGGACTGCATTATTATCTAGTGCATTTTTCTAAGAAAAATCTCCTTCATTTACAAAATTTAAGCCACATTTTTTATATTGATCTTTATTATTAAAGTATTACAGATATCCCCCCCTTTCTCCCCCATTGCCCCCTACACCCCACATTTCCCCCAACCCAGGCCTTCATCACACTATTGTCTGTGTCCATGGGTTATGCATATATGCATATAAGTTCTTTGATTAATCTCTCCCCACCCACTCCCCCCTCACCGCCTTCCCATTGAGATCCCTCAGTCTGTTCCTTGCTTTTATTAGATTCCACATATGAGTGAGATCATGTAAAACTGAATCAGGAAGAATCAGAAAACCTGAATAGGCCAAAAACAACTGATGAAATTGAAGCAGCAATAAAAAAAAACTCCCAGCAAACAAAAGCCCTGGTCCGGACGCTTCACAGGGAAGCTTTCTAATTCTTTAAGTTGTAGGGTTAAATAGTTTACTAAAAATGTTTTTAGCTTTTTGAGGTAGGCCTGCAGTGCTATGAACTTCCCTCTTAGGACTGCTTTCCCTGTGTTCCATAGATTTTGGATTGTTGTGTGTCATTTGCATTTGTTTCCAGGAAGTTTTTGGTTTCTTTCTTGATCTTATTGGTAACTCGTTTATTGTTTAATATCATGCTATTTAGCCTCCATGTGTTCGAATGTTTTTGAGTATTTTTACTGTAGTTGATTTCTAATTTCATGCCCTTGTGATCTGAGATGGTTGATAGGGTTTCAATATTCTTGAACTTGAAGAGACTGGTTTTGTGTCCTAACATGTGGTTTATCGTTAAGTACGACCCAAGTGCATTTGAGAAGAATGTATATTCTGCAGCTTTGGGGTAAAATGTTGTGTAAATATCAATTAAATACATCTGATATCGTGAGCCATTTAGCATCACTGTTTCTGTGTTGACTTTTGTCTGGAAGATCTAGTCAGTGAAGTCAGTGGGATGTTAAAGTCCCTGACTATGACTACATTGCTGTTGATCTCTCCCTTAAAGTCCTTAAGGTTATTATTGACAGGTCCTTATTTATTGCCATTTTAATTCTTTATGTCTATGTTTCTCTCCCTGTTTTTTCTTATTATTACAGCACTCCCTTTAATATTTGTTGCAATGCTTCTATTTCTACTTCTATGTACAGAAGTCCCTTTAACATTTCCTGCAATGCTGGTCTGGTGGTGACAAACTCCTTTAACCTTTTTTTGTTTGGGAAGCTCATTATTTCACCATCTATTTTGAATGTTAGCCTTGCTGGATAAACTAATCTTGGTTTTAGATCCTTGCTTTTCATTACCCTGAATGCTTCATGCGATTCCCTTCTGGCCTGTAGAGTTTCTGATGAGAAGTCAGCTGACAGCCTTCTGAGAGCTCCTTTGTAGGTGACAGATTGCTTTTCTCTTGCTGTCTTTAATATTTTCTCTTTGTCTTGAATTTTTGGGATTTTAATTATGATGTGTCTGGGCTCGGGCCTCTTTGGATTCTTCTTGCTTGTGACTCTCTGTGCCTTCTGAACTTGTGTGACATTTTCCTTCATCAGGTTAGGGAAGTTTTCTGCCATTATTTCTTCAAACAGGTTCTCTAACCCTTGCTTACTTTCAACCTCCTCTGGCACTCCTATGATGTAAATATTGTTATGTCTCACGTTGGCCCACAGCTCCCTTAAACTGTCCTCTTGTTTTTTACTTGTTTTTTCTTTTGCTTATCTGATTATGTGATTTTTTTCTACCCTGTTTTCTAATTCACTGATCCGATCCTCAGCTTCCCCTAACCTGCTGTTTATTCCTTCCAGTGTATCCTTTATTTCTGCTATTTCATTCTTAATTTCTTTAATAGTTTCCATATCCTTTTTCATGCTGTTGGACACCCTTATAATCAATATTCTGAACTCTATATCTGAGAGGTTGCTTATCTCCATTTCATTTAACTTTTTTTCTGGAGACTTCGCTTGTTCTTTCATTTGGGGTTTGTTTTTTGTCTCCCCATTCTGGCTGCCTATTTGGGTTCGTTTCTTTGTCTTAGGTAGACCTGCTAGGACTCTCAGTCATTTTGGATCTTCTCTGATGCAGGCCAATGTCAGACACAGTTTGTGACTAGCCTTGAGTATCCTGTTTGGAGATATCAACAACCGTTGGCTTGAGGTCTCCTTTGTGGGGGCTGGGTGGGTTTGGACAGGACCAAGATGCAAACCACAGTTTGCTTTTTGAAGGCCTGGGTCCAGAAGCAGATCAGACTAAGTCTCAAAGCATTCTGAGGTCTGTGTCTGGCTGCCGGCTAATTAATCTGATTCTCTTGAAGAGCCTCAGGGGGTAGAAACTCCACAGTGTGGGGTGGCTGATTGTTATCAGTCTCTTAATGAACTTTAGGCTGTAGAAACTCCTCTGGGTAGGGCAAATGTTTTTCCAGCAGGGTGGGTCAATTGCTTTCCCCTCAGGCAAAAGTTGCTTGCAAAGTAAATGTCTGCCTCTGCAGTATGGGGGAATGACTCAGCACAGGAATCCAGAGGGGTGTCCTCTGAGCCCTTTCTCCAGAGCCCACAACCTTAGATTCTCCCCACACAGCTCCTGTCCACTCTGCCTTCCCTCTGTTGGAGCCGAAAGCGAATGTCTGCACAGGAAACTTTGTGTGTTGGCTCTTTAAGAGGATGTCTATAGTTCCAGTCATCTCTCCCTGGCAGACAGAAACCCTGCTGCTTTTCACACCCAGGTGTTATGTGGGTACCTTTCTCAGTTCTGGTGCTCCTGACTGGGAAGCCCAACCTGGGGTTTAGGCCCCAGAGTCCTCAGTGGGAGCCCCCCCAGAGCTGAGATGTCCCTCTGAACCTTTAGCTACTGCCTGTGAGAGCCCAGCCAGCTCTCTCATGCCTCGAGAGTTCCTACCAGTCTCTGTGTGGTCTCCACTTTTCCTCCTTGGTGATGAGGGTGCTCTCCAGCTTATCTTCAGTTCCAGTTGATTATTCAGGATGGCTTTTCTATATTTTAGTTGTAATTCCAGTTTGGTCCTGGGAGAGTGTCAGTGTAACTTCCACTCAATCTGCCACCATCTTTAATCTCCTAAACCATATTTTCTAATTCATACCTTTTTCAGGGAGAAAATAAGGAAAAACAAAGTTAGAAATACAGAAATTAAACATGGTGGACTCTGCCAGATGTTTCAAACCCAGCAAGGACATTCCTGGGTCCGGAAGGAAGAACTTCAAGATGATATCTCAGACAAGCCAGACCAGCTAATATAATCTCATCACATAAAAGCTCCAGAGAGATACTCAAAGGAACTTAGCTGGTAGTTTTTACTTCTTTCTATCTAGGAAAGAACAATAAACTGTACCTGAGAAGTATCCAGGTCCATGGTCTGTTTCCACATTCCATAGGATGTAACTATGGAATTTGTTACAAATTTCCTCCCCTTTCCACTTTCTCACCCATAACCAGTGACAATATCTTGCAAACCGTGGTGGCTCTTACAAATCCTACTGACTGCTTCCTGCCTTAAAAGCCCCCCAAACTTCAAGGTCTAAGGGCTTCAAGCATCAGCACAATATCAATCCCCCACCCACTCTCACAAAACACAACACACACTCTTAGTTTGCCTTGAATCCTTACTGATGCAGCCCCCAGTTAAATTTGCATAAGCTGCAATAAGTATCTGGTTTCTTGAGGGCTCCCAACACACTGAGTTAGAAATAGGGTATTATTGTCTGATTTTCAATCCCTGCTTTGACCTTAGTCAAATTCTCTTTTTCTGATTCTTTGATGTTCTGGTCATTATATTGAATCCTAGACCAATCCAGTATAGTTTAAAAGTCTTAATATTCCATCTAGTTTAAAGCATTCCCACTCCCCATGGTTCCATGAAAATCTAACTTGTAATTCTAGGAGCATGGGGTTGGTGGGACGGGGGAAACAGTGCCTTTTGCCTTCCCCATCTTCTGAGTGTGTCTTCCTCCAGGGTTGGGCAGATGGGACATCATGGAAAGCTCTCTTGAGGTGGCGATGCCTGAAATGTAGGTAAATAAAGACAGGGAGCCAAGGTGCCATTTTGAGGGAACCATGCATTGTTCGCATGGCAAATACATAGGACCCACATGGGCATACACTTCACATAGGAGGCAGAGGAACATCTGCCAACTTCTCAGGAAGTAGAAACATAGTTATATGCTCATAACAATGTGAAGCTTTCCATATAAGTATTGAAATGTGGCTTGTCTCTATTTTTTTCTTCTGATGCAAATATATATATATATATATTTTAAAGTGTATCTTTATTGATTTCAGAGAGAGGAAAAGAGAGGGAGAGAGGGAGATAGAAATATCAGTGGTGAGAGTCATCAATTGGCTGCCTCCTGCATGCAGCCTACTGGGGGTCAAACCCACAACCAAAGCATGTGCCCTGACCAGGAATTTAACCTCGATCTCCTGGATCCTAGGTTGATGCTCAAAAGCTGAGTCATACTGGGCTGGATACAAATATATTTTTCATAAAAACAGAAGTTGAAAGCAAAGGAAAATTATGAGCATTTAGGTAAAACTGAGAGCTCACGATAACAATACAAATTTGTCATTTCTTCTTTTTGCTTAATTTTTTTTTTTTAACTTACATTCAATATTATTCTGTAGTAGTTTCAGGTGTACAGCATAGTGATTAGACAATCATATACTTTACAAAGTCCTCCCCCAATTATTCAAGTACCCACTTGGCCCCAAACATAGTTATTACAATATTATTGATAATGTTCCCTATACTGTACTTTACATTGCTGTGACTATTTTGTAACTATCAATTTATACTTCTTAATCCCTTAATTGTTCTCATTCAGGTCCCTTAGCACCCTCCTCTCCAACCATCAGTCTTTTCTATCTATGGGTCTTCTATTTTGTTTGTTTATTTTTTTAGATTCTATATATAAGCGAATTATATATTATTTGTCTTTCTCTGTCTCACTTATTTCACTTAGCATAATACCCTCTAAGTCCAATCACGCTGCCACAAATGGTAAGATTTCTTTCTTTTTTAAAGCAAGTAGTATTCCATTGTGTGCATGTGCCACCGCAGTTGTCTCCATTCATCGGTTGATGAGCAAGTGAGTTTCTTCCATGTCTTGGGTATTGTAAATACTGCTGCAATAAACATGAGGGTGCCTCTATTTTTTTGAATTAGTGTTTTGAGTTTCTTCAGATATATGCCCAGAAGTGTAATCACTGGTTCATAAGGCAGTTCCATTTTTAATTTTTTGAGGACCCTCCATACTGCTTTCCACAGTGACTACACCAGTCTGCAGTCCCACCAACAGTGCATGAGGGCTCCCTTTTCTCCACACCCTCACCAACACTTATTGTTTGCTGATTTATTGATGGTAGCCATACTAAGACGTGTGAGGTGGTATCTCATTGTGGTTTTAACTTGCACATCTCTGATAGTTAGTCATTGAGCAACTTAGCATATGTCTGCTGGCCATCTGTGCTCCTCTTTGTGAAGTGTCTATTCAGGTCTTCTGCCCATTTTTAAATTAGTTTTGGTTTTTTTCCTGGTGTTGACTTGCACACAAATTTCTGTTCATGTTGACACTTGCGAAGCTCTTCATTATTTCAGGTACATGATTGTGTACCCACCTCCAGTAGATCAATATCGCAGGCTGGATTTTTTGAGGGTTTTTATTTCTATTCACATTATTTGAAAATTTTTTCAAATAAAAGTTAGATGTCATCTTTCTTCTTCACAAAGATCTCTAATAGTTCGCCAGGAGAGTTAAGAAATGGTGCTAATGGAAGTAGTCTGGAAAAAACAATATTTTATTATCATATGATATGAAAATATAATTACAGAAAAAGTATATACAAACTAGAATCTGTGGATGGTTGGTATTATAAAAATACATATCAAATTGTGTGGAAATTTATGTCAAGAAAAATGTAATTTTTTTTAGTTTTAAAAAGACAAATTTAATTTTGGTTCCTGAATCAAAAGTGATTTAAAGTTGCAGGTTGTTTACATTTAATTAGTGACAAATTGATAGCTCATGGGTTTCTTTCTGTTTCTTCCAAATTCATCAGCCCACTTTCACTCTCTATTTTGTCCTATCATCAAAGGAGTGTTTCAATACAAGTATAAGTAAATTTTTTCTATTTTCAAAGTTGGGAATTACCACTGTGTTTTTTTACTAGTTTTAAAATTTTCTAATTTATTCCCAGAAGTGGAATTGCTGGGTCATAAGGCAGTTCCATTTTTAATTTTTTGAGGTAATTCCATACTGTTCTCCACAGTGGCTGCACCAGTCTGCATTCCCAGCACAAGGGTTCCCTTTTCTCCACATGCTCACCAACACTTGTTCCTTGATTTATTGGTGGCAGCCATTCTGACAGGTGATTGTGGTTTTCATTTGCATTTCTCTGATGATTGGTGACATTAAGCATCTTTTCATATGTCTATCAACCACCTGTATTTCCTCTTTGGAGAAGTGTCTATTCAGGTTCTTTGACTATTTTTTAATTGGATTGTTTGGTTTTTGGTATTGAAATTTATAAGTTCTTTATACATTTTGGATATTAATCCCTTATCAGATGTATCAACAAATATGTTCTCCCATTCAGTGGGTTGTCTTTTCATTTTGTTGATGGTATCCTTTGCTGTACAAAAACTTTTTAGTCTGATGTAGTCCCATTAGTTTATTCTTTTGCTTCCCTTGCCTGAGGAGATATATCAGAAAAAATATATTGCTGTGAGCAATGTCTAAGATTTTACTAACTCTGTCCTCTTCTAGGATTTTTATGGTTTCTAGTCTAATGTTTAAGTCTTTAATCTACTTTGAGCTTACTCCTGTGTATGGTATAAAAATGTGATCTAGTTTCATTTTTTGCACATATCTGTCCAATTTTCTCAACACCATTTATTAAATAGACTGTCTTTACCCCATTGTATGTTCTTGTGTCCTTCATCAAATATTAATAGGCAATTAAGGGATTGGTTTATTTCTGGGCTCTCTGTTCAGTTCAGTTGATCTGTATGTCTGTTTTTATGCCAGTATCATGTTATTTTGATTACTATAGCCTTGTAGTATAGTTTTGTATCAGGTAACATGATTCCTACAAATTTGTTCTTCTTTCTCAAGATTGCTGTGGCTATTTGGGGTCTTTTGTGGTTTCATATAAATTATTGGAATATTTGTTCTAATTCTATGAAATACACCATTGGTATCTCTTTTTTTTTTTATCTTTATTGTTGAAACTATTACAGCTGTCCCCTATTTACCCCCATTGATCTTCTCCACCCTGCATCCACCCAACCCCCAGGCTTTCCCCATACCAATGTCTGTGTCCATGGGCTATGCTTATAAACATATAAGTTCTTTGATTAATCTGTCCTCACCCACTTACCCAGCCCCACCTTCCCTCTGAGATCCCTCAGTGTTCCATGCTTCTATGTCTCTGGATCCATTTTATTCATCAGTTTATTTTGTTCATTATATTCCATATATGACTGAGATCATGTGGTACTTATCTTTCTCTGACTGGCTTATTTCCCTTAGCATAATACTTTCTAGATCCCTCCATGCTGTCCCAAAGGATAAATGATCCTTCTTTTTTACAGCTGCATAGTATTCCATGGTGTAAACGTACCACAGCTGTTTTATCCACTCATCTACTGATGGGCACTTGGGCTATTTCCAGATCTTAGCTATTATAAATAATGTTGCAATAAACATAAGGGTGCATATATTTTTTCAAATCAGTGTTTCAGTTTCCTTCAGATAAATTCCCAGAAGTGGAATCACTGGGTCATAAGGCAGTTCCATGTTTTAATTCTTGGATGTATCTCCATATTGCTTTCTTTATTTTGCCATGTTCTTTTAAGCAAAGAAGACTCTAAGGTATGGGAATGGACTTTATTGCTACACAGTCACCATGATTAATCTCTGTATGAGGAGAAATTAATTGCAAGAGTGAGAAGCTTTATAACGAGCTTCAGGTACCACTTTTCACCTGGTATTTCCTTTGGAGTAATATGAAGATATTTTCATAACTGTCATGTTACTACCCATCAGACTGTGACAACAAGATTGCAATCTACCTGGTGAACCAGAGATACTTTTAGGCTTTGTGTTAAAGTTTAAAACATAAAGTGCAGCCCTAGCTGGTTTTTCTCAGTGGTTAGAGCATCAGCCCACTGACTGAAGGATCTTGGGTTCATTTCCTGTCATGAGCATGTACCTCGGCTGCAGGCTGGATCTCTGGTTAGGGTTGGGGCTCATGTGGGAGGCAACCAATAGATGAGTCTCTCTCACATCAATGTTTCTCTCTCTCCCTTCCACTCTCTGAAAAGCAATGGGAATAAAATATCCTTGGGTAAGGATTAAAAAAAAAAAAGCATAATCTGTTTTTCTGAAGGTGAGGCAAGGTTCTGTGGCAACATTTTCACAATGCTGAGAAGTCCTTCAGGCCTGACCAGTGTTGTGTGTGTGGTGTGTTTGTGTGTGTGCGCACAGGCAGGCTCACACAAGCAACACCCATTTTCTCCATTGCCATCAGTGCCCAGCCATTGAGTTTGTCTTTCCCCACATGCTGTTTCAGTACATTTTTTGAGTAGTACAGAGTAGAAAATGTGTTGCTATATTGTCTTAATTGATTATCCAATGTAGTATCTGGAAGCTTGGGGACAAGACTTGCTTGACTGTGAAGGGCATATTGAAAAAACAAATAGTCACAATCAATGGACTCAATAATCATAAAGTTGAGCTTCTCAAGTTGCAAGAAAAATCAGAGTTCTGGGATTTGCATCAAATATGTATATTTCTTGGCTGGTTTGGCCATTGTTTAATCTAAGGGTACATTCTATTTTTTTTTAAAGATTTTAAAATTTTGCTTTCTTTCCTGAATTTATTCTCCAAAACTCATACATTTCACTTTAGTTACATAAATATCAGTCATTGGCAAAGGCTTTTAAATTGTCAGCTCTTCTTCTGATGGTGTAAAGAGGGAAGGCACTATCTGAATTGCCATGAAGTATTTTTCTTTAATCTCTTTCTTTTGAAAAGAAATGTCTCAACTTTGAAAATCTCAGAGATTACTTTTTGGCAATTTCTTTTGCCTACCTTAAATGATTTTGCCATATTTACTATTCTTATCATGTAAAAAATGGTACACCCCTTCTCATTTAGAACATGAAAAAGAACACAGAAAGAAAATCTGTCCATAGAGCCTGGAATGCATGGGATGGGACTATAATCTCTGTTAGTTCAATTAAATTGATGGGGTTAATGGTTCTTAACAATGCACTGTCCAGTGCTGTGTGTTCAAAGAGGTACAGAGCAACCTGAATGTTATTTTTTTCTGTCTCCTTAAGAATAGTTGCTAACCCCCATCCGCTTACCCACACATATTCACTAATAATGCCATGCAAAGAATCATCAGTTTGCGAGCATTTTAGTGTTCTTTCATTTACTCATAAGACGTCATTATAATTAAGTCTAAAAGATACGATGCTATATAGATGGCCACAATGTTAGTAACGTTAACTTTGATTTATGACAGGTAAGTTTTGTATTATATAAGATTCTGCCAGTCATATCTTCAGTACTGCTAAAGCTTAAACGTTTAGTTTAAATTAAAATAGCCATTGATGATTCTGCATATATCTCAGACAATCTAATTTTAGTTTATTGAGCAAGTTGAATAAATATTGATCTCATTCATAAGGTTCTGAGATTTCTAAATCCTTATTGTTTAAATAATATGATTTTGTATTTGCACACTTTGGTAAAAAGTGATTTGGGAGCTCACTCATGAAAAACCTCCTTAATTTTCATGGTAATTTCTAACAATACCAAAAACTTCCTCTATACCTAGACAAAAGCATTTACTTATCATGCTCTTCTAGTCATAAATTCTGTTTCTTAGAAAAATAACCATAAATTCCAGAAGCAAAGTCTACTTTGTGAGCATAACTTAATTGAGCATACAATAATTTGGCAGCAATAACTATATCATAAAAAGTAGCATTGGCTCAAATATTATAAAGTTATAAATGCATTTTGCTATTCATGTTTTCTAAAATTTCCAGAGCTGTTTACCAATTAGAAACTCTTTATACAAATGAATTTGGTGGGAGAACAATCTGCCTGGTAACAGGAAACACAGTCTTTATAAAGAATGTAAACTAATTACCATAAATCAGAAACACAAATTTCTTTAACATTTTTAAAAATAATATTTTAAAAGAGATTTTCCTTAATTTTTTTTCAGTCTGAAATTCTATATTTTTTCTTTATTCAGCAAAGCTGTTATTTAAATTTGGAGAAATAAAGTGCTTCCCAGACAAGAAAAAGCTGAAGGGGTTTATTACCACCAAGCCAGTATTACCAGAAATGTGAAAGACTCAAAGGAAAAGGAGAGGAAAGAGGAGGAGGAATGGGAGAGGGAGGCCAGGGAGGAGCAGGAGGAGGGAGAGGGTGAGAAGAAAAGAGGAACATAGTTTTAAGGAATAAAATGGCAATAAATACTTACCTATCAATAATCACTTTAAATGTAAATGGCTTAAATGCTCCAATCAAAAGGCACAGGGTAGCTGAATGGATTAAAAAAAAGACTACATGCTGTCTATAAGAGACCTGATTCAGAGGGAAACATACACACAGACTAAAAGGATGAAAAAAGATACTTATTTTTTGAAAATGGAAATGAAAAAAAAGCAAGAGTAGAAATACTTATATCTGATGAAACAGGCTTTAAAACAAAGTGTATAGTAAGAGACAAAGAAGGACACTACATTATGATAAAGGGAGCAATCAAACAAGAGCATATGGCCCCTATAAACATTAATGCACCCAACTTAGAGACACCTAAATATATAAAACAAATATCGATGGACATAAGGACAGATCGACAGTAATACAGTCATACTAGGGAACATTAACATTCCATTGACATCAACGGATAGATCTTCCAGACAGAAAATCAACAAGGAAACAGTGGCCTTAAATGATACACTAGATCTGATGGATTTCACTGATATCTGTGCATTTCACCACAAAGCAAGAGAATATACATTCTTTTTAAGTTTGCACAGAACATTTTATAGGATAGAGCACATGTTAGGACACAAAACAAGTCTCAAAAAATTTAAGAAGCTTGAGCATCTAAAAAGGTGATACCCTTGGTATGGAAATATTTTGAGAAAGGAATACAGTAGCTAAACAGAAGATAGCTTCACTAGTCCAACAGTGAAAATGCCTTAGAGATAGAGGGAAAAATGGATTAGCAAATTTAATCAGAAAAAAAATCAGCCATGGCTAGTATCAGGATGGATTTGAAATATAGAGGAGGGACGAGCAAAAAAATGTACTTGTTCATTGAGCCACATTTAGGGAATGCCCAGGATGGACGTAGCTATGAACAAAACAGAAAAAGAAGTCCTTGCTTTCATTTACTTTGCGTCTCATGGGCATCAAGTAAAAAATAAATAAATAAATAAGGGAGCCATGCAGAAGCGGAGAAGATTTGGTAGACAGAGCGATGGATAGTGAAGTTGGGAGAGCAGAGGGCCTCAAAGGACTGGTGGCTATATTTTCAGGTGGGTGGTTAGGGAAGGCCTCGCTAAGAACGTCTCATTTAAGACCTGAAGGAGGCTCTAAAGTCGTTTATGTTCTAGGACAGAGAGACCGTGATACTTACAGAGAAAGTAGATGGCATAAGAACTTGGGGGCAAGTAGACTTTATAACCTCTGTTGTAGAAATTAAATTTTTTCTTCATAAAATGTAACTTAGTAATACATTTAAATAATCTGGGCACAATTTTAATTTTTCTCAAACAGTATTAGAGGATTGAAGGAGAGTTATAATTCTCAATGTCTTCCTCATTGTCTTCTTTTTAAAATAGTTCTTTCAATTCATCGAATGCCCACTAAACAACTACTATGCCTGTGAAGCGCACTAAAAGTAAGGGAACTTCAGACCACGATGCCCTAAGAAAATGACCAGTATCAGGGTTTAAATAGATTGAGAGACTATTAACTCAATAATAGAAAACAAGGGTGACGGGAATGTAGCAGAGAGCCAGAGAGTGGCCCATTAGGAAGCACTGAAACGGTCCCCGGAGGGATCCGTCTGCAATGACTAGAATTCGGAGAGGCTCAGACGTGGGCTCGGCGTCCCACCTGGAAGGAACGGCAGGAGCAGAGGAAAAGCCAAAGCTATTTAGGCAGGAGCATGAGGAACAAAATGTGACAGCACCTGCAAAAATAATTGTCAGTCGCATACTAATGAATAAAAAACAGTCCGTGTGTTCTTTGGGCCGGCTTTCGAAGTCTTGCCCTTCCTTTCTCCAGCTTTGCTGTTACCAGCGACGTGACTGCAGGGTCTTCGGTTGCTCATCTGTGGAGTAAGGCAGCTGGTGATTCTAAAAGTCCCTTTCTTTAAAAACGTTGCAGCCTACCGATGCCAGCGCCACTCTATCATTGACAATTTGATTACTGCTATTTATAAGTTAAAAATCTATAGACAGCTATCCCCCCAATCACTGGCCTTGAATTCCATCATGTGTGACTTTCTAAGACCTTTCTGATATTTTTTTTACTTCAAACTGACATTTGCTTTATTTTTTGCAGTGCTTGTTTTTGAGACTTCCCTAGCTCTATAACTAAAATCTTTTTGTGTTCTTATTTATTTCATCTTTCTTTTGAGTGACTTTCTGGTTGTGCTACTGAAACAACGAGATTTGGCCTAAATAAAGTGCCAGTTTGGTAAAGAAACATGAGAAAAAGGGAGATGTGGGGAAAGTCACAAATGAGAGTGAGTAAATACAGTGTTGGGGGAACAATTTGGTCTCTGCTTTAACTGTACTTTGTACAAAAGAAACACCCTGATAGTATACTTTTGAGCATCTCATTTTAAAACACATGTGCACCGTCCATTGTTGATTCTTTAGAAAGTGTTTTGAAGACTGTAATGCTTTAAACTTTAGCTTATGTTTTTGCGAAGATATTTTTTATTTTTCTTGAAAACTCATAGCTACCAATTGGTTTTACTTCACCCAATTTTCTGATCATGAACATGGATTACACTTTCTCCCGACACTTGCTGCCTAATCACAGAAGCATCGAAGGCCATGCACTCTGCAAACACCTTCAGATGGTCTCCAGGTTTGGTAGCCACCAGTGCTTTAAAAATAAAATATACAGCCCCAGTCAATGCGGCTCAGTTGGTTGAGAATTGTCCTGTGCACTGAATGGTTGCCTGTTTGATTTCTAGTCAGGGCACATAGTCAGGTTGCAGATCAATCACTGGGGTGCACACAGGAGGCAGTAGATTGATGTTTCTCTCTCACAACAATGTTTCTCTCTCTCTCTCTCTCCCTCCCTCTCTCTCTTTCTCTCTCTCTGTCTCTCTCTCGTGCATTCTCTTGCTCTTCCTTTCTCTCTAAAATCAATTTTAAAAAACATAAAAAAGACACTCTCTTTAAAAAATAAAATAAAATGAAATTACACAGTTCTTCAAAAAACTTAAAAGACTCTGACTCAGTTCAAAAGAACTAAAGGCAGGGAACTGAACACCTATTTGCACACCCGTGTTCACAGCAGCCACAACTTGGCAGCAACCCAAGTGTCCATCGGTGGCCGAATGGATAAACAAACAGTTGTCTGTCCCTGCAGGAGAATATCATTCAGCCTTTAAAAGAAAATTCTGACACATGCCACAGCACGGTGAACCTCGAAGACAGGGCGTTAAGTGAAATAAGCCAGCCACAAGAGGACACATAGCGCGTGATTCCACTTAGATAAAGTGCTTGGAGTAACAGTCAAGGTCACAGAAAGCAGAAAGTGGTTGCCCAAAGCTGGGGACTGGGGGAGATGGAGAGATTTATCTGTGGCTCAGAATTTCCTTTGGAAAGGTAAAAACCCCCTGGAGATGGGCAGTGGTCACAGTTGCACAGGGACGTTTTAATGCCACTGGACCGTGCACTGAAAGGTGGCTAGGAAGGTAAGTTTTATGTTACGCATATTTACCGCCATAGGAAGAGTAATAGAAGCGCAGCCCCTCTTCCTGGGCAATGTTTGAGCCCGTGACCCGCCAGCCCCCTCCGTGTGCCACATTGCTGCGCTCTGGCAGATGTGGGCACCCAGAAGTCACTTGCTGGCAGCGCAGAGAGACAGCAGCCGCGGGTGAAGCCTCAAGCCCCACGTCTGGCTGCTGAGAAGCCCTATCAGGATGTTTTGACTCGTTGCCCTAAGCCTCCATCAGCTGATGAAACTAATTTTTTTTCATCAGCTGATTAAAATTCAAGGTAATGAGTCAAAACATGCCACTAGCAATTCCCAGCAGCGTTGAAGACAGGATGTTAACTTTTCCACGCACCGACATACGTGCACATAGACATGAAACGATCCAGCACAGCCTCCCTCGTATGGAAAAGTGCATTTCGTTAATGGATCGGGTTATAATTACCCCATACACCCAAAAGGGAGAAACCAAGGTGAGCTGACCAAACAATTTCATTGATTGCTAATAATTCTAATAAGCAGAGAGAAAGCATTAGGTGGACTCTTGAGAGAATGCAACCGGAGAAAAGAAAAGAAAAAGCCCACAGGAAATTGCCATGCACAAGTTTGAACAGATTCTAGGAAAACAAAATTCCAAGGGCTTTGTACTTCCTTTTGAATCAACAAATGCTCTTCAGAATGTTTTTGATGGCAACTGTATCTAAGTGTAAAGATCCAGGAATTTTCCACAACTGCTCTGCATTCTACAGGCCTTTTGTCTGACTACAGAATATTGAGTTTTACCAACAAAAGCATCTGATTGAATACCATTCCCCTTAATATCCGATATGTATTCGTTTTCAATTTTATTTGGCATCCGCTGAGAAACTACCTAATATTTGGAATGTTTGCTTAATGTGCTAACTGATCTCATTTGTGTGTGGCGCTCACTGTCAGAAAGGCCCAAAGCACAGTGACAGTTATTGCCATTGAAAGGATTCTATTGGGGTGAGAGCAGAATGGCTGATGGGCCAGGAGTCACCGGAGTTCGGCGTTTCCTAAATTTGGTCATAGAGCCCAGCATTCCAAACTGAGGACGGTTGGACACAAAAAATCTTGAACACATCAGCCTAGGTTTGTCGCTTTCGGTAGTTTGAGTACATCAACTTCTAAGAGCTGCTAGGAAAAGTTCCCCTCTAAAAATATAGCAAGTGTGGCCTGGAATAGTCCCAACGGTAAACTGAAAGCAAACAGTTGATTCTGAGGACAAACAACGGCTGTGATCCTCAGTCTTTGAACTGCAGTAACTGCATGTGCCGAGCTTTTAAATGCAGGGTTCAGACAGCGGAGGCGGCATCTTCCAGCCACGATCCGGGGAAGACGGCGGCCGTGCGAAAGCCTTCGAAGGGAACACTTAGAATTTCCTCTGAGGCTCGGGGAGGGAAAAGCTGGTGCTAAAAAGATGAAAACGTCCCTTTTCCTTCTGCTGCTTTTTTTTCTTCTTTCTTCTGACTGCGATCTTTCTGCTGTGTCAGCGCCTGTCGCCGGCAGGAGCCACCACGGCCCGGCTGGTGGGAATGCACTGCTCCCACTGTGGTTCACTTCCAATGTCCCCAAAGAGGCCAGCTGCCACCCGGGTTCAGAAAGGGTCTAACTGATGTGCCATTTACTCCATGAAGCCAGCTTTGCCCGGATGGGCTGAAATACGCCGGAGGAAGAGCCTTGATGTGCTTCTAGGGGCTTGTCTTCTCGTTGGAGCATCCCGTTTACTGACGATGTAACTGGCGCACAGTTCTTCCATCACAAACATTGTTATCAGTTAATTAAACTTGAGATGCAGCTTTGTTCCACAGCGTGTTTTGTCAGATTGTTTTCCTTATTTATTTATCATCATGAAACTCTACTCGGTGACTGGCAGCTTCTCGGCCCTCCAATAATAATATAAATCAAAACATAAGATTTTAGTCTTCATGCAATTTCCTTTTGGTCTGAAAATATGAAACCAGATGTTTTTGGCATGCTAAAGATGCTTTTCATCTTTTTTTAGATTCTTTCAGTGCAGTCAAAGTAAATGCATTTTTAAAACCAACTTATGAAAGTTAAATTTCCTTTGTTCATCTCAGTGTAGTCTGGTTTGCATTGATGCAGTGGCACTGAGAGACCTTTCAGATAACACACTGAATTTCTTGGAGGAATTACACATGTGGGGCTAAAAGCTCAAAAGGCAACAGAAATTGTATTAATAGCAGATCAGTAGACCATGAACTGTGATCCGCCAGAGGGTCTTACCAAGCAGCAGGCCTAAAGGTGGAGGCTGAGGTTGGAAAACAACCAATATGATCTCGACTATCTATATATTATCTGGGTGATGTGCCTAATTTGTTCACGTAGTTATCACATACTAGTTCCAGCTTGAAAATGTGGGGCCCATGAAAGCTTGGGCCTTGGAATTTCCTGTGACAGTGAATCTCATTTCATTAGATATTACCATCGATCTCAGCCTAAGGCTATCGCTAAAACATCTAAACATTCCCAGCTGGAACCTGCTGCGCTGAGATGAGAGGGATTTGATGTTACTGCAGAGACTTGGGGTCAGTAAATAGGAGCAGGACTAGAGTGGCACATGGGCTAACCTCATTTGTGTATGGCCTCAGATTGCCATGACGTCCCTGGGCTGTTTTGTGGTTTGGGTATTGGAACTCTTAGAACAGACTGAAATACTTTGGGATCTTGGTGGGGTGGTGTATGGAATTGTTTATAATCAGCTTTGCTATCTTAGCTTTGATGTAGTTCCCCCCAACCTCAGCCCCAGCTTCAATCGCATAAATTCCATGGCCCCGTGCACAGGACACTGCCACCTCGTCACCCCTGCTCCCAACAGCCACGGCAGCCTGTGCTCACGAACAGTGAAACCCCCTGCGCCCAACCCTGCTTGACTCCCAAGCAAGTCTTCCACAGACAGGCTGGATGAACTCTCTTACTCACCGCGATCAACGCTCCATCCCCTAAATTGCTGTGTCAGAGCCACCAGTGGCCCCTTAATAACAAACACAGGGTCTTCCTTCAGCCTTCCGTGGGCCCGCCTCGGCTGCACTGGCCTCCTTCCCCGCAAGCGGGCCCTCTTAGCTTTCACAAACTGAGCTCTTTGCTTCCCCCGTTTCTCTGAGCTTCTTTTCCAACATTTCTGCTCCTTCCTCTCTCCCTGCCTGACTGTAAGCTGTGTGACCTCAGAGGGAGAACAGGAAAAGGCAGGAGGAGACGAAACGAGGCATTTTCTCAGGCCAACTTTTTCTCCTACATTATTATTTTGAAGAAGGTACTGAAATCTAGTTTGTTACTCAAATCGGTTTTGTTTTTTTTAATTTCCTCTTTTTCCCTTAGCCCCTAGGTACAAATGTGTTAACAATGCTACAGTTTCAATGCCCCTAAAGTCTTCCGTGGGCATTCCCATCGCCACTAACCCGTTCCACACCCTCCCTTTATCACCCCAGTCTGCTGCTGCCTGGTGCCCCTCCAGGCTTCTTACTGCTCTTGGTTGCCTTTCTGAAAACAAGAGATACTTAAAATCTTTCGATGCTGCCTCATTACTGTCAGGATAAAGCCCACACTTAGGGAGATGATCAGAGTTCCAACATCTCCTTGGTGCTTCTCTGCCACCTTTCAGTTGGCACCCAGCAGCTAGGTGTGCTGAGTGGTCTACTCTCGAGGCACCATTCTCACCTCCACCTCGTCTCTACTGGTCCCCTCTTGACCTCCTCCTTTCCCTAATCATCTTCTACCCCCTGCCCAGTGCTAAGCTCCATCACTCAGCTAAAGCATCCCCCCCTTGCTCCCCCCTCACTGCGCAGGTAGAACTAACCTGATCATATTTTTGTTTCTCCTTAAGCACCTTCTACCACCTTCCACCTCTCAGCACTTGTGGCACCCTATGCTACACGCTGTACACAGTTTCACAGGCCAGACGGCAGCTTTCTACAGCTCCGGAGTGGTGCCTGGCTATGTTTGGTGTTCTTGTTCTTAGCACAGTGCCTGGCACCTAGTGGACCACGTGATGTACCCCGGGGCGCCCTTTCTGTCTAGCCTTGATCACGCCTCTGCTTATGAACCACACGCCTGCTTTCCAGCCTCTATCCTTGGAGTTCTGATCCTGGGTCTACTACCTACAGACCAGCACAACTTATCTGTGTCTCTGTTGCATCTTCTGTCAGATGACATTAACAGTAGGACATACCCAACAGCACTACCGAAAGGGCCCAACAATGAGAGACATCAGATGCTTAGCCGAGGCCTCATATGCAGTAACTGCCTCAGGAATATGAACTGTTATCAGTTAATCAATGTATGCTTATTAAATGAAGAAATTATTAGAAAAAGTATAAAAAGATATCAAGGTCTCTCAGTTCCCTGAGCTCAAGAATCATACCTTCAGTTTCTTTTGTTTCCTGTTGGTTGGTTGGTTGGTTGGTTGGTTGGTTGGTTGGGTTTGGGCCATATTTAATACAATGTCAAATTCAAAATAAGAATTCCATGCATGTAATTAAATGTTAGATCAAAAAGATAATATGGGGTATGGGGGATGTTAGATGAACACAAAGTGAAATAAAATCACACAGGAGAGGGAGCTCAGCAAAGTGTCCTGAACCCAGTGACCTCTGAGCCACTAAGGGAAAGTCACTGTTTTGTGACATACAACAGACAACTGACTATAGAAGGATGCACTGAACAGAACGATGGTAGGAGGGTCCCAACAGTCATTTTTATTGCCCCCTTTCCTCACTCTTATTATGTAAATCACTTATGTTCTCAAAATTTTATAATTGGGCATTCATTATTATAGAACCTCAGGGTTGGTGTTACCCCTCGTAGATGCACCCAGATTCCTGCTTCCATAAAACCTTTGCTAAATGCGTCCTCGGCAGATTAAATCTCTTTCTCTGTGATATGGTCTGCTTGTAGCTAAAGGAACTTTTAAAATTAAGCTCTAAATTTGCTTTCAGATTTCAGAAAGTGATTAAAATAAGAGGACCTTTGTATTCCTATCATTTTTAAATTATTCTTTAAACAAATTCCATTGTGCACCTACTGTGGGTAGAAAAACAGAACCATATTTTCTGTTAAATAAACTAAGTATGACTTGTTTGAAATCGATTTATAAATTTGAATCGTGTTTCAGAGCACCTGTGGAAACTCGAGACCTTCTGATCTTACTCTGCAATATCTGTTGTCTTCTCACTGGAAGCAGACAAGTTGACTGCTCTTTGTTGACCTTAGGGAAGAAGTGCCAAGGTCAACAGTAAAGATACCCATACCAGGCCGGTTATTTATCTCTGTGCCTTTAGGTAGCGCCCCCATCCTCTGTAGCACAGTGGGCTAACAACTACAAAATACACTCCCAGAATCCCTTGCCTGCCTTTTAGTTTCAAACAATGGAAACACTGGCAGGATATTCAAGGGCACAGAGAACAAGCCCATCCTATTTTCACCCCATCTCTGTTTCCTCAAGCTTTACCAGCAGTGATTCTGTCTCCCCTAGAAATCTGCTCCCACACAGCAGACTCACCCTCCAAGGCCCCAGCTCCCGGGCCCCATTGTCCCTCCGGTCCCTGGGATTGTGACCACTTCCTGCAGTTGTTAAGCCATGGATTGCTTCACTACCCTATTTCCAAATCTTCCAACACTTCTGCAACTCGTTTTATATTAGACTTCCATAAAAATTTTTAAAAACCCTGAGCATGAGCTGTTTTCCTAACAGACCCTGATTAATAGAGCTAAAGGGACTCTATGCAGTCTTTGTGACCCATGTGGGGCATCTCTCCTCAGTTTGCACTTTGGGGGTAAGCTACCTCAGTACAAGATTTTTAGAGATCACTTTAATTCAGGAAGAAAAGGCTTCAGATTGGTTGATTCTCCAGCCTCACTGGGTTGAAGGGTCTTTTTGTCAAGGGTCCATGGAGACATGTGGGCAGCAATTGCTAAGACGGGGTTAGCGCTGAACAGGCTGTGGGGAGCCTTGGCTTCTAATGGTTGCTTCTGGAAGGTGGTTTCTCTGTGATGATGAAATTTTTTTTTGAATGTGATAATCTTCTGGCAAAATAATGTTGCCATCATCTGCCTGAGCTTTCCTTAGCAGCATTACTGGAGGATATTCTGGACTTTTATCATTTACTGCATAAATTTCAGGAAGGAAAATAAATATGTATAGCGATAACACACACACATTTGGTGGAAACTTTGAATACTAAGACCTGGATAACCAAAGGCGGTAACCGTATTGGTTATCATTGGTGAATTATGAATGTTATTTAAATATTAAAATTACCACCTTGTCTTCAGTCTTACCTATGCCCAGTCAATTTTCAGGGATGCGGAAAGGGTGGTGATTCCAAACACTAAAGTGTCATTTTATTATGACACGTAAAACTTTTATTGGACTTTCGAAGTTTTCAGGATGAAGACCAAATACTTTGGCATGGTATCATACATGGTACTTCAAACATGCTGTTCCAACCTTTCTCTTTGGCCACCTGCCTGCTTCTTCTGCTTTCCGACGGTTCCCCCTGGCTTCCAGAAGCGCCCTAGTGGGCCACACCCTTCCACATGTCTATACTGGAGAGTTATGGTGTCGTGGCTGCAATATTTTTCTCCCACCTTCTCTCCTTTCCCTGACTTACTCTTTCTAGCCTCTCAAGATCAGCTGATAATCCTCCTATAACCCACCACCTATAATCCTCCCTGGATTTTCTGTCCTTTGTCCTATTAGGCTGAAGGGCCACCTCCTGAGTTTCCATGGACTCTGTTGCATGCTCCTACTCTATGCAGGTCCGGGATTATTTGTCCATCTGACCACTTCCCCCACTAGACTAGCCATCTCATGGGCAGGAACATTTTCTTACACATTCTTATTTTTTTCAGTGCATAATTTAGGGGTTAGTATATATCAGACACTTAATACACACTTTCACGATCAATACCTAAGAGATCTAGGTCCTCCATACTTTTCCAAATCTTACTATTTTTAGTCTTTTAAAATTTTAGCCATACTAGTAGAATTGAAATAATATTTCATTGTTGCTCTAATTTGCATTTCCCTGGAAACTAATGACGTTAATCAGCTTTTCACATATTTATTATCCACATATGTGCGTGGTGTGTGTGTGTGTGTGTGTGTCCCCCAAAAAATGTATACACAAACTTTGAATGATTATAAAGGCAGTGTTTATTCAAATATATTTCATTTTCAAAATTGAGCTGCCAGCTGTTAAAGTATGTCTATATTTTTGGGACACCCTGTATGTGTGTGTGTGTGTGTGTGTGTGTGTGTGTGTGTGTGTGTGTATAGTCAAAAGTTCATTCAGGTCTTTTGCTCATTTTAATTAATTAATTTCTTTTTTATTTGTAAAAGTTTAATGCACATATTTTGATAATTTTATAAGTGTAATTAATAGGCTGGTATCATATTAAATAGGCTAGAATTTCATAAGAGAACTCTTGTCTCAGTGTCTCTCGAGTTGGTTGATTTGATAATGTTTTTAATAAGCAACTGTGCCATTATTTTAAGTTATAAAAATAATTGAGTTTAAAATATCCCCATATTGTATAGAAAGGGGGAATTCCAAATAGTATAGGACTACAAAATATTACTTTCTATTTAGCCACATTTTTAACAGACACAGGATAAAATCCAGGGACTTTTCTTTAGGGAAGACCAAAATCTGAGATTAACAAAATAATGTACTGCTCCAGAACACAGAGTTTAATTAGAAATGTTCATCTCACATTTTAGCAAAATGCACAGTGGAAACACATTACACTAACCATTTTCATTCGGTATAATAAACATGCACATATCCACGAAAGGAATTTGGATCTAAATTATTTTTATAGGAAATGGCTATGTTTACCGCAGATTCTGAACACACGGCGCAGATAACAGAACTGGTCCTTAACGTTTTGATCATTGCCAGAACAGGCACATTTCCGGGTTTATTTATTTTTTTCCCAAAGGTTGAGTAAGACATAACAGGCACTTCCTGCCGCAGGCACGGCGTGGCGGGAGGTCGGATACCTGGGTTATATAAATCTTTAGGCTGAGCGTTTATGACATTTCAACTTAGAAGTTCATTCAGTTTGATGATTGAGGCAGCAGGCAATTATGACATTAAACAGTTCACAGACCTTAACCCAAGGCCTAAATGGTTTAATTTTTCTTAACGGCTGCCTTCGCCTCTCCCATGGGCACAGACCATCGCCGAGCTGAAGCCCTCACCCGTCTTAATTGCCCCGGCTTTGTTGCAAGCACCGCTGACTGCCTTCCAGTTCCAAATGGCTCCGGTTATTAAAAATTATCAATAGAAAGTAATAGAAAGTAATCCAGACTTACACTGGCGATACAATTGGCCACATATGCCCTAGTGGAGCATAAAATAAGAAAGAGTTACTGTTACTACTGGAGTGTCATGCTGAAGAACACACTTTCAGAGGGAGTCACATTGTGCCTGTCAGTCGATTATTTCCACTTGCAAACGCAGAGCTTCTTCTTGAAGATGACTCTGTTTTCCGACACTCTTAGATGTCGGGTGTACTTGAGTGCGAAGATGCGATTTGCCAGAATAACGGGGGGAAATATTAAATTTAAATAAAAATCACACAGAATTTTATTATGATTAATATATTTGTACCCACAGCCTTCCAGTTATAAAACACATCAGTCGAGGGGACATAAAACACAGCATAGGCAATATGGCCAATAGTATCCCAATAACGTTGTACAATGACAGGTGGCTACTAGATTTACCGCAGTGATCACTTGTAGGGTATATAGATGTTGAATAACTATGCTGTATGCCTGAAACTCATATAATATTCTATGTCATCTATAGTTTAATAAAAATAAATTTAAAAATAAAACACAAATATATGTGCTCAATATCTTCTTTGTTCCTGAACTCACTGAAATAATAAGGTGGTTTCTTATAACATTTCTATAATTTTTACAATTTCTTAATATTGAATTGATTTTTCATAGCTGCTTGGTGGATATGATCACTGTTGATTGTGAACTCTAGAGCAGCCATAGCTTTGTGGAAAGATGACTGAAGACTTAAAATCGTGCTTCTTGAGGCAGGTGGGGTTAGGAAAAGTTCAACATTTTCAGAAATACCTCTTACAATCACGAAAAATCCGAGGTGGGAGTTTGAAATGCTTATTGGTTATACGAGATAGGTCAAATTCACGTCAACTCTTTTATTTAGAGTTTGACATATATTTCACTAGTCATAGTGATAGGAAAATTAAAGATCTTTCTATGTATTTTCTTACCATCTACAACATAAAGTCATTTTTTAAAATGATATAAAACTTTGACTATACATTTGGTTTCCTTAAAGAATCTTGACTGCATTTTGTCAATAAATTAATATAAAATTGGGTTGATGTTTCCAAAAACCTTACTTTGTTTAACCCCTCCTAAGGAAAAGTGCCTCACTTCCGGCCCAGCCTACAGTATCAGGCGCTGCGATAGCAATTATATTTTGAATCTTTCAAATGACAACAGAGTAGTCTATGTCATTTTGTCAACAGAGGTGACTCATGTCTTCTTGGGAAGTCATTTGGTTATCTGAGTTACCCTTCCCGTTACTCAGAAAGATATTTTCAATTTGAACACTAATGATTTTAGGACTAGCTGCGATGGTGACCTGAGCTGGGTGGGAGATAACTGATGGCCATCTTGGCTCATATCCCCCTCTGCATCGCTCCTCACTGGAGCATCAGGCCTTGGGCTTGATGAAGTCTGTGCTGGTCCTACAAGAGATAGAGCATGTCATATAACTTTATTATTCAAAGCAAAATTTGTAATTGTCAGCCATGAATGGATTTTAGAAGGTCGGTAAGTCTTTTATCTTATATCCAAGATTCTGTGATTATACATGCTCATTTTTTTCCCTATGGAAATTGTTTAAGTCTTCTTCAGCTTCTAGTTGTTGACCTAAAAAATGCTGAGGAACCGCCTTAAAGGAAGCTTCCTGGGCATGCTCTATCCTAATCTCCCAAAGTGTAAGATGCTGTCACATCAAAAAAACCCAAAACAGAACATAAGAGGTTAGCCAATACCATTGGTCAGGCATGAACACCTTAAACTCACAAATGTGTCCACCTGACTGGGTTCCTTCTGTTGGATCCTCCACCGAGTCCCTCATGTATGTTCCCCGAATAGCTTGCTCTTATCCCTACCTCAGTGCTTCCCACAACTGTAGTCTTCTTTATTTTCCTATCTCTCTGCCAAGATTCTGAGTATCCTCATGTCCACTCGTCCTGTACCCCTCAGCATGTAGATGAAAACCCCGCAAGCAGAAGTTAATAAACATCTGATGGATAAATGAGTGAATGCATAAATTCATAAATGAACTGTCCAGAGATGATATGTCCAGCTCCTTTTCCCTGAGGATCCGGATTAAAATTCAATGTGATGACTTAGGAAAATGAAGCAGCAGCAGATTAAATTGAGAAACAAGATGTTTCATGGAGGAGTGGGTCATAAAACTCAGCAAAGTTATAGCAGACAATTCACTATCAATTACCTGGATTCTTCATTTACTCAGAAGTTCTGCCCCCCAAATAATATCTCATTTAAAACTCCATCCATCCTCTAGTCTATCAACAGCTTTTGGACTCCCCATCTCTTTCATCCACCACATTCTACGTCTCTCCTTTTACTCAACAAAAGCATTGTTTTCTGCCCACCCCTCTGTCCTGAACTATGTTGTTTCTTTCCTCAACAATCTTAGATATTCTTCTTTCTGCTCTTCAGCTACTAAGTAATATTATTGTTATAACATCATCTAATGAGAGTTTAATATGTCTTAGGCACCATACTAAATGCTTTCACTGAATCGCCCTATTTGATTCTCAGAAAAATCTGTTAAATTATTTTGATCCCATTTCAAAGTTGAGGCTTCAGAAGTTTCAAGAATTTTAAAGTAGCCCATCTTACTCAGGTCGCTTTTCCTAGAGGAAGCCTCTTCTGACCTGGCAGGACCAGAAAGGCACTCCTTCTGCACACAAGTCCCTGTTTGACAATTCTTTGTGTGTGACTCAGGACTCCGAATGACAATCGATGTCCTTTGACGATGGGAGCATGTTTTACAAACCATTATAACCCTGGGGGGGCCATGAACAGTGTCTGATACTTGGTAGGGGGTTCAATAAGTTTTTGTTTTAGTTTTGACTGTTTTTTTTATTTAAATAACAACTAAATCTTGGCCCTCAACTCAGGATCTTCCTCCCCTCTCTCAATCTTTCTGGGCAACACATTCAACACTAAGATGTCGCCATGCAAGAGCCTCACCTTTGTCCTTGTGTGCCTATCCACTTGCCTTTTCTTGTGCTACTAGATGACAAATGGTGCTAATGAAATGCCCTATTAATGTCACTGTCTTAGTCCAGATCCATATACAAACAGGCGCACGACAAAGTAATTAACATGACAGACCCTAGAGCTACTCTGCCTAAGTTCATATCCCAACCCTGCTACAGACTGGTCTGTGAATTTTCATTTATGTGGTGAGGAAAATTAAAGGACCTACCACATAGGAATGGTATAGGTATTTTTTAAAACATATTTTTATTGTTTTTTAGTCAAAGAGGAAGGGAGAAGGTGAGAGAGAAACATTGATGTGTGAGCAAAATACTGATGGGCTGTCTCCTGCATGCCTCCTACCAATGATCGAGCCTGCAGCCAGGGCATGTGCCCTGACCAGGAATCAAGCCAGTGACCTCTTTCAGCATGGGACAGTGCTCAACCAACTGAGCCACACCAGCTAGGGCAGTAGAAGGATTAAATGAGCTATTAAATAAGTCGCTAAGTGATTCATATACACTGCTCCTACATGCTCATTTGTATGTGCATGTGAATATATGTAGCAATTCTCATTTCTTGCCATAGTTATGTTTTATAAAGTTGCTGCAAACACTGGACCGTTGCTCCTGGGGAAATACATGGTTAGGTTCCTGTGAGGCTCTGGTCACATTTTCATCAACTGGTCAATATATAACCTTTTAATGTATGTTTCTATTTAAAGACACCTTCCTTATGCTTAGAAACTCTAGCCAGTACTTCACACTTGAGGGTCATTTTAAACAGAAAAATACAAACAAGAGCACAAAAATGCAAAAAAAAAAAAAAAAAAAAAAAGTGTCTGTAAATAAGACTGTGACAAGGACATTTGTTTCCAGTAGGAAAGTTGAAGAGGAAGACTGAGCATTGCTTTGTCCCACCTTGGTTGGAAATATGCAGGTTAGGTGACTCAAAGTTTTCCCATTCTGCACGTATCCTCAGATGGCTGCAAAAGCACTGAGTATTGAGTTGGGGTTTACAAATCAATTTTCGCAAGTAGGCAAATTCATAAATTTGGAATGAGATTCAGCTGTATACACACAGAGCCACATATATTATCAGCAATTCCATGAGGTAGGGAGGTCTCTACAGTTCTGGTTCCGGCACATGCCCTCTACCTTCCCCCTCATCACTTCTGCAACACTTGGTTATCAGCCATTCCCTTTTCTCAGCCTCTAGCTCTTACTTTGGTAAATACGTTCAAACCTCTCCCATACAAAAATAAATGAATGAAAGATGGAGGGAAGGAGGAAAGGAGGGAAGCGAGGGAGGGAGGAAAGAAAGAGAAAAGAAAGACACAAGCACTCCCTTGAGCCAAAGCCCACTTGAAGAAAACAGTCCCATCTTCCTCCTTCCCTGCCGGTTGAAAACTTTGCACAGACGAATCCTCCCTTCAGTGACTCCAGAGCTTCGCCTTCTACTCACCCGGCTGTGCAGTGACCACAGTCCTGAACCTGCTCTTCCTATGACCACCGAGAGCCCAACTGCATGCACACTTTCTAACACTGCTTTTTCTGACCAACGTCTCTGCATTTGACCTTGCAGGCCACGCCCACTTTAGAACATATTTGCTCCATTGATTCTACCACACTGCCTCTCACACCTCTCAGGGTGCCCCTTCGCTGTGACCTCCCTGTGTTCCTCTTCCCTTCCTGCCTTTCAGGTGTCATTGTCCCCGGCCCTTTACCTCAGCCTACGCTCCTCTTGCCTAAGCACCCTTCACGACTTCCAGTGACCTGGTGGTGCTCTAGGGGCATCCTCAGCTCGACCCCACCCTGACTTCTCAGCACATTTTTGCTCGCTCTTCTTGCCTGGACTGTCTTCTCCACTGGCCCCTGACTTCGCGCCTCCCTGATACCTAAACAACACTTAAGATTCGGCCCAGAATGATGAGAGACTTGCTGACAAGGAGGCAGCAAGATGGAGGCACAGGAGCCGTGTACCCGCCTCCTCCAGAACCACATCAAAATTAAAACTAAAATACAGAACCACCATCACTCAGAGCCTCCTGAAATCTGGCTGAACAGAAGCCCTACAACCAGGGAACTGAAGAGGCATCAAGGCTGGTAGGAGGGCAGAGACTCAGGAGAATCAGGGCTGAATCCAGAAGACTAGGCTGTAGGTGCCGTGGGGTAAACCTGGGAGTGTTATCTTGGTGGTGGAGGTTTCCCGGAGGAGTGAGGACGCCCAGCCCCCCATCAGGCCCCCTAGCCCAGGGTTCCAGGGCCAGGAAGAGAAGTCTCCACAACTTCAGGCTGTGAAAAACAGAGGGGACTATCGCTGAGGGTTGTGGAGGCTGCGGGAGTCACAGCAGCTCCTCTTAAAGGGCCTGCTCAGGGACTCACTCAGACATGTTTCCTCTGAGCTCCAGTGCTGGGCAGCAGCCTAAAGGGAACCTGGGACATTTGGGGAGGAACTAACTTGCCTGGAACCAGGACGAGAGGTGGAGGGGCAGCTTTCTGCCAGACAGAGGAGCATGCAGAGGCCATTGCTCCTGTGGCCTTCACCCCACACAGCCCCCAGGCAGGCACTTCTCTGAATCTCTAGCACCTGACTCACACCTTTGGCCCTGCCCCATGATTCCTGGAAACCCTGCCCCTCCCTACTTGCAAGCTCATCCAAGTCATTTCCAGTGGCTTTTCTATGCAAGTGGTCTCTCTAGCCTCATGTTTAGGTCTTTCGTAAAATCTCTCAAACAAGTGGCAGTGTGCCCCATAGGGCTTGATAAGGGGCCACAGGCTTGGCACTAGTGGAAGCCTGCATTGGCTCATATCTTGGCCTCTCCTGGACACCTCCAAGTCTAGCACAAGTAGCAGCCATCTATGGTGTTCTGTGTAGCTCATGCTGGATGGCCCTGGGCAAGGCACAGGCAGAGGCTGACTTGGCACTTCCTGGGAGGCCCCAGAGACAGTGCACCTGGTAGCCATGACCACACTGGATTACAACCCTACCACATTCACAAGTGACATACTCAAGGGGCACATTTGGTAAACACCAAAGCTCTGCTGAAGTAAATCCTGCTCCATAGAGGTGTCTCCAGCACAGCAGCTCTTTGGCTGTTGTTGCAGGTGGTCCTCACAGCCCATTGGCCTGGGGATAAACTCCTCCCAGTGACACCAACAGCAAACAAGGCTCAACTACAGCAGGACAGTGCACACAGCCCAAACAGGGGAGCACCTAGAAGGCCCAGCTCAGGTGACTGGGGAGGCTGAGCCACTGAACACTACAGGACACCTACTACACAAAGCCACTCTACCAGTTCCAGGAGACATAGCAGCTCTACCTAATACAGAAACAAACACCAGAAGAAGCCAAAATGTGGAGGCAAAGAAACATGTCACAAAGAAAAGAACAGAAGAAATCTCTAGAAGAGGAACTAAATGAAATAGATCCAAGCAAGCTAACAGAGAGTTCAGAATTATGGTTATAAGGACTCTCAAGGATATTAGTAAGACTATTAAAAAAACAAGTGAGACCATCGATGACATAATAAAGTACCAATCAGAAATGAAGGCTACATGAACTGAAATGAAGAATAATTTACAGGGAATCAACAGTAGAGTAGAGGATGCTGAGAATCAAATCAGCGATTTGGAATATGAGGAAACAAAAAACATCCAACCAGAAGAGCAAAAAGAAAAAAGAATCCAGAAATATGAAGATGGTGTAAGAAGTCTCTGGGACAACTTGAAGTGGCTCAACATCTGTATTATTGGGATGCCAGAAGGAGAAGAAAGAGAGCATGAAATTGAAAACCTATTTGAAAAAATGACAGAAAACTTCCCTTACCTGGTGAAAAAAATAGACTTACAAGTCCAGACAGCACAGAGTCCCAAATAAGAGGAACCCACAGAGGCCACAACAAGACACATCATAATTAAAATGCCAAAGTTTAAAGACAAGGAGAAAATCTTAAAAGCAGCAAGAGAAAAGCAGTTAGCTACCTACAAGGGAGCTCCCATAAGACTGTCAGTTGGTTTCTCAACAGAAACTTTGCAGGTCAGAAGGGAGTGGCAAGAAATATTCAAAGTGATGAAAAGCAAGGACATACAACCAAGATTATTCTATCCAGCAAAGTTATCATTTAGAGGTAAAGGTCATATAAAGAGCTTCACAGATAAGAAAAAGCTAAAGGAGTTCATCACCACCACACCAGTGTTACATGAAATGTTGAAGGGTCTTCTTTAAGAAGAAGGTAATGAACAAAATAAACTGATGAGCAAAAGAGATCCAGAGGCATGGAAGCATGCAACAGATGGTCAGAGGGAAGAGGGAAGGGGGGTAGGTGGTGGGAAGAGATTAACCAAAGAAGTTATATGCATATATGCATAACCCATGGACACAGATAATAATGCTGTGAAGGCCTGAGGAGGGGGTGGGAGCGAGGTGGAAGGGGTCGGGGGGGGGGGGAATGGGATACCTGTAATAGTGTCAACAATAGAGATAAATAAAAATTAAAAAAAAAAAAAAAAAAAAAGATTCAGCCCAGTGTCTTAAAAGCTGTAAAGGTTATTTTGGTGGTTGGACACATACAACACAATGGCACTTGGATAGATGAAAAGCAGAACTCTTTGTTATTTCCAGCTCCAAACCAGAGAAGGTACCAGGCAGGGCCACAGAGGGGTTTTCAGCCAATGACAGGGTAACAGCAGCTGGAGCTGTAGGAGGTAGCTGTGAATGGCAAGCATGGGGGAGTTTTGATGCTTCACAGCTCTCTACATGGACATTGGCTAACTTGAATATTTTCTGGAGCTCCTGGGCATCAGCACTGTCTTTAGCTGTCTAGTACCTGGCCCCAGGGAGACTGTGGATGTGTTTGGTGGCCCTGGATGACGAACCCAACAAGAGAAGTAGTTGGGATATGAGTGTAATCAGCTGTTCAGAATGGGGAACCGGCTGCCTTCTGGACAGAACCTCAAAAGTGGATGAAGAAAGTATGAAAAAAAGGCAAAAAGCATTTCACTCAGCATCAGCTTCTTTGAGGGGTTAGGTACCTCCCTAAGATCCAGTGTCCCTGTCTCAGGCACTGCGTTATAAATACCCACTTAGGTCAGTCTCCTTTCCTTGGTTATTAGTTTTAATGACAAGGATTGTGTTCTGCTCATGTTTGTACTCCAGGACCCAGAACACAGTCCAGCGCACAGAGGGTGCTTAATAAGTATTTTATCAATGACTGGTTAAGTGTAAAAAAGGGAAAATAAAATAGCACACCACCTGCATCATAGGAAAGAATCGCCGATGTTTAAAAATGTGACCTTAGTGGGAGAGGGGAATCTATGAAGAGAAAATTTAAGAACCAAGCGAAGGCTCTGAAGTAAAACTGAGTGTTTAAGTGAACTAGGTATTAAGTTGCTATGGGAAAAATTAATTCACTTGAGGAAAGATGAGAAGGGTATAAAGGAGATTAATTAAAATTTAGTTTATCAGATTTTTCTCAGGAGGTTGGCAATTTAGTCAGGAAAATCTTATTTAAGTGCATGAGTATATTCGGCTTCTAAGTGCCACGTGTGATAGAATGGAACAGAGGACCAGTGGCTGGAAAGTAATGAGAGTCTGTGAATTTGATATGCTCTGCGATCCTAAATCTAGAAAATAAGAGTCTTAGGGTAAAAGTGGGCAACTCTCTCAGTATGACGAATTTTGAAAATACCAGATGCATAAGGTCAGCAGGGACTCTCATGTCCCCAAAGCTGGCCTATGCCCCTTGGTACTCACCTTACTGCCTGTCGAGGTGCCTGTGGGATGAGCCCACCTGTGGGAAGCATCTCCCCTCTCACTTCTCCCTCCCAGTCGGTCCCAGTTTTCCTCTTTTCTCTGCTGGTGGTTTTGACCTCACTTTCTGGCCCCTCCTCCTCTGCCCCATTTGTAAATGTTAAATTCGTAAAGAATCAGTGGTCCTCCTTGTGTTCTTTGTTCACACCCTCCCTGGGAGATCCGACCCTCTCCCCGCCCTGGCCCGAGAGCTCCTGTCTGGGGCCCAGGGCCACCGAGGTGGTTGGCATTCTCATAAACAGCCTCCTTTTCAATACTGCGTCTGCCTCTTTTGCCTCACTGTCTACATCTGTAAAGTGGGGATTATAAATAATAACACAAGAGTGTGTGGGAGTTCATCCAGAATGGCTGTACCTGGCACAAAGTAAAAGCCTGATGAAATTCAGCCGGTCGTCTCACCCAGCTTCCCTGCGTGTCCCTGGATGCTATGACTTATCTCCTCTCCCATTGGTGTGTAGTGACAGTCCTTAACTGGTCCCCTCCCTGTCTTGCCTTCTTGCCAGGAACCATTCTTCACTGAGTGGACAAGTTACCTTAACCTGAGCACAGGTCGAGTCACTCACCTGCTCACAACTTGCCAGGCCACTAGCTTAGAATGAACCCCGAGTGTCCCCACATCTGTTGGCCTCCAGCTCCACCTTCCTTCCCCCTCCCTCCCTTCCCAGGCTCCAGCTCTCCTGCTCTTCTCTCAGTTTCTCCAGCAATAATGGCCTCAACTCCTCGCACCTACAGACTTCGTACAACTCCCATGACTGGCCCCTGGGCCTCGGCCTGTCTCTCCCCACCTCAGGCCCCGGCACTTGGGGTGCGTTCCACCCCGCACTGCTCCTGTGCCAGGCGCAGGGAGAAGGGACCTGCAGCCCCCACACCCCTGCAGCTCCTACGGGGCGGGGTCAGCACCTCTGAAAGCACAGCACGACACATAGCCTCAACCCTGATCATCACCTCACAGAACAGTGGAGAGCACTTTGAGTGAGTTTAAATGTGGGGGACTTAGCTCTTAGGGTTTAGTGAAGGTCTCAGGAAGGCGGAGATACGATATGAGACTGGAAGGTGGACGGAGCTGTCCCCGGAGGATGCTCTGGGCTGCCACTGGAGGCCCAGGGCTGGCAGTGGTGAGATCTGCCCCTGAGGGGGAATCTAAAGGGTCGAGAATGTTCAAGAGTGCTGTTGAGTGGATAGCTACAAACACTGGAATAGTCCCCAATCTAGAAAGGGTGCTCAGAATTGTGCGTGTCATTTTTGCCGAGGAAGACAGAATGAAAGGTGCTTTTACCTTAAACTTAAAATCCAAGTTCAAGGGAAATCAGGGTGAAGCAGAGAGACCACAGCAACCTTCCCCGGTGATGCCGAAGTCACCTCCCACGGGGACGCAGCCCTGGGTGTCCCGCCTTCCAGAAATGCAGTCCGATGCCATCTAAAAATGTGTGGGGATTCGCTTTGGGAGTGCCCACGCAGCGGTAAGCGGTCAGTAGGCATGAAGCCGGGAGCTTGGGTTAATGTCCCTGACAGTGCTGGGCAGCGTGAGTGACCCTGGCGATGCCCGAGATTCCAGGCTGATTTGTGTGAAGGAAGGTTGCTCTGTGAAGTGGTGTCTGCAACCAGGACACGGCAAAATACGTGCTTGAATATACATTAAATGTGCTGTTTTCTAAGTGACGGCAGAATTGCCCATTGGGTCGATAGGGTTAGAAGTCTTGGAGAAAGCAAGAATAATGCTCTCTGGCCTGTGATGTCGTTTATGACAAGGAGGCCGCCAGCATCGGTCAAGGCTCCCTGCGTGCCAGGCACCGCTCTGTGCCTGTGGCTGCGAGTCACTCATCAGAGCCCTGAGCTGGGAGCCACGCCACCAGCAGAGGACCAGGCGCAGCTCTGGCCCGGTGTGGAGACGATGGCGAGAGGCTGAAGAGCGAGTCCCGAAGCCTGAGAAGAAACGTTTAATCCTAACACCAGCAGGGTGTCTGTGGCTTTGAACATATCAGATAACTTGTCTTTTAGCTCCATTTCTCTTTGTAGTGAGGACTATAGAATGACAAGCTTCTTGATGGGACACCCAGGGGAGTGAAGGGAAGCGTGAGATTCCCCTGGGGTCTTAGTTTTATCCTCCCCAAAAATGTCAGGTCACCCCAAAATGCGTAAATCTTGGAGGGGTGATAAGATGTGCTTTAAGGGAAAGGGGACTGGTGGTTCTTCATCAGCAGGCAAGTCCGAAGCCTGGCAAAGGTCACTGTAGCTATGACCTCTGCCGGGGGGGTAAGAAAGAAGTTTCTCCAGGAGAGGCAAGAACCACAATAAGCGGCCACCTGGTCTTTTAAGGGGAATTCCTTGGTCACACAGGAGGGTCTCCGTAAAACAACTCTTCACAAGTCTTCCTCCTTCTCTGAGGGATTTCTTTTCAATCGGAGGAAATTCAGGGTTTTTAAAGTTATTATGACCCAGTTTTCACCAATGAGCAATGGGAGGCTTATGTTTGCTCACCTTCTGCAGATCATGAGGCAATCACAATTGAATGTACACACTACTGTGAATCATTTCACCAGCCATCTGTCGGTCAGAAAGCAGCTATTGAGCATAAACCTGTGTGCACTATATAAACAATCCCCAGTGCTCCCGGGCCCTTTACGACTTCAGAGGCATATATCCTCAATGTTGAGTTACTGTCTTTAGCTGAAGCTAAAAAGGAAATCTTGATTTGGATTTTATAACCCAGACATTTTCCTTAGCATGTCTAAAATGCACCCCAAAATCGTATTTCAATCACTTCATAGGAAGGGTGTCAAATATACTATAGCGCTAGAGGAGAATTTTGTTTCCAAGAGCTCAACCTAGAGAACATACCACAAATATCCCAACTCTTTCATAATCATTAAACACATTTTAAAAACTAGTAAAAATAATGTACTCTTGATGCTAATTAAGAGCCAAATGGAAATGATTTGTGTTTGATTCTGGGCCATATTTTAAAATAATATGCTCTGTTGTACTCCCTTCAATATTAATGGAAAGATAAGCTTTTTGTTCACATTCGTATACAGATAGGCCTGGCAAATATTTACCGAGGGCCTGTTGTGAGCAGCCCCTGGGCTGGGCATTTCGCGAGCAGTGGAAGAAGGCAGTTCATTGCGCGCCTCTCCCTGACGGAACTTAGCCACAGTCACTCCAGTCGCCTCCTCCACTTGTTTCCTAAGAAGACGGTTCTACACAGTCACTTTCTACACAGTGTGGCAGGGTAACAAGCAGCATGCGGCGACCAATTTCATGCACTTAAATTTTAATGACCATACCTACTTGTTCATTCCATTCTGCAACTTTTACCCCGTAGGCACGCAAGCCGCAGTTTGAGACCCGAGAGCCTCCCAGATGGAACTCCGCATGGCCAGAGAGGTTAGACCACTCATTAGTTTATAGTTTTCTTAAAACAAGCTTCCACCTAAATGGCCAATATTCACAATGATAACCAAGCATGGGACTCGTGGCTTTATATTTAGAGAGTTACAAAAATTCTGGAATGTTTTGCTACGTGTTTCCCCTGAGGAACCTGACGAAGTGAAAGACGCGTAACCCCTGCCACACATTTGGCTCAGCCTGCAGGCAAAGAAGGCGTCAGTCTCAGACCTTGCTCGCAAACAGAACCGGACCCCAACAAGCCCTTAGACCCACGCTGAGAGTGCAGAACACAGGGAAACAGGTTTCAGCTTCCTTTTCTGAAGTGTGCCTTAAGAAATACATCCATGTAATTGTCTTCACCATTTTTAAAGGGCAGAGGTTATGATTCAGGGCATTTCCATGTATATCCAACCAGATCCCTACTTACTACAGATGCCTTCAGTTTGAGGTGTAAGAGAACAGGTGATCTGATTCCACTGCAAGAGTCTTTACCTCCACCTGCTTGCCAAGGTGTATTTCTGACTTCCCTGCAGGCCACTAGATCACAGCATATCATCCTATCAAAATCCAGCATGCTCAATTCAGGCAGCTGGACATGCTCCTTACTTTCTAGCAGAGCTCAGTAAAGAAACTATAATCATAAATAGAGCTCTTTCTTTAAAGGTAACAGAGATCAACTGAAAAAAGTGAATTACCAGTGGTTAGCACCTAATAATTACATTATTTACCTTTATATTTATTGTAGAAGTAACTTTGAGTGAAAGGAAATGTGACAAGTCCAGAAACTGTGAGTCGGGCTATGTAGAGTCTCTTGCAAAGACTGTGACTTACCTCTTGCATGACCTTGATGCCAGAGCTGCCTTTTCTTGATACATGGTCTTGTTATTGTAAGAACAATGCTAGGTCCAGTCTGGGCACTGCTTAGCATCTCACATACAGAAGATCTGAATCCTCTAGGTCTGATTCAACTTCTGACTGGCTTCTCATGTGTAATACAACATCGTATTAGTCAAGATAAGCTATATTTTGCTGTAATGATAAAAAAAACTCCAAAATCTTTATGACTTAATACAAAAAATTATGCCCAGCTGGCATGGCTTAGCAGTTCAGCATTGACCTATGATCCAAGAGATCATGGTTCGATTCCAGGTCAGGGCCCAGGCCCAGGTTGTGAGTTTGATCCCCAGTGTGGGGGGTGTAGGAGGCAGCCGATCAATGACTTTCATCATTAATGTTTCTACCTCTCTCTCCCCTTCCCTTCCTCTCTCTGAAATCAATAAAGATGTATTTTTTAAAAATTACATCTCACACATTACCTATCTAGAGCC
Organism: Miniopterus schreibersii; assembly: GCF_964146895.1. Lineage (NCBI taxonomy): Eukaryota > Metazoa > Chordata > Mammalia > Chiroptera > Miniopteridae > Miniopterus > Miniopterus schreibersii. The sequence continues at coordinate 57,067,810 of NC_138113.1, read as the reverse complement.
AAGGCAGCAGGAGACTTTGCTTTTTGTAGATACTTGAGGGCCCAGTGGAATGGAGGTTCAGGCACGTGTACTCTTCTACAATCACCTTGACTTGAAAACCTGAATGTAGTAGGTTGCACAATCACTCTTAAAACTTCCTTCCAAAAATGAGATAATCATTGGCTGAAGCAAGGCCATCCATTTGATGTCTAATCTTACAGTCTGGGCCATCGGTGCCCAGATATTTGCTCAAACATTGTCCTGGGTGTTTCTGTGGGAGTGCTTTGGGATGAGATCAACATTTAAATCAGTAGACTGAACAAAGCAGATTGCCCTCCCCACAGTGGGCCTCATCCAGTCCGGTGAGGGCCTGACTAGAACAAAAGGCTCACCCTTTCCTAAGTAAGAGAGAATTCCTCTGCCTAATAGCTTTTTAACTGGGACATCAGCTTTTTCTTGCCTTCAGACTGAAACAGAAACATCAGTTCTTTCTGAGTCTCCAGGCTGCTGAATTTAAGATTAGACCTACACTATCTGCTCTCCTGGGTCTAGGACTTGCCAACTCATCCTGCAGATCTTGGTACTTGTCAGCCTTCATAATTGTGGCAGGTAATTCTTTATAATAAATTTCTTTGTGTGTGTGTGTGGTACCCTACACACACACACACACACACACACACACACACATCCTTTTGGATCTGCTTCTCTGGGAACCTTTTGTATACCTGACTTCAGGAGGTAAGGAAAAGCAATTCTATCATGTGCCCCAAAGGAGAATTAGAAGTATTTGCTGAATGGTATGATTTTTTAAAAAATACATCAACAGGATGAGCACGCTTTTCATTTTGGGCTGGAATGTATTCTAAGATCCAAAACTGACAACAAGTGAAAAATAATACAACTGATACAGCCGAATACCCTTCTCTGTTTACTAAGAGGTGGCAGATCCAGTCCTGCTACAACCCCCATGCATCCCCCTTTTCTTCATTCGGTACAAGAAGATTGAAAGGTACAGAAGGATGGACTGGCCAACTGGGAGGGTGACCTCAGAGGTACAAAATGTTATAAATGAAGAGGTTTCTCCTTCCCCTCCCCAAAGCCAAATGAGTGGGTCTGTAGGAGAATCAGTGGTGGAGTTAAGAGTGCCTACAAGAAAGGGAGAGCATGCTTCACCTCCCAGCTGGAACTCGCTGAGTCATTGAAAAGGCCAGCGCATATGGGAGCCCCCACTGGAGAGGAGCGAATGAGGGTGCCCCCACCCAAACTTGACATGTCTATCCCGGCTGTGATGGACCAGTATAGAGAATATCAGAACTGGTGCCTACAGCTGGCCTGGCAATTTCTGAGAAGGGTGGAAGGACTATAGGAGTTGCCTCACATTAGACATATCCTTCCCTGGTTCCCTGGACACCCAGAGGCAGAAGTGAAATTTAGCGATGGACAGGGCTCCATGGAAAGGAACACGGAGATAAAAGGAGGGGACACCTTTCCTAGAGACGGAGTTGGGGGCAGGGACCACCGGAGGGACCCAGGGGACTGCCTTTCTCTGGAGGAGCCCCGAGCTGAGCACCACTCTAGGATGTTCTCTTTAATTCTAAACCACTCTCCTTTCAAATTTTCAACACCAGCCGCGGCACCAAGAAGCCTGAAAATGTGCTCTGCTGTTGTGGACTGTACACGGTTTAATCAAGTTAATTCCTATCACATGGGTGAGTTCAAAATTACGGTGACAGCCTTATGCCAATTGTACATGCAGACTTTGATTAATCTTTATAAGGGCAAGTTCACCAGCATTGCACAGAGCAAAGAGACGAAGCACAAATAATGGTAGTATTTCCGTTTATCAAAAACCAAACAAACAGAGACCAAACAAACGAACAAACAAAAGCCAATGCTTGCCCAGGACTTTATATTCTTAGTAAATAAAGGGAAATCCTAGTACTTAGCTATCCTGTCTGACACGTATCAGGCACATCCAGGCTTTTTCTACTTTTTTGTAAAACTTTGAAAATTATTAGATCTTGGCTCACAAGTGTAGACATTGCATATTTTAATTGGGAGTCTCACAATCACACATATGCTATATTAGATTATTTTCTATAAAATTTCATCAGCTGAACCAATAATACAATTCTTCAGATATTTCAGCAAATGTCCACGTGCTATTCTTCCATTTGGTAAACTTTGCAATTCATGTTTTACATTGAAGGTTTTCTTGAAAATAAATCCTGATATAAATATTTGGCCTGGTTAATTTTATGTTTAATTTCAAAGTAACATTGAGCACCTTTTGATATAGCAAATTCTGCTGCCATCATTTCTCTTGGTCCCTTCTACACGTTTCGCCCTTGCTAGCTCTACCCTTTTTCTGTTTACTAGGGGAAATATCAGAAAAAAATATTGTGCAGAATAAAGTCTCCCTAAAACATGCAAATAAAAAAGAAAAGAGCTCAGCCAAATTTCATTTCCTTTCAGTCCTCTCATGAATTCCCTAGAGCAGCACCTCCAATAGAAATATAATGCAGGCAGACCTCATTTTAACCTGCAGCACTTTACTGTGCTTTGTGGGTATTGCGGGTTGTTGTTTTTTATGAATTGAAGACTTGTGACAACCCTGCATTGAGCAAGTCCAGGGGCACAATTTTGCCAACAGCATTTGCTCACTTTGTGTCTCTGTGGCACATTTTGGTAATTCTTGCAATATTTCAACCTTTTTCATTATTAGTATATTGTTTTGTGATCTGTAATCAGTGATCTTGGATGTTACTATTTGAATTGTTTTGGGGGCGCTGCAAACAGGGCTCATATAAGACAGCAACTTAGTCAACAAGTGTAGTGAGTGTTCTAACTGCTCCACCAACCAGCCGTTCCCCCATCTCTCTCTATTTCTGCAGCCCCCCTGTCCCCTGAGACACAGCAGTATTGAAACTAAACCAATTAATAACCTGCTATGGCCTCTAGTGAAAGAAAGAGTCACAGGTCTGTCACTTTAAATCCAAAGCTAGAAATGATGAAGCTCAGTGAAGAAAGCATGCCAAAAGCTGAGCCAGGCCAAAAGCCAGGCCATTGCACCAAACAGCCAAGTTGTGAATGTAAAGGAAAATTCTTGAAGGAACTTATAAGTGCTCCAGGGAACACACAAATGATAAGAAAGCAAAGCAGCCTTATTGCTGCTGTGGAGGAAGTTTTGGTGGCCTGGATAGAAGATCAAATTGGCCACACACTCCCTTAAGCCGAAGCCTAATCCAGAGCAAAGCCCCAAGTGTCATCAGTTCTGTGAAGGCTGAGAGAAGTGTGGAAGCTGCAGAAGAAAAGCCTGAAGCTACAGAAGTTGATTCATGAGGTTTAAGGAAAGAAGCTGCCTCCATAACATAAAAGTGCAGGTGAAGCAGTAAGTGCTGGTGCAGAAGCTGCGGCAAATTATCCAGAAGATGAGCTGAGATGATTAGTGATGGTGACTACACTAAACAACAGATGTCCAATGCAGACAAAACAGCGTTATATTGGAAGAAGATGCCACCTAGGGCTTTCATAGCCAGAGAAAAGGCAATGCCTTCAAAGGACAGGCTAATTCTCTTATTAGGAACGAATGCAGCTGATGACTTGAAGCTAATGCTCATTTATCTGAAAAATCCTAGGAGCCTTAAGCATGATTCTAACTCTACCCTGCCTATGCTCTATGAATGGAACAACAAAGCCTGGGAGAAAGCAATCTGTTTACAGCATTGTTTACTAAATATTTAAGCCCACTGTGGAGACCTACTGCTCAGAGAAGATTTCTTTGAAAATATTGACAGTGCACCTGGTCACGCAAGAGCCCTGATGGAGATGTACAATGAGATTAATGTTGTTTTAATGCCTGCTAACACAATACCCATTCTGCAGCTAATAGATCAAAGCGTAGTTTTATCTTTCAAGTCGTATAATTTAAGAAACACATTCCATAAGGCTATGATTCTGCTGATGGAACTGGGCAAAGTAAACTGAAAACGTCTGGAAAGGATTCACTATTTTATGTGCCTTTAGAAACAATTATGATTCATGAGAAGAGTCAAAATACCAAGATTAACAGGAGTTTGAAAGATGTTGATTCCAACACTCAGGGACCACTTGGAGAGGTTCAAGACTTCAGTGAAGGAAGTAACTGCAGATGTGGTAGAAACAGCGAGAGAACTAGAGCTGGAACTGGAGCCTGAAGATGTGACTGAGTCGCTGCAGTCTCATGATAGAATTTCAATGGATGAGGAGCCGCTTCTTATGGTGGAGCAAAGAAAGTGTTGCTTTGAGATAGAATCTACTCTTGGTGAAGACGCTGTGAAGATTGTTAAACTCACAACAAAGGATTTCGCACATCACATAAACTGAGTTGCCAGAGCAGCGGCAGGGTTTGAGAGGACTGACTCCAATTTTGAAAGAAGTTCTACACTGAGTAAGATGCTATCAAAGAGCATCACATGCTACAGGGAGAGAGTTTGTGAGAGGAAGAGTCAATCAGTTGGTAAACTTCAGGGGTAAACATATTTTAAGAAATCGCCATAGCAGCCCCAACCTTGGGCCAGCACCACACTGACCAGTCAGCAGCCATGACGTCAAGGTAAGACCCTCCGCCTGCGAAAATATTACAGCTCATCATCATATTACAGAGGATGGCTAACATTTTTAGCAATAAAGCAATTAACATGTACATTTTTAGACATGATGTTATTGCACTCTTAGTAGACTCGGGTATGGTGTAAACATAACTTTTATAATGCTGGAAAACAAAAAATTCATGTGACTTTTTTCTGTGATACTTGCTTTATCATAGGGTCCTGACCTGAGCCCTCAGTACCTCTAAAGCATGCCTGTATTAGCATAGGTATGAGCCACACCTATCATTTTCTGTTTTCTAATAGCCACCTTCAGTATAAGTGAAAAGACAGGTGAAAATGTCAAGTTATTATTACTTAACATGTAACAATATAAAAATTATTAATAAGACACTTTACATTCTCATTTTCAGAATAGGTCTTCAAAATCTAGTATTTTGCATATACAGCTCACAACATTTAAAGTGTTCATTAGTCACATCGGACTACTGGCTACCCGAGGCCAGCACAGCCTTAAAGAATATAAGAAATTTCATAAAAGATCTGCTAAGATGTACAAAAGTAGCCTGTCTACCTATGTTGATGTAATGCTAATAATACTGAGTATGTTAATTATAATATTAAGACACCTGTTACTAATTCCTGCTATGATTGAAGCTCTATGACAGGTTGTCAAAACAAGTGTTTATAAGGTTAACATTATCTAAAGTTTACAGATGAAGAAACAGATTCAGAACTTGCCCAATGACAGTGAGTTGGCAAAAACTCTGTAGTTGGGACTAAATCTAGATCTAGCCCCTCTATTGTGTTCTTTCCAACACATACATCCCAGGATGTGGTCCTGAACGTGTCCAGGAGGTGGCCTGGCTTGAGACCTACACTTGGCTTTGTGCAGCAGGTACCCAAGGACTTTCCATAATGCTCACAAATGAAGTGGCATGATGGCTTCTCTCAGGAATGTAATCTCTGAGGGGATTGCTGAAAGTTTGGATTAAGAATGCCCTTTTTCCCAAACTCTCCAAAATTGCTTGACCCCTGGGACACACTTAGAACACTCAGTGATTTAGCTGGTCAGATGTCACATAGATGATAAACGTAAGGGCTACATATCACCCAAGCCTGTCTGCTTGTGCTCTATTGGACAACCTCCTTTGTATATCAGTTATGGTCTGCACCTCAGAGAATTCTATCTTATGCTTGTTAATTTGCACCTCAAAAACATCCCAAGGCACTATAAATGGACCCCTCATCCATGTAACATCTTCACTCGTGACATCAGAAAGCTCCCCAAAATGAATTGTGAGCAGCCTAGTAGGAGATGTAAGACTGAGCTTAAACCATGGCCCATTGGATGCAGGCATGTCCCAACATCTCCTTGGGGCTAACAGATGGGATTTATTGACAAAAGATCTGGAGAGGCCTGTGGGAACGGCCTCCTCTGATATGTGGTAATAATGATGGTCATCGGAGCAGACTATGGTGGTTAATACTCAAATGTCCCTCCTGCTCAATCCTCATTGACTTCTGATAAAAACCTAGGGTGCAGGGTTGCAAAGTGTGAACCTAAAAGAGCAGCTTCACTAACCCTCCCTGGGCACTGAGTGCAGCAGCTTTGGCAGGAGAATCCTTTTTTATTATTAAATTTACTGGGTGACATTGGTTAATAGGATCATATAAGTTTTAAGTGTAGATTTCTATGATACATCATCCATATATTGCATTGTGTGCCCACCATCCAAAATCAAATCATCTTTGGTCACCATATATTTGACCCCCTTCACCATTTACTTTCCCCCACCCCCTTCCCTCTGGTAACCGCCATACTGTGGTCTGTATACTCCCAAGGCTATATGCACCCCCTGTGTTCACTGCAGCATTATTCTCAGTGGCCAAGACATGGAGACAACCAAGGTGTCCTCCTATAGAAGACTGGATAATGAAGATGTGGTAATATATACAATGAAATACTACTCAGCAAAAAAAAGATGAAATATTGTCATTTGCAACAATATGGATGGGCCTTGAGAATATCATGCTAAGCGAAATAAGCCAGGCAGAAAAAGTCAAGAACCATATGATGATACTAACACGTGGGATGTGAAACTGAAACTCACAGACACAGAGAATCATTTTGGAGCCCAGTGCAGGCACTGCACTCACCAAAGTAGGCATATCCTGAGGGCAGGGTCATCGGCAGCCAGGTCCTCATGGCCTCTGGCTGTGGACATGCTGCATTTGACAGGGCCTTTATCAAATAAGTAAGAACGGAAAGGAGCAAAGGGGTCCAAGGGTAAAAAAGAGGGAAAGGAAAGGAAAGGAAAGGAAAGGAAAGGAAAGGAAAGGAAAGGAAAGGAAAGGAAAGGAAAGGAAAGGAAAGGAAAGGAAAGGAAAGGAAAGGAAAGGAAAGGAAAGGAAAGGAAAGGAAAGGAAAGGAAAGGAAAGGAAAGGAAAGGAAAGGAAAGGAAAGGAAAGGAAAGGAAAGGAAAAGGAAAGGAAAGGAAAGGAAAGGAAAGGAAAGGAAAGGAAAGGAAAGGAAAGGAAAGGAAAGGAAAGGAAAGGAAAGGAAAGGAAAGGAAAGGAAAGGAAAGGAAAGGAAAGGAAAGGAAAGGAAAGGAAAGGAAAGGAAAGGAAAGGAAAGGAAAAAGAAGAAAGGAAAGGAATCTCGCAGAACCCTTAATGACAAGAGGGAATCTCAGAGGAAATCTATTGCACCGCTTGCTTTCTCAGTACATTCAGACCAGGATGGCCAGATTTAACAAATCAAAATACAGGGTACACAGTTAATCTTAAATTTCAGATAAACAATGAATAGTTTTTAGCATAAGTATGCCCCATGCCACACATTACTGAACATATTACTAAAAAACTACTTATTTATCTGAAACTCAAATGTAACCAATGTCCTGCATTTCATCTGGAGGCTGAAATCTGACCCCCGTGCTCATCTGTACGCAAAATAAGAGTTTCTGATACTTTCGTCATGACATTCGGGTGCAGGATAGCATGGCCACTAAAGGCTCCGAATGGAGTCAGGGAGCCATGTATGGAATAACCACTGACAGGCAACTGTGGCCACACAAACGGAGATGTTTGTCAGCCTCAGTGTTTTCATCTGTAAAATGGGGGTCATATGGCTTCCTCTGCCTTTAAATTAGGATCTAATAAAATAATCAGTGCTCAATAAGTGGAAGATATAATTATTCCAGAAAGTGTTCTTGTTAAAAAATATCAAAAATAATCAGTATCCCATTTAACTGCTATGGGACCATCCTACCTGCCTTTGAATCTTGGTAATTTTTTTTTAATAAATAAAAATGAGAATATTTTTAAGTGAGTTTAAATATTAAAAGGTCCTATATAGAACAGCTACATTTTTTTTAGAAAACTGAATTAACTGCTCTAGAAATAAAGATGGCCTTATGTCTATTTTTAATAATAAAATAAATATATTACTTAAATTTAAAACAAGATGAAACATTGTAATATTTACAAGAGGCTCATGTAATGAAAATACTACTCTAGGGAAAATTCTTTTTAAGCATTTATACACTACACCAACTGCTTGCTGAACTCTAGACAGTTAGAGTATGTGTTCAGTGTTCCAAGTTCAATTACTGATATAATCATTTCTAAATCAAACCCAAACATAAGTCACCCTAGTGTCTAAGAACACACACACACACACAGAAACACAAATAGCATGTGGGTATAGAAATGTACTTTTTTTTAAACCATAGGGAATTTCTGAATTCTGAAAGGGAAAAGATGGGCCTCTGTTTGACAGAAACACTTGGCAACAGTTCTGACAGTTTGAGAGGCCAGTCTCAGCGGTGAGGTCCTTTAATGGCCCTTGGCGGGGACACTGGGGCAGGACTGTGGCACGCAGGGAAGGCAGAGCTGGCCGGCACGCGAGGCGGACTCTGCTCTGCTTATCTCTGGGTCGTGGAACCTGCTGTGGACGTCATGGAACCTGCTGTGGACGTCATGGAACCTGCTGTGGACGTCATGGAACCTGCTGTGGACGCACATGTGTGCCCCAGGCCCTCGCTGCTGCCTAAAGCACGCTCAGGAAACACTGAGGGAGGCTCAGAAGGGAGATGGCCTCAGACCTCTCTTCTCACGTCAGCTTTCAGAAAACTTGAACTCCCCCAATGGTTCGAGCGTTTCCATCACCGAGTCCCTACTATGTATCAGGCACTGTGCTAACACTTGACGTCCCCCGTGCAGGGTGGAAAGCTAGCTGTCCCTGCTTCACAAGGGGCCAGGGGGCCAGGACGACGCCCCGAAGGGATTCTCCCAAGGCGCCGTCACAGTGGTCAGCACGGAGCAAACGGCCCATAGCTGCCGAGCCCAAAGCTGAGTGGTGGGTTTAGAACATCGTGATTACTGAGCGGTTAGTCCAGATCCAGGACCCAAGCCACCCTCTGCAGAGCCACCTGACTGCAGAGCCACCCTCTTCATCGCTCTCTCGCACTGTGGCCATTCATTATCCATTAATTTTCACAGAACTACCTGAAAATGCATCACTGTGGTTATTCTTTTTTCTTACATTATTTTAAATTTATCTTGATTGCTGAAAGAATGACAGGTGTCCTCTTTTTTCCCCATTGACCCCTTCCACCCCGGCCCTGGCCCCAGGCCTTCCCCACACTCTTGTCTGGGTCCATGGGTTATCCTTAATATTGATAAAATGAGATGCAGAGAATTTGAATGGGTTGGCCAAGATTTTAGCAAAATAGAAGCTTTAGCTAACAGCTACGGTTCTCCACAGGAGTTCAGTAAACACGCCCCAATAAAGGCTTTCAGGACACGAAGTAGTTGAGAAAGAACTGCAGGAAAAAATGAAAGTATTGAGGACCTGGCCCACACCCGGAGAGGGGTGCGTTCTGATCAGGAGACTCCACTGAGTCCCAAAGAAGTGTGACCTGTGCCCTGTGAACACACCGATGCAAAATGTGCACACAAAGGACTGAAAGGGGAACGTCGAGAGGGAACAGTCCCAGCAGCTTCCAGGAAAAGGGAGCTTTGGAGCCAAGTTTAGAAAGAAAAGAGGGGTGTGGGTTGGCAGAGCCTCCCCGCTCCAGCCATCCTGCCAATCAACAAACCCTCTCTATCCCAGGCGGGTTCCCAAGCAAACCGCGATGGCCTGGGTCCACAGCTTCGTCCCCAAGCTGCCCAGGCAGGTCCTGGCGCCACAGGTCAGTGCTGACTCAGACGATGGCCACTGACAAACGGCCAAGACGTGCTCCAGGAGGGAAAGGTCACCTCTTCAAATAAAATAAGGAAACTTTATAAAGACAGTTAGAGTCCTGGAAAATTCCCAAGCTGTATTTTTGTTTGTTTGTTTGTGTGTGTGTGTGTGTGTGCGCCGATGTAAAAGAATTTCTTGCCAGTCTGAGGACACATACTGGCTGTCGCATTTTAGTATCTGGGTTGATATCCGCCCAGTGCTGTTCCCCTTTATGCCCCCTTTCTATGCTCCATTCCCACCCTTTCCTCTTCCCACAGCACCCCAAAAGACAAGCAAAAATAAAGCAAACAAATATGTGAAACTTCTTGCTTGTAATGATTCCAGAGTCTCTATACTATTAAGACACTGAGTAATGGCTGGCTGCTTTCCAGGTGCCTCTGCAGTCTGGTAAACAGCTCAATTAGTGACCAGTGCTCTCTCCCTCTCCCTCCCTCTCGCTCTCTTCCTCCCTTCCTCCCTCCCTCTCTCTTCCTCCCTCTCTCACTCCCTCTTCTTCCCCCTCTCTCTCTACCTCCCTTTCTCTCACTGAATTTTGCCAAGTGCCTGCCTGCCGCACTGGTGGTAGGGGCAATGCCAAATTAGCCTAGCAACGTCCCTTTACGGCCCTGGTGTCCGGGACACCTGAGAGCAGCGGAGAAATCACTGTCTCAGGGCCCTGTGGGAACCACAAGGCAGCAGAGAGCATTGTGGCAGGATGGTTTTCCTTCTGAAGGGTGGCTAATGAGCAGTGTAGGTGAGGACTCTCGGGAGGCACCTGGGCATCCTGCCCGCCCAAACCGAAGAAAGCAATGGGATGCCAGCCCGAGCCCCAGCCGGGGCCCATAACCAGAGCGAGATGGAGACAAGAAGACCAGCGGGGAAAGCAGGCAGGCCAAATAAGCAAAGGCTCTGCCAAACCATTTGGGTCTGAATGGTCTTAAGGAAGGCCTCAGTCCCCTTTTAAAAAAAAAAAAACCAACATGCAATTCTCAAAATACATAAGCCCCAAATGTCAGCACAATGTAAATCAGCCCTGTGCCCTCGGCATAGTTTATTCTAGTGCTGTGCCATCCAGCCTCACTCCCTCTTCTCACACTCCCTACCACCAACACACACATAAAGGGGGCCCTCAAATCTACGCTATATTTATGTCTGTTTGTGGCTCAACCAGACATAAACAGTGTCAGAAGAACAAATGAGAAAGCTACGTCCTATACAGAGTCCACAGGCCCAACATAACTCACGGTTTCTTAGTGCAAACTTGCCGCAGTGCTCAGAAAACCCATACAGAAAGCAGGACATGCATGTCATAAGGTAAACACATGTAGTCTGTTGTCTGCCTCACTAACACTTCTATTGGCCTGGGCTATGTGATACCAACGTATTCATTACGTCTTGGCATTTACAATACACATATTTCTCTGTTTGACTCATTACAGCCTTCATACCAATTAGGTGAAAGAAAATATTGGTTGTAAAATACTTTTAGGGGATTACATTTATTCTAGAATATTTTGTATCACAATTTTAGAAACATTAAGTCCCAGCATTTACATATAATTATTATGGTTATACCCTAGAGAAGATATTTAAATGCCTTTCCCCTATCGGTTGGGTATGTGTTTTCCACGGAAGGAGAGCCCTGTCAAACAATTATAATGCTGAAATAAGAGGAAATATTCTTGGTTGCTAAATTGAAGAAAAAGTTGCCCCAAGATAAAAATTCTTAATGTAAAATCGTACTTTGATTTGGGTAGTTTATTTTTGTTATGACATTACGGGAATTTTTATTTTATTTTAAGCATAAAATCAGGCAACTCAATTATCAAGATATTTGCATCTGAGGAAATCAAATACTGAAATTAGACAGATTTTCATGTGGACTTGAATCTGTTTCTTTGTCATTTCCATGGCGCTTGGAAGCGTTTGGCCATGAATGCTAATGTGCTCTGCGCTGTGAGTAGTGATTGTGCACAGGCTGAAAGGGACCATCCGAGCTGGAGGCCCAGGCGGGCGCTCTGTGCAGCGCCACTCGCGGCGGCAGTAGGTCCTTCCAAACGGAGTCCTCTAAATGCATCTCGCCGCAGATCAGAAGGCTGCCTGCCTTTCTCACCTTACCAAGGAAAAAAAAAAAAAGTTCATTTTCATCGCAGGCCCTCGCTATGATAGCACACACCTACATTTTTAAAGGACAGATCAAAGGTGCCATCGGATACCTGTATTAAGCGACTAGTAAAATTCCGCATGAGGATGATCTGTCCTGCATTTCCATTTTGGTGTGTGTTTTTTTTCTCCCGAAGGAAAAAACAGAAAGAAAACGAGAGAAAGGAAGAAAGCATAATCAAAAGCCCAAATGACAAAGAGTTGACAGTCAGATCTGCGGTAAATGATTCCATATCGCTGGCCCCGGAGACGCTGAGGAAGTCCCCAGCAGACCTGATTAATTCCAGCCCCTCCAGCTGCGGGGAGCAGAGGGTAAGCAGCTCCGCGAGGGGAGCCCATTACCACGCCGAGGCTGCAAGAGATCTAATCAGCCCGCAGCCGCCGAGGGAACCTTGCAGGGCCAGCTCGCCCAGGCAGCCTTAGAGCGTCACTACAAAGGATCACGGGAGCCTCAGAGCAGAGAGTCTCTGGCAGCCCGAGGAAATGTGCTGTGCGTGGGCCATGCTCGCTACTGAACACGACCAGCCTCCTAGGCTGGGTGGCATCCTCTGTTGAAAGGCCCCGGTGCTCATCCTGGAGGACTTCAAATATTACCTTTTTTCTTCAAAAACAGTTCATTTGTTGAGCTTTCCTCGGTGTTTGGGCTAATTACACGCTCCATTATGAATGTCTGGACGAAGCTACTTGAACGTTTAATTTAAACAACAATGCTCGGTGATTCGTCATGGTGCTCCCAAAGTGATGAAGATTGCGACTCTGCGTTCTAGGCAATCAGCATTTTATCAGTGCATCTTAGGGGGATGTTCCCGACGGGAGGGACCAGTGTCGGGCTCACCCCCCCAGCTTCGGGATTCAGCTAAGTTATAGGGCAATTTGTATCATAAATAATATTCGGATCGGCTTGGATTAACAATGGTACGAACTAATGAACGCCGTCAAAGGGGGTTCTGGGTCTTTATAAATATGCACATTGGATTGTATAACCACCTCCTTTTTAAATGGAAAATAAACAGAGGGAAATTATTAAGGCCAAAAAGATGCACATGTTAGATTGAAACCAAATAACCATTTGTCTTTTTTTTTTTTTCTTTTCATTGCTGGAAATCTTTGTAAAGTTTTTGCAGAGGTAAAAATCTGCTTTTGTTTAAATAATCAAGATTTGGAACTCCGCACAAGTTACATGATATGCTGTTTAAAGTGCTGTGTGTGATAGCAAATATGCACACACAGTTATTAACTAGATTGATTACTAATGAATTCACTGATCATACCACCGAAAGAAATGAAAGGGACTACCAAACCATTGGATTTCAGTTAATTACAGATGATAATCTATGAACGCTTTCCTTCAGAAATTTTATGGGGAAGGAAGATACAATAGACACAAAAGATGAACAGTGGAGAAGCGGAGGTGATATAAATGGTGGATACTTAAGAATTTTGCTTCCGAACCTCTCCATCACCCAATATTTCGAGCATAGTCCTTTGGTTACAGGAGTGTGATCAGGGGAGAGGGGACAGTGAAACAAGGAAGGCTGCTGGACACACCACAGTTTCAGAAAAAGCAAATGTAGTCACATGTCATATTCTTATAAAAGGTCCAAGATTTCAGTGGAATCTGGCTTCTAGATTTGGAAAAATACCCTAGTCTGCTGAGCATTTGCAAAGACCTATCATAGCAACGCCTCGTGGCTTCTATAGCATTATTATTGTTATTAACTAAATTATAGATGCATTGTTCACGTACCCAGAGCTCTTGATGATCAGGTTTTCTTCTTAAAATATGATGTTGAGCTATTTATGTCTAGCTTATCCAGACCCCAAAAGGTACCTGGGCTTTCCTTGGAGCCCAAGATGTCCCATAAACATCCATATCGGAATGTGATTTGTAAATTTCTGTCTTTCATCAGAATATCACCTTTTGTCTCATTGGGATAGTACTAAGCTACTTATAATTTCAACAGGAAGAATCCTGCGGCCTCCCTAAAACAGATACGAATACCTCTGGAACCATAAAACTGAAGAGCCCCAACAGAGCTACAAGGTCATCACAGAGTCTGGAGGCCGGATTTGCTTCTGGTCTTTCAGTGACTGTTCCTAAGGGCTCGAATGTGCGAGCAATTAGACAGCTGCACGTATAATTGGCTAGACACGCCTGCTTTTTCCTTGCGGACAGAGAAACTACCTTTAAAAATGCCATGGGTGAATTTTTGACTATATAGATAACTTTTAAAAATATGCTGTGTAATTCTGCAAGTACCTAATAGAAATTCAGATGAAATTATGATAGTTTTAGAAAGGGTCAGATGCATATGGCACCTGAGGTTGGCTTGATCCATGAACAGAAAACTGGGTGCTTGGGACACAGCTCATGAATACTTCTATCAAACTAGCCCTGTCAGTTTCAGTTTGTCACAAAACCTAATGACATCACAATACATATCACTGTTGGGAAAAATAATAGTTGAGGAGGATAGGCAGGACCAGGTAAGAGAAAAACAGAACAGTATAAATCCAACTGGACAAAGAACTCTAGGCAGATAGCCTTCTTCTAATCAGTAGCGTTATTTTCACACACAAAGCAGGGGCTCTTCGCACCTCCACTGTTATTTATAAAGGAAAAACCCAAATTACTAATAATTAAAATCTGAAAACTAAATAGCTTTAAGTGTAAGGAAAAAGAAAGAAATATTCACGAAGTTAGAATATTGAAGAAATAGAGGTGAGAAGAGTGATGATAGAAAGAAAAGCACTGAAGAAGCGAACTTTTTATTGAGTACATGTGAGTATTTAATTTTGGGAGAGATTGAGCTATTGGCCACCTTGCTTATGTATGTGTTATTTATTATGGATTTTGACCACGGTGTTTACCAGTGGATTTTAGCATGGTGTTAAAGTATATGTAGTGTGTCTCTAATCAATGTCAGGCATATCTCAGAAAATCATTAGGGTACGGCCCTGTCACTGGAGCCTCCAAGGGACAGATAATGAACCACAAAGGGATGTGATTTCATGCACATGGGGTCCATTCCCAGAGAGTTAGAGCTTGGGACCCGAGCAGCCCTTCCCTGCCAAGAAATTCTCTAACGAGAATGTTTTATATCTTGTTTTCGAAAGAAATAAGAACAGTTCTGAAATCACCTGCACTTGTTTTATTATTTTATTTCTTCTGAAAAGATCACAGTGGTGTCATATGTGATTCAGCAATGGAGACATGGCTGCACTGGCAGATTTTTAGATTAAATTTAAGGGCTGAATTTCTGACTTGCTATCTCCATGTGGTTTGGCTTTTTAGTGTTTCATAGGCTTTATGTTTCTTATTATGGTTTATTTTTAAATCTCTATGTACTATAGTGTTTGTGCTACTGAATATTGCTCTAGTTTTCTTTAAATGCCAGATCCTCAACATGGAATTGTAAAGATGTGTTAATTAAACTCAACCCATTTCACATCTATTAATTCAGACTGTGATCTCTCATCAGATTCCCTGTTAAGTAGGATTTAGGGATGGTCAACAGATGTACACTGTTCGGAAATGTGGTGAACAACCAATTTCAGTGACCGTTCCTGAGTCAGATCTTTTTACTTGTTCAGTTGCTGAAGGATTATATTTCAGTTTGGCTAGACATTTGGCACCAGCAGAGAAAACTACATTTGATGACTCCCCCGAGTGTACATCAGTTTTAGTTCTTTTAATTATTTTCAGCATTTTGTGTTTCTACTGAGTGGCTACTCTTTCTCTGATTCTGCCACTGAGAAAGGCAAGGCCATCACCACTGAGCGCTCCGCACTGGACGGGGCGAGGGGAGCGACAGGACCTCCCGCCCCACATCCATCAGGCGTGTCCCTTCTTTCCAAGAAGCTGTTCACATCCCAACCGAAACACAAGCCAGACGTCATCACAGGCCAAGGCAGCACAAAACTCTCCAAGGAGCACAGAGGGACAAAGAATTTGACATTTAGAGACCCGTCCCATGAAAAATACTGTAAAAAATGGTAGGTGCTCAAAAAAATTTTTATAAGTTCTTTGGTTAATCTCTCCCCACCTACCCCCCCCCCCCCCGCCCCTGCCTTCCCTCTGAGACCAGTCAGTCTGTTCCATGCTTCTGTGTCTCTGGATCTATTTTGTTCATCAGTTTATCGTGTCCGTGAGATTCCACATAGGAGTGAAACGATGCGATACTTGTCTTTCTCTGACTGGCTTGTTTTGTTCAGCATCATTTTTAGCATTCAAATTTTTAATAGTCCAGTTTCTCTGTGCTCCTGTAAAACAGTAGCAGAGGTCACGCGGCAAGAAACCTTATAGACACGGAAAGAAAATGCACCCTTTACCTCCCGAGGCAGGCCCACAGAAACGCGAAGCCCACCAAATGCAAGACCAGCACCTTCGTCACATGTCTTCAGCGCAAACTCAGAAAGTTGATAGGTGAAGTGGAGCTCAGAGCTTACCACGGACCTAGGGCTTTCTTAGAGAAGTCTATGCGGGCAAGCCCCCAGTGAGGGGTATCTGACCGGAAACGCTTTGCAAATTACAGCCATTTAAAAAATCAAAGGTGAAGTCCGAACATCTCTGGCCAACCAAAGGGTTCCTTTCTGCCCCCTGGTGGATGGACAGGCCTCTCCACACACCCAGTATGTTAGTTGTAAAAGGAGACTTCAGGGGATTTCTGCAAGTAGGTTCTGAAAAAGGCAAACTATGATGCGGTCAGATTTAACCAATTTCCTTTTTAGTGACTACTTTGTAACAAAGCGAGCATTTAATATGGGCAATTCTGTGCTTCCTGTGTCCTTTATTATGAGAAGTGACATTTCTATTGGGACAAGTGGCTCTGTCCTGTGGTCTTCAGTTACTCCCCGCCATGTGTCGCTCTATCAGTTTCTTTCCCTCTCCTACGCCCACATCCGAAACAGAAGCAAAAAAGAGAAAGGACACTTTGATCTGCGCTTATTTTCTCTGCATTTTTTTCTGGCATCCATCCTCTAAAAGTTTTCTCCTTTTTATCTTTATCTCTCTCATGCCCTTTGTAGTATTTGGTTACACTACTGCTGTCAACAGATTAATGACTTGAAAGGGCTAGAAACTTAAGCGTTTTTATTTATTTTCCAGGTCATATAAAATAAAAACAATATTAGAGCAAATTAATACATGCATGATGGTGTGGTGCCCAGAGACATTTTATTTTAACTTTGTCACCCTCACAGAAGTAGTTTTGAGTAGGCTACGTCCTGCAATTTTATAAAATTCTCTCCAAAGGTAAAAATAATATGTAGCAGCGCTGATATTCTCTTTTCACAAATGCACATATTGTACAACCTGTGCCTAGCCACAGGACTTCACAATCTTCTGGGATTGGCAATTCACACAGTGCAAAATCCCATTTGCAGCATCGCTCTCCCCAGTCCCATGGGATTCATTGTGAGAGCATCTTAATAAAATAGTTTTCTTATAGTTGAGAACCCTAGAATGATCGCGCCTCGTCTAGGACGGAAGGACATTAAGCGGGGGAGGTAATGAATGGGTGGCACAAAAAATCGTTTCTCTTTTACATTCTTTATCCTGTGCGCACATTTCTTACCCACTTCTCAGTGCATTTTTACAGTTTCTGCTCCTAGAAGGGCACAGGAACGCAGACTCTGGCTCGTTCCATATTCATCTGCCTCTTTCTGGAGGTAACTGGAGCAGTGCTAGTTTAAAGAATAATTGTGCCTGCCTCTCTTCCCACCTCGTCTCCTAGAAAAGCAGCTTCAGTCCCTCCGACCCGGGATGAAAACAATGCTTTATGAATAGCATCTCTTTTTCTGAACACACCTCCTTGCCATAGAAAATGTTACTTGAAGACTGATCAATGTTATTTTATAATTAAAATCTCCCCACCCCAGGGTTGGTGGTTTGTTTTTTTTTTTCATTTTTATTTTTGAAACTATCAAGTCCACATGAAAACAATTCCTCCAAACTGACTCGCAAGTTTCCTGGAACAAATTTCAGACAGGGTTCCTTATGTTCACCTTCTGCAGAGTTTATACTTCAAATGTCCACTGATCTCTGAAAGCTGAGCAGGCTGTGCAATTCAGTTTAATCACAGGCTAAATATCGATGACAATACTCACATTGACACGTGGACACGAGGGGTGAGAACGTGATAGGTGCAAAAATGACACAGGAGACTCGTCGACTCAGAATCAGGGTCTTCCCAAAGTTTAACACTAGGCTGGGTCCTCATAGATCATTCTTAGAGCAAATCATCACTTTTAAAGTAAAAGTCCTGCCTTAAAGGGAGAACTCTCCGCTCTCCCTGGTCAGCGGCTCCTCGGGAGTTGAGACATGACTCTTTAGGGGGGGCCTCCCTGCGATCGTCGGGGCGGCGGTTCTTACAGATCCTTTCAAGCCTTGTCGTCGCGACACGTACTTAAGGGTTCAGATCTCTACACAGCTGTAAGTCATAAACAAAAACAACAGAACTTTTCCCCCAAAAAAAATATTTAGACCCTAAAATTAGAACACGCTTCAAATGAAAGTCATCAAATGCAAATGAAAAAAGTTCAGTTCAGATAAAAGTAAAAAGGTAAAACCAACCATGTGTCTTTTGACTTTGGATCTTTCTCTCTGGGTAAATCGATGACTGACCTTAAAGCCCTCCATCCACAGCGTTTTCATTCAGACGTAGCTGTGGCTGGGGGTGTGGGGGGCCGGGAAGATGGTGAACAAACCAGGGCCTATTACTACTCGAGACAAGAAGTCACCAATTTAGTAACAGTTGCCCAACTTTTTTGGCAGATGAATTGCCCTCATCTGTGATATACATTTAAAAATGAAACTTAAATTAGCTCCTCAAAGTGGTCCTGTGACTTAAATTATTCAAAAAGTACACAAATTTAATGAGTTTTTAAATATTAAAACTCTTCTCTATTGTCACTATCATGAGCTCTTAATTTACAGAGCAATTAAGTCAAGACCCTCATTTATCAGGACATGTGCATTTGTTGAAAACGTAGTCAGGTTTTATTAATTGACGCTATAGAAATACTGAGGTGAAATTAATGCGTGTCTTCAGAGGTCGTGCGGTGGCGGCGAGGACCTGGCAAGGAGCAAGACGTGCGATAAGTAAGTCACTGTTGCCTCCTGATTACTCCAGAGAATGCTGAAATATTAAGTGGCACAATGCAAAAGGCTTGCAAGAAAATGCCCCTGAGTTTTTCTCTGGCAAACATCTGTCATGGGTAGTAGCTGAGAAATGGGGAAACTTCAAAGCAGTGGTTTCTGATTATTAGCAGAGTGCGGAGTGTAATGTTCTTACATTTTAATGCAAACCAAGTGTTGATGAGCTGAGAGGGTAGAATTAAAAAGTAGCCCCAATTTCCTTTGTTCTCCGGGGTGGGGTTGACAAGAACATCCGCAGCCAGTAGACTCCTCGGTCCTTATCAATCTGAGAGGCACAAGAATTCTAGCTGCAAAGGCAGAGGGTGGGAGCAGAGCAGGGACCCGGTGCGAATTGCGCGCCGTTGACCACCTACAGTCCCATAGGATGGCTCTGCCCAATTGTCTGCTGCCTGCCTATCGGCATAAATTATTTATAGACAATGTTGTTCTTGAAAGTGCTTACAAAGGAGCTTGACCTGACTAAGTTCAAATGGCATGTACCTGACCGCTCCCCTCAAAAAAGTTTGCCATTAGGTTGAAGCAGGAAGACACTTTCTGTTTGGAAATATACATATAAACGCAGCATGAAAAATATCTGAGCCATTCGGTCAGCACTTCTGCCAGCTGTTGGACTGATGTGTACATTACAGACGGAACTGTTAGCTGCATTGGTAATGGGTGGGCAGACATATTCCTAGTACTTCATTATTTTTTTTAGGATTTGACAGAACGACAGTGTCCAAGCACAAGGCAAACCTCAACGAAACCAAACACCACACAACAGAAAAAGCACAGAACAACAGAAAGACACTCCCTGATGCACATCCACGGGACGCTGATCTCCTCTGCGCGCGTGTGGCTCTACCCAATTCTAATTTTAATAGAAACACAGCGTCCTGTCTCCTCCCTGAGGCTGATGCCAGAGGGAGAGAGGCGCGCATTTCACACCTAACACCTCACGGCCGGGCCCAGGGCCCCTGTGGCACCCCTGCGATGGGACCATGCCACGTGGTCCCCTGTAACCAGGACTTGGTTCGTATATTCCCATTTCTCATTCAGACAGGCAACAGCGAAAGGGGGAAAAAAAAGCAGGCAGCCGGGCAACAAATGGTGTCGTGCAAACGCTCTGTAATAAATTGTCCCCTCTGCAGCGCAGGAGCCTGTTTCCTTTCCTTGCAAAGGGAAGCCTCCCTTGCTCAGAGCCACCAACGGGAAGCGCTCCTCCCCGCCCGGCCCCGGCGGCCTGCGCCCATAAATTTGCCTATGCGGTGCCGGTTTGCGGGTCGCTGATGGAACGGGGAGACGGAGCATTTTGTAAGCACCGGGTAGGTAATCATGGTAATTGATGTTTGGAGCTGTGAGTTCCTGGGAGCACAGGGTCTCTTTCTCCCAGTGAGGCCCTGCTCCCTGTTATCAGTCCAGCCCGTAATTAAATATCACTCTTTTACAATATGTTTCAGGCTCCTTAATGAGTCGAAAGCAGAAATAGTCACCTCTTTCCCCTCTGAGCTTTATTTGCTTGTTATTAAACAATGTTATTGAGCTCCCTTCTTTCCCTGTGTTGCCAAACCCGCATCATTTCCGTTTCATAATTGCACAATTAGGGCCAGGGCTCACTTTCATACATCAGCAGGCCCGCGCGCGTGTGCGTGCGAGGGTGCCTGCGTGTGGGGAGAGGGAGGGGGGAAATCAGGTGTTCCTATAGACCACTCAGATGCATCTTATTTTCATTAACTGCCAGATTTTGCAAAATGGGGAGTGATTTATCATGAGCCATTTTCTCCCATCAACTACCTCCACCAACCAACGCCGTGACTTTCGCCGTGACCTTGTTCTGTGTTGCAGAGGGTCCCATTTGCTCGCTGTGACTCGCTTCGTAATCCCAGGCCCCTCCCCCACAGCCTTTCTTCCCTCCCCCAACCCAAATCCAGTCATTTGTATTCTGAGGCTAAACGGTATTGTTTTTGCCCCCAAAGCTGGCAATCTGTATAACCCTAGTAATTCCTTCTAACGGATTTCTAGAGAGCTCCTCTTGCACACGCTTTCTCCCTCCCTCTCTCTCTCTCTCTCTCTCACACACACACACACACACACACACATGCCCCACGCACACACACTCACAGGCACCCCCCTAAGCTGCTCTAAGCAGTGTATTAAGTAGCTGAAGAAAATCCATTCACATTCTGCTGTGTCGCTTTCTTCTCAAGTCATGAACCCATCACAGACTTTTCCTAGCTGGAGGTTGCCACGGTGAAGATTTACAATGCCAGTTATTCATACATCTGCCTTCTCTCCCCCCTCCCCTATTCTTAAATCCCTTGGGCGAGGGCAACCTTGATACTGAGACTCGTAAAATGCACGCAGGCTTATCACGGGGGCGAAGGCTCCAGGCGCGCATTCCGGGTGCCCCCCTGCTCACCACCATGACGGTGGGCCCCAGGCTTTTATTCCACCAGGGGGAGGGGGCTGGGGAGCGCGGGATCATTGTATGGAACATAATGGAAATCTTACATTTCACAAAATAAAAGCAGTATCGGTTTCACTAATCATGTATTAATTTTTAAAAATTGCTTTTGGACCTCTGGAGGCTCGTGTTCATTTGATGGTGGAATGTTGAATAAAAAGTGACCTTAGCTGGAGTAAAATAATATTAGGAAGTCCACTTATCTGCGTTTGAGAAGTAAGGGAACAGGAGCAGAAACCTTCTCAGCCCACGTCAAACCTCCAACGGGAGGGCCCCTCAGTGCCCCCAAAATGAGCATCTGCTGGGCGGCATTTGATTTGTGCTGATCCGGTCACCTAAGTATTTCTTCTCCTTTTAATGATCACTAAATTCATTATTTGTAAAAGGTATGGAAAAGGGGGAAAATAAATATTTCCAACAGCTAACATTCATATTTTAATGAAGTCATGGAAAATTTCTCCCCATCTGAAAAAGATTAATCCTATGATGACATAGTAAAGAACTATATACAAATCAGTTTTTGTTGTTTTTTAGTTTTGTTTTGAAAGGGCAGCATATTGCTGGAAAATAGCAATTGTGATTTTAGCAAGTGATAATCTGAAACCCCTATTTAAAAGTTAACAAATTATTTTTAGCTGAATTGAAATACAATGTTTCAGAATTGTAGTGGGCTTTTTTATCTGACTTTTTTCATTTCAAAAACTATAAAATATGGTTTTCTTAAGTTCCCCAGTTAGGGTTGTGGTTTGTGTGTCCTTGGCAGCAGGTCCCCTTCATGGTGTGTCTTCCTACCTGAGGGTCAGTGCGCCTGCTGCTGCTCTGGGCTGTGAGTGCCAGGGGCCGGGCCCGTGCCAAGCGAGCTGGGCAGCCAGAGGGCTGACTGCGGGAGGAAAAGCCGAGAACTCCTCCCAGGTGGTGGCGGGACTAATGCCGGGTTCAAATCCAATGTAATGTAAGGTACCATTGGATGTGCCACAGGCTCCCTTTCTTTTATTTTTAAATTTTTTAAAATTTATCTTTACTGGGGAAAGTATTACAGAGACCCCCCCTTTCTCCCCATGGGCCCCTTCCACCCACTCCCACCACAGGCTCCCTTACAAACCACGTTCAGCCTGAGGGAGGCTGTAGGTTTGCCCCTTTCTCCAGGGACACAGGAAGGTTAGGAGGGAAAACCCAGGCCAAGCGGGCCCTGACTTCCAGCACGTGCGTGTGCCTGCGTGCGCGCGTGCGCCTGTGTGTGCATGTGCACGCGTGCGTGTGCATGTGTGAGCGTGTGCACATGAGTGTGTACATGAGTGTGTGCGTGCATGTGTGCCTCTGCGCGTGCGTGTACACGTGAGTGCGTGTGCGCGTCTGTGAGTTCTTGCACATGTGTGCATGTGCGCATGTGCATGCGTGAACACAAGTGTGCATTTGCGTGGGCGTGGGTGTGTGAGTGTGCCTCTGTGCGTGTCTGTGCATGTGTGTGTGTGCCTTCATGTGACTTTGGGCCTGATTCCCCCCCGTAAGAGGAAAGTGTGCTATATTTGTCCCTAAGGATTGCTCCTAGTCTTACAGGATCTTGTTGTGATTGAATTAAATACAGGCAAGAACTGGTTTAAAATGCCGCCGCCTCCAGTGGAAGGCTAGTTACAGAGCCCAGTCTCCCCAGGGGTGGTTCAGGGGTGGTTCAGGCTGATGTGGGGTCCCAGAATGTGGGGCGTGGTCTTAACCCTTCAAGTCCCTAAGGAACCATTTAGGAAATTGCCTCAGAACGGAATACAAGGCGTTCTGTTGACTTAGAACACCCTGAAACTCAAGGTTTTGATCTGTAGACCACAGAACCCTGGGAAGGAATTATATGTAGAAGCAGTTGCTATACTTTCTGAGACTGTATTCCTGGAAGTAAGATAAGAAACATAATGAAAAAAGTCCTGTTGTGTTGCGTTTTGTCTTATTTTATATTTTATTTTATTATTTTATTTTAAAAAAAAAAAAAATGTTTTCCCTTCTGGCCTGATCCATTTGCTTTCAGGGAGAATTTTCTCTTCCAAATCATCTCCTGGTCCA
This sequence comes from Miniopterus schreibersii, assembly GCF_964146895.1. Taxonomy (NCBI): domain Eukaryota; kingdom Metazoa; phylum Chordata; class Mammalia; order Chiroptera; family Miniopteridae; genus Miniopterus; species Miniopterus schreibersii. The sequence goes on along the minus strand of NC_138113.1, from coordinate 57,044,198 downwards.
CTCCTGTACCAGGGCTCCTAGGTATAGCCAGCCCCTATTTCAGAGGTGTGGGAATATGGACCCCACCATCTTCACTGGCCCTGCATATACCTCTGAACTTTGTCACTAGAGCATTTTTTTTAAAAAAATATATATCTTTATTGACTTCAGAGAGAGGAAAGGAGAGGGAGGGAGAGAGATAGAAACATCAATGATGAGAGAGTCATTGATCGAGCCCGCAACCCGGGCATGTGCCCTGACCAGGAATCGAACCCCGATCGCCCGGATCCTAGGCCAATGCTGAGCCACGCCCAGCTGGGCGAGAGCATTTAACTGCTATGTGGCCTCACATCCAGGTAAACTTTTAAAATAATCCACAGCGACTCAAAAGAAAAGCATTGAATTTTACTACATACATCTGCCTTTCTTACCTTCCCAAGCCCTAAATCTGGTAAAAGAACATGTCATCAGACCACGGTGCCCATGTCACACTGTTTCCTCCTCTGACTGTCTGGTAAGGGAATAATCCTTATCAACCTCTCAGATCCTGAGGGTCGAGTGCAACAATGCGTGCATGCTTTTAAGTGCTGTGGAATGCCCCGTGTCCATACATTATCATCATCCATTATCATTAATCTATTATGATGATAGGCCCAATGACTTTCAAGTGTGTTTTGACCACGACCTAAAGAAAGAAACACATTGTATATATTAAGCCAGGACACACCTGTGTAATCATAGCTGATACAAAAGTTTTGCAAAATAATATCGCTTCACTCTCTGTGAAGTGTTCTGCTGTTTTCTATTCTATAGATAGAAAATTTTCGCACCTCCACATGGTTCTAGACAGCAGTTCGAACAGCATAGGTGTAAAGCCCGTGTTAGTCCAGGCGGGAGGGCTGTACTGAGCCTCTGTCTGAATTAGGAAGAGGCCCTCCTTCCTCCAGGCTGGGCCTTCAGCTTAGAAAGCAGAGTGGGGCTGGATTTCAACATCTACGCACCCCTCAGCTGGCCGCCTGGGTTGGGTGCTCTGCACACACAGCCCTGCACTGAAACCCAGCCAGTGTTGGGGGCTGGGGAAAGGGACATGGCCAAGGTGTGACATGAATGGTAGAGGGCATTTCTAAGCTTGCCCACACACTAGTCAGATGCACCCACAATGCGAGGGTGGCCTAGAAAGGAAGCAAACAAGGACTGATGTTGTTTTTGTTTGCTGGGGTTTTTTTTGGTTTTTTTTTTTTGCTAATTCTAAAACATTGCGAGAAACTAAATGGAAAACCGGGAAGAGAGCACTGGAGTAAGATTCGTTGACAGCTGGCCTTTGTGTCTGTAATGTCACGCTGAGAGCTCACGTCTTGAGGAACATGGTGTTCCTGACTTTGCTGCAGAACGCCTGGGTCCATCCCCAAACACCCACCTTCATTACACATCGCAGGATCGACTTGATAAGCAGGAATGTAAGCTCGGAGACCTTCAGAAGCTTCTCCCCCTGGAGGCACCCAGCCCCAGTGGCACTATTCTTGTATAACCGGCAAAAGGTGACATGAAAGCATCTCAGAGTTCTCCAGAGAATCTTTATCACTCGGCATCTCACTGGGCACTACCTTATTGCGGGCCCATAAGGACACCATACTCTACTACACAAACCAGGTTAACATTAAGTTTATTCTTTTCCTTCAAGTTCATATCAAAGTTAACCGGTTGGAACTGCTGAAAAAACAAAAACAATAACTGAAGAACAAGCAGGTCTTATCCTGTCTCTGCTTTCAGAATGTAATGTCTTTAGTTTACACCTTTCCTGTTTAATGTGATATTTGCTGTGACCTTGACTTCGGCTCTGGACCACATTATGTAGAATTTTCATTAATATGACATAGAGTAATAGAGCAAAATCACAAAGCAGCAGGTATTTTTCCTAATACTTCTTCTTCCCAAACACACACACACACACATCTAGATGTTAGCCATATTTGGAGTAAAGAATTGAATTTGAACAGAAAGAAAAATATTTTATTTCAAAAGATCTTGTAAGTAAATACTTTAGCACCATGATCCATTAGTCTCTTTTTCTCCATTTGTTTTGTTTTAATAGTTATCCTTTCTGGTTTTATTGAGATATAACTGACATAAAACATTGCATAAGTTTAAAATATAAAACATAATGATTTCATATATATATAACCACAATTAGTTTAGTTAACTTCCATCCCCTCACATTTTTTTCTTGTGAAGATCTACTCTCAGCAGCTTTCAGTATTGTCAGCTGTCGTCCCTGTGCTGTACAATTCATCCTCAAAACTCATTTACCTTAGAGCTGAAAGTTTGTACCTTTCAATAGCTGATTTTAAGACAGCAAGTGCTGCTCTTAAAAAACTAGTGAACGTTTTGCAATGTCTTATAATTCCAAGGAATTAGCAACCTAATTTTTTACATTCCTCGCGTGAAGCATGCCTTTCTGATGATGTGCCTTGGTTACTTTAACAGCTAAGGGTCGTGATCAGTGGCACAGAGACTTACTCTGCATTTAATACTCAGGGACGTGCGGATGGCACCCTCCCTCCTAGCTTGTCTGGGAAAACAGTATCCCCAGCACCACTGAATTTCCTAAAGCAAATGAAGGCGTGAGTCCGTGGAGAAATCCCACCTTATCAGCCAGTTTACCCCTCCTTTGTTGTGCCATAGTTCCCTTAAAATCATTATGCTGTTGCCTGGCCAGTGTGGCTCAGTGGTTGAGCATCGACCTAGGGTCCAGGCGATCGGGGTTCGATTCCCAGTCAGGGCACATGCCCGGGTTGCGGGCTCCATCCCCAGTCAGTGGCCTGCAGGAGGCAGCCGATCAATGGCTCTCTCATCACTGATGTTTCTCTCTCTCCCTCTCCCTTCACCTCTCTGAAATCAATAAAGATATATACATTTTTAAAAATCATGATGCTGTCAAAAATGTCTTTTCTGTCCTGTTCCCCGATCTTTTGACACTCTCAAGGCAGTAGGTGGAGCGGGTGGGCATCTCGCTTATGCAGGTGAAACCTGCCAGCAGTGCTTGCTTAATCCTGGGCCATAAAGGGCCTTTATCAACATCCACAAAGAGCCGTGGGCTCCACTTGGCTTTATCAGGCTTCCTGTTTTTTAGGTTTTTTACCCAGAATAGCATCTTAGCAGCCAGAGTTTTGTTTCACAATCGTCACTGAGTGGGTTATCTTTTCTCTGCCCATAGCCTCCTCCACCTGGCTCCCCAACTTTTTACCCAATCTCCAGATCTCTTGATCTTCAGGGAATCTTTCTTTCTTTTTTTCCTTTATTAACTTTAATAGCGAGGAGAAGGAGACTTAATGGGCCCCAAAAGAACGGAGACCCATTTGTAGAGATGTCAATGGGTGGCTATCCAAATTTTAATATCAGAGTGGCTTAAAGAACTGAGGTCTGACATGAGCTTAGGGCACTCACTCTGTGGGTGTAGCACAACCCAGAGTCTGAGAAATAATGCTACTTGCAGTAGGGTTGGGCAGACGCAACCCCTGGGGGGACGTAGTTCCTGGGAATACGTCTGTGTTAAAGGGAGGCCCATTTCAGGCGACATCGGAAGTCTAGGCCAGGTTTCAGCCACAGGTCTAGAAAAGGGGGTTGCCATGGGTGACAGGCTCCACCATAGATGTTCAAACAGGGCTTCCGAGAGGAAAGGCTGAGAGCATATAACAAGGCATGAGGACCTCTAGCGCATTGGCGAGCTGCACCCCTCCTGCAAACGTCCCCACGCCCACCCAGTTTTCCCGCTCAGCTTTCAGCCCCTTGTGGCCCGGACTCTCCTGTGCTCATTTCTCATCTTTGAGCCTCTCTCCCCCATTCCCTTAACTCGGTCCAAACCTTGGAGTGCCAGTTTCTAAACCAAGATCATGATTTGCAAGCAGACATCCTGGACTCTGGGGATGGCTTTCCTGTGCCTAAGATACCTGGCTATTTCTCCCTTTGTTGCCCAATGTCTCCGGACCTGAGTTCAACCTAGACACTCCTTGCCCACCAGCAGACTGTTTTCTCTGACTTCGAATTTCAGGACCCTATTCTCTGTCCTCATAGCTCCATGCGTGTAGCTCTTTTTTTCTAATTAGACTATCATAAAGACTTGTTGAAGCTACAGACTATCTCACAAACCATGAACAACAAGAAGAAAGGAAAATCAGAAGTGCCATCTACTCCCAGAAATATTCAAGGGGCTGTTATTGTGGCTGTTCAGTGCATGTTTGTTAGGTGGATAAGTGAAATGTGCCCGCCTGATTTGTCAACCTTAGGTAACCAGCTCCTTTGAAATACTCATACATCCATATCTAATTGGCCAAACATACAGATAGAAATTTGTTTAAATTGGATCTATCATTTTAGCTCATTTTGGATAATACTGTTTAAATCAGATATATGAGAGCGTTATAGATATAAATTCCATAGCATTTGCTTACTGCTAATGTTAGAGCCCTGGTGATCATGCCCATTTAAAATTAAACTTAATAGCTATATGTCACATGACTATGCTATATCCCAAAGAATAAATGTATGTGTCAATCCTGTTACATGTTTACTGCTTAGAAGATGGGTATCCAGAGAGTTAATTAAGAAATTAATGAAAGACATAAGTTGTATAATAAAATGTATGGATTTAAAATAATTTAATCATTATAATATGTAACCTGCATACTTTTCTATCCTTGGAAATGAAACAAAGGGACTCCTTTTGACACTTGGTGTTATTAATTTCCAAGGGAGGACTTGAGAAAAATTGTTTTTACAGTTGAAGAATATTGAGGTAAAACTTTGTGCCAATTTTCTTAACCCCTTTTGGTTTTTATAACCGTAAAAATTTTCTGTGTTTCATTCATCCCTGTTACCCTTTGGCAAATGAAAGCAGTGCTGCAGCCTCCCTAGGGGCAGGGATATGCTAGGAATTCTGTTTGGAGGGGCTGGATTTCTCACTGTGAGCTTTTCTGTCCAAAGACAGAAATTAGTACAATCATGGCTGTGGGTGGAAGCCACTGTCCAAAGTCTTTCAGGTGAGGTGGCTGGGAGAGTGTCCAACATGAAATTCTGTGTTCTTAACACTGCCCTCTGAAGGCCTCTCCATCCCATGAACTTGAAGTGGATATTTCAAAGACTCCTAGTAGATTATATAAGAATCACAGCCATCCTGTGTTTACTCTAGTTTCCACATTCTTGATCTGGGCAGCACAAATATTGTTCTTGTGGCCTTGCTCTAGCTTGCGCATTTGTAAAATAGGAACCATGACTTTTTAACCAATTGCATTCTTTATTAAAAAGTCTGTAGTTTATTGCCTCTTTGTTGCCTTAGGTTTTGCTTTTAATTCAAGCTCAGACAGCATGCGTATCCTTCCTGGAGCAGAATTTACAGGTAGAGGGATGTTGTGCCCTGAAGTGGAATGACTTTCCCAAGGGTGACACCATCTGTATAGTGTCAGAGCAGAATTTGGGAGTTTTTTATTATAATCTCAGTATTTTGCCTAAATCAATTTCAGTTCACACCCTGTTTTCTCTCTCCCCCCCCTTCTCTCTAACTCATAGAGAGCATGGATAGACACTATAAGAAGTTTAAATCAGCCCATTCAAAGAATAGATAAGATCCATTCCTTTCTTTTCTTCTATTTTTTTCAGATTTTTATGCTCTAAATTAGTGAGCTTTATTGATACGTACTGTTTTTTCTCCAAGGCCCATTACTTTTCCACAAGTATGAGTCTTAAAAATAGTTTTGCTAAGAAAGATGGGTCAGATACAACCATTTGTAAATGAAGGAGAGCTGAAGAGTGACGAAGTGATTTGTTCAGGGCCATTCATGACTAAGCACAAGCTTACTTGGACTTTGGAACTTAATTTATTCCAAAGAAGGGCCAAGTTCCAGACTATAAAACTTGCACATGAAAAGGCAACCCAAACAAAATGACTTTTTTGAATTTTAAATAGAAGTCTTAAATTGCCTACAAGGAAGCACAAAATTCCAAGTTTTACTGTGCAAAATCCTACAGTAGAAGCTCACAGATGGGCAAGTAAGCAGGAGAATAATAAATTGAATGAGCACAAAAACTCCCCTTTTTAGCACATTAAAATTACATTGTAGGATGCGTCGTGCATGTTGGGAGGTACAATATTTTCACTTGTGTATAGGTTTCATGGTCTGCGTTACCAATATACAGTTAAGATATAATTAAGCATGAATATTCCCCTTTTCTGGGTTGTAACTTCAGTTATGAACATTTTCAGAATGTTCTGGGCCCACCCATGACTCTCAGAAAAATGTGGCCTAAGCAATGGAGATCTGAACAAACCCATCATAACTGCAGCTGATGTTTGCATCTTATATTACCGTTTTCCACACATTTTTCTGGGTGGTGTATTGATCATGTTTTATACACTGGAGTACATTTTACATTCCACAGTTTTTCATTTTCAGGCCAAAATATGGAGAAAATAATACCAAGACAAGACGCCTGCATGAGACCCCAAGAAGTGGCCCTGGAGGTTAAGATTCCAATGGTTGCTAAAAGACCAACGCAGGCAAAAATCAAGACGTCTGTGGTCAGAAATAAGAAAGGTCTATGTGCCCTACAGGTTCAGCCAAGGTGACCTAAGGGGAAGACAGAACAAAAGAAGAAGGCCTGCGACACGAAACAAGCCTGACCTCAGACCAAACGCCATTGCCCTGGGATCTCTCTCTAGTAGGTGATCATGGTAGAATGTCCTGGCCCAGCAGGTATGAAGAGGATTTAAAGATGGACAGAAAGTATTCTAACCCAGCTGCAGGTGAAATCAAACCCAGAGAAGTAAGACTTTAATAAAGAACTTACATCCAATAAATAGAACCAGTGATATTTACCTTCTCTTTCCAGTATTCCATGGATATCGATGATGATTTCTTGATTTTTATGGTGAATTCTGCATGCATGTGAGTATGCTTTGGTAAACCTTACAAATGCAAAGAAAACAGTTTTGAATGTTTAAGTACATGTTAAAAGGATGAAAATTTTCAAGGATTCTTTAAGTTGCAAACACAAAAAGCAGATAATATGAGGCCCAAATAGCCAGTGTTATTTACGTACAAAATACCCTTTAGGTTTACATTGCTAACCTTGTTAGGCTTGACCTTACACAATCCTGAATTTTCAGCATTGAGTTAATGAAACTCATATAATTAGAGAAAAAAATATTTTAAAAGTAGAAAAAAAGTAATACCAAAGACAAATATTCCACAAAGCATAGTATAGAAAGAAACAGAATTAAAACAGGGTGACCGTTTAGAAGGAATATGAATGAAAATGCTGAATTTGTATGTTTAGTTCGGGTTCTGTTTCTGCAACAACTCTCCCTCAAAGTAAGGGGAGAAATGAAGATTTTTTTAACAATAATCTCTCTATAAACTTAAAAGAGTCTCCGGGTTTAACAGAATTCCATACAATATTATGGCTTGGAATGAACTAAATAGATTTATAGGTTTATCTCCCAAAACAAATCATTTGAGGCAATATCACAAATGGAAAGATTCTGTACCAAGAATTTTTTCCCCCAGAAAGATATGGATGAATTAACACCATAAGCTTGAAATGGTAATTTTATGCTAATCATCTTCTACATTTCAGAGTACATCAATACTCTCGTGCAATGTTCACATATACTCCGATGTGTGTGTGTGTTCATATGAGTGTGTACATATATAGATGTTAATTCTGAGTCCGCTTTTCCTACACAGCCTGGGCTCATCTTAGCAAATTCTAAATGAAGAAATAACTGTCCTTGGCATTGCATTGAATAGACAGTGGGTGGCACCATCTTAAGGAGCAGACGAGGCAAGGTCGCATTTGTCAGTCTTTTCTTTATTTGGGCTACAAACTCTATCCAAATTGTGAAGGACTTTCCACATTAGTAATTAATAGGGCCCCATTATGGTAACTATCATCCAACTTAGGACATCTTAGAGGAAAGATAAGAGATGAATAATTTGAAGTAATTTTCTTGTAATCATGCCAATCACTTGAGCAAAGTAGTTATTAAAGGAAACAGTATTATGATGAATTATAGGACATCTAACACTGAATACCTTTTTTATCAGCTGCTTATAGTTTCCGATGCTTAAAACAAGGCAGACAAGTAGAAGTCTATTTCGAATAACACTCCTCTTACTGTAAATAATAGTTTGTTTAGCAAACCCTGAATTTTAATGAGGCTTGAAAGACAGACTTTTCCTTGGTTTCTGCCCATCTCCCCGCAAAGGGCTGAAGCTCGCCCGCCTCACCTCCCCTTAAAGGTGGAGGTAACAAGCACGAGTCACCTTCGGCGACAAGGATCCTTCCAGTTCAGATCTGCTGAAGAGATTAGACATTATTTATCCAATTAAATGTTCAAAACACATCATTATTGAAAGGAATAAATTTAGTACATTTGTTGAGCAGTGTTAACTGAAATGTAACTGCACATCATTTGACTTTTTAACATTTTATTATATCTATTAAGTCTTTCTGTGTTTAATTAAATCAACTTATTTTTTACAGCTAATTTAACATGATTTCGTTTTCGTTACAGAGACTGAGTCAGATATTATGGAGAAAGCCAACTGTATACACAATTAAGCTCTGCGTCCTCAGGTGCTCTCCGGCATCTCCCTCCAACCCCGCAGCTTCTGGGGATCGCCAGGGTTTTAAACGCGCGCTGTCTGTCGCACAGGGGAAGGCCCCTGTCCTCTCCTCTTCCTCTCCTTTGAGTGCAGCCACCTCGAAGGCTACAGGATCATCAGATCGGTACTGTTCGTGTCACTGATCACGGCCAACGTTTGCAAGAAATCGTGTTTTCAATGCTTGGGGAAAAGTAAATGGCAAAAGTGTGAAAGTGTAGCCGGAGTGGACCCTGGAAGCTGTAGGTCCTAATTGTCCCTGTAGGAACAGTGGTGTCTCAGCAACAATGCCACAGATCCTGGGAAGCCACAGAGTGTCTGAGTGGCAAGGACTGGGGGTGGCATCATGGAGGAAGTGATTTTATTAGTAGTATTATTTTCAAACGAGTGCCTCTCTGTGATCACTGCTTAACAGCATTCTTTCCTTCCCAGGAACCCCGCACTGTAAAGCGGGGGTGCGGGGGAGCGGAGTCAAAGCCACAAATGCTGGCTGCCAATCAGCGGCAGGGGACTGTGAGGCGGGATGGAGGGAGGGATGTGGGACATTCAAATCCGCCCCGAAAAGTGTTAAGTGGGGAGCGTGGTTGGAAACAAATGGGAAGGGGAGATTCAAAAGTTGCAAGTGGTGGTGGAAAATTCTAATGAGACATTGACGTCAGCCTGCAAAGCTCCTTGTTTGTCCCAACCCTTGGCGGGCTTCGTGCCTGTCAATCTGCGGCTGCAAGTCCCAAAAAAGAAGGTTCTGAAGCTCTCACACGGAACCCCCAGGTTCCCTGAGAATTCAAAAGGTGGTGGTCACAGGGCCATCCCCGAGATTATCCCAAACCAGGGAACAAAATGAAAAAAAAAAAAAAAAAAACAG